>NC_138182.1:71409665-72113738 GCF_964194105.1 Spermophilus citellus | reverse complement strand
AGCATTCGATTATCTTTGATATTATAAATACAGCCTGCAAGAGAGGATTCAGAAGCACAAATCCACCCTGAGCATTTGTTGACTTAAAAAAAAAAAAAACAGTGACATCTGCTGAATGAAGAAACCTATTTTTAAATGATTCCATTGTCGTAGAAGGAAGCAACAGGATGACAGATAATTCTTTGGGAATCTACTTGATGCTTTTTCTAGTAAGTTCTAAGATTGTGGAGAAAATTTGAATTGTATTATGAAGAGTCACAAAAATTTGTGGAAGTATCTGATGCCACTATCAGCAAGCAAGGTGATGTCTGTAGAACACTAGAGACCTCCAAATCAGAGGCAGTTCACACCCCAGAAGCAGGCATCTCGCAATGGTTTTAAGAGCCAAGTAATACTGGGCATTTACACTATGTCAGGCTTTATACCAAAGAGCTCACAAACATCTTTTTAAAATTGTCACTGAAACCCTAAGTTATAATCTGTGATCACTTTAAGAGGAAACTGAACTACTGAGAAGTGGCATTAAAGTGACCCAGCAAGGACAGAGCTAGAACTTTGACCAGTCCTATTTGTCATCAAAGTGTGGTTATTTGGGGGAGAAATGGGAGTGCCAGGGATTTAATTCAAGGGCACTCCACCACTGAGCCACATTCCCAGCCCTATTTTGAATTTTATTTAGAGACAGGATCACACTGAGTTGCTTAGTGATTTCCTATTGCTGAGCCTGGCCTTGAACTTAAAATTCTTCTGCCTCAGCCTCCTGAGCCACTGGGATTTCAGGTGTGCACCACCACGCCCAGCAAGGTGTAATTTTCAACTACTCTCCCAACATAAAGCAGAACTCCACTGCTTCCCAATAAATGACATGCAATCACTTATTCAAATTTCTCTTTTCTTTAAAAAAATGTACATCATACCAAGATACTTCTTGTATTTCAAACAACTTGTCCATAATATTAGAAGAATATCATTCCAAAAGAAATCCTGTTTCCATTGCTATAGTTTGCCCCCCAAATATCCAGGTGTTAAAGGCTTGCTCTCCAGGGTGATGCTATTGGGAGGTGGAAGAATCTTTTGGAAGTAGGGCCTAGTGGGAGCTCTATAAATCATTGAGGCATGCCCTTGAATGGGACTGTGGAGCCCTGGCATCATAATCTTCCTATTTGTATCCTAGCTTATGAGATGAATAGTTTTCCTGACCATGTAATCCCCACTATTGCCATTTGGCATCCCAGCAGAGGCCAAACGTGATAGTCAGACGGGTCTTGGACTAGAACCTCCAGAACAGTCAGTTAAATAAACCTCTCCTATTTATAAGTTGATTTTTTCAGGTATTTTCTTATAGTGATGGAAAGCCAATTAAGGCATCATTCTGACAACTGTTTGTTTTGTCCCACCCAGAACAGGCATTAATGTTATCAGTGAGACTTGCTTCCATTGAAGATAATCATGAGCCTTAGATCTGGTCAGAATCCAGATCACTAATTCTTCAATCTAGGAACAGATCTTCCAACTGCTAACAAAACTGCTTAATAGTAAAGCATAAATTAAAAGTGAAATGAATAAAAAAGTAAATAAAAGCCTTCACATAATTTTAGAAAGGTAGTTGTTTGCTAAATTACTTGAAAGTATGATAAATTTACATAGTCAAAAGAGTGGCAAATGATTCATGTTTATTTTCTGTTGAACTTTTCTTTATATTTAATTTTTTCAGATTTTTGTTTTGTACACTTGTTAGTCTTACATCACAGATTTATATGAAAACTACAAGCATGTTTTAACCTATTTTTAAAACTCATCTATGTCTTCCTACTTAATCTTTTATTTAATCTAAACTCAGAAACTAATCAGACATTATTATTATTTCTTTTTCTCATAGGTATTGATAAACTGTCACTTGCCTAAGTGGATATCTTATCTATTTATGAGTGCTGTTTAATGACTCTAGAATAAATCTATTGTTAGCATGATATACATTTTTCAATTAAACAATATTATTACTTATAGTGACAAAACTTATCTCTGAAACAAAGGACCATCTTATTTGAGGGACTATCTTTTATGGAATAGTTTTGCCTAGTGTATTAATTTATTGGAAGAAAAAAAATCAATGTTTTGGAAAAATTCTTCAAAAATTTTAATACTAAAAATTTTTTGCATAATCAAATCAAGATGATACTAAACTAGTTTTTTCTCATTGTTAAGTGATGAATTCAAATTTCTAGATATTCCTGTGTCAGACTAAAGAGATATCTTTCTTATAAAACTTCCAATAAACAGTATATGATTTAGATTAAAAGGTTTAATAGCTTTTTATAATAGATGTTTCAGTTCTCATGGAGCATGCTTATTTGCCATATTTGAGCAGAAGCTTTGTATCAGAATTTAGCAGGGGAAGTAGTGTTCTACAAAAGTCAAAACAGCAAATTTTTTACCTGCATGGGTCATAATTGTTTTGTCACAATTGTTCAACTTTGCCATGGTAGCACACACTAAATAAATGCCATAGATAACACAGAAATGGAGACTGACATGGTTATTTTCTAATAACATTTCATTTACAAAAATAAATGACAGGTTGAATTTGGCATAAGGGTTGTACTTTGCTGATTCCGTTGACATTGCATGATTCAACTTTTTCATTCCTCATATTCTGCCTTTCACCATGGAAAAAGCACACTTGTGATAAAAGCTAACCTGTTAATATGGATCCCAAAAAGAGATATTATGGACATGACATCCACAGAGCCAAGCAGATCTGAGTAGGGCCACTGCCCTAATGTAATAAGAGCCATATATAAATATAGTTAAGATTTGGGGATTATTTGTTATAGCAACAAAAGTCAATAAATACTTCAGCTCTTATCCTTGCTTTCTGCATGAACGCATGAAGACTTTATCAATTTCACAGACTCTCAGCTTCTTTCTTTTTGAAGCCCTTCTGAGGTAGCTGCCTTCACACAGGTTTGATATGACACCACATTCCCTCACCTGCAACACGTAATTCTTGCTTCCTGCATCAGCCTTTCACATCAGTGTGAGAGATTTCATACCATTGGGGTAATTCATGACTAGTGATAATAGGAGCTGGTAGATGAATCCCACTCTGTCTTCAGTCTAGCAGGGAGATAACTCTGAAGCCCATTCTGCACACCTTCTCAGAGCATTACAAGGAGATTAAAATCCAGGTTGCCCATCCATGCTGAAAGACAGTCCCCTTGATAACACAATCCTGAGACCACTTCACAAATAAACTACCTATATACAAGACTTTATGACAGATTCTGCTTCTAGGAGAGTCAAGGCCAAAATATATATAAATTACTAGGAAATTATCCCACACGGTTTCAGAAAGATCTTTTTTTTTTTCTTTAACCTTAAAAATATTCAAGATAAAAGGAAAACCATTAAAGAATCATATACTTTGAAAAATCAGTTTGGACAGAGGTTAGCTATTGATGAGAGTCTGAAGAATAATAAAGAGATAATCATAGAAAGCTAAAAAAAAAAAGGACTCCATTGATATGTACTGACAGAACATATGTATCCTCTAAAATCTAAACAGCCTGCTTCACATATGAACTTGGCTACTCAACATGACTTCTAAAGTTCTTCTATTTATTGTCCCATAACAAAGTCATATGTGGCCCAAGGGACAAAAAAACCACCTCTCAAAAAGAAACTTAAGGGCTGGGGTTGTGGCTCAATGGTAGAGTGCTTGCCTAGCATATGTGAGGCACTGGGTTCGATCCTCAGCACCACATATCAATAAATTCAATAAAGGTCCATTGACAACCAAAAAAAATTTTTTTTAAAGTTAATTATGTACTTTTGCTTAATTGGATGTATTATAAAAATATCACATATCCTCAAAATTTTTAAGGGAATTACATATTTTTAAATACAAAGAAATAGTAGCAAACTATTGATGGAAGCCAACAGATAGAAACAACCCAGATGTTCCTGAATTAACAAATTTGGAAATATGCACACAAAGCAATATTATTCAGTCATGAAAAATTAAAGCTCTGATATAGGCAACAGTGTGAATGAGCCTCAAACATTATGTTAGTGGGAAAAAAGCCAGATACAAAAGTTCACATATTGTACAATTGCTTCATATTTCATATTTAGAATAGGCAAATTCACAGAGATAGAAAGCAGACTGGTAGTTGCCAAGGACTGAGGGAGGAGAAAGTGGGGAGTAACTGGTTAGTGGGTACAGAGTTTTATTTGAGTGTGATAAAAATATTTTGAAACTAGCCAGAGATGGTGGTTGCAAAACATTGTGAATGTACCAAATGCTACAAAATTGTTCACTTTAACATGGTTAATTTTATGTTATGTGAATTTCACTTCACTTTTTAAAAAAACATAAAGAGACAGTATAAAATGAAAATATACCTTTAGAGCCCCAACTTCTAGGGAAAGGTATCAATTGATGGCACTTCCCCGTAGCTAACATGGGCTACTTTTTATCTAACAGTCAAGATGACTCAGAAGGTGGAGTCAGCCACCCAGAGTGTGGTGCCGTGGTGCCGGCACCCTGCTGGATTTCACAATTCCTCCAGACCAGTGATTGCTATGCATGTATTATTCTTGCACTTATTTTAAAGGAATGTCTGTTGTGTTTATTCCATCTCTCTCTCACCAATATATTGTGGGGTATGGTCAGGGAGGGGAGATAACCTGTCTTCAATCTGGGACTCTTTAGACAAAGTGACAATGTGCTATGGTGAGCAATGCCCAAGGAGCCACATCAAAGAAGATTCATGTGACACAAAAACTAATTTAAACTACAAAATCCTGTACCCCAAGCTCATGCAGAAATGGGATGTAACTTTGAAGATCTTGGAAAAAAACGAATATATTTTGCATGTGTAAGAGTCATGAGTCATTGGGGTCTGGGAAGTAGAAGATCCTCAAATGATCCAAAACTCCCAGTCTTCATGCACTGCATAGTTCTCTTGCATAATTATTTGGATTTAGCCTGTGTGACCAATAGAATATACTGGAAGTGACACTATGTGGCATCCAAGCTAGGTGATAAAAAGACTGCAGCTTCTGCCTTAGTCTATTGGGATACTTACTCTGAGTCTTAAGCTACTAGTAACAAGTTTAATTACCCTGCTGGAAAGATTATACAAGGAGCCCTTAAACCACTGAGATGAATCAGGCCATCTGGAACATGCCAGAACAAGTACCAGGCTGAACATCATTGAATGGGTGATACTACTCAGGTCATATGTACCACCCCTATAATGAAATTAATTATTTTTTCCTCTAAAGTTTAAAAATCAAAAAACATATTATGTTCTTCAAAAACCAAGGGGAAATCTGAGTAGACCGTCTAGCTTCACTTGTTTCTAGTTACTCATTTTCCTCACAAATTTCAGAAGTCTCTTAACTAAACAATAAAGTAACAGACCACATAGCTACTCCACTGAAGGATATGAAAAGTAACATCCCCCAAGACAATCCCCAGGAAGAAAGGAGGACAGCGTGGCCTGGAAGGAGGGCAAGAGGAAGGAGGGAACATGCGTCCCTTCCCAATGGCAATGGGTCCTGAAGGACGAGGTGGGTACCAGACACTGGGCCCTGAACTTTCCCCTTCCCATTGCCAATGAGTTTAGAAGGATAAAAGCAAATCGTGAAGTTCTGGGTATCAGTGGATCCCAGAGGAAGAAGATAAGCAAGAAAGGCAAGCTCTGGGCTTTCATCCTTCCCCAGTAACACTGAGTCCTGGAGGGGAAGGCAGACAAATGAGCTCTGGGCTCTAAGTTTTTATCCCAATAACAATGAGTTTCAAGCTTTTACAACTATTTCCCTGAGTTAGAATGAGTTTTGAGTTTTTACAGCTGTTTTCCTGAGTTAGATTTTTAACTTAGTCTCCTGACTGCCAGAGTCTCTAGTGATTAAGTCACACTGAACATTCTGCTATGATTAACTCTCATTAAGACCTGTAAAAAGCAGACCCCTCTTGTAACCAGGGCCCATTTTCTCCCCTGAAAATGTACCATGTACCATTCCACCTTCCACCGATGCTTAATAAAGACAGCTTGCTGATCCGTTTGAGGTCTGCTCCTGTCTCAGTCATTTATACTTACATTCACTATGCATAGTACCTCTGATGAAAGGTCGCTTTGGTAGTGGCTGTTTCAGTGCTTTCTTAGGGAATTGAGGATAGCCTTGTCTATCTCAAACTGACTGAAGCAACCAATCCCCTCACTTGGACCTGCAGAAGTGTCTCCTGGGGGTCCTTTTGATGTCAGAGAGGCAAAACTCCACCCAAGGGTCATGCTAATGCCATCATTTTCTGAGCATGCAACTTATGAAGGGCTGTGAGGTTTGATCATGTGCTAACCACCAGTGATTCACTGGCCTTTCCTCACCTCCAACCACTTTTCCCCATGCCTCACACCACCCTGCTTCTTTATCACACAAATATCCTAAACCCTTATCCTTGGCAAGGTGGATTTAAGTTTGGGAGCTCAGAGATACAGTGTTTTGGTGGTTGGCAGTGGACAAAGTATACCCAGTTTAGTAACATGTGGAGAACTGTCCAGTCCTCCAAATTCCAAATTCCTGACCCACAAAATCATGATATATAATAACCCGGTTTTGTTTTTAAATCACTAGATTTTGGAGCAGTTTCTTAGGTAGCAATAGATAACTGAAAAAAAAGTTTGGTTCTGAAGAGTAGAATGGCCATTACAAACCTGAAACATGACACATAGTTTGGGGATTAGGTGGTAGGTAGATGCTTAAGGGGGGAGTCATTATTCAAAGCTGGGGGAAAGGAATTTGCATATGTTCAGATGAAATCATTTATGAAACAATCACCTGCAGGGAGTGGACAAATGAAGAAGTGGATCACTGCAAAGTCCCATTGTAGTCACTGAAATGTTAAAATTGGAATGTGGAGAAGAACTGGGAGACAGAGGAATTTCTCACACTATATAGATGCAGGAATTGCCCCATCTATTAACTCCACCCCTTCCATACACACACCCTCCTTCACAACCTCTGTTGTAGCCTTCAAAAATAAGGAGTAACATTTTCTCTGACCAAGTCAAGTATAATTCTGAAGCTTGAGACTCAGTGATGGGAGACACTAAAATATGGAGACTATCATGCTAAGTGAAATAAACCAATCCCCCAAAAAACAAAGGTTGAATGTTCTCTGATATGTGGAGGCTAACACACAACAAGGGTATGGGAAGGGGATATAAATTCAGTGTATTAGGACAAAGGGGAATGAAGGGAAAGGAATGAGAATAGGAATAGGAAAGATAGTGAAATAAATCTGACATAACTTTCCTTTGTTCATATATGAATAACCACAGTGAATCCCCACTCCTGGTGCAACAAGAATGGGATCCTAATTAGAATATGTTATACTCCATGTATTTATAATAAGTCAAGATACACTCTACTGTCATGTATATCTAAAAAGAACAGATAAAATAAAAATAAATAAAAACACAAATCATGCACTACAGAGGGGAATCAAGCTGTACCAGGCTTCGAAGCTTCAAATTAAACTTTATCCTGCCATATTTAGGAAAAAAATATAGAAATGTAATTGATAATCTTTGGCTAAAGAAAATCTTTCTAAGCCTGACATGAAGGTCAAGCTTCATCAGGGAAAGGGTGGAGAACAATGACTACATAAAAAATTAAATTTCTGTTTGGCAAATAATCCCAAGGAAAAAAATATAAGACCCGTAGAACTCAAGATAAATGTTTGTAATATATGTGATAAAGGAATAATGTATTTGACTTACAAAAACGTCTTACAAATCAATAGCAAACTTACAAACACTGTAAAGAAAAATAGGAAAATAAGCATCAATGAACAATCAACTCCATCATTAATTAAGGATATGCAAATTAAAAAGACAATGAGGTGCTATTTACCTGCCTAAAAATGTCTGATGTTTAAAGATTTATAATAACTTTAGTTGAGTGATTGTGAGAAAATGGACTGATTCATATACTTCATGGAAATGTAAATAGTCGTAATCTTCCTTAGGAGCAAAGTAGTAGTAAGAATTGGAATGTTATGTATATTTCTTTTGCCTTGAAATACCACTTCTGGGGGATTTTCTTTGAGTAATAATGGGATAATGAATAGAAATATGCATAAAAGTACATGTGATACCAAATGGTTTATAACAGCATCAGATTCGGAAACTTAAATGGCCCTCAAGCATAAGTGAGACTGATGGCAAAGATAGCATTGACCTTGTGAATTGGGGTCACTGGGCTGGGTAGGGGCAGAGAAAGAAGTGATTATCTATAGTTGGATCTGAGGGTTAGGACTGACCCTAACTTGATCTACTTCCTACTCTGGCATTACTTATGTGCTTTACAACAAATTTATATTTACTTTTAAAACCTAAAGTCCTTAAAGATATTTTGATTTAACCAGGCAGAGGAAGGAAGGGAAGAAAAATAAGGGTACTGGGAAAATAAATTGAACAAATTATATTGTTGTATTGTGTACAGTTACAAGAATTATTTTAAATATCTATTATGTATTATAATGCACCAATAAAAAATATAAATAAAATTTTTTTATTTAAAAAAATTAGAGGGCTGAGGCTGGGGCTCAGTGATAGAGTACTCATCTTGCTTGTGTGAGGCACTGGGTTTGATTCTCAGCAGCACATAAAAATAAACGAATAAAATAAAGCTATTGTGTCCATCTACAAATAAAAAAAATTAACAATTAGAAGTAGAATGCAGAGTTCTTCTTAGACTTACTCTTTTCATATAGGATGAAGAATACATATTTTAAACTATTCTTAAGTCAAATAAAGTTGGGAAATCACAATTCCAAAATATAGAAGCCAATGTATGGAATCAATAATTTATATCGACATTTTAGCCATAACAAAAATCAGAGAGTAGAAAAGTAATCTACTCAAAGCAAGCCAAATACTTTAAATAATTTTTTAAAATTGTGATTATGAGCTTATATTTTGCACTACTGAAGGTTTAAATTTTTAATCATTTTTATTTATTTTAATATATACTTTTCATTGTAATAAAAAATGTATAACCAAAAATTTGCCATCTCTAACATTTTTAAGGGTTCAGTTGTGTTGAAGATATTTACATTGTTATGCATCCAATCTCCAGAACTTCTTCATTTTGCAAAACTGAAACTCATATCCCTTAAACAACTCTCCTTTTTCCTCTCCTACTTGCTCCTTTTACCACCATCTACTTTCTGTTTTTGTGAAACTACTCTCGATTTCTCATGTAAGTGGAAGCATGTGGTGGTATTTACCCATTTGTGACAGGTTTATTGTGCTTAGTATAAAGTCCTCATTGTTCACCCATGAGGTAGCATTTGACTGGATTTCCTTCTTTTTAAGGCTGAAAAATATCACATTGTATATAGATACAATATTTTATTTTTCTGTTAATAGACACTTGAGTTGCTGCCACCTTTTCACTGTTGTGAATAACGCTTTTATAAATAGAGTTCATAAATATCTCTTTAAGAGCCTGCTTTTTAATGACTTAGGGTACTATACCTTGAATTGCTAGATCATTTTGTAATTCTGTTTAAATTTTTGAGGACCCACCATACTGGTTTCCACAAAAGCCACACCATTTTACCTTTTTACCAACAATGCAAAAGAATTCAAATTTCTCTAAATTCTTGCCATTCTTGTTCCCTTCCTTCCTTCCTTCCTTCCTCCCTCCCTCCCTCCCTCCCTCCCTCCCTTCCTTCCTTCCTTCCTTCCTTCCTTCCTTCCTTCCTTCCTTCCTTCCTTCCTTCCATTCCCCCCCATTCCTTCCTCTCTCCAGCAGCTATCCTAATGGGTCTGAGGCAATAGCTCATTATGGTTAGGGTTTTTGTTTACATTTCCTTCATGATGATTGGTGTTGAGTATCATTTTATGTTTGCCAGCTATTTGTATATCATCTTTGGAGTAATGTCTATTCAAGTTGATAGTATACTTTTAATACAGTTATTTGTTTTTGTTATTGTTGAGTCTTAGGAGAATTTTATATGATGTAGGTATTGGACCTTTCTCCATTTTACAAACATTTTCTCCCATTTCATATGTTGCTTTTTCACTCTGTTGATTGTGTCCTTTGATTTTTCAGAAGTTTTTAAGTTAAGCGGGCACCGTAGCACACACCTGAAACCCTAGCAACTCGAAAGGCTGGGGTAAGAGGATCACAAGTTCAAGGCCAGTCTTAGCAATTTAGTGGGGCCCTAAGAAACTTGGTGAAAAATTGTCTCAAAATAAGAAGGTCTATGAATGTGGCTCAGTGGTTAAGCACCCCTGAGTTCAATCACTGGCACCCTCTTTCCAAAAAAAAAGCAGAAGTTTTTAAGTTGTGTCATTTACCTATTTTTATTTTTGTTGCCTGTGCTTAGTTTCTTATCCAAGACACCCTTGCCAAATCGAGTGTCCTTAGAATTTTTCCTGTATTTTGTTTCAAGTTTTATGTTTAGGTCTTTGGTCCATTCAAGTTAAATTTTGTGTAAGTTGCATTCAATGTAATGTCAACGTCCAACTTTATTCTTTTTACATGCTGACAACCAATTTCCACGTGTGTTGAAGAAACTATTATTTCCCTATTTAATGATCTTGGCACCCTTGTCAAAAGACATTTGATCATGCGAGGATTTGTTTGGGGTATCTTTATAATATTCCATCAATCTATAGGACTGTCTTTATACTAGTTTCATACTGTTTGTAATGTTTGTAAGAAGTGTGAGATTTACACATTGTTATTTCCAAGAATACTTTGACTATCTGGCCTCTCTATTTAAGCCTGAAATTCCATTTGGATTTTAGGATATATGTCAGTGGGATTTTTATAGGTATTTCATTAAAAATGTAGATCATTTGGGATAATATTAATATTTTTAAAACAGTAAGGCTTCTAATCCGTGGGCATATTATGCCTTTCCATTTATTTATGTCTTCTTTAATCTTTCTCATCAAGGTTTAATATTTTTAGTGTACTGATTTTTGCCTCCTTGTTTAAGTTTATTCTTAAGTATTTTTATGTTATTAAATTCTACTTGTCAATTGCTATTGTATATGAATGCAACTAATTTTCCATGTTGACTTTGCACCCTACAAGTCAATTTGATTCATTTATTAGTTCTAACAGTCTGAAGTTTTTAAAAGAAAAGTTAGAGTTTTCTACATATAAGATTTTGTCCTCTGTGAACAGATACTTTCAGTTCTTCCTTTCAACTTCAGATGCCTCATTTCTTTTTCTTGTCTACGTGTTGTGGCTCAAAATTCCAATACCATGTCGAATAGAGATGGTATAAGCAGGCATAATTGTCTTGTTCCTGATCTAAGACAAGTGTTTAGACTTTCGCCACTGAGGACGATCCTAGCTGTGAGAACTCATGTAGGATTTTTCTTGTGTTGAGGTAGTTTCTTCCTATCACATGTTCAAGTGTTTTTACTATGAGACAAATCTGAATTTTGTCAAATGCTTTATCTATATCTTCATTTTTTAATGTACTGTATGACACTGATTTATTTTTGTATACTGCCTTCCCAGAAAAAATCCCACCTGATTGTGCTATTTAATCTTTCAATATATTGTTGAATTTAACTCAGATAGTACCTGGCTTATATAATGGTTCAACTTACAATTTTTTTTTCAATTTTACCATGATGTGAAAATGAAACATATTTAGTAGAAACTGTATTTCAAATTTTAAATTTTTTATTTATTTTCTAGACTAGCAAATATGGAGTATATTTCTCTCTCACAATGTCAGGCAGAGGCAGTGAGCCACAGTTCCCAGCCAGTCACATATTCTCAATGGTAGATAATGAGTACTGTACAGTGTACTGTGTTGCTATGCAATTTTGTTTGGTAGTTTGTGAATATTACATGCATTTTCAACTTACAATAGCTTCTATTGAAAGTGGGTTTATCAGGACATGTCTCATTTGTAGGCCAAGAGCATCTGTAGTTTGCTAATATTTTGTTGAGGATTTTTGCATCAAAGGTTATTTTCTTAAAATATCTTTGTCTGGCTTTGGTATGAAGGTAATGTTGGCCTCATAGGGCAAATGAAGAAGTTGTCCCTCTTTTTCAATTTTTTATAAAAACTTTCAGGATTGACATTAATTAATTTTTAAACATTTGGTAGAATTCACTAGTAAGACTGTCTGGTCCAAGGCTTATCTTATTAAGGGTTTTTGATTACTGATTTCATTTATGTGCTAGTTATAGGTCTGGTTAGCTTTCCTATTTCTTTATGATTCAGCCTTTGTAGGCTGTGTCTCTAGGAATTTAACCTGTTTAAGTCATCAAATTTATTGATATGCAATTGTTCACAGTGTTCTCTTATAATCAATTTCTATTTTTGTAAATTTGATTGTGTGGTCCCTTTTTTCTGTTTCTGATTTTAATTATTGGATTCTTCTCTCAATTTTCTTAGTTTGTTTAGAAAAAGTTTTGCAATTCCATTGATCTTTTTAAAGAACCCAATCTTGATTTTATTGATTGTCTCTACTGTTTTTCTTGAAAAATCCAATCTTTCTTTAGAGTTATGAGAAGCCACACTATCTTCCCAAAGATTATGTAACAACACAAATATGAAGAAATAGTTTTGTGACTCAAATTTACATGTAAGATGTAATATTCCACACATATACTCTAAGGATAGACCATGAAATGAGAGGCTAAGCCAGCAAGAATACTAACTATAATATGTAAATGAAGTTTTTCTCCAGAGGTATTTCAAATGATAATTCATACAGTACATAAAAAAACTTATCATATATTTATTGAGTAAATGCTTATCAAATATTTATATACAATTATATTTTCCCATCATTCTTGTCTAACATTTTTCCATATTTTAATTAGGTTTTTATATTTCTTATTTTATCTTTAAATGGACCCTAAGAAGAATCTAGGATATTTATTAGTGTTAGCATTGTGCCCAATAAAACATCAACATACATATTTGTTATGTTCAAATATTTGTGCTTATAAGTTTATCCAACAAATAGTTAGTTTGACGTTCATTATTTGTTCTCTCTAGAATATATAATTTCAAGCAATATTTGTAGATCCTAGACACATGAAGTCATTATTAGATCTTTTAAATCAATAGGGCAATTCCAAAGAGCAGGGAGCAAATACAGTGCTTAAAATCCAAAGTTTCCTTTTAGATTAAAAACTTCCAGAAGTTTCAATCTTTGGTATGACTAGATATGATTGGAGGAGTTTTCTTAGTGACATACAAATAAAGTAATAGTACCAGGTCATTACACACACACACACAAACACAAAATAAATGTCATTCAGCAGTTCAGCTAGTAGGTATGATGTTCATAAGCATCTAGGACAAACTCATCAATTTGACTTCTTTATTCTTGGAGACTTAGAGATCATCCCTCCATATTAGAAACAAATATAGTGATGACCATATTCTTACTTCTTCTGAAATCAGTGGTTTGATTGTGTCCTCCAGTGTTCATATATTAGAAACTGAATCCCCAATGCAACACTGTCAAAATATGGGACCTTTAAGTGGTGATCAGATCCTTATTGTGAACGTACCCATGTTCATTTACAGGAGCGGTTTGGTTCATGGGAGAGTCACTTTCTGATGAAAAGATGAGTTCAGATCCCCAGCCACCTTCTCATCCGTGTGGCCTTCTATTTGATGTTATAGAATGATGCAACAAGAAGACCCTCATCAAATTTTGAGCAGATGACAGTGTCATGCCCTTGTATTTCCCAGCTTCCAGAACTATGAGCCAAATACATATCTTTTCTTTATAAATTCCCCAGTCTATAGTCTTCTGCCATAGCAACACCAAATGAACTAAGAGATCATCAATCATTCATAATATTCCATAGCTAACTCACATTCAATTGTTCCAGAACCTTAACAATTTTTCCAGAAACAATGCCTTACCTAAAAACAGTGACAAAAATGGTAGCAATTTTACACACTGTAACAGCGTGAAAAAGAACACATTTGTGTAATGCATGCAGATAATTTGACTAACTCTAGCAAATCCAATAGTTTGCACAACTTTTTCTGAAATTACCTCTATAATGGAGATAATTTTATAGTTTTTTAAATATATTTATATATTCAAGTTCTGGAGAATCTCATTGTCCTTTGAAGTGAAGTATTTCAGTATTTAGGTGAAGAACAGTTATTGGGTCTTATATCACTGAAGTCATTTATTGACTTTAACTGTCAAATTGGATTTTTGCTTGAGTTGGCAGCAGAGAAATTGAGTTGCACACCAGGCCTTGTGAAAAGAGGAATTTTAAAATTATTTTACATATAAAGAACCTATGCCTAGAGGAATCAGGTCATAGAAACTCATAGAGTTTCTTCAAATATACAAAGAAGTTACATCTTTCTTCTTCTAAATATATTTACACCATAAAGTTGCTGCCCAAGGCTAAGAAGCAATAAAATTTGGGTAAGGCAAAGTTCATAGCCTCATTACTTTCAGTACATAGCAGGATGGAAAGGAGGAGACAGTCAAGCATCAGACATCACCTCTACAACCCCCAATATCCAACTCTGTGGAAAGATGGCAATTTTATAGGAAATGCCTAAAACATCAGTTAATGGCCTGTTTCCCTGGCAAAGAGAGAGTCTAAATGCCACCAGGAGAAGCCCCCCACCACACCCCCTGTTCTTTCCAACCTGATGTGGAGAGATGGTTCAGAGGTTGCAGCAAGGGTAAACAGATGAGTAACAACCCTAGACAGTGCCTGTTGTCCTCAGCAATTTGTGTGCTACATTCAGGAAACTCAGAATTCTGCAGTACCTTCATGGGGAAGATAGTATTGCATGGATTCAAAGAAAAGGAGCCAATTTTCACATTGCCATAAAGAACAAAACCCAGCTACATGACACATACATGATACAACCTAAAATAATGTGACTTATAAATCTTAAGAATTAAGGTCTAGATAAAGGTACAGCACAAACATGGAAATGACATAAAAATAAAAGTAATATCAATATATCCAAGTAGAATTCAAGCCTAAAGTACCCAATGTAAAAAGAAAGGCACATTTTAATGCTAAAAGCCATATTTCAAATGCCAATATAATGCTTAGAAATATTTATAAACCATGATGCAAAAAGACAGGAGATTCGAAGTGACATGAAAACACTGTAATAGTAGACATTCAAGTACAGATCAAATGGACAAAAGGAAATAAGTAAGGATGCAGGTTACTTAAACAACATAATCAAGGGAGTAGAATCACAGTCATGTGTCACTTAACGATGGGGATCCAGTCTGAGAAATCATCAGAGATGAATTCACACTTGTGCAAGCATCATAGAATATTCTTATACAAACTAAACTAGTTATAATGTCTGGACAACATAACTTATGGGAAAACAGATGTATGGGATACATAATTGATGGGGAAGCATACAGAAAGTAATGGTCATGTATAAAACACATATCCATTGGTTTTTGACTATAGTGACAATGTGGTGCCTGAGAGGGCCATGGGAAAGGCAGTTTCACAAAACAGCCTATGGATAGTAGAGCTGCCCAAAGAAAAAACCTACTGTGGGAATCACATTGAGAGTATAGAATGTGAATACTGTAAAGGTATATTATCAATGTTCATAAGGTAAAAACAATGGAATTTGGGATAAAGATAAATAAGGGAATCATATAAAATAGATGGCTATCTTCATGAGATAGAGCCAATACAATAAATTTAAAACTTTTAATTCAATAAAAAAAAGCAAGTCCACTATGGAAATCAGTATGGAGGTTCCTCAAAAGTCTAGTAATGGAACCATCATATGATCCAGCTATACCACTCCTCCATATTTATCCTAAATAATTAAAGTCACCATACTATAGCAATACATGCATACCCATGTCTGAAGCAGTACAATAGCTAAACTATGGAACCAGCCTAGATATCCATAAATGAATGAATGGATGGATAAAGAAATTGTGGCTTATATACACAATGGAGTTTTATTTTATCACAAAGAAAAGTGAAATTATATCATCTACAGGAAAATGGATGGAACTTGAGAACACTATGTTAAGCGAAATAAGCCAAGCTCAGAAAGTCAGGGGTCGCATGAGTTCTTTCACATGTGGAAGAGAAGAAAAAGGGAAAAAAAGTTGTGAGGTGATTCTCATGAAAACAAAAGGAGAATCAATAGAATAGAGGAAAGGGACCAGATGGAGGAAGGAAGGATGAAAAAGGGGAAATCCTTGGGAATTACATTGGCCAAATTATATTGTTATATCATGTACATGCACGAATATATAACAACAAATCCCACCATTATGCACAACTAAAATGCACTAATAAAAATGAAATAAAATAAACAATAGGGCCCTGAAAGAGGAATGGTAAATCCAACCCTTATCATTTTCCACAAATGTTTTCTTACTTTGTAAGATACTGTATAAGAACTAAAATTTCCTAATAAAATATTTTTTTTCTGAATCTCAACATGTCCCATGTTTTCACTTTGCTTTCCTTTTTTTGGTTTTGAGTAAAAGTGAATTTAAGACTTTTTCAAATAAAGTGAGCTGTATCATATTTTTCAAAATTAACTCTATCACTTGTAAGAGAAAAATATTAAATCTATTCTAAAATATGCACATGATGGTTATTTGGGAATTGATAAGGTTTTAAATGTTTTAACTTTATTTTTCTATATTCTTTAATCTTTTATAAAAAGCAAGAGTCATTCTGGCAAAATTAAAAGGATATATTGTAATTGAGAGGAATTTTTAAGTTAATAATATTAGTTACAATTAAGATACAATTTAATTGGACATCAACAAAATTAAACCTTTGTTCTGTGATAAACCTTGTAAAGAAGATGAAAGGACATATAACAAGAGAAGGAGAAGAAAAATTATAGACTGTATTTCTGACAAAGTACTCATATCTGGACTACAGACATATGTCACTTAAAGGAAAATGTGTTCTAAGAAATGT
Organism: Spermophilus citellus; assembly: GCF_964194105.1. Classification (NCBI taxonomy): domain Eukaryota; kingdom Metazoa; phylum Chordata; class Mammalia; order Rodentia; family Sciuridae; genus Spermophilus; species Spermophilus citellus. Next base: position 72,096,752 of record NC_138182.1, on the reverse strand, counting down.
GTCATTAGATAATTTCATTGTTGTGCAAACCCCATAGAGTGCATTTACATAAATTAAGATGGCTATTATGTCATTGATGATACAATCTTTTGGGACCACCATCCTATGTGTGGTCCCTCATTGACCAAACATTATTATGAGTACATGACTGCATAAAAAAATCTTTCAAAACTCAGCAATAAAAAAGTACTAATTTAAAAATCAATGGAAGAAATAAATAAACATGTCACTGAAGATGATTGCAAATAAGCCCATGAAGAAATGCTCAACAACATTATCTATCAGGGAATGCAAGAACCTAAAATAATGCATCACTACATACCTATTAGAACAAATAAAATTTTTAAAAAATAGTTAAAATGAATAGTCAATATTGATGAGGAAACAGAGAAAGTAGATCACTCATCCCTTGTTGGTAGGAATGTTAAATGGTGTAGATACTCAGAAAAAGTTTGACAGTTTCTCATCAAACCAAGCATTAAGTTATTCTGAGACCCAGCTATTACACTTTGGGCATTTATCATAGATAAATGAAGAAACCGTAAGTATTTATAGCTCTTTTTCCATAATAACCCAAAGCTAGAAATAACCCAAAGGTCCTACAATAAATGGTAAAACAAGCCATGGAATCCACACTTTGGAATACTACTCAACAATAAAATGAATGAACGATTGGAACACATGAAAACACAGATGAATCTCAAGGACATTATGTTATTAAAAAGAGGCAGTCTCAAAAGTTTATGTAATTGATAGTCCTATTTATGTAACAACCTCAAAGTAAGGTTACATAAATGAAGAACAAACTAGTGGTTGCCAGAATATGAGGAAGGAGTGGAGGGGACTACATAGGGTGGACAAAGAAACTTGTGATGATAAGAGTTCTGTGTCTTAACTGTGGTGCTGGTTGCACAAGTATACATACTCACATAAAACTTTACACATGCAAATGAGCATATTCAAAACTATTAAAATCTGATAAGCTCTGTGGGTTGTGCCAATATACATTTCCTCATTTTAATATTATACTGTAATTATAAAAGATGTTATCATTGGGGAAACCAGATAAAAGTTACACACACATCCAGGTACATTTGGGGTTGTTTTACTTGTTTTGTTTTTTGCAGATTTCTGTCAACTTGTAACTATTTCAAAATCAATTGTTTAAAAATACACAATACAAGACAAAATAAATGAATGAAGCAGTATATATTAAATATATGTAAAATGCAATAGATGATAAAGTCAGTATAATCTTAAGCATTTCTACAGAAAACAGAATCATTAAAAATTGTGTAAAGCAAAATTTATTAGAAACTCCAGAAGAAATGAAAAGAACCACCATCATTAAGGACGTTTTGAGTTTATCTAACAATGACCAACCAAGTGTTAACAAATTGTCTGACTTGAAAGCATTTGCATCAAGTAACTAATAAGCTTAAATTAGCAGAGGAACAATTTCCACATTGACATTCTTTTGAGTGGTATTATAAGAAATGTAAATAGTTTTATAATCAGGGTGAATAGGGAAAATTCAATATATTCCTTAATCGTCCTGCAGATTCTGAAACTCTGTTTAAAATTGTTTATCAAGCACCTGATGTGTAACCTACCTAAAGCATGTCTAATGGTAATCTACCCTAAGTTTTACCAGAATATTCTGTTTTTGTATGGTCATTCCTATGACCTTTTCTTTAATGTGGAACTCATAAAGTTAGCCAGGCAGTATCACAAACAAGTGTTCACAAAAATGATAAAACATATTCCATACATGTATGATTTTATCAAAATGGAATCTACTGTCATGTATAACTAAAAAAGAACGAAGAAGAAGAAGGAGGAGGAGGAGGGGGAGGAGGAGAAGGAGGAGGAGAAGGAAAAGAGAAAGCAAGACAGAAATATCAAGTCAAAAAGAAGGATAAATAGTAAGGTGGATGGAAAGAAGGAAGAAAAAATGAAGGACAAACTTTATTGTTTGCTACATTACATTTCATAATGAGCTAGAAGTTCAAGTCCAATTTGTATGATCATAACATGAAGTTCAAGGAAGTTCATTTTGACCAGTTGATAACCCTAATTGATAAGTACATTTATGTACCAATCTCACATTTGGAAAGGAAAACGTCATTACTGTTACCCTCTGCAAGTATTCTAAAACATTTCATTGGTGATTTTGCTTAATCACCCCACTTTAAATGTTACCAATCTCCATAAAAATGAAATAATAGAAAAAGTAAAATTTTATTTTAAAATCGTACAGTTTGTATAATTCAAAAGTCTCAGATAATTTTGATTAAAAATTCAGCACAAACATATCTCTGTAAAAGATTCCAATTACTTCAATTATAAGTAAGTTTAGAAATACTGAGATGTACACTAAAGTTTTATTCCTCATGATAATTGTTGAGTTACCTCTAAGCGTATCAAATAGAAAGGGCATACAACAAACCACAGGAGACCTATTTAAAGTTCAATGTCACATAGGTGTATTGCATCAGCATTATTTAAGCTCAGAGGATTACTTTACATCTTCTGTGTTTTAAAGCACAAGCTAAAAGGAGCACTGGGTGGGGAGAGGGAAGGGGAAGGACAGATATTGGAGGCTGGGGTTAGAATTAGAACAAGATATATTCCAAGCTTTTATAATTATGTCAAAATTTATTCTGACCAATAAAATAAATAAAGCACAAGGTGAAGAGGTTTGGTTCAAATCCTGACTTATAAATTCATTGCCCAACCTTGAGCAAGTCACTTAACCTATGTGAACAATTTGCCTGCCTTGATCTTGTACAGAGTAAATGAGAACAAATGAATACCCTTTGAAAAGTGTCAGCATTATTGCTGAGACTGGTATCAGTCAAGAACAGTACAGTAGAACAAAGATGCACACTTTCATACCTGGATTTCAGAATTTGTATTGTGGTGTTTCTTTCTGCAACTATACAAATCAATAACACACTGAATTATACTTCCTTCCCTTCGTTGAAAACTGCACAAGAATGGCTAAGTGTTTTAAAACACACTACCAGCGAATAGATAGCAATAGTAAGTACATAACAGATAATAAAAATATTGCCTATAATTCTTTTATGTACCTGACAAACAATCTTGATCACTATTCTTTTTAGCTTTGGTACTAGTTTCAGAGATTAATTCACCCACCAGAAAGGAAGCCTAATAGGTTAATAAACACAGTAAGAGTTGACAAATAATATTGATAAATCTGAGAGTTAATAAAGCAAACAAAGGCTGGGTGTTTGGTTCTGTGGTAGAGCACTTGCCTAGCACACATGAAGCTCTGGACTTGACCCCCAGTACTGAAAAATTTTAAAAAAAATTATCTTGGAGAAGCTTCAAAAGTTCAAAAGGTAAAATTAGCCAAAGTACAAATAATAAGTAAGAAATTAGAAATTAGGAAAATTTGTACTTTTCTTACTGTGAGATTATTCAGGCTATGATTTTGCTTTTTAAACATTAAAAAATGAAAAATAACAATTTTCCTTTAAGCTTTCTTATGTGTATAGTACTTAAAGTCCTCCTTAACTTTACTGATAGTCTAGCTAAGGAAACAATTCAGCTTCAATATCAAGTGATCTTTTATAGAATCTCCTAAAAGCCTGTTTTCTGAAGGAGAAATCGTACTTGCTACGTGCTAACATTTCTTCTACAGCTCAGTTTTAAGGGTCTCTTTAAACGACGACTCCTTAAAATAATTTTAAAAGACCTATTTTAACTATAAATTGCATAATTTTTATATAATATGCAACAGAAAACTAATTTGTTTTATACCTTTACAGAAAATAGTGAAGATTTGGTGTTATGACATTCATTTTGTGCATGTTCTATTCTCTTGAAGGATCATGGTACTACTCAGAAATCAAAAGCAGCACTGTGGTTGTTCTTTCAAAGGGAATCTAATAGATCAACTTCTTCACCAATCCATGTGTGACTTTTGTGGAATTTTACACACTGGCCTCTTGCTCTATATTTCTTGAATTTCATGCCTGAATAGTTTGATTAAGCATCTTCTGAAACTTGCTAAGCATCACAGAATTCCAGGTTTCTTCAAGGCATGTAGCCTGCTGGATATAAAAGAGAAGCATAAAGCAAAAGCAAAAATTCTGCATTTAAATTATTTATATCATACTACCATCTCCTCAACTGATCAGATGTATAGCCTTAGGAAAACTTTTCTCTGATCTCAGTTTCCTCTGGGTGAAGTGGAGTTAATAATACAGCCTCCTTCTCAAAGTTGCTTGAGTTAAGAATAATTTCCTTAATTCCCTTTAATAATAATTAAATATAATTATTACCATTCATTAAAAGCCCTTACAGAACTTGGCACATTGCAAGCTATCAATAAAGGGAAGAGACAGCGGCCAAGATAAAGTGAGCAGCACTGCTTTATGAATTGACAGCCAGCCTCACCACTGCCACCTCACCCATCACTCTAACCTGTGTTTTTAATAGGTCACTAATACATTAGGAAATTTAGCCTATGTGTCAAGATATCATTTCATATGTATGTAAAAATTTAACAAATGCTCAATTTTATAAGTGTAGAAGACAAAAATTATAGAATTTTATAGTTAAAATGCCTTTTTATTATCTTTGCACAATTCTGTGCTGGCTGTAGGCTTTTTTATTCAGCCCAGACATTGATTACAGATCACAAAGTGGTTTAAAAAAAAATCCATCCATGAATTATACTGTGAGTAATCAGCTTCTACACAGGCAGTACAAATTGAGAGAGGAAAGGTGGTGTGGGGACATATCACCATCTATCCAAGCTGGCGACCTATGCTGGGCTCACAAAATCTGACTACTTCAATAACTGAAGAAAATGTCGAAGAAAGCACACGAGCACACAGACTTACCTTTTCAAAATCCAGGTACGGCTCTGGACCTTAGGGGTCTGTTGGAAAGAAAGAGTACCAACTGAATTCTTTATTCTTATATAGGGAGTACACACAAAGAGAGGTTCTATGGAATGTTCTTTCCAAAAAAGGTCAGGGGTAGGGAAGATGGCGGCGAATAGAGTGCATCACCCCCATGTACCGCGTCACTGCGCAGGTGAATAACGAGTTAGAACGACCAAAAGCTATCTTGTTAGGAATTTCCAGCAAAATTGGGGTGCACTGAAACCTAGAGGAAGGATTTCCATCACTGAGGATCAGGTTACTGGGTCTCAACCGCGAGTGAACTGTGTGCCCGGAGATCCAGGCTGATTGATGCGACGCCCGCCCGCGGTTAGAGACGGCGGGGCGCCGAGAAGCGGCCAGCAACGCAGAGACACAGCACTGTGGATTCTGTGGAGTCCTGCCGGCTGTGCCCTCACTGAGCTCCGGGCTGAGTTTGGGGTTTGAGATGAGGGAAGGAAGCGGTCCAGTTCTGTCCCCCACACCAGACAGTCCACCAAGGAAGCCAGCGGCCACCATCTTGGAGAGCTGACGTCACCATCGCCAGTTTCCGACAGATCGCAGCAATAGAACAGGTGTGTGTCATTCAGCCCATCTCCCATACAGCGGGGAATTCGCATAAAATCTCCCCCCGGCTTTCCAGGGGAGGGATTATCAGAGTGAGTGTGAATAGAAGCATGGGGAAAGGTAAAGGTACCTGACCTCCAACTCCCCCTCCCATCAGTGGCGAAAATGAAACCTGTCTTGCCAGCTCTGGGGGAGTGGCAAGCAGAAGGAATCAAAACAATAAGGTGCCAGTTCCCAATAGCCACACTCCACACCCAGCAAACTACAGGCCCAGAGTACAGTTTGAACTGCCAAGAGGCATCACACTGGGGAAGGCCTGGCTAGCAGGAGAAGCTATGGGACTAGAGGGCAGGAATAAACCTAAGCAAACAGGTTTTGAGAGACACGGTGGGGGGGGGGAAGGGGGGGAGGAGGGAGCGGCCTCACACCGATTGCATCCAAAAGCCAGAGGGTAAAATCTTGGCCCGGAAGCCACAGCACCACCTACTGGAAGCGAAGAAAATAGAAGCCTAACAGTGCCTTTTTGTTCTTGTTGTTGTTTTCTCTTTTTTCATTTTTTTAATTCCTTAATTTTTTAATTTTAAATTTTTTAAATTTTTTTCAATTGTAATTTTTATTTTACTGCATTTTATTATTTTTTTATTATTTCTTTTCTATTCTTTTCTCTTTCTTTCTTCTCTCCCTCTCACTTTCTTGGTTTGTGTCCTTACCTTTTCCCCATCTTTCCTCTTAAGCATGAACACCCAGATTACGTATAACTTACTAAATGCAAATAGATGAATACTACGAATAGGTCTATAGTCTGCCTAAGCCCTTAACTACTCCCAAGTACTCCTGTCTATTCTCTTGTTAATATCCCCCTGCATTTGAGCAACCCCCCAAAGAAGCTAACATATACTAACCTCCATACCATCAAATCGCCCGACCTTAACATAAAATCCTAAGTCTAAACTTCAATTCTCTATATGCCATCAAAATCTGAAGGCCTTTAATGAAACTAATGAATTTACCTTAAATCAGAATTAAATCCAACATCTCTAAACATTGTCTCCTAACACAAAGGAGAGATAGTGGAACTATAAAAACCAAAACAAATTTAAAGGAAAAAACAGAAACACAGCAGTCAAACAGAGTTGGAAAGTAATGTGAGCACGATGAAAAAACAAGGGAAAAAAGGATTACAAACAATGCAGGACAACAGGAGAACCTAGAGGCATCAGAAAAATGGACAGAGAAAGAACTCAAGGCATACCTAACTCAGATGGAACAGAATCTTAGAGAAGACATTAGACAGCAAGTCCAAACAATGAAAATATATTTTGAAAACGAAATAAATAAGCAAATTCAAATGGCAAAGAACAAGCTCTACCAGGAGATAGAGATTTTTTAAAAAAAATCACAGAGTAATCTTAGAAATGCAGGAAACCATAAACCAAATTAAAAACTCAAATGAGAATATTAAAAATAGACTAGATCAAGGAGAAGTCAGAACATCAGATAATGAAGACAAAGTTTATCAACTTGAAAAGAATATAGTCAACACATAAAGGATGCTTAAAATTCACGAGCATTCTATCCAAGAGATATGGGATGTCATAAAAAAACCAAACTAGAGAGTCATTGGGATAGAAGAAGGTATAGAGGTTCAAACCAAAGGAATGAACAATCTATTGAATGAAATAATCCTAGAAAACTTCCCAGATATTAAAGATGGAATGGATTGCCAAATCCTGGAAGCCTACAGGACCCCAAACATTCAAAACCGTAATAGACCAACTACAAGACACATAATTATGAAGATATCCAACATACAAAACAATGAGAGAATATTAAAAGCTACATGAGAAAGGAGGCAGACTACATTCAGGGGTAAACCAATTAGGTTAACGGCTGATATTTCATCACAGACGTTGAAAGCGAGAAGATCCTGGAACAACGTATTTCAAACGCTGAAAAATAATGGATTCGAACCAAGAATACTGTATCCAGCAAAATTAAGCTTCAGATTTGACAATGAAATTAAAATATTTCAAAATAAACAAAAGTTAAAAGAATTTGCAGCCAGAAAACCAGCACTGCAAGGCATTGTGAGCAAAACACTACAAGAAGAGGAATTGAAAAATAGCACCCATGGGGCTGGGGATGTGGCTCAAGCGGTAGCATGCTTGCCTGGCGCATGGCCTAGGTTCAATCCTCAGCACCACATACAAACAAAGATGTTGTGTCCGCCGAAAAACTAAAAAATAAATATTAAAAAATTCTCTCTCTAAAAAAAAAAAGAAAAAAGAAAAATAGCACCCAAAACTAACAGTGGGAGGTAATTCAGTAAAGGGAAGGAAAAAAAATAACCAAAAAGAAAAAACTAGCCATATTAAAATAAATAAATAAACAAGCATGACGGGAAGTACAAACCATATAACAATAGTAACCTTAAATGTTAATGGCTTAAATTCACCAATCAAGAGACATAGGCTAGTAATATGGATTAAAAAAACAAACCCAACAATATGCTGCCTTCAGGAGACTCATATGATAGGAAAAGACATACACAGGCTGAAGATGAAAGGTTGGGAAAAATCATACCACTCACATGGTCCTCGGAAGCAAGCAGGAGTGGCTATACTCATATCGAATAAAATCAACTTCAAACCGAAGTTAATCAAAAGGGACAAAGAAGGACACTATATACTGTTAAAAGGAACAATCCACCAACAAGACATAACAATTATCAATATGTATGCACCAAACAATGGTGCTGCAACATTCATAAAAAAAACTCTCCTCAAGTTAAAGAGTCAAATAGGCCACAACACAATAATTATGGGTGACTTCAACACATCGCTTCATCACTCTCCATTGGACAGATCCTCCAAACAAAAGTTGAATAAAGAAACTACAGAACTCAATATTACAATCAATAGCCTAGACTTAACCGACATATATAGAATATATCAACCATCATCAAGTGGATACAGGTTTTTCTCAGCAGCACATGGATCCTTCTCAAAGATAGATCATATATTATGCTATAGGGCAACTCTTAGTAAATATAAAGGTGTGGAGATAATACCATGCATCTTATCGGATCATAATGGAATGAAACTGGAAATCAATGATAAAAGAAGGAAGGAAAAATCCTGCATCACCTGGAAAATGAAAAATATGTTACTGAATAATCAATAGGTTACAGAAGACATAAAGGAGGAAATCAAAAACTTCTTGGAGATGAATGAAAATACAGACACAACATATCGGAATCTATGGGACACAATGAAAGCAGTTTTAAGAGGGAAATTCATTGCCTGGAGTTCATTCCTCAAAAAAAGAAAAAACCAACAAATAAATGAACTCACACTTTATCTCAAAACCCTAGAAAAGGAAGAGCAAAACAACAGCAAATGTAGTAGAAGGCAAGAAATAATTAAAATCAGAGCAGAAATCAACGAAATTGAAACAAAAAAATTGAAAAAATTGATAAAGCTAAAAGTTGGTTCTTTGAAAAAATAAATAAGATCAACAGACCCCTAGCCATGCTAATGAAGAGAAGAAGAGAGAGAGCTCAAATTACTAACATATGGGATGAAAAAGGCAATATCACAACGGACACTACAGAAATACAGAATATAATTAGAAATTATTTTGAAATCCTATATTCCAATAAAATAGAAGATAGCGAAGATATCGATAAATTTCTTAAGTCATATGATTTGCCAGATTGAGTCAGGAAGATACACACAATTTAAACAGACCAATAATAAAGGAGGAAACAGAAGAAGACATCAAAAGACTACTAACCAAGAAAAGCCCTGGACCGGATGGATATACAGTAGAGTTTTACAAAACCTTCAAAGAAGAATTAATACCAATACTTTTCAAGTTATTTCAAGAAATAGAAAAAGAAGGAGCTCTTCCAAATTCATTCTATGAGGCCAACATCACCCTGATCCCGAAACCAGAAAAAGATATTTCAAAGAAAAAAAACTACAGACCAATATCTCTAATGAACTTAGATGCAAAAGTCCTCAATAAAATCCTGGTGAATCGAATACAAAAGCATATCAAAAAACTTGTGCACCATGATCAAGTAGGATTCATCCCTGGGATGCAAGGCTGGTTCAATATACAGAAATCAATAAATGTTACTCACCACATCAATAGACTTAACGATAAGAACCACATGATCATCTCGATAGATGCAGAAAAACATTCGACAAAGTTCAGCATCACTTCATGTTCAAAACACTAGAAAACCTACGGATAACAGGAACTTACCTCAACATTGTAAAAGCTATATATGCTAAGCCTCAGCCTAGCATCATTCTGAATGGAGAAAAACTGAAGGCATTCCCTCTAAAATCTGGAACAACACAGGGATGCCCTCTCTCACCACTTCTATTCAATTTAGTCCTTGAAATACTAGCCAGAGCAATTAGACAGACGAAAGAAATTAAAGGCATAAAAATAGGAAAAGAAGAACTTAAATTATCACTATTTTCAAATGACATAATTCTATACCTAGCAGACCCAAAAGGGTCTACAAAGAAACTACTAGAACTAATAAATAAGTTCAGCAAAGTGGCAGGATATAAAATCAACACACATAAATCAAAGGCATTCCGGTATATCAGCGACAAATCTTCTGAAATGGAAATAAGGACAACCACCCCATTCACAATATCCTCAAAAAAAATAATAAAATAGTTGGGAATCAACCTAACAAAAGAGGTGAAATATTTATACAATGAAAACTACAGAACCCTAAAGAGAGAAATAGAAGAAGACCTTAGAAGATGGAAAAATATACCCTGTTCATGGATAGGAAGAACTAACATCATCAAAATGGCGATATTACCCAAAGTTCTCTATAAGTTTAATGCGATGCCAATCAAAATCCCAACAGCATTTCTTGTAGAAATAGATAAAGCAATCATGAAATTCATATGGAAAAACAAAAGACCCAGAATAGCAAAAGCAATTTTAAGCAGCAAGTGTGAATCAGGCGGTATAGCGATACCAGATTTCAAACTGTACTACAAAGCAATAGTAACAAAAACAGCATAGTACTGGTACCAAAACAGGCAGGTGGACCAGTGGTACAGAATAGAGGACACAGAGACTAATCCACAAAATTACAACTTTCTTATATTTGATAAAGGGGCTAAAAGCATGCAATGGAGGAAGGATAGCATCTTCAACAAATGGTGCTGGGAAAACTGGAAATTCATATGCAACAAAATGAAACTGAATCCCTTTCTCTTGCCATGCACAAAAGTTAACTCAAAATGGATCAAAGAGCTTGATATCAAATCAGAGACTCAGCACCTGATAGAAGAAAAAGTTGGTTCCGATCTACATATTGTGGGGTCGGGCTCCAAATTCCTTAATAGGACACCTATAGCACAAGAGTTAATAACTAGAATCAACAAATGGGACTTACTCAAACTAAAAAGTTTTTTCTCAGCAAGAGAAACAATAAGAGAGTTAAATAGGGAGCCTACATCCTGGGAACAAATTTTTACTCCTCACACTTCAGATAGAGCCCTAATATCCAGAGTATACAAAGAACTCAAAAAATTAAACAATAAGATAACAAATAACCCAATCAACAAATGGGCCAAAGACCTGAACAGACACTTCTCAGAGGACGACATACAATCAATCAACAAGTACATGAAAAAATGCTCACCATCTCTAGCAGTCAGAGAAATGCAAATCAAAACCACCCTAAGATACCATCTCACTCCAGTATGATTAGCAGCCATTATGAAGTCAAACAACAACACGTGCTGGTAAGGATGTGCGGAGAAGGGTACTCTTGTACATTGCTGATGGGACTACAAATTGGTTCGGCCAATTTGGAAAGCAGTATGGAGATTCCTGGGAAAGCTGGGAATGGAACCACCATTTGACCCAGCTATTGCCCATCTCGGACTATTGCCTAAAGACCTTAAAAGTGGGGCTGGGGATGTGGCTCAAGCGGTAGCTCGCTCGCCTGGCATGCGTGCGGCCCGGGTTCGATCCTCAGCACCACATACCAACAAAGATGTTGTGTCCGCCGAGAACTAAAAAATAAATATTAAAACATTCTCTCTCTCTCTCTCTCTCACTCTCTCTCTAAAAAAAAAAAAAAGAGCTAGAGCCTTCATTTAAAAAAAAAAAAAGACCTTAAAAGTGCGTACTACAGGTATACTGCCACATCGATGTTCATAGCAGCACAATTCACAATAGCTACACTGTGGAACCAACCCAGATGCCCTTCAATAGATGAATGGATTAAAAAAAATGTGGCATTTATACACAATGGAGTATTACACAGCACTAAAAAATGAATGCGTGCTTTGTAGCATCCCTCTCCCAGGAATGAACTTCAAGGCTGTAGTTTTTGTTTCCTCGTGGATGACTGAGAATATGGCTGGTTTTTGTGCAGTCTCATAGAGTCTGGGTAGCAGCATGTAGTTGCCTGTCTGCTCTGCCACACTCTCCAGTGGTACCCATGGCAGTTCTGTTCCTTCTGACAGCTGCATGACTGTTTCCAGTATGCGTGGCTACAGGAAAGGCAGTGATGGCTAACAAGACCAAGCAAGTAATTCTATTTACTCATTTAATAGGTGATGTCCATAACTCACTAGGCACTTGGAATGTAGCAGTGGGAAACCAGATGTGCCTTTTGCCATCCAGCAGGTGGTATATGAATATTAATATGCCAGGTGATGTCACACAGTATCAGGAAATCAATGCAGTGAAAGACACAGGAAGACCATTATCAGAAAGGATTGTCAAGGAAGGTGGCATGAAAGCCAATATTTGGATGAGGTGAGAGATGAAGCCATGAGGGTACAGAGCAGAGGAATGTGTGCCAGGCAGAGCTCTCTCTGTCAACCAGGCACCTTGTCAACCAGGTACCAAGGAGACCAAGTGTGAAGTCTCCAGAGCCCCATCCACTTGGGTTATTTAAAGAAAGTCAGCAAGGCCAAAATGACCAGGCAGAGTGCATAAGGAACATGGGGAGACTAAGGCACATCATGTTGGGCACCATAGGGTAAGAAATTTTCTTTGGAATAGGAAAGGAAAGACCTCAGGCATCAAGTTTTGTGCAGAGAAGTGATGGGATCAGACAAGAATTTTAAAAGATATTTTTCTGTTGTTATGGGGAGACTAGACTCTTAGCGGCCAAGGATAGAAGCGAGTAGAGCGAGCTCATGTTTATTTTACCTGTCCCTTCTATGTTAGATCCCTATGAAAACATTACTCTATTTGCATGTAGCTCATACAAGTTTGTGGAATGCTTTTGTGCCAGACATACCAATACACACTAGGGCTATTAAGGAGACCCAGGTGTACTCCCTGATGCCTAAGGACTTAAAGGAAGAAACTAATATCATCTGCTTCCTCGCCCTGCTGAGCAGCCCTCCTCTGCTGGTCCCTTCCCCTGTGGTGTACCACCTCTCTTGGACCCAGAGCAATGGAGTTCGCCATTGCTGACTGAGATCTCTGAAACCATCAGTCCCAAATAAACTTTTCTTCCTCTGAGTTGATCTTGTCAGGTATTTTGATCACAGCAATGCAAAAGTTAACTAAAGCATTCCTTTGGGATAAAAGTGAAGACAGAAACTAGAGCTGTGAGCCATGACTTGTCAACCAGGGACAGAGGAAAGAGGAGATTCTAGCAAGTCCCAAAGTACACAAAAAAATGCAGCTACAGAGACTTTTCCTAAGCTGATTTGTCTCCATTTGAAGGTTAATACCTTTTAAAATATAATTCAGGCATGAGGAAAAAATACTGAGAACCAAGTGGGTAAAACACAACACTGAAGCCTTGGTGATAGAGCAGATCTATGCCCCTACATTTCTGTCGGAGCCACAGAAAGATTTTTTTTTCTATTTTTTTTTTAATTTTTTATTATTTTATTGTTGGTTGTTCAAAACATTACATAGTTCTTAATCACAGAAAGATTTTTATAAGTGATTTTGTTCTAAAGGGTACTAGAAGAACTCTGTGGAAGAGGAGCAAGCCCTGCTGAAACTGAGATAAACAGACAACAGACAGGCATCCTCAATTACATCCTGCTGGCTTAAGAGTAAGTGCATCTTTCCAGACTTTACTGGCCTTAAGTCTCAGGGACTGAACAGATAGCAAAGAGGAGAGAGGACAGTACAGCTTGGTAAGCCAGCAGTGCTCCTGCAGCAAATGTTTAGGGCCTTGAAACATGAAAAAAAAAAATGGACAAAGACACATCAAATAACTGCTGCAAAATAAAAATTAACTTAGAAAAATTACATTTGAATAAAATCAAACACAAGGTCAAAGTATTTAACCTGATGAGAACAAATGTTATAGATGAATTTCGATGGATACATTATCAGAAAGTCAAAAACTTAAGGACAGAAGAATTTAACATTGAAATGTATAAAGTAAATATTTTCAAAATTGCAAAGGGAAACTGGCAGGCAAAACCAAAACCAAGAAGGAGGGGGGGAAAAACTCTCTCAGAAAAATGTCAAATCAAGTAGGGAAAAAAAACAATATAAAGGATTTGAATATCATAAATATTCAGCATGATTTGATATATAGAGAATTGTGTACCCAACAAACTGAAAATACACATTCTTTCCAAACACCATGGAACATTCACAATAATTAGCCAGACGTTAGGTTACCAAAAAATTCTAAATAAGTCTCCAAGGCAGAAATTATACAGCCCAAGTTCTGATTACAATGTCACAAAACTAGACAGTAAACAATCAAAGTCTAGCCTGAAAGAAACTTTCCACTTAGAAATGCTAAATCACTCTTCTAAATAGCTCGGGATAAAGAAAACCTCAAAATTAAAATTAAAGACTATTCAGAAATGACTAAGAAAATACAATACATTGAAACACAGGATTCAAATAAAGCATTAATCAAGGGAAATTTGACTATGAAGGCCTGTGCTAGAAATGGGAAAAGATGGATAATAGATGAACATAGGAGTCAATTTGATGGAGTAGAAATAGTTCAATAGTCTCAACCCAAAGGGGAGTGAACTCTGGAGCCATTCTACCTAGGATGGCAACCTGACTCCACCAATTTCCATCTTGGTCCTCAAAAAATTATCAGACCTCTCAACGCCTCAGGTTTCTTATCAGAAAACTGGGGGCTCTTGTAGTTAGCTAAATAGATTAAGTGAGATAATACCAGCACAAATTCTGGAGGAGTGCAGGACACGCAATGAGAATCAAATTCCAATTTTCATAAATAAATTTCATCTTAGATCCTTCAACATACTCAGGTAGAGAGAAAGGTTATAAATTGGTTCAGTGACGTTGCCAACACAGAGAAAATAATACTAATTTTAAACAAATTCCTTCAGAGATTAGGTAATGAAGTTGCATCACCCAGGCATTTTATAAAAGCTGAACAACTTTAATTACAAAACTCAGACAGGAAAAAAAATGAGACTTCCTTTTTTATGAACATAAATGCAAATATTTTATATCAAATCTTACAGACTATTATAAAAATTGAGTAAAATATAAAAAGATAACATGTATGACAAAGTTGAATTTGTTCTAGAAACATAAAGTTGATTTACTGTTCAAAAAAATGAAATCAACCAATGCAACTTGTAAAGGGGAAATCAAATAGAATGTCAGAGGAAAACACAGGAGAAAACTTATACTATTATCCTAATCTAATAGAAAAGTGTTTGAAGGATTAACACTTTTTACAAATTTAAAACTCTTAGCAACTAAGACTAGACATAAGTTTTATTTAGTCTAAGAGAAAATAACTACCAAAACATAATACACAATGGTGAAATGCTGAACACTTTGATTTTGAGATTATAAAAGAAACTAGGATATTCATTGTCTTTTTTCTAGTCACCATAGTATTGGATGTCTTAGCCAGTGCAGTAAAATAAGGAAAATAAAAGGTACACTCATTAGAAATGCAGGAATATGACTGTCATTTTGTGTATTTGATATGATTAGGTACATAAAAATCTAAAATTATTACATATGATTACTAAAAATAAGAGCTGAATTTAGTAAGATTATAGCAAACAAGACTAATATATTATACTAAATCCAACAAAACATGAAAAATTTATACATAAACATGTATAATAAAACATGAAAATTATAAAAAGACTGAAGGAAATGTTTTAATAGAAGAAATAGAATACCATGTTCATATCATGGAAGAGGCAATATTGTAAAGATGTTAAGTGTCCCAAATTAATTTACATATTCAATAAAATAATATTATGAAAATCCCTACACGTTACTTCATAAAATTGGTAACTAGCTCTAAAATTTAAATGGAATATAAAAGATTGATATTAGCTAAGAATCTCTTGAAAGAAAGCAAGGTAGAAAACCTTGCTCTAAAAGATATTGAGGTTTATCTGAAAGCTACAGGCTACAGTGACTAACCAGTGTGGTGTTGGGTACAGAGACTGGAAGATCAACAGAAAAAACTGGGAGCCCTCATAAAAATCCACACAAATGAACAGTTTGTTAAAACATAAGATAATACTGTGAAGCATGGCATACAAGCTCTGCCATAAGCAGGGCCAGGAAACTCTATATATGAATATTAGAAAACATGAAATTGCTGAGGGCCATTACCAAGTAGGAAATTTCCTTGCCAGCGTACCCCATGTTAATTCTATATATATATATATGGAGAGAGAGAGAGAGAGAGAGAGAGAGAGAGAGAGACTAAATTATTGAATGTTTTAATGAGTTCTATAGTTTCTTTGTTTAGTTTTTGTTTGGAATATCTATCCAATGGTGAGAGAGGTGTATGAAAGTCACCCAGTATTATTGTGTTGTGGTCTATTTGATTCTTGAATTTGAGAAGAATTTGTTTGATGAACATAGTTGCTCCATTATTTGGGACATAGATATTTATGATTATTATGTCTTGTTGACATGATTTCCTTAAGCAGTATAAAATGTCCTTCTTTATCCCTTTTTACTAACTTTGGTTGGAAGTCCACTTTATCTGATATAAGGATGAAAACCCCTGCTTGTTTATGCAGTCTATGTGTTCTAAGTTGTTCTTGTCAGGCATTTTGGTCATAGCACTAAAAATAACTACACAATGTAGTACAGGCATGTAAAGCTACAAACACCAATTATCTGGGTCCACCCCAATACAGACATTTGATATACAACAAAGGACCAGAGATTATAATTTCTATTTTGGAAAAGGCAAAAATAGGTATCATTCAGCAAACAGCGGTGCATAGTAATTAGTAAATCCTGTAGTAGATCCATGATATTCCTATGAAGTTTGGTGAGAAAGAATTTTACAAATGTTTTGCCTCTGTAAAACATATTTTCTATCTTCCCAGCTTTCAATGTCGATTTTCTTTTTTTTTTAAAGTTTTTTTTAATTGATTATTTAAAGCATTACATAGTTCATGATATATCATCTTTCATACATTTTCAATGTCAATTTTCTTACTAACTTTTGCCCAACCACTAAGACATTGCCATATAGCAACAATAGCACCCCACATCAAAGTACACATTTCTATGTTGTTGTTTTTTACTAAGTAATGGAGCTTCCAACATTATTTTTTGAGTATTAAAAATAAATTAATCTTGTTGGAAATTCCATCCTGAACTCCAAATTTTCAGTGAGTTACTTATTAAATTTTTTTCTTGCTTAGGTAACAGTTGCATGTTTTCCTGGTTGGCAGGCTCTCCAAGTGATTTCATAGACACAGACTCCTTTTAGGGAGACAAACTGTAACCTTTAACGTGGGATTCACAAGTCATGATTAAATTTATCTCCATGTTGCTCAGCAAGCTAAAAAAGAAGGATGAAGAAGCAAATATGCGAGATTCTATGGATTATTCCTGTCAGTGTTTATAACCAACAGAACCTGATCTCATAGTCACACCAAACAAAAGAAAGGCTATTAAAACGTAGTCTAATTTTTTGAGGGAAATTGGTTTTCAAGTACCAATTTCTGTCACACTAGCATATATATTTTTGGAAAATAAGAACCATAAGTGCAACTTGCCCTCTACCTGCAGATGTTTAAACACAGAGGCTTGGTTTAAGAGTTATATCTAGAGACAGGATGGTCATTTAATTTATTGTCCAAATTAGGATACTTTTGAGAAGAAAACCCTGTCTAAAAAGAATTTCAACTTATTTAATTTCTGAAATATTGATATTTCAACAAAAAATTTGATTGTTATACTTATGATCTTACAGAATAATTTATTGGAAATCTATGGCAGAATATATTTTTAAATAACTCAAAGTTATATTAAATAATAAATTATATTCTAAAAAGAAAACATTTCTTTCTAAAGTAAACTTTTCAAAGACTTCCTATATTATCTAAGTCTTAGAAATATAGCCAAAAAATAACTCCTGAGAGATGCCTGCATAATTATAATAATTTCATTCCCTAACAGTTTTACTAATTTTTCCTGAAGAATGTATTTTTAATGTGATCTTATTTTTTAATATTTTCATAAAATTTTCTGTGCTCTTCTTTAAAATTATTAAAAATTGCTGTCCCAATTGATTTTAAAAAATAATATTTGTATCTGTAAGTATTGAGGTACCTATTAACTAAGAATAACTCTGTTAAAGAATATTTTCAATTCTAGTTTTAATATTAAAATAAGTCACTATCCCAGCACACACTTCTTATATATCTATTATTGACCTTTAAACAACATAGAATTATACTGCTTGTGTCCAATTGTATGAAGATTTTTTCCTTTGTGATGATTTGAAAAACTTGCAGCATAGTTGTATAGCATAAAAGTATTTGAAAAAATTAAGAGACTTATGTGTGTCATGAATGCATAAAATACAGGTAGATAGTAGTCTTTTATCATTTACTACCATAAATACATGCAAAGCTAATTTATATGTTAAAACTTATCAAAATTTAAGCACACAAACACTATACATGTTCCACTTGAAGTACAGAGAAATGTAAATAAAGGTAAAGATGCAGTATTAAATCATAATTGCCCTAAAATTAACTGCATTTCTTATTGTACTGCTGTAATAATTGGGTAGCCACCTCCCTGTTGCTATGCAGTGAGCTCAAGACTTGTGAATATCTGCCAAAAACAACATGGGATGTTCATCATTTTTCACCTGAGCAGTTCCTCTTTCCAGTAAATTTTGTGTTGCAGTAAAAAGTGATCTCACACTCTATCTGCATATCTTTCAACATTTATAATACATACAACATACAAAATGTGTGCTACTCAACTGCTATTTTTGTCTTGGAGAAGTAAGCCCCCACCTCTAAACCCCAGCATGTTCAGTGTCAACTGTATTTGCTTCCTTGCAGAATACCATCTTTAACAATATTTTTTACAAGAAAAACCTCAAGTAACTTGCCATAGTTATGATTGTTCTAAATGTTGCACAAACTAAGAATGTTTCAATATTTCAATTTATTTCCATCCTACTAAAGAATCCAATTTATCCAATTACAACAAGATTTTCAAGAAAACATTCTTCACTAAAATAGAAAAATTCTGAAATGCCATTGGAGAACTTCCTTTTATAATTGTGATCATTCTTTATTTAGTTTATTCATTGTTCTCCTTTCTTTTTATCTATGAAATTTGATGGGTTTCTATTTGCAAGCTACATTTTTAATAATTACATTTGGTTTAAACTTTCAAATTACTTGAGTATTCTCAATTGATTTTGAATAAAATACAACCAATATATTGATTTCATGCTTTCCAAGTCAGTCCTAATCCTAGCCCAAACAGGAAACCTTCCACAGTATAGACCCTGCTTTTCTTACTCTACTGAGAGGCCCCTGGATGAGTTTTTCCACTGCTGATAGTATGTGAGAAGCAGGAGTTTGGTCAACATCAAAGAGATTGAATTCCAAGAACAGAATGAGCATTCATCAAAGTGTTCAAGAGGAGACATGCTTGAAAGACAAGTTTTACACTGTAAATCTGCAAGTGGTAAAATTTACATGACCAGAAAAGACACTTGCTGTCACATTTTTCTTCATATTCTAGGACAGGTTTTCATTTTTGAGCCAAAGTACATAAACTACCTTTGCAAGAGTCATTAGAGTCAGTGTTCATGGCAGCTGCACCATGGATCATGGAGCATCAGAATAAGGATGCAATCTGCATTAAATAAGTGGTACTGGTAATTGCAGTATTGTTCCAAAAAAATTTGATTCTGAAGAGTGTGGAAGTGGAGTCATCCACGGTTGAACTTTAGATGATATTGCAGCCCTGACATCTTGCTTTCAGTTTTGTGAGAGCCTGAACACAGGACCCAGATAAGAGAGCCCAGTCTAATTCTTAACCCTTAGAATGTGTAAGAAAATAAATATGTGGTTTTAAACTGTATCATTTCTGGTGATTTCTTATGCAACAATAAAAAAAATCCTAGAAAACGAGTAGATGGGCATGGTGGCCCATGCCTGAGATTCTATTGACTTGGGAGCCTGAGGCAGGAGAATCACAACCTTAAGGTCAGCCTTAGCAATTTAGCAAGGTCCTAAGCAATTTCAGTATTTGAAACAGTGTTTCAAATTTTTAAAAAATATATATTAAAAGGCTGGGGATGTAGCTCAGAGTAAAGCACCCTGGCTTCAATCTCTAGTATCAAAAAATACAAAACACACACACACACACACACAAAAAAAAAAAAAAAAACCTCAAAAACTAGAAGTTATCCTGTACTGTTCTCTCCGTACTTTTTAAAGTTTTTTTCTTCTTACTTTAACATGGTCAGAACACTAAATATGAGATCAACCTTCTCTACAAATGTATAACAGTATATAGTACATTATTGTTGTCTATGGGTACAACTTTGTACAGCAGTTCCATAAAGCTAATTCATCTTGCTTGACTGAAATCTTCTGTTTTGATCAAAACTCCCAATTACCCCTCTCTCTAGCCCTTGATAACCACCATTCCACTCTGTTTTTCTCTATTTGACTGCTTTAGATCCCTCATACAAGTGGAATCATGCAATATTTGTCTTTCTGTGACTGGCTTATTGCATTTAGCATAATGTACTCACAGTTTATAAATGTTTTCATATACTGAAAATTGTCCCTTTGTTTTAAACCAAATAGTGTTCCCATTGTATGTATGTACACACAATCTTTATCCACTTGTCTGTTGATGGACACATAAGTTGATTCCACATCTTGGTTAATGTAGATAGTATTGCAATGAACATAAGAGTGCTAATATCTTCCTGAGATGCTAATTTCAATTCTTTTTGCATAAACACCAAGAAGTGGGATAACTGGGTCTTATGGTATTTTTATTTTTTGAGAAATTTTCATATTGTTTTCATAATTGCTTCACAAACAGTATGCAAAGATTCTAAGTTCTCCATATCCTTGCCAACACTTGGCTTTTTTTTTAAGTTATAATAGCCTTCCTGACAGGTATGACTTAAGTATATGATCTGTGTTGCACATTCTTTTAATTTTCACAACTTTCAAGAAATTATAAAAGACAAAATTTTTAGCTTGTAGGCCATACATAAATAGGCCATGGGTTCTGGAAAAAAAGTGCTTTGTAATACCTGAACATTCTTGGACTTTTCCTTATTGCAATGATTATTTTATTACTAAGTCAATTAATTTTCTTACTTCTTATTGGTTTGTTCAGACTTTCAGATTTTTTATGATTCAGTCTCCTTATAGGTTTCTGGGAATTAATCCATTTTGTTCTCTTATTTGGAACATGTTTGCCTAATTCTTCATTTACTTTGAATTTTTCTTGATGCTTCCATATTATACAAAGCAGGAAACTCTTCTAGTCTTCATGAATCGTTCTCACACAAGAGAAGACTCTCATCAATCTGCCTGACGAGAGATTCTGGGGACTTGTGCCAACTCTCTCTGCAAAGGCAGCTGTGGGTTTTGTTCATTCTCTCTGTACTGAGCCTGGGATAGGAGAAAACTATGGAATCTATCATTCTAAGACGCCACTGCCACTATTCCCCCGTAGGCAGCTAGACTAGGTCAGAATTGCCTGAGCTTCGATTCTGATGATATAAATTCTAGTTCTTTGTGGAAACCTAAAGAAGTTGGGTTACTAGATGCATGCATAACTCTTTCCCTCTCTGTGGAGATGAGAGCTGGAATTTTTGTCTGCTCTCTCTGCTGAGCAAGGGGGAGGATCAATGGCATTTTCCAGTCCAAGTGATCACACCTTTCTCTTTTGGCAACCATAATGTGCTGGGATCATCAGAGCTGCAAGACTGGCCAAGAAAGGAGTCATTCTTCTGGGGATCCCCCTCAAAAATTCTTGGATGCTGACATGCAATCTAACCTCTTCTATCCCCTGGATGAAGCTGGTAGAGGGTTTCTTCCTGATTGTACAGTACTGCATGAGGGATATTATCTCTTTGAAAATGTGTCCTGACTCTACTGGCCTCTGTGAGCTTGGTTTTGTATTCTCCCACCATACAAGGGTCTTTCAAATCATTCATTGTTTGTCACAAATGAAATCTGTTCATGAATCACTGCTGAATAAGTCTGTGTGGGGAAGGAGGGTCCAGGTTTTCCCACTCCTCCATGTTGCTTACTTCACCTGTTATTTCTTATCCCAGCCCACTCCTTGCCAGGATTCATATAAAGTCATTCTAATTAATCTTACCACATTTAGTTTTGCTCTTCTATAAATCCATTCCTACACTGAAGAATGATCTTTAAAAGTATATAAATCTAATCATGTCATCCCTTGTATAAAATCTTCCAATTTCTTCTCATCAAAGCTGATCTTTAGTGAAAACATCACTTGCAAGGTACTGTGCTAAAATCTTTGCATATCATATCCTAATTAATCTTACCTATTCCAGGAAGTAAGTACTATTATTATCACAATTTTTTAAAAGAGGGAACTGAGGCCAAGAGAAATTGAATAATTTGAACAAGGGTTACAGAATTAAAAATGATAAACTGCCATAATATTCCTTTTACCTACAAAACTATAGCCATTCTAGTCCCACCAGCCTTGTCCTGTAACAATTAGCTCTGATTAATATTTATTTCTCCAAATTGCTTTCCTTGAACTTCTAGTGTACATTTTCTCTTTCTTTTACTTGTCATTTACCTTCCATATAGTCTTATGACTAAGTAATCTCAAAGTCCCTACAAGCCTTCAAAATAGCTATAATTTCATCAAGTTTAGATCAGTTTATTATTATGAAAGGTTGGGAATAGATTGCTTTATGTTCTTTAAAAATCTCCATAAATTTTCTAATAATAAATTGAAGCTTATAAATTTTATTTATTCTGGAGGATGCTGTCTATATAATTGTGTTCTTAAAAAGTTCATCATTATGATGATACTATTAAACATTTGGAAGTACAAATAAAACATCTTTTGGTATTCTTTACAAAACATCTTTTGGAATAATATATTGCTGGTCTGGCAAGAACATGTCATTCCCTCAAGCTGAAATGTGACGCCTCATTTTCTCTTACCCAAATAAACTCTAAATTTTTGTAAGAAAGTTAGACAGCAAAGAGCCATTGACTCACAGCTTTTATGAACGGCATTATTCCACTCTTAACAGCTGTGTTGTCTGTGGCATATTTTAGAACCACTTGAGAACCATTCAATAGACAAAATGATAAAAATTAAGAGTTCTTATAACTACTGTCAAAGCCATAGTTAGACTAATGCTTCTTCAGTGAGAACAATACATGAATCAAAGACAGTCTTAAAGTGATCTCCACTTTTTTGATAGAGAAGATTGCTAAGGAGGAGAAAAAATAATTTTAGATGCAATATTTATAAACATCATTTATCTGTTAAAAATACAGGTTGGGAAGAAAATTAAAGAACATGAGGTTGTGAAATTGCAGACAACATTTTTTTTGGCATGCATATACACATTCATTCCTGTTCGAGGATATCTACCTTAACACCACAACTTCAGAAAACATTTTGGTAACATAGCATGGAATAGTTTAGTGTTTCCTTTGTACTAAGTCAGATGGAGTAAAAGTATATATTAAATAATTTCTATGACTGTATTTATTGGGGAAGAAAAGAGAAGAAAATAAACAATGTGGTTTAAGACCACAAAGAAATGCAACCTAATATTTAAAGTTACAAGGTGTTGTTGGGGTATGAAATAGTTTTTGAAAGTAAGTAAACTGCAAATTGCATGAATTATGGTTGTTTGGGTTGCAAGTGAAAACCTATAAGCTTTAACTAAGAATGTTTAAGAATGTTTTGATGGATAAGATGAATAGAAATGATTTGGGGGAACAAAAAGCAGCAGGGTACAACCCCACCTTCAACACTATGTGTCTCTTATGTCAGCTTCTCACAGCAGGATGACTTTCTTCTTCTTACTTTAGATCCTTTTGTTTTAAATATAAGGCAAAGACATGAATTATAATAGTTCCAAAATTTCTATCTATGACCTGAATCACCAGACACTTTCACTTTGGGTCAATGAACCCATTAATTATCATTGTATTAGAAAATGGAAGCTTTATGCAAAAAAGAAGAAAGGAATATGGGGAAATATCCACAGAAACTGGGTCTAGGCAGTTCAAATAATGCAGATGCACTATACCAATATTTTATGAAACTAATAGAAGATTCTCCTAGCAACAAAATAAATTTAAAATATTAGCTAGACTTACTGATAAAATAATTATACTATGTATATCCTATTAAGAACACCTTGTACTAGAAAAGCAAAAATACAGTTACTATAATTCATTGCATTTTAATGTTAATCTTCTACCCTTTGCTGAGGGATTTTTCATTTCACTTAGTGAATTTAAAAAACTATATTAAAAAATCAGACAAAGTTTAACTAAGTTATATTTTTTAAATGAGGAAATTTAGTCACAGACAAGTGATAAAATTTTCCTTTGAATGAACAGCTAGTTACAGGAAGGACACAAACTCAAACACTGTCTTTCTCTATTCCAAATTCCAAAAACTGATAAACAAAGCACAATGTAGCAGCCAAGATAGGATCCAGATTTCAGAGAGATAAACTTCTACCAAATTTGTTTGTGTTTTGTTTTTACTTACCACACATGAACAATTCTTTACAACAAAGAAAGTTGGTATCAGGTCTCTTCATTATTAGCAAGATGGTATCTCCCTGTTTTAATTTGATTTGTGGCTTCTCAGCACAAATTCCTTTCCCTTCTCTGTTAGGTTCTGATGCATTACTCCAAGCAGTCTTTGCATAAACACATCAGGAGCCAATTTGGCTGATGTGGGAAGTTATTAGATGAATGGGAACAGAAACACCTGCTGCAGTCCTCGCTAATGGATCCTAAATTAAGATTGTCAGAAACTTGCTGCAAGAAAAGTCAGACAGGAGATATGCTCCAAATGAATCCAGTTGGGATGAATGTCAACTGCTAACAGGTGTTTCTTAGTCCATTTGGGATGCTACAGCAAAATACCATAAACCAGGTGACTGACAAATAATATAAAGTTATTTCTCACAGTTCTGGAGGCTGATAAGTCTCAGATCAATGCTCCAGGAGATTCCCAGTCTAGTGAAGACACATTTCCAAGTTCGTAACCATCTTCTGGCTGTGCCCTCTACATGGTGGAAATGGCAAGACAATTCCCTTGGGTGTCTTTTATAAGGGCATTAATTCCATTCATGAAGGTTCTGCTCTTAAGACACTGTCACCTCACGCAAAGTCCCCCCCCCCATTATTGCCATCATCTTGGATGTAAGCATGTCAACATATAAATCAGGAGAGGGAACACATACATTCAGATGACAGTGAGTTGAAAACCATTTCTTACATCTGGGAGGAGATGGACATTTTAACAAAGTACTGTAAATACTTTTACCAACGTGCTGACTGTAACATGGTGTCTGTAAGGAAAATGGAGCTGGTCAGGCTCCCTCACCCAGATGTGTAGGAAGCATTGACTAAGATGTTTTGTTTTTTTGTTGTTTATGTGTTTGTTTTTTAGTACTGGTAAATTTTAAAATATCAACATTGCCAATTTCAGGAAGGAGAAGAGCAGATGACAGAAAATTATGTAGCCTAAGAGTTTTGTTTGAAAATCACTTAAGACGGGCTGGGGATGTGGCTGAAGCGGTAGCGGGCTCGCCTGGCATGCGTGCGGCCCGGGTTCGATCCTCAGCACCACATACAGACAAAGATGTTGTGTCCGCCAAAAACTAAAAAAAATAAACATTAAAATTCTCTCTCTCTCCCTCTCTCTCACTCTTTCTTTGAAAAAAAAAAAGAAAATCACTTAAGACATATAAATGGAACTTCAGTTTGTTCTGTCTATAAATTTGAATCCAAGAAACACACAAAAATCTCCTTAAATTTATCCAGCTACATAAATGCCCATCACTTTGATATTTAGAACAATAATAAATATATAAAGGAACATTTCTGGGTAAAAACTGATTAAGATACAATATCATGGGAATTTTCAAATTAGTCTTCTTTTTAAAAAATGTATTGGTGTTAGTAACCTGAAATTCAAGGCAAATGGTTTTACATTTTAGATTTGGATTGCAGTTCTAAAGCTTTTTATGGAAAGGCATTTTGTACGTCAGCATACAGGTGGAGCACGGACAAGCACCCAGACTGCATCAGCTGGCCCAGATCCTATTCAAAGGGACAAGAGTATCAACATATCATGAGAAACCCTAGTTTATATTAAGAAGTTGAAGTGCAAATCCAAGCAATATCTTCTTCCCACTGGCATAAGAGTTTCACACAATATTTTTTTGCTTGCTTTTAATACATGCTACTGACTCCATACTTACTATCTGATTTTTTTAATGCAACAAGATCAAGCAATCATGCTGTGTGTTAGGAAGAATTAACTAAAATTTTTATTGAAAACTTGAGAGGAGGTTTTTCACTTCTGTAGCAGCTTTACAGAAAAGTCTTCATTTTTATTTCTCTTTTTCCTGAATGAATCACCAAAGTGCACAAAAAAATAAGCTAAAAATAGGGAAGGAAAGATTATTCTGAAAATAGCCTATGGTCGTGACTCCATGGTGCAAATATAGAACATTTGCCAAATTCTGCACACGCACACGGGGTGAACTGGACCCAGAGACCTCAGAGCCAGCACACTTTCTGGACTCATGAGCACAGAACAGTGGTTAGAAAGAAGAATGTTCTAGGGCACCCTCAGCAGAGCCAATGGAGATCAGAAAGAAAAAAAAGGACATTTGTTTTGTCTCTTGTAGCCATTTAGATTTTTTTATTCTATTTAGTAAACTTTATGAACTACTATGATTTATATTTAATAAACTGATTCATTTTAAGAAAACAGTTTGATGAAATATGACCAATCCAGGTACCTTATACCAGCACTCTCAAGATACAGCGTGTCTAATCTCCCAGAACACTCCCTTGGACTAATTTGCTGTAGTCCCCACCCACCCTTATACTGCCCAAGGAACACTGATATGCCTTTTGTGACAGGTACTAGGTTTGTCTTTTCTCATATGAATGACACTATGCACCTTACTGTGCCTGACTTCCCTCACTTTGTGTAATGTTTTTTGAGATTCATCTGTGTTGTTGAATGTATCATCCATTTGTTCCTTTTTATTTTTCTGAGTTTGCATTTCATTGTGTAGATATACCACAGTTTATCCAGTTACCATCTGATTTCCATTTGGAGTTGTTTCCACATTTTGACTATTATGATTAAAGCTTCTATTAACACCCAAAGAATATTCACACAAGTCTTTGCATGGTCATTATTTTCTTCAGTGACTGTATAAGAGTGAAATTTTCGGGGCTGGGGTAGTGGCTCAGTGGTAGAGTACTTGCTCCCTAGCATGTGTGAGGCACTGAACTCAATTCTCAGCACCATATATAAATAAGTAAATTAAAAAATGTCCATCAACAACTAATAAAAATATTAAAAAGAATAAAATTCCCAGGTGATATGGTATGTGTATGTTTAGTTTTAGAATAATATCTTTAAATCTTTGCTTCTAAGACTAAAGCTATAAATTTTCCTCTAAATAAAGCTTTACATGAATCCCACAAACTGGTATTTTTGTTTGTTTGTTTTCACAGTTCTATTTCTTCATGTTAATTGAGTTCAAAATATTTTACTATTTTCCTTTTAATAACTTCTTTCACCCATCAATTATTTAGAACTGTGATGTTTAATTTTCACCATTTGGGAATTTTCAAGAAAAGGGGCACTCCTAGTTTAATGCAATTCCATTGAGGTTACAGATGTAGAATACACATAATTTAAGTTTTTTGAGTCTTGAATCTTGTTTTATTGTACAACATATGGTCTATATTTGTGGAAATACAAAAAGGTACTTGCTAGAGTGTCTCTTATGCTTCTCTTAAATGGAGTGATTAAAAAAATGTCCGTTTGATTGACTTGGTTGAGAGTACTGTTCAATTGATTTATTTCATATTAATTATCTGTGTTCTATTAATTTCTGAGAAGGAAGTGTTTCTATCATTATGTATTTTTGTTCATGTATTTTAAACTCTATTATTGAGGCACACATATTTGAAATAGTTATGTATTCTTGTTGAATTAACCTCTTTGTCAACTGTCTTCCTATGCCTGGAAATATTCCTTGTTCTGAAAAAGCAGAAAATTTTTCTCATACTTATATAGTCACTTCAGTTTTCTTATGATATATCTAAACTAATCATATCATCTTATCATTTCTTTATGAAACTAAGTTTCACTTCTAATTTAAATTTATTTAGCTACTGTGGTTTCCATACTTGCATAAACTGTGTAAAGTTCAAATCAAAGCAAACATATGTGTCTCCTCAAACATTTATCATTTCTTTATGGTGAAAATATTCAAAATTTCTTCCAACTTTTTGAAACATATAGTACAAATTGTCATCTCTAGACACTCTACTATGCAGTAGCACTCCAGAACTTCTTACTCCTAATGACAAATTAGTACCCATTGATCAACCTCTGCCCAAATATCCTTCCCTCCTACTCTCCCAGCCTCTGGTAACCACCTTTCCACTGGAAACTTCATGAGTTCAACTTTTTTATATCCTATATGATAATGAAATTATGTGGTACTTGTCTTTTTCTGCTCATTGCAGTGAAAAGAATGATCTCCAATTCCACCCATGTTGTCACAAATGACAACATTCAGAAAAGTAGTTTCTTGTAGACATCTTGTAGATAATGTAGAGTATTTAAGTTCTACACAACGATATATTCATGTATACAAGTAGATTGAATTTGGTGCCTTTGCTTCGTTTGCACAACATATAGATATGTCAAATTTAAAAAGCTCTCATGTCCTTGTTCCTTGTACCTGAAAAAATCTACAAAGTTTCACTCCACTCTGAATCATTCTGAAAGGGATTGTAATAACCTGGGTTTATTTTTTAAGATTTATGTTCTTTATTTCTTTATATAACCTTAAAAGAATTTCCCACTCAGAATTTAGTGAATGACTAGTTAGTATTACAGATAATTACCATAAATATTGTTAAGCACCAGCACTACTGGGAAAACATATTAATGAATCCTTTAGGAAAGCATTGATACAAAAATAGAAAAGAAAAAAAGAAAGAAATAATTTTATCAAAAGTGACAGTTCCATTTGGATTACATATTTGATAATAGTGCTCTAAAAATGGATAGATGATCCTCCTTTAGAAATGAATTGGAATAAAACATAGACCATATTATATGCATGGATTCAGAAGGGTTGTACACTCCCTGAATTCTCAGATAAAACACAATTACACTCCCTAATGGAGGAAAGTCATAATCAAAAAGCCAGTCAGAATGGACTTTTGGAACTACAAATATTTTGCCAAATAACAGGCCAAAGAGTAAATAAAAATAAGTGTGTGCAAAGGAAAATTATCTTTCATGTAAAAATCATTTGTCACAAAAGTTACCCCTCCCCCAAACAAAGAGAGAGTGGCTTGCTTTTCTATGAACATTGTTGATTTGCTCATTTATTTCTTCACAATTTGAAAATGACTACAGTTACTTGGATGAGATCATGTTTACACTGTAAGGTACAGCCCCATCTCCTCAATCAATGGGAGGAAATATAATATTGTCAATAATTCTGTAGCATCAACCTTTTCTCATACTGAATCTCCTCTTGCCAGGGCTAAATAAGACACTCAGTGAGTTGTAGCTCCAATGACAGAAACTTTTTATTCACATCTCTTTTTATTTTACAATTAATTAGCCCAGCCTTTTATTTTGCATTGCTCACAGCAAGACAGTGCTCTGCTCAGTGGGCCACGTGTGTACCTTGTCTTCCTCACCACACACAACATGTGAAGGCAAGCTTGACACCTTCACCTTACAGCCTGGAACCTGGGAAACAGCAGACATTCATCATATGCTGAGCTGTGTTCAACATGGTGGTCTGAGAAACTGGAACTCACTAATGTAAGCTTTTTTGGAAACATGATCTGAGATCCATATCTCTTATGAATCATTCTGTAGATGGTGCCTTTTCTTAATTTGCCATTGCTTTTTCTGACAAATACAATTTAAATAAAAAGATTGCTCTTTACTAAATCAAATTAAAGACAGAAAAATTTAACATAAGAAGACACTGGGGCTATTTAACTGTCTGGCATTTTGTTCCTCTTTCCTTTCTGAAAGCCCTTGATTATCTTGACTTCTGACCTTAGAAGCTCCATGTCTCTTGACTCTATTTTTAAAATATTACCCACATTTCAAAAACCATGAATTCTAGTCCCTTAGCCTTTTAAAGTCTTTCTAAAATTGCCATCCCTGTTTTTCTCCCTATGGAACAACCAAGAGCTCTGTAGGTGTGCTCTGGTCCCTATGAGGAGCCCCCTCCCCTTCATGGAACACCCATGACCCCAATGATCCCAGCTGGGGAAGTTCAGCTCCCTTCTAGAAGACAGCTGGAGCTGGGGTGAGGAATAACAGCTTTGTTCTGAAAGTTCTGAAAGCAGGTCTTTGTCGTATACTCTTTCTAAAAGAAACAGTTCAAGAATATAAGAGTGCAGCCCACAACAATACTCACTTGGGAAGCTCATTTTCCCACTCTCTGCAGTATCTCTCATTCTCTACCTCCATGTGGTCTGCTCACTTCCTGCTGCTCCTGGGACAAATGTCCTTATTGACATGTTGTGAATCCAGCTGCTGACATTTCACCAACAATCCCCAGGGAAGGTAATCCACACATTAAAGGCTTGGTCCCCAGGTATCACTGTTGGGAGGTGGTAGTACCTCTAGGAGGAGGAGCCTTATGAGAGACCTGTAGGTCACTAGGGATATGTCCCCAGAGGGGATTATGGGACACCAGCCTCTTCCTTTCTCTGTTTCCTAGTCATAAGATGAACAGTTCACTCTACAAAGTAATCCCCACCAGTGCCAAATGCACATCCACCAGAGATCAAAGGCAATAGATCTGCTTCAGTGTGGACCAGAACCTCCAAAACTGAAGAGTCCAAATAAAACTTTTATGTTTATAAGATAATTTTTATAAGATAATTATCTCAGGCATATTATGGTGACAAATGGGTGACTAACAGACACCAGTATTAAAAAGTTATTATGGTTTGGATATGAGTTGCCCCCCCCACCCAAAGTTCCAGTGCTAATGCAGGATTTCAGAGATGACATAATTGAATTGTGACAGCTTTTACCTAAGCAGTCCATCTGAGATAAATGGACTAACGTGGTGGTAGCTGATGGCAGGAGAAGGTGAGTCACTAATGGTATGCCCTGGAAGGGTTCAGCTTCCCTGCGGCCCCTTCCCCTTTTGCTCTTTGCTTCCTGGTAGCCATGAGGTGGACAGCGCTCCTCCACAATGCCCTTCTGCCATGATGCTTTGCCTCACCTTGGTCTTAGAGCAATGGAATCAGCCCACTAACCTCTGAAACCATGAGCCAAGATAAATTTTTCCTCCCCTAAGTTGTTCTTATCAAGTATTTTGGTCACAGAAACACACAGATGATCAGAAACATGAAAACTTTAATTTTCAAAAGCATTTATAATTTAGCATATAAAGTTTTATAATTTATAATTTAGCATACAAATACATCCTAATGTCTTTTAAACATCTTTTCCTGAATCTCGGGGCTTCCTTTCCTTCGCCTGGTGGGCATCAGGCCTGCCCAACATAGAATAAACATGTGAAATCTCTCTCATGCATACTTCCAAGGGGTTCCCTGCACTTGTAAGACCATTTCATACACTCGAAAAAACAAGCACATTATGAGAGGTGTTCTTTGTTTAACAAACTTGGCGCCGTATTATACCTACTTTTCTGCATGTTGGTTTCCAAATTCAATAGTACCTTGTGAAAAAATATTTTCAAGACAACAGACATCCTTCAACTTCTACATTTTCTGTGGTGTTGGGAATCAAACCAGGGCTTTGTGCATTCTAGGCAAACATTCTAGAATAGCCTAAATTAAACTCCTTGAATGACTTAATTACATTCATATTGTGTACCAGGGCTTTTCAATATCAACAGTACTGATATTTTTGACACAGTAATTCTTTGTCATAGGGACTGAACTGTCCCATGCATTATAGGATGTTTTGCATCATCTCTGGCCTCTATCCCCTAGATGCCATAAGGACTTACCACACTCACTTCTAACTGTAACAACTAAAAATGTCTCCAGATATTGTCAGATATCCTCTGGGGGAAGAAAACATTCTGTTGAGAATTCTAATGTAGAGGTACTATAATATATATTGGATTCATCTACTCCTTTACTAAGGGGAAGTACATTTTTTGCCACCATAATTCAATGCAGCAATTAATATAAAAAAAGCATTCGACAAAGTACAGCATCCCTTTATGTTCAAAACTCTAGAAAAATTAGGGATAACAGGATCATACCTCAACATTGTAAAAGCAATCTATGATAAGCCACAGGCCAGCATCATTCTGAATGGAGAAAAATTGAAGGCATTCCCTCTAAGATCTGGTATAAGACAGGGATGCCCTCTCTCACCACTTCTGTTCAACATAGTCCTCCAAACACTGGCCAGAGCAATTAGACAGACTAAAGAAATTAAAGGCATAAAAATAGGAAAAGAAGAACTTAAATTATCACTATTTGCAGATGACATGATTCTATACCTAGCAGACCCAAAAGGGTCTACAAAGAAACTATTAGAGCTAATAAATGAATTCAGCAAAGTGTCAGGATATAAAATCAACACGCATAAATCAAAGGCATTCCTGTATATCAGCAACAAATCCTCTGAAACGGAAATGAGGACAACTACTCCATTCACAATATCCCCCCAAAAAATAAAATACTTGGGAATCAACCTAACAAAAGAGGTGAAAGACTTATACAATGAAAACTACAGAACCCTAAAGAGAGATATAGAAGAAGACCTCAGAAGATGGAAAAATATACCCTGTTCATGGATAGGCAGAACTAACATCATCAAAATGGTGATATTACCAAAAGTTCTCTATAAGTTCAATGCAATGCCAATCAAAATCCCAACAGCATTTCTTGTAGAAATAGATAAAACAATCATGAAATTCATATGGAATAATAAAAGACCCAGAATAGCAAAAACAAGGCTAAGCAGGAAGTGTGAATCAGGCGGTATAGCGATACCAGACTTCAAACTATACTACAGAGCAATAGTAACAAAAACAGCATGGTACTGGTACCAAAACAGGCAGGTGGACCAATGGTACAGAATAGAGGACACAGTAACCAATCCACAAAACTACAACTATCTTATATTTGATAAAGGGGCTAAAAGCATGCAATGGAGGAAGGATAGCATCTTCAACAAATGGTGCTGGGAAAACTGGAAATCCATTTGCATCAAAATGAAACTGAATCCCTTTCTCTCACCATGCACAAAAGTTAACTCAAAATGGATCAAGGAGCCTGATATTAAATCAGAGACATGGTGTCTGATAGAAGAAAAAGTTGGCTATGATCTACATACTGTGGGGTCGGGCTCCAAATTCCTCAATAGGACACCCATAGCACAAGAGTTAACAACTAGAATCAACAAATGGGACCTACTCAAACTAAAAAGTTTTTTCTCAGCAAAAGAAACAATAAGAGAGGTAAACAGGGAGCCTACATCCTGGGAACAAATCTTTACTCCACACACTTCAGATAGAGCCCTAATATCCAGAGTATACAAAGAACTCAAAAAATTAGACAATAAGATAACAAATAACCCAATCAACAAATGGGCCAAGGACCTGAACAGACACTTCTCAGA
Source organism: Spermophilus citellus (assembly GCF_964194105.1). Lineage (NCBI taxonomy): Eukaryota > Metazoa > Chordata > Mammalia > Rodentia > Sciuridae > Spermophilus > Spermophilus citellus. The sequence goes on along the minus strand of NC_138182.1, from coordinate 72,063,072 downwards.
GGAGGACATACAATCAATTAATAAGTACATGAAAAAATGCTCACCATCTCTAGCAGTCAGAGAAATGCAAATCAAAACCACCCTAAGATACCATCTCACTCCAGTAAGATTGGCAGCCATTATGAAGTCAAACAACAACAAGTGCTGGAGAGGATGCGGGGAAAAGGGTACACTTGTTCATTGTTGGTGGGACTGCAAATTGGTGCAGCCAATTTGGAAAGCAGTATGGAGATTTCTTGGAAAGCTGGGAATGGAACCACCATTTGACCCAGCTATTCCCCTTCTTGGTCTATTCCCTAAATACCTAATAAGAGCATGCTACAGGGACACAGCTACATCGATGTTCATAGCAGCACAATTCACGATAGCAAGATTGTGGAACCAACCTAGATGCCCTTCAATAGATGAATGGATAAAAAAATGTGGCATTTATACACAATGGAGTATTACTCTGCATTAAAAAATGACAAAATCATAGAATTTGGAGGGAAATGGATGGCATTAGAGCAGATTATTCTAAGTGAAACTAGCCAATCCTTAAAAAACAAATGCCAAATGACTTCTTTGATATAAGGGGAGTAACCAAGGACAGGGTAGGGACGAAGAGCTTGAGAAGAAGATTAACATTAAACAGGGATGAGAGGTGGGAGGGAAGGGGAGTGAGAAGGGAAATAGCATGGAAATGGAAGGTGATCCTCAGGGTTTTACAAAATTACATATAAGAGGAAATGAGGGGTAAGAGAAGAATAATACAAGTGGAAGAAATGATTTACAGTAGAGGGGGTAGAGAGAGAAATGGGGAGGGGAGGGGAGGGGAGGGGGGATAGTAGAGAATAGGATAGACAGCAGAATACATCAGATACTAGAATGGCAATATGTAAATCAATGGAAGTGTAACTGATGTGATACAGCAATATGTATACGGGGTAAAAATGGGAGTTCATAACCCACTTGAATCAAACTGTGAAATATGATATATTAAGAACTATGTAATGTTTTGAATGACCAACAATAAAAAAAAAACAAATATTATATTTAGAGGAATATCTTAATTTTGGAAAGTATAGAATTCCTACTATAAACAGGACTACTAGTAGCAGACAAGAATAAAATTACTTTATTTCAATTTAATCTATGCATTTTATGTTATAAAATTAAAGTATAAATCTATGCAATGTCTCATGTACCTAATTCTAAGTAACACTATATAATGTGAAACTAAAATAATAAACAACTTACAAACCAAGAAATATGATTAAAGAGCAAGGCATTGAGCAAATGAAAACATACTTGAGAATGAACTCTAGTCATTGGTTTTGGGAATAACAAGTAAGACTTATGTATAAAAACAAGAAAAAATTTATTAAATGTTTTAGACTTTTTATAAATTTTAATGATTTGTTACTCTATTTAATGAGAGAGAAATAAGCTACAAAGGCTTAAAAATCCAGTTGTCAAAACATTCCACATGGCACATTCCAAAAATCAGAGACACAAAAAGGGACAAGGAAGAGAAAGTCTCAATAAAAACCTTGAGAGGAGGACTGAAGTCATATCATGAACGATATCACCAGCCCGGGAAGAATTTGGGCCCCTAGTATAAAACCAATGGACAGGCAATAAAAAGCTTTAAGTAGAAGAGTGACATGTTATATATGCACATTTTAAAAACTGCCTCTGATCATAGAGAATTGGGGGTGACATGAATAGATGAATAGTTCTGAGGTTACTTTAAAGAAGATAAGAAAACTTGGGCCACGGTGGCAAAAGTGGGACTGAAAGAAATGAACATTTGAATATTGATTGCAAGGACTGCTGTCCGGAATTTAATGATGAGTGCCATCACATGTTAAAGATAGTTAAAGTCTAGGACAAGACAAAGCCATTTAGAGCATGCAACACATTAGAGCTCAGGATCACGATTTGGGGAATACTGACATTCAGGGGTAGTGGAGGAGAATGGACCCAGGAAGGTCACTGAGAAGAATTTGTTGCACAATGTTATGGTTTGGGTGTGAGGTGTCACCTAAAAGTTCATGTATGAGACAATGCAAGAAGGTTCAGAGGAGAAATTATTGGGTTGTGAGAGCCTTAATCCAATCAGGGATTAATCGCCTGATGGGATTAACTGAGTGATAGCTGGGGGCAGGTGGAGTATGGCTGGAGGAGGTGGGGGGCTTTGGGGTATGGCTTTGGAATATATATTTTGTATGTGGCCAGTGGAGTCTCTCTCTGCTCTCTGATTATCATGTGAGCTGCTTCCCTCTACCACACTCTTCCTCCTTGATGTTCAGCCTCACCTTGAGCCACAAAATATGGAATTGGCTCTCTATGAATTGACACCTCTGAATCCATGAGCCTCCAAATAAACTTTTCCTCTGCAGTTTTTCTGGCTGGGTCTTAAGTCACAACAGCAGAAAAGCTGACTAAAATATAGACCAACATAGAAAACCAGGAAAGTGAAATTCTATGCTACCAACAGGAAGGCCATCTCAGAAAAAGTGTTCCACAGTGAAAATGCTACTGATAAAGCATTCAGAATACATGAAAAGTAGCTGGGTATGGTGGCACACGCTTCTAATCCCAGCAACTTCAGAGGCTGAGGCAGGAAGCAGTTGAAATCCAGCCTGGGCAACTTAGCAAGACCCTGTCTCAAAATTAATAATAGTAATAATAATAAAAGGACTGGGGCTATAGCTCAGTGGTAAACCATTCCTGGGTTTAATTCCCAGTTTGATAATCTTTTTTGTTGTTTTCTTACTAAATAATGAAAACCGTCAAACAAAACATTTTCACTAGAGTTGTTTTTGCTGTGAACTGAAGTTTCATTTGCAATTTTCTTACTTAATCTTCTAGATTAGCAATAATTATAGTTATTTCTTATTTACCAATTATTTTAAAGAATGTTATTTTAATTTGTAAATGATCTTTTTTCTGTTTAGTCATCTGTGTACAGAAAGAATTTTCGAGATCACTTTGTGGTCCTTTTTCTTTCCTATGAAGTCATGAATTAGGTTGACTTTCCTTCCACATTGATGCCATGTAGACAGACCTTCACTTGAAGAAACTCAGCAAGATCCTAATGTGGACTTACCATCTCCCTAGTTTCAGGCAGTTGTGAAACTTGACTTTTTTCTACATAATGTGATCACAGTTCCCTCCCAGCAACAATAACTCAGGAGTAACTTGAAGACACGTCTGTTTAATTGCCTCACACAGTGTCAGACAGACAATAACAGCAATGCAAGGGACCTGAGAGATGATCCAATTAGTACAAGCCCCTTGTGTTGTAGATGAGCAGAATGAGTCATAGCTACAACTCTTCACAGCTGTCAGGAAATTTGCATTCATATTTATAGAACAAGCAATGCCTAACATGATAGAAAACTAATGACTTAGTGTAACTTGTGGAAATGTAACTTTTATGAGTTACTCATAACCTCAAGTCCTTTGGAAACTAGGGAGAACAGAAATGGGTTTGTCAGCCATTAAAAAATAGCTATTAGTTTGCTCTTCTAAATGTCAGCAAAAAGTTACTCAGTGGCATAAAACACACACACAAAAAAACACCCAAAAGACATTGTGAAGGTTCATACTTCAGTATTTGTTTTTCAGACTAATTGGAATTTCTTAATTATGAAGACAGATAATGTTTGTAAAACATCTACATAATAATTAATCTACTTAAAATTGAAAATCAGATATATCCTGATTTGTTATGTCTATTATTATATAGGTTGAAAATCTCTAATCCAAAAACCTAAAATCCAAAATGTTCCAAAAGTCTTTGAATTTTGACATATTCAAGTGGAAAATTCCACACCTGGCTTCATGTGACAGGTCACAATCCAAAGTGCAAGCACACTACAGATATTATATAAAATTACCTTCAGGATATGTTACAAAATATACAAAAACATAAACACATTTTTGTGTTAAGATTTGGTTCCATCTTCAATTATCTCATTATTATATGCAAATATTCCAAAATCCCACACACACACAACACACACACATAAACTGAAGCATTAAGGTAAGGGAGACCTTAGGATAAATACTCTCCCGTGAAGAGTTGCAAACTGCTATGGTCCCACTCATTCCCACTGTCATTTCCAATCTCTCCATTCCTTGGAGAAATTGAGACATGGGATTTAGTACTGAGCCTAAAGCTAGCCCATTAATGTGTTTTATATTTTTGCTTTGATTAACATAGATGAAAAGGAATATTTCTTCAATTTTGATGTCCTATAGTCAGGTAATCAGCATTCCAAGTCATGCCTAAAATAAAAGCATGTAAAAATCTACAAAATTGAAATTGAAATTGAAAAGAGTATTTTGAGATGCCTCACTGTGGTATTTAGGATTTGTGACATATTCTTGAAAAATAAAAAATAATCTTTCTAAGTGCCGTGTGTATTATTTTCAAATATGAGAGCAGCTTAGTTTAACTGTAAGAGTGTTCATTTTATACTCATGCTAAGGCTACACCCAAAGCAGGAACAGCTGCTTTGACAATACTATTTCAAAGAAACTTACTTTTCAGTATCATTGGTCAGAGAAATCTTATTCGTGCAAAGAATTGGAACCACAGCTCTATGTTCATTTTGTACTACTGGCAAAGAAGGCTTTTCAGTGAAAAACATACATAAATCTTTGCTTGACGAGAATGAATTATTGTTCATGACACATTCTCATTTGACTGAGTAACTTTTCAGATTACAAGTTTTCACATGTGCAGACAATGAAACCCAATGTAGACTCGCAGCAGTCTGAAACGAATGCTGACTTTTGTTTGCCTCTACACTAATAAGTGTCAATTAATCATAAGGAAACGCTAATTCTAAGGTTTTTTTCTGCAATTTGTTTGCATTTTTTTATTTACACACTATTCCAAGAGGCTTTGAAATTGTAATAGCTGCCTATCAAATCTAATAATAGATACCTGTGAGTAGATCTGATTTTCACCAAATCTTCACATTTAGTTAATTCTCTATTCCATAAACACCAATATACCTCATCCTTCCTGAGCCCTAGCCTATACTGAAATATAAAATCACAAGTCTTTCCCCCTTGAAAGTGAAAGTGAAGGTATGTATCCAAAAGACAGAAAAAGAAAATACCAGCTGTTATATCACTGGATCAATGCACTGATTATGTTAAAGATCTCATAACCCAATCACTTCACCTCTAAACTTTATTGTATTGTCTCACTTGTGAGCTTTTGGGGGATACCTCACATCTAGATCATATGATTTTAACACCAGAATTTATTGCATACTTTGATAAAAACTGAATGAATTCTTCTATGTAGATTACCAATTGTCAGGACAACCATTGTAAATATCTCCATTTTTGTGGATCAGAAAACTGAGGCACCTGCTTCTCAAAAGATGTTCATAGGCAGGAGTGTCCCCTGCCATATGGAAGGACCTCACTTTTGTATCACTGAGTAAATGAAACCAACCAACCAGAAAATCTTTCCTTGTTCCATCCTTAATCTGTGCTTATATATTCTAGTCCCCTCCAAACACAGAGAAAATTTCCAGATCTTACCAAAACCCAATTGTTGCATTCATAGTTCTTTCTCAGGAAATATATGTAGCACTTTGAATTCTCTTTTCTGTCTTCATTTCTATGTGAACATTCCCATCAGCCTACAAACCCGCCCTCTTAAATCCTAATTTTGAAGAATACTTTCTTTAATCTCTATTGCCCTCTAGCTATCATCCCACATGCTTTCTGTTCTTTCCTACATTAACTTCTCAAAAGAGCTGTCATTAGCTAATGTCTCAAATTCTCCACCTTTCATTCACTCTTTAACCCACCCTGACCTAGTTTCTGCCTTTGTCCCTCCCCAGAATCAGCCCTGGTGGAGCTCATTGGCAATCTCTGGGTAGACAAATGTGCTTGGCTGTCTCCCTGCTGCATTTTCTTGATCTCTAGAACTGAACTAGAACTTAACCAACCACATGGATAATCCTATGTCCCTAACAAAGATCTCCTTAGGTCTAGTTGCTGTAAACATAAAAATGAACTCTTCCATGTCAGTGTTATCTGAGTGAGAAAGATGTACCTGCGGGAAGATCCCTATATCATGAGAACAGACTTGAAGGTGTCTAAAGAGCTCCCTCCATTTTCAAATGGGTACCAGTCTCTGATATGTGCATGTAATTTGGCTGTCAGAATTATAATCCCTCAAGGATAAGATTTATACAATAGGCAAAGTGTCTAGAAAAATAGAAATATGGTAGAAAAGCCAGGCGTGGTGGCTCATGCTTGTAATCCCAGTGGCTCAGGAGGCTCAGAAGGCTCCGGAGGCTGAGGCAGGAGGATCTGGAGTTCAAAGCCAGCCTTAGCAACTTAGCAAGGCCCTAAGCAACTCACTGAGATCCTGTCTAAACACAAAAAAGGGCTGAGGATGTGGCTCAGTGGTTAAGCGCCCTTGGGTTCAATCCTAGGTACAAAAAAAAAAAAACAGAAAGAAAGAAAGAAATATGGTAGAAAATACAAAAATAAGGTGAAGCTAAACTCAGTTATCAGAACCCCCAAATGCAAATGAATGTCACCCCAGACAAACTACTCCTTGAGTAACAGAAAACCTTAGATATACCAAACAAAAACTAGAAATCATTATAATGTTCATTGTCCCAAAAAGACAGATCAGTTTGAAAGGACAAAAGAAACTGAAGTTAAAATGTAAAGGACCAGGTAAAGTTTCTAAGCTGCACTCAAAGCCTGAAATTCCTATAGCAGTTAAGACAATTCCCGGAACTGCCCATTAGATGTGTGTCGAAATCCCCCCCTTGACCACCTAGTTGCTTAACAACCCGACCCGGTGCAGCTCAGCACGTACGCACCCCGCACCCCGGGGCCTAAACCAATCAGTTTGAATGTATACCCCGCCTTAGGACTGACCTATCACCCCCGCCCGACCTGTTCCCACCAATGAATGTGCTAATCATGTTTGAGAGTTGTTGTTTGATTTTCCCGCAGTGTATGATGATTTGTTAAAGGAGGCTATGATGTATGTAAAGCCCCTGCCCTCTCTAAAAAATGTATACAAACCCTGCTCAAGTTGTTCTCGGGGCTCTTGGCCGCTCTCCCTTCTTGAGTGAGCACGGAGCCCCAGCATGCTGGATCTTCAATAAACCCCTTTTGCTATTGCATGAGATGGTCTCTTGGTGGTCTCTTCCTCCGTCATTTGCTGGTCCCTTACAAGTTCTTAACTCAGTGCTGCACCCAGAAACACCTCCAAGGTCAGACCCAGGAGGGAGACTGAATGATGGGTTCATGATCCCAGGCAGGGAATCATGACAAGGCTGAACACCATTTACAGAGACAATAGAAGACTTGTCTAGACTGAAATTAACAACTGCCACCAAAATAAGGGAGAAAAGCCAGACTACTTGTATAAATAGGCTGAAATGTCTTTGGTGGTCATTCCCATAGGGGTGAGTTCCCTGAGTCAGCCTCTTGGGCAGTAGTTCTTTGGAACAAGTGAGCAATCCAAGTCATCAATTAAATCTTTCCTTCTAGTTAATTTTCCCTAAAATTAAAATGGACCATAAACATAAAACATGGAATAAAACAAAGTTCTAGACCTTCTGGCAGAGCTTAGAGAATATTGAAGAGGCAGGTCCAAAGATGGTTAGTTAGGAGATTATTATGAGAAAGTGGTAGCAGCCCTGGAGTTCTCTGGATAGAAAATGCTCCAGGAAAAGGGATGCCTTTAGGAGTCCTGCATCATACATTTTTTTTTCTAGACCCAGTTCTTAAATAACCTAATACCTAAACTTTACCAAACATCTTCCTGTCCCAAAAAGAAGATAAACCAGTCAGTTTCTTCTCCCCAACCTTTACCATTAAACCAGTCCTTCCTTCAGTTTCCTGCATATCTGAAAGATCAGACCATTAATCTTGCTACATAACTGACTCATTTAGCCTCAGAGACCCATCCTTCCCCAACTTTCTTTGTCTTTCTGACATTTGGTGGTGGTAGTGTGTTTGTGGGGAGTTTTCTGTTTTATTTTGTCTTACAGTGCTGGGAGATGGAACCCAGGGTCTTTCTGAGTTTTTTATCATCTATTCCAAATCTTCTCTCCCATAAAGAATGTTTTGAGTATTATTTCGCGACATGTGCGGATAGTCACTGATTTATAATGGTTTTGGTTCGAATGACAAACTTTCAACTTTGTATGAAGAAAGCTGAATTGAAAAAAATAGCTCCATTTTTCTGTTCTCAAAAATTCCCCTCATCTTGAAGCATCAATTGTGAGAACCCCAGAGAACTGAAGATGATGTAGGAGTAAATCAATTTCAAATAAATTGACAATGTCCCTCTGAACACAGTGGTTCCACAAATTGCAGGAAAAGTGCTAACCATCAAACTCCAATAGTTTATCATCATTCTGGTTGCATTGTTTGTTCAGGAACCTTTCCTTAAGGTGTTAAGATTTTAGACTCAGAGAAAAATGATCACATTTTATTTTGAATCATTCATTTATGGTACTTTTAAAAAGTTTATACATTGTAGAATTCCAGTTTTCAGAAATAGATAAGCATTTCTTTCTAGCATATACTGACTTCAGTTGCATGAATACAACTTTCAACTTGTCTGAGTTGAGTGATTAATGTGTGGGTTGTACAAATACTTTGCATCTTCTATTTTCTCCTGTGGATAAATTTGGATTATTATAAAATTTGGTAATATCTCAAGAGGAACAATAAGGAGATCTAATCAAATAAGACTTGAAATTTTTCTTCTCAAAATGGCTTAATAGGTGCAAAGTTGAAAGAATTGACCAATTAAAGGTTTTTTTAAACCTATCTGACTTACTAATGCAATCTCTACTTGCTTGAATAAAATAGAATATATCAAGCCCTGCTTGCTTATAACAAAGGAAGAAAGACTGTTTGAGGATACTAGAATAGCTCCATTGTATAAAAGGCACCCCATGGTTGGCAGGAAAATCAGCACATTACAATTCCAATCTGAATTAATCATTTGCATTATGTTGCATACATCATAGCAATATAAATTTGGGAAACTTCCTTAATCTTCTTGAGCCTTCCATGATATATTATTAAAGAGAATGCTATAAGTATTAGAAGCTAATAAAAGGCTCATAATTAGAGATGCAATAAGTAGTAATTATTGTTAATATTTCTGTACAAAAGTTGGAACAATCACCATAGTCTCTGTTCAAGAAAGCTTTCAAAAATAATATGGATCTTTGGGGCTAAACAATTTCCAACATAGTTTGTTAATTCCAAGGGAAGGAGAATTTTTTCATTGTTTTTCAAGGCTTCTGCCTTTCCTTATTTGCATTACCCCCAAATTCAAGAGCTCTTTATATCCGGACATGGAAAAACATAGTGATTCACAAAGAATTCTCACCCACCTCCTGGGTGACTTGTCTTTCACATAGAAATGTGAGCAGAATGCTAAATCTATGTCCTAGATGATAGAGAATTAAACCCGGTGGTGACTGGGTATCTACATTATGCTGCACACAAGACACAGGGTACTCCTGCCTGGAAGCCACCATATTCATATTCATTCTTCTGCTTTACCATAGACTCTGAAATCCCACTCATCATTCAAAAGGTATTGCCATCAGCTGAAATCTAAGTTCACTTGATCAATTACCCCCATTTAATTATTTACCTGTCACCTATTACTATAAAAAAAAATGATTCCCAAGAGACACTTCTCAGAAGATGATGTACAATCAATCAACAAACACATGAAAAAATGTTGATCATCACTAGCAATTAGAGAAATGCAAATCAAAACCACTCTAAGATTTCATTTCACTCGGGTCAGAATGGCAGCTATTATGAAGACAAACAACAATAAGTGTTAGTAAGGATGTGGGGGAAAAGATACACTCATACACTGCTGGTGGGACTGCAAATTGGTGTAGCCAATATGGAAAGCAGTATGGAGATTTCTTGGAAAATTGGGAATGGAACCACCATTTGACCCAGCTATCCCTCTCCTTGGTCTATACCCAAAGGACTTAAAAATAGCATACTACAGGGACAGGGCCACATCAATGTCTATAGCAGCAAAATTCACATTAGCTAAATTGTGGAAGCAACCTAGAGGCCCTTCAATAGATGTGGCACATATACATAGCAATAAAAGAGAATAAAATCATGGCATTTGCAGGTAAATGGATGGAGTTAGAGAAGATAATGCTAAATGAAGTTAGCCAATCCTCAAAAAACATGAATGTTTTCTTTGATATAAGGAGGCTGATTCATAGTGGGATAGGGAGAGGGAGCATGGGAGGAATAGATGAACTCTGGATAGGGCAGAGGGGTGGGAAGGGAAGGGAGGGGGCTTGGGGTAATTAATGATGGTTGAATGTGATGATCATTATTATCCAAAGTACATGTATGAGGACACGAATTGGTGTGATTATACTATGTATACAACCAGAGATATGAAAAATTGAGCTCTATATGTGTAATAAGAATTGTAATGCATTAAAAATTTTTTCTAAAAAAAATATAAATAAATTATTCCCTTCCTTGAGTGGTCTATCTCCACCTCTGGTATGTAACTCTAGGAAAGCAGGGGCTTTATTCTCTTGTTAATTAAAATATTTCTAGAATGCTTTCCAGTGATTGCTAGGTCTCATAGCATTCACTGACAGAGCTGTTGTCAGCAGTATGAGACCAGGCATCTCTTCATTAGTGATGATTGGAAAGCCAGAGCAAAGGCAGAGGCAGCATGACCTGAAACCAAGGAACACATGATTGACTGATGAGGCACATCAGCTTCGGGAGAGTCCGGAGGTGAGAGCTCAAACTTAGCTCACAGCATGGACAAGTGCAAGCCTCTAACTGTATTGAAATAACAAAATTCCTCTCATTTTTCTCTAGCAGATCACTAACACAGCCCAAATCACATAATAATCTGAGAGGGAAGTGAGAAAGAAACTTTCTTATTTGTCTCAGTGAGGGATCTCTTCTCTCAATCTGGATGGGTTCTTGCTGTGGGAGATGAATAGGATAAGAAAGTCAGCTTCTAAAAACCCCCATGTAGACCAAGGTGCATTAACTATATGGACAAAGGTTTGCTTATCAGATTCTCAGTCATCTGTAATGTGCTGAGTCACACACACCCTGGGTCAGTCTTGAATGTGTCTCTTGAAAGTCCCATAACCATAGCTGTCCACCCACAGACAGGCTCTGGACAGTAAGCCAACAAGTTGCAACTAACTTGCAGCAATGGACATGGCAGGGATTCTTTCCCAGAAGTCTTCTCTGACTTTCCCAAAGATTCTCCTCTCAGAGGAGACTATCCCACACTGTGACAAATGAATTCCCGAATTTTTGAATTCGACCAGTAAGCAGTGAGACCCTGCTAGGGAGATGAGAGGACATTCAGGGTGGAATGGAGCATCCTGGGACAGTTTTCCATACTGTTGGGTAGCCAGCCTCCAGACACCTCTGCCTTATTCGAGTATTTGCTTCTGAAAGACCACCCTCAGTAGTTTAAAATTTATAAGTTGAAAAATAATTTATAAGTTGGAGATTTAGGGGAGAGTTATTCTGAGGAGGGTGTCCTGGAAAGGGACAGCAGACTGGGGTGTAAGACAAGGACGGAGGCCACTGTAAGCAGGGCTTCAATGGTAAGGATAAGTTTATGCCTGCATATAATGTTCTGATAGAGTTAGACTGAAAGTAGCATGACCTTGCATTTCAAGCAACTTGGTTAATCAGAAATTAGATATAAAAGTCTTAATTATTATCTAATAATTGTAGATTTTAAACTATTATATATAAGATTAAATTATCCTTTCACTTTGAAAAATAGCCTCAGTTATTCATAGTATAATTAGCTTGCGTCAGCTTTCCCCAGGCCTCCCTGGGTTGGGCTCATCATATTTCATTCCTTGGATTACAAATTCTAGGATCAAAATTGTGGTAAAAGCAAATTTACAAGCTAACAACCCATTTCCACTGCACTTCCTTTTTATTCTAATATTTCTTTTTTGTTCTTAAAATGAGTGTGTCTTATAGACATACTCTATGGAATATCTTAAGCAAATAATAAAGAGATACAGAGAACACTGAAGAATGTATGAGACAGCTTAGATTCCCTAGTCTCCCATTTTCTGTTTATAGCTGAACATGCTTAGAAATTGAAAGCATAGCATTCTTACTGGGGCAAATTCTCAAGTAAAGATTTGTTGCCTTCTCTTAAATCTGTTCTAAACCGAGAAGTTATTCCCTGTCCTACACTACAAGGGCCATCGTTATTCATTTTTGTATCCTAATGTTGATACACAGTACTTTGTCAACAGATGTTTGCAAATGAATGAAGAGATTATCTGTATTATTATTTTCAATTTGATGATTAAATAATCTATTACTGAAAATATTTTCACAAAAACTGACCACCAAATGTATAAAAGAGATAAAACTGATCTTAGACATAAGATTGGCTAGAGGAAACTTAATTTGCTTGATAATTACATATTATATACAGTGATTATAAATATATATATGTATATATGTGTTATAGATAGATAAATAGATATCAAATATTAGATATAGAAATACAGATTGAGATAATTTGGTGAAACCTAGCCTTATTTGGTAGTGAAGCACAATTTTGAAGATTATATTGAAAATTCTTTACAAGGTGACCTATGAATTATCTAGAGAAAGCATTTAGTACTTCACTTCATATGGTGTTTTGAGCATCAAATAATGCAACACATGAAAACCCTTAGAATAGTCACTCCGACATAGTATATGGCTGGCAAGTGTTGGGTGATTATGATGGAGGAAATATTTGTTACCACTTAAGTTTGTAAGTGGTAAATTTGAGTTTTCCACTCAAATTTGAGTTTTGAAAAAATTACAATTTGAATTTATAATTAATAAAAGAAATATTTACTAATCACCTCTGCCAATTTTGTGTAAGGTACTGGAAATCAAGAAGGCCTGGCTTTTGTCCTCACTGAGAAGTGGCAGGGTCTTCATAATGACTAAAATACAGCATATACAGGGCTATAATGGGTGTTCCAAGCTCTATAGGACACGGCAAGATGAGCAACCAACCCTATGTAGAAGAGAGCCTAACACCTTCATCAAGAAGTGACCTTCAAGCTGGATCACAGAGACTTTCATAGGGTAGAGGAGAAAAGATATTTTCCAAGCGAAGAAAACAGATGTTCAAAATCCTGGAAGCATAACACAATTCATGGATTCATTTTTATTAAAGTAGACAAAAGGGGGCAAAGAAATTGCAAAGATAGGTGACATCAGACTGTTGGGGGAAAAATCAAAAATTTTAAGTAGGCCATAGCCTAAAATGTAAGATATCTTAAGTAGCGTTTTATCAGATACATTAGAAACCTTATGAGAGCTGGCCTTTATTAAAAAACACAGAATGATGTGGAGGTCTGATAATGTTTCACAAAATAGACTCCATCTAGCCTCATTGTGTTCCTTCCTGGGAGGCACTGGGACAAGCTACAACATTATCTGCTGCAGTTGCACTCCAGTGAACTTAAAGAACTTAATTTAGTATCAGGGATTAATTAAAGGATTGGAAACAATCTGTGGCTCATTGTCCCTGACCAAGGTCATTAAACAATGCTGCTTTTGCATATATTCTATACAAAATAGGATGAATCCTTATTTTCTTATATTTCAATACCTCATCTCATAGTTTTATATGCACAGGCAAGAGAAAAATCAAACTAAGTCAATTAATGAGAACCATAAAGGATTCCCAATTCTTTTCTTTAAATACTCCATGGAAACTCTATATTGACAATTTGTGATGGTCTATACATATGAATCATTCTCTTTAGAAATGAAAGTACCTATTAAAAATTTTAAAGTACTGACTATTATGAATATAAATGGGATTTCAAGTACTATGGACTTCAAAATGTTTCTATACTATGTGATAAGAAATGAAAGCCTCTAAGTCCAGAAGTTACATTTCAAAGGCAAGCATTTTATACTTTCTATATCCATTGTGACATTTTATTATAGGAGGAAGTCTTCTTGGAACAAAATGACTTATTTCTTACATTAGGTAGAAAGTTGTTTTTAGATATGCATAAAGTTGTTTCAATAGACTTTATTGTTATAGATTTGCATGGCAACTACCAAAATTCACTCGAATGTCTATTACATTCCAATTTGGTGACTCAGATGGTTAGAGCACTAAATGTGTCTTCTCTATTCCTCAAGAAGATTTGTACATGTTTTGATGGACCTTTAGTGTCAAGATGAAAAACAGATTTTTCTCTATTTTTCCTCTCTGGTGTCAACAATTTTGGATGATTATATCCCTTCTGAAATTGCTGTTGTTCTATTATTGTTGTCAAAGTCCACTTAAATACCCAAATCTACCCACATTTTTATCCTTGATATGGCAGTCTGGAAAAATGTAAAACATTGCATTGAAAACGAAGCCTGTCTTTAAAGAAAGATGGCAACTTTTTATCTCCATTTAAAGCAAAGATGTTGAGCTTTTAACCTTAGCTTTTAGCTCAGAAACCTGGAGAGGTTAAATAACTTATTGAAGGTCACATAACTCTTAAATAGCAGATCTGCCTCACTCCAAACTTCACAATCCACACTGACTCTCCTCTGTTCAAACTAATGTTAAGCAACTGATATTTCAACATGGGTATTTCTGCCTGGAATGAGCCCCATGAGGAATTGAAATGCTTTCTTTTTCAAAATTACTCATTCAAAAACCATTTTCAAGTACCAGGTTCTAGACCTTATATTTGCAACAATAAACACTGCTTTGCCCAAGGAGTGATTAACTGAATTAGGGATGAAATGTCATGAATTTTTAAAAAAAAAAAAAAAGGAAGCAAAAGAACTTTTTCATGTTATGTGCTCTTAAAAGGAATGTGGAAGAGCAGAGAAGAAACCAAATCTTCTCTAATATGATGAAGTGCTGGGATGGAGAATTGGGCATGAGGATGAGATCACTATCAAGCTTTGTGGAACCGGTAAGTAGACAAACCAGGTATTGGTTAAAATCCCAACTCCTATTATTAAAGAATGTAAATGATAGCTTACATCCCTGATTTTTACTTTACCTTTTATATTTAATAAACTCCCTAGCTCTGTCCATATTTCTCAAATCAAGCCATCCTTTTCACTCCCACGTTGACCATCCAATGCTTAGCCACCACAAGCCTCACATGTTGCAGGGATGGACTGGCACCTGCTTTCTTATTCTCCAAGTTTAAACCCTTCTAATCTATCCTACTTATTGCTATTGAATCTATGTTCTTGGAATTCATATTTGGCCATGTTATTTTCATTCTCAAAACTTTTTTAATGGTTTCCTGTGACCAATATAATTGGTTTGCAAGTTGTGTTTGGGATCCATCCCATTTTTTCAAGGAAAATCTTAGACATAGAACTCCAATGACTAAGGCAAATTACAATATAATTTATTTGCATTAGTATTCCCAACCCTGTGGGCCTTGGGGATCCAGGAACAGAGTTCAGAAATGCAAAGAATCAAGTTGCACTCCTTGGCACAGCAGTAATAGGCACAGTTACCACCAATGATACCTTAGAACCTTGCTACCAGCCAGCAGCACTAGGGTCAGGCCAAGCCTACCCAAGGCCTGAATGGGAAGGGGCACTTAAAAGATCCCCAGGTGATATCCTGACAGATTTAAAGTACTCTAGCATTTTGCATTTATTGTTATTTAAAATGACTTTCAATCTGACCCCAGTGGTCTTCATGAAGGTGAACTTCTGATCGAAGCCCATTTGCTGCTCCATGTCATGCATCCTGTGCTCCAGGTGTACTGAGCCCCTTCCTTTGGACCATGCTCTGTGTACTTCTCACTCTGCTACTTTACCATCTGGGCCTACCTGTCACCCCTGTGGCCAACCTCTATTTCTGACAGTCAGAAAACAACACATATTCTAAAACACAACTAGTGTTCCCTGCCTGGCTTTCTGCCATCCCTCAAACAGATGTGATCTCTTATCTTGAGATGCTTATAGCTCTTAGTACCATTCTTTTACAAGGTATATTATATTTTCTGGTGCTTTGTTGTTTTTTTGCTGTTGTTGTTTGGTTGGTTTGAAACTATTTAGTTTTTACCTTTTCTCCTACCAGATTGAAAGCATTTGGGAATCTGGGACTCCAAATTACTTGGCATATATAAACATTTAAAAAATATGTCTGGAATGGAATTGATAGTCACTGATCAGAAAAAATGATCCTTGTTATCTTTTGAAGTGTCCTTATGATGAATAAGCAACCATGTTTCCCTGAGCCCTGTGAGTCACTCTAGCAAATTAACCAAACCAGAGCGGGTTGTGGAAACTCTGATTTATAGCCAGGCATCAAGAGCACAGGTCACAACCTGAAGCTTGCAGATGGCATCTGAAGAGAGTGAAGACTTGTGGGATTCAGCCCTCAACCTGCAGGATCAGATGCTGCCTCCAGGAAGATGGTGTCGGAATTGAATTGAAGTAGAGGACATCCCACCTGTGTTCACAGCAGAACTGACTTCGAGCATGTTGTATGAGAGTTAAGAGAAACCTGAGTTTGATTCTTTCCCTTTGTCTTCAGAAAGGTGTTTTTTTTTATTATTATTTTAGAGAGAGAGAGAGTTTTTTAATATTTATTTTTTAGTTTTCGGCGGACACAACATCTTTGTTTGTATGTGGTGCTGAGGATCGAACCCGGGCCGCACGCATGCCAGGCGAGCACGCTACCACTTGAGCCACATCCCCAGCCCCAGAAAGGTGCTTTTAATAATCACAAAAGGACATAAATTGAAGTAAAGAAAAATAAAAATCAGAATATGGTATGAAAGAGTGAAGTCCACCATGAGGTAAAATTATATTTAGACAATTGTCTTGACTCTTTTCTAATACATAAGTAGACAGTGGAGATCCTGAAGTTGTTCTGTGCTCAGCTTTTACCATCCAGCCTAGAAAGCCCCTTCTCAGCTAAACAGTTCATAAACTGCACAACGTAAATACAAAGCAATCAGCTGAGAGAAACAGCTTTCTGAGGCCTTCATAAAGAGAACATGATTATATAAGAAATAATGCTCTCAGATTATATTGGACACAATAATGTACCATGGAGGGTATTTATTATAATAAGCTTCATAATCGGATGGCATCATATTGACTTTGATTTTAATAAATTCAATTCTACAAGAGCCAGTACATAACAAATAACAAGCTCTCTAAAGATCAGGCATAGTTCAAGGGTATATTGTAGAATATATAGCGTATGAGATGGGCTGTGTCATTATTATAACCAGGAATTGGAAAATATAGAGACCAAAAAAAAAAAAAAAGCTGGAAAATTTCTTCCAATAAGCATTGGGAAGGTATCTATTTAATATTGACAGGTGAGTAAGACTTGTATGTCTTGAGAGACAATGTAGGTGTTAAAAGACAATACTGTGAAAGCTTTTTCAATTCTTTCACCTTTTGTGAAAGCCAAACAAGCTTATTCAGATAGCGTAACTTGCCCATGCTTGTCAGAGTTCTGTTACTGCAAAGAAAAAAAAATCTAAAATAAATAGCTTATAAAGAGAAAAGGTTTATTTGGGCTCACAATTTTGGAGGTTTCATTCCTTGGTCATTGCTTTTGGGTCTGTGGGAAGGTTGTACATGGCCAAGGAAATCTTCACCTCATAACAGTGAGAAAGCAAAAACAGGGGCTGGAATCCCAATATTCCCTTCAAGGGCATGCTGCCAGGGACCTAACTACTTCCCACTATACCAGCCTCAAATGCTTCACCGCAGCCCAGTAGCAGCATAGGCTGGTGACCAGGTCTTTAACACATGCTCACCGGGAGACGTTCAACATCCAAACTCTAATATTTGTCAAACATAAAGCCAAATTTTATTAAGATCATTGCTCTGCATCTTTTCTAATAGGCCATGGAAATGCCAAAGCTGTTGTTCAGCATGAGAGTCTGATCATTTTAATTCTCAAAAAAATAGGTCTGAGGCAAAAGAACTTTGTTGTATCTGGATCAAACTTTAATAAATGACTTTCAAGAGCTTCCAAATAACATTGGTCCTTTGACTCGATGAAATTCTAAATGGAAAATTTTATGACAGATAATTTTAAAGACATAGAAAAATTGAGGATGCAAAAATACACTAAAATTACTAGTATTGGGACTGTGGCATATTAATTTTTCTTCATTCTTTACTTTTCCAAATGTCTACAATGTATGTGAATGAATATCACATTGATAAATATTTAAATAATGATAGAGATACAAAGAAAATGACATTATTACATTTTGAGGTGAATGAAGACTGCCTTCAAAAGAGTCCACCAGATGTGTACGATGTGTAATTCCATACTCTTCTGAGTCTGAATTTTATAGCCAAAATATTTGGGCCATTTTCAAGGGGAAAATCACAAATTAATAAAGATAAATTGCCTAGAGATAGATTTTAATGAAAGTGAACATCTAACAGCAGCATATTTATTACCTTGAGTTGGTGGTTTAATAGAGGCACATTTGGTAACAGAACGCATATTGTTTAAACTATCCGAGCACATCTGGTCTTATCTTAATAAACAACTAATGCCAATCCAGACAAAATTAGGAACCCCCTCATGTCCACTGGAATTATGACAGAAAACTTTCCAAGTTGCAAAGTGTATGCAAGAAACACAGGAACACCCACAAAAAAAAAAATACTATTAGTATTCAAGTTACTTTAGGTATTTCTTGGACGATAGATAAATATGGAAATTAACAAGCATGATTAAAGATGTACTTAGCTTCAGGAAAACTTGACAGAGTTTTAAAATGAAAGAGAGAAAAAATTATAACTATGTTCTAAATATCAGGCAAATTTTTTAATGACAAATCATAATTTTCTTCTTACATGCATCCATTCATGAATCAAAATTTCTTTACAACACTACTATGTGTCATCCTCTGATGAAGCATTGGTGATAAAATGGTGAACCTGAAACTTATAAAGCTTAGGGTCAAAGGAAGGAGGATGCTCTAGTTTGGATGCAGAATGTCTCCTAAAGTCCCATGTTTTAAACTTGGTCTCTGCTTGGCATTATTTGGAAGAAGGCAGAACCTTTAAGAGGTGGAGCCTACTGGGAGGTCTTCAGGTCTTTGGGGGCATGCACTTGTAAGGGTTAATGAAACCCCAGTCTGTCTCTTCTTTTTTCTCCCTTTTATTTCCAAACCATGAGTTTTCTCCTCCACACCTTCCTGTGTGATACCTCTCCGAAGGCCCAAAAGCAATAGGACCCACTGACCTTGAACTGAAACCTCCAAAACTAGGAGCCCAAATAAACCTTATTTAATAATTTGTCTCAGATATTTGTTATAGAGACAGAAATCTGACTAACACAGGGGAGCAGGTAGTACACTAAAGCATGATGTGTGCTTGTGACCTAATAAATCAGTGTCACATCTTTGTCCCTGGTTCCTAGCACATAAGTCTTAAAACACTTGGACATCTCCACAGTGATGAGTGTCTTTAGTATCTGGATGAGATGACTAGTGGCTCTCTCTGGAAGCCTTAGATAGTTTTGGGATGGGGATAATTCACCAGAAAGATCCAGATAGGATTAGAAAGTTCAGCATTCATCCTCAATCCCCAACCTCCTGGCAGAAGAGAGGAGCTAGAGACTGAGATCGATCACCAAAGGCCAATTATTAATCCACCAGCCCTGTGGAATGAAACCTTTATTAAAAAAAAAAAAAAACCCTAACTAATCAGGTTTAGAGAGTTTTTTAGTTAGCCAACACACATGCTAGAGGTATTACTGGGCATGCGGCCTGCTGTGAAGTGGAAAAAGTCATGAAGTTCCCCCTTCACCCTGATTCTTGCAATCATGCAAGAAAGATTTCAAAGATTTCAGTCCCTCAGAGTAACAGGCATGATTTTATTAGAAGGGGTAGGAAGAGGGAAAGGAGAACATTCATAGGGAGAGAGTGGGTTTTCTCAAGAGAAGAGAAGGATGGCTGCACTCCAGTTTTATTGGGAATCCCAGGGAAGATTCTAGAGAGTCCCACCAAGGTCTACCTTTTGGCTTTTGACTAAGAGCACAGGAACTTCATAGACTGTCTGCCTCTAAGAGAGAATGGTATGGTACTCATGGAGTAGGAGTTAGGGAAATTGAGTCCCTGGGTTTTTGCCTCAACTTCCTGCCACCTTATTGGTATATGACACTTTGAAGAGCCCTCAGCAAGCTGTCTTTGTGAGGGTCTCAATATTTTGGTAGCCAGGTGATGGGGGGTTGTGATAGTTTCTGTGTTTTAAGGGAGA
The DNA here is from genome assembly GCF_964194105.1 of Spermophilus citellus. Taxonomy (NCBI): domain Eukaryota; kingdom Metazoa; phylum Chordata; class Mammalia; order Rodentia; family Sciuridae; genus Spermophilus; species Spermophilus citellus. The sequence continues at coordinate 72,042,765 of NC_138182.1, read as the reverse complement.
TTCCAAGCCACCGGGTATAAAGTGGCATAATCTTGAAACAATAGCTTTCCTTAAGGGGATGTAATTATGGCAGGAAGAGATTTTAATGTCCCAGACCGCCATCTTTCAGGAGTTTGCCTGGAAAGGTTCCCTGTGGTCTTCAGTCTCCCTTCATGATCCTTTCCATGTTCACTCATTCATGGCTGACTAGCTACGTACAGAAGGTGCACACCCCAACCCCCCTCCAGACCACACCCCTCTATACCTCTTTATTTGGTCATTCATCTGTATCCTCAGTAAATTTTTCATAATAAGCAATTACTGAATGCTTGGTCCTTGTTACTAATGCCAGTCCAAAGAGGAAAAGATTTGGGGAAAAAAAGGGATTATGGCTCAGCAGTAGAGAGCTCGCCTAGCACGTGCGAGGTCCTGGGTTCCATCCTCAGCACCATATAAAAATAAATAAATAAATAAAATAAAGGTATTGTGTCCAACTACAACTAAAAAATAAATATTTTTTTTAAAAAAGTTAAGTTTTTACTGCTTTGCTGCCAAAGGAGAAACATGGGGGCCTCCTGTACTAGAGGTTGTGATTCTAACTATTATGGGCTTTGAAAGAGGTAATTCAAAGGCTACATTTCAGCTGTGCCCTGTCAGGGACCATAATTCACTTGAAGCCTTGAGAGAGAGCCGTTTCTTAGATCTTCCAGCACTAGTCCTGGAGCCCAAATTACTTCATTCCTGTGGTGTGTGTGCTTAAGAATAGATAACTGGACCTAGGATAGAAGAAGGATAATCTTGATCCCCCTAAGGTTAGGAAGGGGAAGAAGGACAAGAGAAAAGAAAAAAAAATCAGTTTTAAATTCAGTGGCTGAATAGCAAGGGTTAGAGTCAAAGCATGAAGTGGACCCCTGCTAGGAAACAAATAATCATAAGTAAATTGTTCCCCTGAGTTCCCTGAGCCACTCCAGGAAATTATTAAATCCAAGAACGTGGTGTTGTAACCCCTGGACTTGGTAACAGCTAAGTTCAATAAAAATGTGAGTACCCTGGGCACCCAAGAGTTGCAAAACTGGCTTCTGAAGTAGGGACAGTTTGTGGGATCCCTCCTAATTCCAGGGAGTTATCATCAAAATTAAATAAAATAGGAGGGTATCCAGTTGGTGACAAAAGTATCAGGATTAGTTGGTATGGGAGAAAAAATTCCCCACATATTTGGCATCAGAACTACTAAGAATAAAAACAGCACACAATAGTGCTATATAGGGAAAGCATTATACTATTTTAGACTTAGCTGTTACCAAGTCCAGAGTTTCCAACTCTCTATTTTGGAGAGAGTTTATAGAGTGAGTAATTTAGTCTAACTTTAGAACTACAGCTGAAATGCTAATAATCCACAATGCAGCCACTATAAGTAAAAGGCATTGATGGTGAACTCTTCTCAACACTATTAATTAAGCAGAGGTTTTTGTTCATTGTAGGTATATTAAATCAATTATCTAACATTGGGGATTTAACCTTTTCCATTTTGTTCATCCCTGTCTGACCCACATTAGCATTCAATATACCATTCTTGAATGAATAAATGAACTATTAAGTAATGAAGTAAAAAATAGCTTATTTAGGGCCTTAATGTTATTTTTATTGTTTCTATTAAAGTGAGCCACAGCAAAATTATCTTGTGTATGGAAAAGCATGCAAAGAAAAAAATAAGAAAGCAATAAAAAATGTCTAATCCTTGCCTTGAAAATTACCTGAAGATCTTAAGGCACTTTGAGAATCACATTAATTAAAAATTAATTAAATACTTCAAATTACTGAAATTACCACTCTAAAAAATCAGGAAATTTTGACCCACAGCTTTCTATTTCATGCATTATGTTTTGAATTTATGTTTTCTTTTTTAAAATAGAATATTACTGTAACTACCAAGAATGTTTTGTTAACATTTGTTCAAAAAAATTCCCATTGATTTCCATGCATGGATGAGTGTGTCAGGATGAACCCAACTATTATGTATAAACGTAAAGCTCTAATAAAAAAAATTTCAAAACTTACCACAAGGAAAAAAAGAAGAAAAAATCCCCCCATATGTTTGAATTTGTTTCATAAAGCAACAAGAAAAATATTACAGTAAAACATATCTCTAATTTAATATTAACATGAAAATGATTCCTTTAAAAATTGCAACAAAATGCCTGTATAATATTAGAAAAATATGTACAATTGATTTTCCATTTTATATAAGCTAATCACCTAACCAAAGTGTTAACCATTTATTATAAACACTCTTAGGAATAAATTCAAGATATGATTATTGTTCTCAGTGAATTTGCAACCTAGCTAGCTAAGCACATCAAAGGAAACAATTTATTAAAAAAATGATGAAATAATTGGTAAAATTACAGGATAGTATGTAAATAACAACAAAAATTACATAATGCAAATAATTAATAAGGAACTTAGCAAACAGAACTTATGTAAGGGCTAAAGGAACTCAAAATGACTTCAAATTGGGTTTGGACCTGGGAAGAGTGGAAAAAGAGAAACAATTTTGACTGGAAGCACAGAAATAGATTAGCCTTCTATCCAGGAGAATCTCAACAGTCAATATTGTATGGTAAGTAGAAACTTTCTAGGAATCTCTGTATTGCCTACCTCTAGCTCCACCTAATCAGAGTGAATATTAAAAGAGGTATTCTTCACAAAATTGGAATTCTAGAGAAACCTATAATAAATACATAGAGTCAGCCCTTCACAGCCATGGGTTCCACATCCATGAACTCAACCAATCCAGGATCAGAAATATTCAGAAAAATAATCGTGTCTGTACTAAATACATATAGACTTTTTCGTATATCTCCCCTAAACAATACAGTAGAACACTATTTACATATTATTTGCATTGCATTGAGTATTACAAGCATCTATAGATCATTTAAAGTATACAGGAAGGTGGACATAAATTCTACATGAACACTATACCATTCTATGTAAGGAACTTGAGCATCCAAGGATTGTGGTATCACCAGGAGGTTCTGGATCCAGTCTCCTGTGGATACCAAGGTACATCTCTATATGAATATATATATATATATATATATATATATATATATATGAAATATATGTATATATGTGTATGTGCATAAAGATGTATCCCATCAGTAGGACTCAAATCCTATCTATGAACACAGTATCTTCACATCTGAATTTTTCTGATTGTCAAATTTTGCTATTCCCAAAAATGTCCCTCAAAGAAAACAGCATCCTTCCCACAGATCCATAGACTACACTCTCAATAGCTAAATTCACCTACCACCCGCCAATCGAGAAATCTCCAGGATGCAACTCCAGTCTGGTGGCTTGTCTCTGTGTCTACTGTCAGGATACTCTTAGGTCCTAAATGGTGTCTCCCTGTCAGGAGTGCCAGGGTGCTGCTGCTGCCATCCCCCTTCAAGCTCTTCTTGGCCAATAGCTGCTTTTTGTTCACTTCCCCTCACCCTTGTCAGGGTGTCCTCTGCTGGGTTCCTGGTGAGGCCATGTCTTCTCCTGGCAATGGATGTGCAGCCAGGAACCACTTCATTTGAGTCCTCTGTACCTTCTGACGATTTTCTCATGAATGCTACTGATCTTATCATCTGCTGGTGATTTAGCAAAACCTAAAAAAAAAAAAAAAGAAAATGCTGTTTCTCTCTTTGGATCACATTTATAGAAGAAGGCACATCTAAAATAATTAGCATGCATTGATCACTTACTATATGGTAGACACTAAGGCTCTGCATGAATTCTCTTATTTGTTTTTTTTATTGGTTGTTCACAACATTACAAAGCTCTTGACATATCATATTTCATACATTAGATTGAAGTGGGTTATGAACTCCCAATTTTACCCCAAATGCAGATTGCAGAATCATGTCGGTTACACATCCACACTTTTACATAATGCCCTATTAGTAATTGTTGTATTCTGCTACCTTTCCTATCCCCTACTATCCCCCCTCCCCTTCCCTCACATCTTCTCTCTCTACCCCCATCTACTGTAATTCATTTCTCTCCTTGTTTATTTTCCCATTCCCCTCACAACCTCTTATATGTAATTTTTACTACACTTTGCCTGTTCCTTCTCATCGTTTCAAACTCTAAATATAGGAGCAATCCAAGCACAGCTTAAAAAGTTCCATTTTTGCCAGATGTGATGGTACATACCTGTAATCCCAGCAGCTCAGGAGGCAGAGGCAAGAGGATTGCAAGTTCAAGGCCAGCTTCAGCAATTTAGCAAGGCCTTAATCGACTTAGCAAGACCTGGTTTCAAAATTAAAAAGTGGCAGGGGCTCTGGGGATCTAGCTCAGTGGTCATGAAGTAGAACAGATGAGGCTGTACACCTGAGGAATTAGCAGGAAGCAGGAAGTCCAGAGTAGCCATTGCCTACACATTTCTGGACCTCCAGTCTGGAATTGAAACTTGATACTCAGTGGAGTGGTTACATGTCAGTGGGTGGGTGCATAACAGTTATTCTTTGTCCCATATTTTTAGGCTAGACAGAGGTCTCACATTTTTTTTTCCACAGAAAAACAGAAGTAACAATTTTTTTTTACATCATCAAGTTTATAGGTAAATTTAGCTTCTGCAAGAAAGAGCAACTTAGCTCTTACAGAAAATAGGAAGTTTCAAACTTTCTTTACAGAAATTTTTGCTGATTCTGTAACAGAGAAACAATTACGGTGAGGGTCTCTGGAGAAGCTTTAATATGATTCTTTGGTACAGAAGGAGGTGCCAAGGGGGTGTGCCACTACAATAAAGTATCCCTGGGTTCAATCCCCAGTACCAAAAAAAAAAAAAAAAAACAACAACCCCCACTTTTATATCTTCAGGCTCACTGCTTACTTGACACTTGAGCTTTCATGTCTCAAAGTGATTCAAATTTAACTTGTCCAAGATCAAATTCCTTATCCTCCCCCTTAAACTTACTTTTCCATACATCTTTTCTAAATCAGTCCACATTACCTCTGTTACAGTCAATTATGGCAATAGAAAGAGACAAACAGCACTTGGAGATGCCAAGTAGCAAGGTTTATTCAACACAGGAGTTGCAGAATTTTCTCCAAAGGCTGAGCATTTAGTGTGAGGAGACATAGCCTTATATACTCTTGTTAGTTTCCCTTTACATACTAGTTATTTTTTCCCCTGAGGTAATCCCTACTTCTCCCTAGGCATTCTATTTCTAGAATGATACTGATAGGGACAGGTTATCTTTTTCTATGCCCTGAGAACATCTCTACCACTCCACCATATATCCATCTGAGAGGCAGAAATTTGCGGTTCACCTTAATTCTGCTGGTTTTCTCTTTTCTCATATCCAGCCCATCACCAAGCTGTACTGGCCTCTGTGAAACACATTAAGTGCTGCCTCCACACGGAATAGCACTCTTTCCCAAGAACTGACAACTCCCACTATGGCAATAGCTTCTGTCATATTGTCCCTGTCATTGCAGTCTATTCCTCCTCAGGTAGTCAGAGGGACACTGGTAAAAGCTAAGCTTCAATTATGTCATTTAGCTGCTAATCATTTGTATTCATCAACGAGGGCAAAATACAAAATACCATTGACTAGTGGTTTAAGCAAGAAAAATGTATATTCTGATAGTTCTGAGGCCAGAAGCCCAAGATCATGGTGTTGGCAGATTTCCCTTCTCCGGGGATCTCACTATTTGGTTTGTGGATGGCTACCTTCTTGCTGTGTCCTCACATGGTCTCTTTGGAGCATATGTATCCCTGGTGTCTCTCATGTTTTGCTCTAGTTTGGATCTTAAATGTCCCCAAGGATCCATGTATTATAGATTTGCTTCCCAAAGAGGCACTATTGGGAGACGGTGGAACATTTAAGAGGTGTGGCCTGCTTGGAGGTGTTCTGGTGATTAAGAGCATGTCATCAAAGAGGATAGTGAGAACCCCTGGTGGGCCCTTCTTCCCATTCTTTCTTTCATTTCCTGGAATAAGGTGCATGGTTTTGCTCCACTGCATGCTTCCTACCATTGCTCTCTGGCACCCCCACCAGAAGTCTAAGAGCAATGGGTGTGCCTGATCATGGACGGGAGCATCTAAAAACATGAACCAAAATAAACCTTTTTTCTTTATGATTCAGTTTTCTCAAAAAATCATTATAGTGATAGAAATCTAATACATGTCCTAATCTCTTCTCATAAGGATACAGTCACATTGTATTAGGTCCTACATCAGTACAATTTGTGTTGCTATAACAGAATACTTGACACTTGGTAATTTGTAAGGAATAGAGATTTGTTTCTTAAAGTTCTGAAGGAAGGGAAGTCCAAGGTCAATGGGTCCACATTTGGCAAGGGTCTTCTTACTGTGTCATCCAGTGGAAGATGGGCAAGATAGCTTATGTGATAGTACATGAGATAGTGAGGAGAGGGGGCCAGACTCAACCTTTACAAGCACACTAATTCCATGATAATGGGCCCATTCCCATAATAATGTCAATAATCCATTCCTGCAGACCTAATCATGCCTTGAGGGTCCCATCTCTCAATACTGTGCTTTGGGGAGTGTCTTTCCAACACTTGAACTTTGGGGAATACATTCAAGCTATAACAGAGCCCCACCTTTATGCCTTCTTTAATAACCTCTTCAAAATTTGATCTCTAGGGATAGCCACATTGGCAGCTAGGGCTTCAACATAACCATTTAGGAGGAACAGATTCAGGCCATGCAGTGTCATTCAATGGTTTTCATCTCATTCAGAAACCAGTCTATGCCTTTTCAGTAACCAGAAAAATGTTACTCTGTTCAATCCCTGTCTAGGTGCTCAAGCAAACTGGGCTCTTTGCTGTTTCTAGAACTCATAAAAACTCTTGTAGATGCTATTCTCTCTCCTCATAATAGTCTTCTCCTCACTCTCACACATTCCTGTGGTCTTTACCCAAAAACCACTTCTCTGTGAGACCAACCTATCTGACAGTAGCAACTCCTGCCACTGATCTGTACCCAACCCCCCCTTCTCTGTTATCACCATCTCTCCCAATATTGACACAACATATATCTTATATATTTATGTGTTTATTGTCTGTCACTAAGCTTCCCAATGGCTGAAGTATTTTTTGGTTGTTGTTGTTCACTGATGTTCTCCATCATCTAGAACAGAAGCAAATATTCTCCCATCAAGTTGACAGAAATTCATGACTGTTTTCAAGGGTACACTGCTGATAGGAATTATTACCTATTTCTAAAATTTATTTGGTCTTAACCAATAAGTGACCTCCATTTCCCCCTATGTATTAATAAACATTTACTTGTTCTCAGACATTTTTCTGGCTGCTGACTTTGCACAGCTAGTCAAAATCCATTATTATTTCTTGTTTTGTTGCTTATGTACTTAGAATATGCTGAAATCAGCACATGCAAATTCATAAATTCAGACCTCCAGGACTTTTCTATGAAATCCCATAGTTTATTGAGGTGATAACATAAACAATAGTAGTGTGAATAGTTAGAAATTTTGCATTAAAGAAGAGAACATTTATTGAGTGCCTACCATGCACCAGGTACTTTATAAATATATGATTTCATTACTTCTTTACAAGCTTATGTATTATTAGTGTTATATATACTGTCTATTGATGATTGTCTTATCCCACACACAAGCTTATATTGTTCCTTGAATTTAACAAAATCTACATTTTTTCTTAATATACCAAGTTAATTTACTAACCTTAAGAATTTTATAGAGCAAGACATTTACCTTCTCAAGTAAGTTGACACTCTCCTGCCTATACAAATCTCAGCCTTTTCTCACACATGTACACTTGGACAAAACTTAATCCTAGAGACGTGGTATAAATAGGGACCCAGGAAGGAGAAAACACATGTGCCTGCGTCCAGCTATCTCTGCAGCAGAAACTTGCAAATGACATTCCTCAGGAAGATTCCTCAGAGGTCCTCAAAAATCCTCTAAAACCAATATAATGTAGTTATTAAGGGTATTAAGTTCAAATCCCAGCTTTTCCATTTATTGGCTATATGTCTTGGAAAACATTTATTTCTCTGTAAAATACAGATGATGATGGTAATGACACTCACAGAGATGTCAGTAGTATTAAAAGTAAATAACATAGAAATAACTTAGAATTGTGCCCCGAACCTGAAAAAGCATTCAATCAGTGTAAGGTATTATTCTCCAAGTTGTTGCCATTTATACAAAAAGGCCACGATTTGTTTTTCTCTGAATGATAATCACTTGGTTGATTTACAGTATTTCATTTTGACAAGTTAGTTTGAAAACTAAACATTCTCATACATGTATCTAAAAGCTATGAGAAAATTAGTCTAGAGTGTATATTGAGGAATAGGAATTGCTGAGTGAAAAATATACACCTTTATTTTGTCTGGATATTGCAAAATTGTTCTCCAATGTGTATATAGAAAAATTTATTGCCTCCATCAGGATATGAAACTTTACCATTGTTTGATATTATCGGGCTTTATAAATGCCTGACTGATGTATGTGTGATGATACCAATAGACATTTGTTTCCATATCCCTGATTATCAGTGTGGTTGAGCATTTCTTCATTTTACTATTCTTTTAGATTTCTTTCTCTACAACTTGGTTATTTGTCATCATTTCTGCTGCATTCTGTTGGTCAAGGCAATTCATAAAATGAGTGTAGGCTCAATGGGAGGAGAAAAAGAGTACATCTCTAAGCAGCAGGAGCAGCAGCATGCAGAGAGAGAGGAAGGAAGGAATCTATGGCAGCCTTCACTGAAGACAATCTACCACAATCTATTTTGCACATTTATCAACAGTACTGCTTGCCTTTTGCAAATATGTCAGTTAATATTATTATGTTCCATATAATGATTCTTTGTAATTTTGTATTATAAATATTTTATAGTGTGTAGCTGGCCTCGTCACACATTAGGTGTCTTTTGACTCATGAAAGTTTTCATTCTTGATTAATTTTGTGTCATGAAAGCCTATTATGCTGTTTTCCTCCAAATAATTTAAATCTTGGTGTCCACATTTGGTCATAAACCATTTGGTATTTAACTTAGTACATAGTTAGATGTAAGAATAGAATCTATTTTGTGTTCATGCAACAAACCAATTGCTCAGCCCAATCTGTTGAAGAGCCTACATTTCTTCACGGATTTGTAATGTCTTTCTGTCATATGGAAAGTTTCCATATGTTTATGGATTTTTATATAGCTCCTTTAACTATAATACAACAGTGTTTAAGCCACAATGGCCTTAAACTGGGTCTTAATATTTGGCTGGAGACTCTAATTTTATTTCTTTAATTTTTCATGGCTTTCTATTATTCTTTAGCAAAATACAGTTTATCAAACTCTAATTATTTATATTTTTATTGCTGTGTGTTGAGTTTAAGTTTTGAATTAGATTGTATGCAATGCCAATAAAAATCCCACTGGGCAGTTTTCATTTTTTTAGAAATTTACAACCTGATTTCAATATGAAACCACCTAGTATGTAAAAATCTAGTATGTTTATCATCTAAAGTTGGCAGACTTACAATATTTGATTCCAAGATTTATTATAAAGCTATATTAATCAACATATCATGTGATACTAGAGTAAGAGTTAACAAGTAGATCAATGGAATAGAAAAAACAGCCAAGAAATAAACCCATGTTTATATTGACTTTTGATTTCCAACAAATTCACCAAAGCAATGTAAATAATACATAGAGTTGTTGTACTATATTTTTTAGGGAAGAATGGCAGGAAAACATGTCTGTACATGTTCAGTACAGACACAATGTTTTTTCAAACATTTTTTAATCCAAAATTAGTTGAATAGGCAGATGCAGAATTGTAGGTTTAGAGAGCAGATGAATATGAATGGCCAATAAGCACATAAAAAATTGCTAGGCATAACTATTCTTCAGAGAAATGCAAATTAACTAAAATGAGATACAACTACACTCCCATTAAAATGGCTAACATTTAAAGACAGACAACACTGAATATTTGTAAGGATGAGAAGACTCAGGACTCTCACGTGCCATAAGCAGGAATATAAAATAGTAACATTCTCTGGATAAAAAGTAGTTTCTTATAAAACTAATTACTTACCTACCCTATGACTCAGCAATTCTACATCTAGGTCTCCATCAAAGAAAAATGAAAGTATATGTCCACAAAATAATTTATACAAAAATGTTTTTCATTTCTTTATTAGTAAGAGCCCCAAACTAGAAATAGCCCTGTGTCCTTTAATAGAAATTAAAAAAAAAATAATGGTATATTCATTTAACAAAATACTCTCCAATAATGTAAAGGCACAGACCACCAATACATATAACAACATGAAATATATTTTGCTGAGTGAAAGAAGCCTTATTCAAAACAACAGAAACTGTGTGAATCTTTTTATATTAAGTTCTAAAACACGTAAAACTAATCTATAACAGAAAAACTCAGAACAGTGGTTGCCAATGAGGGATGGGGACATGAGATAGCTTTCTGGGGGTCATAGTAATGTTCCATGTCTGAACAAGAGTTTGAATTGCCCAAGTTATGTATTTATCAAAACTCTTGGAATGGTACACTAAAACCACGCCACCTTCAACCCCATCTCCTTTTTCAAAGTCATGAATGTCTACAGAGAGTAACAGCCTCCACTTTCTCTGGAAAAATCATCTCCCTGAAACTGACATTTCCTTTACTGGAACAAGTTTACTTAGAGGAAGTATGGATACAGGGAACTGTATTACTAGGCAAGGAGTCAACACAGAATTAGAGACTCACAACCATTGAAATGAAAACAAATCTTGGCCCTATTATGTCCTAATGGTAACATCAGGCAAGCCCATTAACTTTGCTAAACTCATCTTTCTTATTCAAAACTTAGGGTTGTAGTGTTGAAAATAAGTATTCTCTGCAATAATTAGTACAAATTTATGTTATTTTAAGTCCCGTTTCATTGCTGGCATAAAACCTTGAGTCATCTAATTTTATGCAAGGACTCAAGTTCAGATCTCAGTCTAGTGTAGGATCAATTCCAGGACTTCAGTTTCTATTTTGGAATTGAGCCCCCTACCCCAGGTCCTGGGGTCCATTCAAAGGTGTCACAACCCAGGGGCCAATATTTTGTCAACTTCCACTCAAAACTCTGGCTCTGGGTTCTTAACGAAGACTTTTTGTTTTGGGTGGAATTTTTGTTTGAGTGTTTTCAGAAGGATGTGGCTATGTATTTTGAAAATTTTTCTACATCATGTAGCTTTCCTATGTGTTTGTAGTGAAAGAATATTAAGGAATGCATCCATTACCCTTAAACTTTAACTTCTCTAATTCTGGTCATCTCCTCTGCAAAACTGACACTAAAGATGCTAATTCTCACATCCACCTGTAAGACTGATGACCAGATTCAGTGAGATGAAGCATGCAAAGTACTAGTATATAAGATCTTCCTCTACCAAGCACAATGTTCAGTCAGTCTCAAAGATTCAAAGTCAGAGGACTTCGGTGGGTCCTTGCCAAAGCAATAAGGAAAAACCTTGGGACTGCAAAGAAAAAAGTAAATCCATTATTATTTGCAGAAGATAGGAGTGTATAAAGATTATCCAAGAAACTCAAGTAACATATAAGATGTTATAGTGAATTTAATTTACTATAATTTAATATACTATAATTTTTTACTAATTTAATGCCCTGGATACAAGATCAGTATGTAAAAATCAATTGTATAACTGTACACTAGCAGTAATAAGAAGTTGTATAATTTTTTAAACACTATTATTTATGTCAGATACTTAGGAATAAAAAAGTAAGTAAGACCTATAAAGAGAAAAGTATAAGAAACACTTGGAGAAAGTAAATATTTAGTACTAGAGAGATATTCTATCTTCATTAATTAGAATACTTAGTTTTATGTTCTTTTTAATTAGAGATTTATAGATATATAAAATAGTTGGGTTCATTCTGACAAACTCATATGCTAGGAGCCACAAGCAAATAATACGATGTATGGCACCTTTGGTTGTAAAATGACGCCAGCTAGCCACTGAGATGATATGATTATGTTAAGATTTACATTCATATGGAAATTGGACTCCCGCTGTTCACCTTGGCGTGCTACCTAACTCATGTTACGGGACTCCTGGAGAGTTCCCATTGGTTGGGGAAGGATAGTAGGAGGAAATTCCGGGGGAGGTCCGGGGGACCCCCGGTTCCGGGAGACGTGCGGTTCCGGCAGACGCCCGCGTGGGAGGACCGGGTTTGCCTTGCCGGCGCCTACGGAGTATTGGCGGCTTTTTCAAAAATAAAGTTTTGTTCCTGCTTGAGTGGCTCGTGATTCTGTGCCCAGCCAAGACTGCGGCATTTGGCGGCCCGTGCGGGGAACGCCTGGAACTTAGAGGTGAGTAAAATTGCTCGCCCCTGAGGGAAGGCGACAGAATGGGTGACCATTTCAAAAAACAATGTGTTCTTGTTTTGATTTATTTTGTTTTTATTTCAAGCTCCCTAGCCCTAGAATTTTCCCAGGCGAACTGGGAAAAATGGTTGGCTCAAGGTTTGAAGTTATTCGGCCCTGAGAAAGAGAAAATAGATACAACCATTCTCTGCTCCGTTTTTGTTTCATTCTGCTTCGGCTTTGTTTTATACTATCTTATTGGGTTACGTTACCTTTATAGTAGATTAGAATCTAGTAAAAAACAAACCGAAAAACTGTTAAGTAAATTGTTAGAGGCCCAAACTATGATAGAAAAAACGCTAGGTCAAGCAAAAGAGAAGGTCTCTCAAGCTAGTCAGACAGAGGAAAATTTAAAGAAAGAAAGCTTAGAGGAAAAGCAGCCATCAGGTGGAGAATTACAACAGGAGGTTGCTACTAACTCCGTTCTATCACCAGAGGGCGTAATTCAACCAACAGCTCCATCTACCACTGAGCGGCCCTCAACTCCCGTAGTTGATGGACGGAATTCTGAGGCAGGACCCCAAAGATTAGCATGCCCTGTACTTGAGCAGGCAGGAGGGCAACGAATTCACCGTGCTTTAGATTTCAAAACAATAAAGCAATTAAAGGAGGCTGTAACAACCTATGGGCCGCAAGCTCCCTTCACGGTGAGCATGGTCGAATCTGTTACCAACTTGGACATGACACCAGCAGATTGGGCTAACATGTGTCAATCTGTGCTAAATGGAGGACAATACTTGTTATGGAAGGTTGCCAATGAGGAATTTTGCATGGAGACAGCTAGGCAAAATGCAGAAGCCGGTTACCCTCAAAGAAATATAGATATGCTATTGGGAAAGGGACCTTATGAGGGTCAAAGACAGCAAATTGAATATGACCCTGGCGTATACGCACAAATTGCTGTAGATGCAGTTAGGGCATGGAAAACTTTACAGGGGTATGGAGATTTACAAGGTCAATTATCTAAGGTAATACAAGGAACTAATGAACCTTACGCTGAATTTGTAGATAGACTTATTCAGACAGCCTCTAGGATATTTGGAAATACAGAACAGGTAATGCCATTTATAAAACAACTGGCTTATGACCAAGCAAATCGTTGCTGCAGAGAGGTCATTAGACCATGGAGACATGAAGATTTAAACACATATATTAAATTATGTAGAGACATTAATGAACAAGGGCAAGTCTTAGCAGCAGTACAACAGGCTTTAGATGCCAGGCCAAAAACATGCTATAATTGTAATCAAACGGGACATTTTAAAAGGAGTTGCCCCATAAGAGGAGGGTTTAACAAAGCTGGGTATCAAAGGAATAGAATACCGGGTATTTGCCCACGATGCCATAGAGGGAAACATTGGGCTAATGAATGCCGTTCTCAAACCACCATAGAGGGTATTGCATTGTCAAAAAATGGACAAGGACCAAGTGTTTACCCATGATATCGTGGAGAAAGGTATCAAGCTCCATTGCCAAAAAACGGACTAGAGGGCCCAATGCCCCGGGGCCCAAAACCACCAAATATATGGGGCAATGGAGGAACCCAACAGCACCATCAAGGTAGTGCCCAGGATGCATTATCCATTAAATGCCTCATCAGACAAACTAGAGGGAGCGCAGGGCTGGACATCTGTGCCTCTGCCACAGCAGTACTAACTCCAGAGATGGGAGTTCAAATCATTCCCACAGGAGTAAAAGGACCTCTTCCCCAGGGAACAGTAGGCTTATTATTGGGACACAGTTCTTCTACACTAAAAGGACTTATGATAAGTCCTGGGGTAATTGATCCCGATTATGAGGGTGAAATAAAAATTATAGCTAGTTCTCCAAGAGGTATATCAGTAATTTCACCAGGAGATAGAATAGCACAGTTATTAATAATACCCAGCCTGCATGATAAATTTTCCAGTTGTAATGTAAAAAGAGGTTCCAAGGGATTAGGCTCCACAGGTGTAGATTGGGCTATGCTGTCTTTAAATTTAGATTCTCGCCCAATGCTAAAATTAAATATTCAAGGACATGACTTTAATGGGCTGCTTGACACAGGTGCTGACCTCAGCGTCATATCTCGTCAAGAATGGCCAAAACATTGGCCATTACAACAAGCCACTCAAACGCTTCGAGGCCTAGGAGTGGCAACAAATCCCAATAGAAGTGCTATGGTATTAGATTGGAAGGATCCTGAAGGATGTGAAGGAACTATACAGCCCTATGTATTGGATCATCTTCCCGTAAATTTATGGGGACGAGATGTCCTAGATCAATTAGGATTGACATTAACAAATAATATCAATCCTAACGCGCCCACTACTAGGGCTAAACAAGGCTTTAGGAAAGAAAAAAGATTAAGAGAACAAGAACAAGGTATGACAGCACCTATTCAAATAGATCAAGAAATAAATAGACATGAATTGGGTTTTCAGAAAGGGCCACTGAGACAATCAAAATTACTTGGAAATCAGAAAGACCAGTGTGGGTTCCTCAGTGGCCCCTGACTAAAGAAAAGATACAAGTAGCCCATAACTTGGTCAGACAACAATTAGCGGAAGGACATATACAACCTTCCGTATCCCCCCATAATACTCCCATTTTTGTCATTAAAAAGAAATCTGGTAAATGGAGATTATTACAAGATTTAAGAGCCATTAATAATGAGATGGTTATTATGGGACCTGCTCAATCAGGGATTCCCCAATTGTCTGCTTTACCAAAAACCTGGCATGTTTTAGCTATAGATATTAAAGATTGTTTCTTTTCAATTCCAATTCATCCCGAGGATAGTACACATTTTGCATTTACTATCCCTGCACTGAATCATGAAGGTCCTGATCAGAGATATGAATGGAAAGTACTCCCTCAAGGGATGGCTAACAGCCCAACTATGTGTCAAATTTATGTTAATAAAGCAATCCAGCCACTTAGAAATCAAAATCCTGAACTACAAATATTTCACTATACGGATGATGTGTTATTGGCACATAAAGATAAAAACACATTACTAGAATGTTATGCCACACTTACAAACTTATTGAAAAATTATAATCTAGAGATAGCAATAGATAAAGTACAATTAAATCTTCCAATTAATTATTTAGGAGTTCTATTATCCTCAACCATGGTCCGTCCACCAAAAATTCAAATACGAGTAGATCAACTCAAATCACTTAATGACTTTCAAAAGTTATTGGGAGACATAAATTGGATAAGGCCTTATCTAGGCATACCAACAGGAGAGTTGGGACCTTTATTTGATATTCTAAAAGGTCCATCAGATCCAAATTCACCCCGCATGTTAACGCCTGAAGCAAGAAAAGCATTAAAAATCATTGAAACATATATGGAAAATATGCATTTGGATAGAATTGATATAAGTTTGCCTTTATTATTTATTGTACTACCAACAAAAAATATTCCTACAGGAGTATTTTGGCAAGAAGGTCCATTATTGTGGATACATTTATCTTATTCTCCTAACACTATTCTTACTAGATATCCTGAGGCTGTAGGACCATTGATACTCAAAGGAATAAAAGCAGCTAAGGGAGTATTTGGGATTTCTCCCAATAAAATTATTACTCCATATACTATGGATCAAATTGATGAGTTAGCTAATGAGTTAAATACTTGGGCAATAATCATGTGTAAAACTAGTGTTTCATTTGATAATCACTTACCATCTAATCCTTTGTTGTCTTTTTGGTCTAAGCATCCTGTAGTTTTTCCAAAAATGACAAGAAAAACCCCTATCATAAATGCTCCAAATATATTCACTGATGGGTCAAACAATTGTACAGCAACAGTAGTTACTCCTGATCAAACTTTTACATTTTTAGTACCCAAACAATCAGCTCAAAAGGTAGAGCTTAATGCAGTATTACAAGCTTTTATGATGTTTAAAGATTCTGTATTTAATTTATTTTCTGACAGTCGGTATGTAGTTAATGCTATAGTATCCCTTGAAGATGCTGGTAGGATTTCACCTTCTTCTACTGTTTTCTCTTTGTTTTCCGCTATACAAAGTCTAATCTGGGACCGAAAAGATCCATTCTTTATAGGACATATCAGGGCACATACAGGATTGCCTGGAGCCCTTAGTATGGGCAATGAACTAGCAGATAAATCTACACATGACATACATATTTTCTCCACAATAGAAGAAGCTATAAATTTTCATAAAAGGTTCCATGTCAATGCTAATACTTTACAAAAACGTTTTAAAATAACTAAAGAACAAGCCAGACATATAATAAAACAATGTCAAAATTGTGTGACATTTTTACCACAAGTTAATCTTGGAGTCAATCCTAGAGGACTGATACCTAACCATATTTGGCAGATGGACGTCACACACTTGCCAGAATTTGGACAATTAAAATATTTACATGTTACAGTTGATACTTCTTCCGGATTTTTGATGGGCTCCCTTCATGCCGGAGAAAAAACTAAAGATGTTATAGCTCATTGCTTACAAAATTTTGCCACTGTGGGCGTTCCAAAACAGTTAAAAACGGACAATGGTCCTGGTTATACTTCCACCTCTTTTAAACAATTTTGCTCATCATTTGGCATTACTCACATAACAGGAATTCCATACAATCCACAAGGACAAGGCATAGTTGAAAGAGCTCATCAAACTATTAAAATGTACTTATTAAAACAAAAGGAGGGAATTGGAAAGGGGTATATATCCCCCAAAGATAAACTTAAAATAACCCTTTTTACTCTAAACTTTTTAAATTTGGATTCATCGGGACTTAGTGCTGCGGAAAGACATTTGTACCCCAAAAATGTACATAAGTCTAAGGTACTTTGGAAAGATATTCTAACAGGACAATGGAAAGGCCCGGATCCAGTGATAGTCTGGAATCGGGGCGCTGTCTGTGTTTTCCCACAGGAGGAACAGCAACCGATTTGGATTCCAGAGAGATTAACTAAAACAATTTCTACAGAAAAAGAAGATGATTTGACTCAAATCCATAACAGCTGATATCCAGAGCTCCAGCTTGGCTATTCTTACATCTGCAACAGTGATTAACCAAGGTGTTTTTTTCAATATCTATTTTATTATTGCATTTTTCCCACATCATAAAGTTCTATTTTATTTTTGAGTTCATACAAACCTAGGTTAATGTTTTTCTGATCAGTTTTATTTTTTGACTGTGTTTTGTTTTTTGACTGTGGAGGTTTTAAACATTGCAATGGAGATTTCACCTAGGTATAGCTACAAGGCCTTTATTTACTATTGTCTTATGTGTTGTATGTTGTGTGCACACTTCTGTTTTGTGTTGTATGTCTGTATGTGTGTATGTCCATATTTCTTATATGAGGAGCACTCATGAAAAAATGGATCCGAATTTTTTCTTTATTCACGTGATTTATATGGTTTAATTTAAATTAGGTGAACAGCTGTTAATGATTGTTTTTAAAGGTGGTTAACAGATCTGTTTGTTTACTAATTTAAATTAGGTAAACAGCTGTTAAGGATTGTTTTTTAAGGAGTTTAACAGATCTGTTTGTTTACTTTCACCTTTCCTTTTCATTATATTTAATAATTCTGTTCAGAATAATGTCTCTTTAGCATCATTGCCAGAATTTCCATCTCCATCCCAATTCCGGTAAAGACTAAGATAAAACCAAACTACAGCTTCTATGATAGCTATCACAGTAAACTGTATAAACTGATGCATCAATGAATATAACTCAACAAGTAATGCTCAATCAAGGACTTGATTTACTTTGGGAGGAAATGGACATATTGATAGACTCCTCCGATTTGAACTGCCTGCAGAACTTGCCTGGACTATATATCAGTTACATGCATTATGAAATATCGTCTGGTGCAGCAAATTGTGGTACTGCTGACATATCTTTGCTGATGGTGTCACCAGTGATGCAATTTCCTTGCCAGCTCACCCCATGTTAATTGTGGTAATGCTGGCATATCTTTGCTGATGGTGTCCCCAGTGACGCAATTTTTCCAAAGGAGCCATCAATTGGCTTGGTGTCGTGGCATTTCTGTATCCTCCTCCCTTCTACTAGTGATGGTCTAAAATTTGGGGGCCAACAGAGGTGAGGCAAGAACCTCACCCCCCCACTGGTGCATAGGCCTATCCACAAGCATGGCTGAATGCTGGACCGGTAGTCAGTGACGGGTTGATCTGATTGCAGTGGATTCAACCTAAGACAGGAAGCTGACGCCTAAAGGTCAGTTCTCCCATGACGGGTAAGAACCATATGTTGAATTGGACAACCTACCAGGCATGGTCCCTAGCCACATTGCTTGTTGCTTAATTAAACAGAAGGGGGCAGATTCTAGGAGCCACAAGCAAATAATACGATGTATGGCACCTTTGGTTGTAAAATGACGCCAGCTAGCCACTGAGATGATATGATTATGTTAAGATTTACATTCATATGGAAATTGGACTCCCGCTGTTCACCTTGGCGTGCTACCTGACTCATGTTACGGGACTCCTGGAGAGTTCCCATTGGTTGGGGAAGGATAGTAGGAGGAAATTCCGGGGGAGGTCCGGGGGACCCCCGGTTCCGGGAGACGTGCGGTTCCGGCAGACGCCCTCGTGGGAGGACTGGGTTTGCCTTGCCGGCGCCTAGGGAGTATTGGCGGCTTTTTCAAAAATAAAGTTTTGTTCCTGCTTGAGTGGCTCGTGATTCTGTGCCCAGCCAAGACTGCGGCACTCATAGATGCATGGAAGTCTATTTCAGTTCACGATCCTAATTTTTCCCTCCTATTCTCCTTTCCCTCCCCTCTTCTCCTTTCTCTACTGACTAGACTTTCTCTCACTTGTCTATTTATTTATATTTGATTCGATCTTCTTACTTATGCATATAGGCGAAATTCCCTGTGGTATATTTACATATGCACATACATGGTTTTTTATAAATTCATTCTGCATTGCCTTCTCTTACCCATTTCTTCACTCTGCCTCTCATCTTCTACATTTCTGATTCTCACTTTATGATATCCTATTCTTCCCTCACCCTTTCTTTTATTTTACTCTAGCTTCTGTATGCAAGAGAAAACATTTCACTTTTCAGTTTCTGAGTTTGAAATATTTCATTGAGCACTGATATTCTCCATTTTCATCTGTTTACCTGCATATGCTTTACATATACATATATACATATAAGTATATCACAAATTCTTAATTCATTCATCTATTGATGGGTACCTGAGTTGATTTCTTAATATAATTATTGTGAATTGTGCTGCTATAAACACGGGGGTGACTGTGTTGCTTTAGTATGCAGATTTTAGATCTTTGGAGAAAATACCAAAGAGAGGGATAGCTGGGTCATATGGTAGTTCCATCCCTAGATTTTTGAGGAATGTCCATCCTGTTTTCCAGAATGGTTGTATTAGTCTGCAGTCCCGCCAACAATGTGCAAGTGTTCCTTTCTCCCCACAACCTCACCAGCATTTATTGTTGTTTATATTCTCAATCATTGCCTCTCTTACTGAAGTGAGATGAAATGTTAGTGTCATTTTGATTTGCATTTCTCTGATTGCTAGAGATGTTGAAGATTTTTTTATATATTTTTTGGCCATTTATGTTTCTTCTTTTGAGAAGTTTCTGCTTAGTTCTTTTTGCCCCTTTATTGACTGCATTGTTTGGGGCAGGGGGGCGATCTTAAATTTTTTGCATTTTTTTTAATATATTCTGGATAGTAATCCCCTAGCAGAGGAGAAGCTGGCCAAGATTTTCTTCCATTCTGTAGGCTCTCTCTTCACACTTAATCATTTCCTTTGCTGTGTGGAAGCTTTTTAGTTTGATGGCATCCCTCTTATTGATTCTTATTGTTTTCATTTCTTGTGCTTTAGGGGTCTTGTTTAGGAAGTTGGTGCTAGCACTCATATGATGGGCTGAGGTTTTTGGTCTAATTCCCAAGACTTTGATTTATTTCAATTTGAGTTTTGTGCAAGGTGAGACACAGAGGTCTGATTTCATTTTTCTAAATATGAATATCCAGTTTTCCCAGCATCATTTGTTAAAAAGGCTGTCTTTCCTCCAAAATACATTTTTGACACCTTTGGGAAGACTTAACACTTAAGAAATCAGTTTTTCCTAAAGTTAACTATAGGCATAATTCATTCCCAGTCAAAATTTTATCATGGGTGTATGTATGTGTGCATAAAAATGTAAATGCAAAACTCAAGCATGGAAAAGTCAACTTCAAGGAGTAACAAAGTTGTAGGACTTATATTTCCAGGTACTAGAACTTGTGATCAAGCTATCATAATTAAGATGGACCAGTGAAATAGAGAGCCCAGAAACAGGCTTATACTTTAACAATTGCTCACTGTATGATGAAGGTGGCAATGCCTTGTTTTGAGGGAGTATTATCTTTGCAATAAGTGACTGTTAATTCATTAGACATCCATATAAAAAAAGTGCCCTAGTGTGTACCTTAAAACATACATTAAAAACAATCACAGAACACAAATGTAAACATGTTCAACAATAAAGGTCTAAAAGACATTATAAGGGGAGTTCTTTGTGATGCTGGAGCGAGCAAAGATTTCTTAAATAGAGCACAAATGCATTAATCATGATGTAAATTTAGTTCAAAAAATTAAAAACTTAGTATTAAAATTCATTATTTAAAGAATAAGACAAAAACACCAGCAACTATTTAGAAAACAGATATCCTCAAAGAAATCATACCCAGAGTATATGCAGAATTCCTTAAAAATAAAAAAAGAAAGAAATGTTCCAATATATTAATGGAGAAAAAAAGCCTTAACCAGTTACTCATATGAAATAGTTTTCAAATCTTCACTAAGTAAAAACAAATTAAAAACAAAATGAGATATCATTTGTATATACCCATCAGAGTGACTAAAAAAT
Source organism: Spermophilus citellus (assembly GCF_964194105.1). Classification (NCBI taxonomy): domain Eukaryota; kingdom Metazoa; phylum Chordata; class Mammalia; order Rodentia; family Sciuridae; genus Spermophilus; species Spermophilus citellus. The sequence continues at coordinate 72,021,467 of NC_138182.1, read as the reverse complement.
TTTTTTAAAAATAGAATACAACTATGATTTTGACATAATAGACTTTTTCAGAGAGCCCTGAAACCCATTTTTCTTTCTTTTTTTCTTTTTTTTTTTTTTTTGCAGTGGGCGGGTATTGGAGAGCCAGGGGCACTTAACCACTGAGCTGCCTCTGAGCTCTTTTTTTTTTTTTTTTTTTTTTTGAGACAGGATCTTGCTAAATTACTTTGGGCTTTGCTAAATTGCTGAGGCAGGATTTGAATGTGCAATCCTCCTTCCTCAGCCTTCCAAGTTGCAGGGATTGCAGGTGTGCACCACCATGCCCAGCTAAAACCAAAAATTTAAACAAATAAACATTTACAAAATTTTGGCCAAGAACTACCCACAAAAGAAGTTTCTATTGAAGAAATTACTTATACAGAGCACTGTCTGCCCCAAAGCAATAAAATTAAAGCCCCCGAACCCAACAAATCACAAAACTGTCACAAACTTAGTAAATTTAAATACTTTCCCAAATAATTAATAATAATATACTTCCAAATAATTACTGAGCCTAGGGAGTTATTATGATTGAAATGGAAAAATGTTACTTGAATTACCAAGATCAAAAGAAAGAAAGAAATCTTAGACATCAAATCCTAGGTAATGCTATAAAGTACAATCAACTTAAATAAGCACTTTTAAGAAGTAAAAATTGAAAATTAGTGAACTAACCATTCAATTAAAAAAAGAAAAGTAAAAAAGAAAAATAGAATAAACTCAAAGATAGAAGAATTCAGTAGCAACACAGCTCTTAAATCCAAAGGTTACTTTAGTGTGTAACCTGAGCAAAGTGTTCCCCATGTGAAATAACACTTTCCTACACTCCTGTTTCTAATCTTGCATGCAAAGTAATAATAATGGGCTAAAGGAATGTGAGTTTTTAAAGAAATGTAAATGTTTTAGTCAGCTTTGGCTGCTGCAACTAAAGGATTTGACCAGAACAACTGTAGGGGAGGAAAAGTTTATTTGAGGGCTCATGGTTTCAGAGGTCTCAGTTCAGAGTCCAGCTCCATTCCTCAGGGCTTGAGGTGAGGCAGAACATCATGGCAGAGTGTGTGGCAGAGGGAAACAGCTCACATCATGGTGGTCAAGAAGCAAAGAGAGAGACTCCAGCTCCAGATACAAAATATATACCCCATAGCCACATCCCCAATTAACCACTTCCTCCAGCCACACCCCACCTGCCTCAAGTCACCAATCAGTTAATCCCATCAGGGATTAATTCACTGATTGGGTTAAGACTCCCACAACCCAATCATTTCTCCTCTGAACCTTGTTGCATTATCTCACACGTGAGCTTTTGGGGAATACTTCATATCCAAACCATAAGAATAAATAATTTACTAATTTCACAAAGGCTTTCTATTCCATTGACTCTGAGCTCATCTCTTTCTCCTCTTCCTGGTCAATTCTAATTCATTCTCCAAGATCCATTTCAAAAGGCACATCTCTATTAAAACAATTCTTTAGTCTTCCCTCCCTGCATTCTATCATGACTCTTAAACTTCTTACATGTGTATTTACTTCTATACACTAGTCCCCTCTTAGCCATGGGGGATACCTTTTAAGATGCCCAGCAGATGCTTGAAACCTTGGCTACTACTGAGCCCTGTATATACTATTTTTTCTATGTATAATTACTTATTATAAGATTTAATTTACCAATTAGGTTGTAAGAGATTAACAATAATAAAATGGAATAATCTTAACAATATACTGTAACAAACATCATGTAAATGTCCTCTTCTTTTTGAATAAGGGTCAATGAACCGCAGAATAAGGAGGGGATGTTGTCGTTACGCGCTACCTTCAACGAGCTTGACTATGAACAAGTTGAGAGCAAGAACCAAATTCCAGTTAACTTCGGCATTAGGATGGTAGATTAAAGTCCATTTTCAATATAGTTTACTACTAGCTCATGATCCAATTAAATTGAGAATTTCATACCAGGCACTTTACATTATAAAGCCATCCCAGTTCATTAAATGTAACAGGCAAAACTGGAAGTCAGTAGAGAAAGCCTCTCTTGGACCCCCCAAAACCAGAAGAGCCTGAGTCTGAGTGAAGCACTCCAGGATGGATGTCATGAGTACTCACTCGATGTGGTAAGGATGATACCCTCTAGGACTGTGAGCTCACTGCTCCTAGTATCCCATCTTTAATTACTTTTACTAAAGGAGAAGTTAAGTCTCAAAATAGCATCTGTAAAAACTGCTTTAGCTTACTTAACAGGATCACGTTGAAGAATACCAAAGCTATTTCATGGCTGTGTCCCTAGGAACGGCACAAATAACCTCTAATTCACCATACATTGCAAACCCAACCTTGTGGATAAATGAATTTAATCATACTCAACATGCTTATTATTTTTTAAAAGAAGAGAATATAAAACTCAGGAAATATTTGATGAAAATGATTGTTTTGTAGAAACAAATGAATAGCTGTTTTTCCTCCAGGGTAATTAATGTAGTAGCTGAAACAAAGCTATTGATTCTGAGAAATGCCTTTTGATAATAGAGCATATTTCTGAAGAAACTTGTAGAATCTTCCCTGAAAATATTAAGATTCAATTAGTTATGCAAGAGATTGAAAGGATTTAGGTATAAAACAGAATGAAGTTACCAAAACCCACTAAATATCTTCTTTGTATCTTTTAACCTATGGTTTTTGTGATTCTCGATGACTGGCTTTCCTCAATCGCCCTCATGTTTTAAAATATTAGCCTCCATTGGAGATAAGAATTTCAGGTACAGAATTTAAATATATCTGTACAATTCACTCATGCACATGAATTTCATTAAGTTCAGTGAAGCAAATAAAATCTGTTGTTAGGAAAGGGACCTTTGACAGCTCATAATTATATAAAAATAAATGCATCAGTGGAAAAGCAGAACAAAATTAAGATGTCAGCATTGATGGATCTCATAACTAAAAATTTTAAGAAACACTTTAAAACTCAGAATTTTTCTGTTTCATGTAGCTCTATTAAAATTTAATGATTAATTTTGCAGTAATGGCTGTAATTAATTCTTAACACATCATGAAAGTTAATTTTTAGAAACAATTGGCTAAAATATAGTATATTAATTAAATATTCTTAGTTAATTAAGTCATGAAAGATGAAGGTGGCAATTGCAGTGGGAATTCAATTTGATTCAAAACCTGGAATACATTTATAGATTATAAGTAAATGATTGCTGTAATGGTTACAATTAAGGATTACAAAATTAAAACTTAAAGTGTCATTATATAAGTTAAGCACTCATCAAAAAGATGGAAAGTGGTATCAGCTGTCTAACTTTTCAAATGTGGCAATCAAATCTGGGGTGGATAAAATTATACAAAAGAACTCAAAGATTTGAAGTTTTTAATGTAGCAATTCAAGTCCTAAAGAATAATATAACAAAGTAGAGGTGATGTTTAAGGTTGATTTAAATGATAACCTGACTTCAGACTTGTATCTTCAGACCAAGTGCTGATTATGAAACCAAAACCCAAAACCCTCAGAAACCGAAATCACACTTGGAGTTCAAGTCCCTGATACGTTTCCTTGAACCCTCAGCTCAGGCTATCCCTTTCCCAAGCCTGCCCCACCTTCCCCACAGCATCTCTGTTCAGAATACACTCTTCCCTTCCTTTGTGGGCATTATATTTACACCCGTCAATCAGCATTCAGAGGCAAATTTAATTTCTCATCTAGACCGAATTCTACCTAAACCCACCACATAGGCCCTGCTGCCCACAGCTATATCTCTGCATGTCACAGACAGATGCACTGACGATATTTGAAGGTAAGTGAAACCTCTGGGGAAATGATGATCTGAAAAACAATTGCATGTCAGGGAATGACACTTACTAAACACAAATTAAAAAGTGACATGGGAAATCTCTGTATACATTTTATTTTCCAGAAAGCAAAACCCACAATCTGAGTTTGGGTAAGTAGATTCTTCAGGTAAAAGGTTTTATAAAATGATCAATTGTGTATTTTGCTAGCATCTCCATAAAACCCATCAGGCTAAGATTAGATTATGTGTGCATATGAACTTCAATTGTGTATTTTCCCTTTTAAATCTTCAATGACATTATAGCTGTTATCTTCAGTAGAAGTTATTGATTAAGGTTCTTCATTCTGTTGTCATTGTAAGTCTCCAAATACACTGTATTTATTGAGTATCTTAAAGAATAAGTAGGATTTTCCCAGATCAAGGGCATAGTAAAGCTCTTTCCAGGGAGTGGAGGGCAGCAAGACTCTTCTCAGTAAATACTGGTGGCCAACAATAGGGCAGCTGAGTGTTATAGACTTGACTTAAACACTAGTCTCAGATCAAAATCTGCTATATAAATATTCATTATAAAACAAGCACAAAATATTCCTGTAGCCATAGAAGGCTAAAACACTCTCTTATTTTAGCTATTTTATAAAATTAAAGGTAAAAAATGGAAGATAAAATCTAAATAAATTCAACCTTGAATTTAATTCTATTGTCTTTCTATATCTTTATGTTCTATATCCTCTAACTTAACCAACAGTGGGACAAACATATTCTGAACAAAAACTGCATCTGAGACTGGACTGGGGTTGTGGCTCAGTGGTAGAGTGCTCACCTAGCATGCATGAGACATTGGGTTGGATGCTCAGAACCACATAAAAATAAAAAAATAAAGGTATTATGTCCTCCAACAGCTAAAAATTTTAAAAACTGCATCTGTATCTGACCATTTTATATGAGACCTGAGTATTCTCATATGCTGGTATTCTGGGAGGTCTTGGAATCAATTCTCCAAGGAGCAACTCTATTTTCAGAAATAAAGCTTGAAAAGAAGCTCTCCGTATTATCTTATATTTTTCAATTTAAGCAAATGACAATACCTGGATCCACAATGTCATTTAACATTGGCATGCTTAATAAAGACATAAATGTAATCATTTAGGTGATTTGAAAATCAGAAATTTGAAAAAAGAAATACATTTAATGTACTTTAAAATAAATAGCTGTTGATTTACATATTAAAAATGTTCAAGTTTGATTCAAAATGTAAACAGAAAAATTAGTTAAGAAAATCTTTCAGATAAAAATGTTGCCACAAATTATTCCGAAATTAAGATGGAATAAATAATATGATGACTACATAATCTCATCAGATGCAACTCTGGGAATTTTATGAAGTAAATAAAAAATATTTAATCACCTAAGAAAGAATATATTATATAATCATTGCCACAATTAGAGAAACCAGATTGTTATAATTCTTGTGCTGGATGTCTTTAAGGTATTTAATGTAATAATACAATAATAACCATAATGTGCAAATTTTTCTACAATTTATAAATGGTGTAGGATTAGAAAAATTAAAATTATAGTTCAAAATAAAATAAGAATAGAGAACTCTGGCTGAATTTACCAGATAAAAAGTAATATGTACAAATCTGGTTCCATTAAGACAAGATTTTATGGTAGGACTGTAAGTTATAGACATATCTTGGCAATTTTATTCATTATTCCTATGAAAAGAAATGGATAACATATTAAGAATCTGAAGAGAAAGCTGTAGTGAAAGGAGCTGTTTTACTTCATTTATTACTGCTATAACAAAACGCCTGACACTATAATTTATAAAAGAAAGAAATTTATTTAGCTCATGGTGATGAAGGCTGGGAGGTCCAAGATCATGGCTCTGGCATCTGCTCAGTTTCTGGTGAGGGCCTTGTGCTGTATCCTAACGTGGCAGAAATTTGGAGGGCAAGCCAGTGCTTAAGAGAGGCCAAAGGTAGGGCAACATCACTCTGTGAGGACTCCCTCTTCTAGTAACCAATTCAGAATGTGAGTTTTTCTCACCCCTAAGAGAAAAGCATTGATCCCTAAGATTAGCATTGACCTAATCACTTCTGAAAACCCAATACCACTCAACACTCTTACTTTGGGAATTATCCCACCATTAGTTTCAGGGGGACAAGCTATGTTCAAACCATAGGAAGTACTTTCAATGTTGCCATTACCGGTTTTCTTTTAGAGCTAGTAAAATGTCATCTTGGTTCAAGAACAGGATACCTGATGTTTGTTAATATACCCTATGTACCCTAAATATACACATAAACTACAGAGGCATAAATTATTCCCAAAGAGTAAGAAAACCCCAAATAGGAAAGATCACAGCACCGCTCAAAATAAGCTTCAAAAATCCATCTTTTTATAGTTATCTTCTAAATTACTATGTTGATAGTTTTACACACCTGATGTACTTAACTTAATGTAGTTGAATTTTTCATTTTAAATAAATGGTATATTTATATCTCAGTAGGATTCTAAAAATGCCAAATTATGTCTAATGCAAGGATCTTACAGTTATGAAGTTGTTGATTAGTAATTTGTTTTTCCAAAAATATTGGAAGTGGATATTTCCCTTTATTTAACCTTGAGGAAAAAAGTTAAGAATAAGGAATAAAAGAAAATGTCTAACTTCACATACCCAAGATGATATTTATTTGCATATTGTTGCAAACTTTTGCACTCACTGATTTACTATTTTATAAGAATGTTCTATATCTTTTATCAATACATGCATACTTTTTCCATAATGTCAACATAAAACTTATACCATTATTTTAATCACTGATATTCTATTATATAGCTATATAATAATTCACTTAACCAGCGCCTTATTTGTTGGATAATTCAGTTGTTTACTAAACTTCAGTAATAATACAATAAGTATCTCTAAGTTCACCTTTGTAACATCCCCTAAATAAAATTTTTAAGAAAATTTCCTAGTAGTAGAATAACTGTTTGAAAATGAGCATATATTTTTAAAAGGCTAATTTGTCTTCCAGAACCTACTAATAAAAACAATTTATGAAATTTCTCTTTGTCAAAAATACTTGTAATGCTAAAAGTATTCCTTTTTACAATATTTGCTTTAAAAAGGGATTTTTATGAGTTTTACTTTAGCCATTAAAACAATGAAATATTTTTCTTTACAGTTTATTTGAGTATCTGTCACCTGTTCATGTCCTTAACCATCATAATAACAGTTTATAATTGCACATTTATTGTCCTTATCAGCTTTGCTTTTTAAAAATCCAGTGCTGAGAACACTGTTCCACTATTGGATGCCATGGTTCTTGGGAAAGGACAGGTCTTCATAGAGAATAATTAGCCCATCAACTTTAGGATTTGCATCTTCCCTGGATCTGCCTACAAACACCCAGAAACACTCCAGGCTTCCTAACAATGGAAGAGTTCCACTCACCTCTAAACACTCCTCAAAAATATGCTATCTTCTAAAGTTTGATCATAACAAAACAATTCTAAAGTGAATCTGATGATTCTATCTGCCTATTAACTCACCAGCTTTCTTTTCCCATGATGTCAAGAAACTATTTTTGATATTCAAAATTTTTAAGATGTGATCTTTTCTTTAGTTTTGCTAGAAAACTAATAAAATTTTATGTAAATATCCATGTCTTTCTTCATTTTAAGATAATTTTTCATTTATTTCTACTACTACATCTTCTCCATGAGTTATTTTCTTTCTCTGAACTTCTGATACTCACTATAAATTTGGAATTTATCATCTAAGTAGTTCATAGTCATTCCCCAGTAGCCATGAAGTGCTGTCACCCCATATGAGAATTGCGCTTTTCAGTTATTCACGGATTTTTTTTCAACATTTTACTTAAAATGCTGATAATACCAGGACATATCACTCACTGAAAGACTGAAAGTCTTTCTTCAGATCTGATAAGTTTTATTTTCATCAAATAGGAATGTTTCAGTCAGCTTTTGTGTTACTGTGACCAAAAGACCCAACAGAAACAGCTTTGAAGGAGCAAGTTTATTTTGGTTCACAGTTTCAGAGGTTCTGTCCTGTGGTCAGCACACTCCATAGCCTGAGGTGAGAGAGAATAACATAGCAGAAGAGTGTGGTGGAGGAAAGCAGCTCAGAACCTGGTAAACAGGAAGCAGAGACAGAGCTCCACTCACCAGGGACACAATATAAACCCCAAAGGCACACTCCCAGTTGGCCTACTTTTTCCAGCCATAGGCTACCTGCCTACAGTTACTGCCCAGTTAATCCATCTCAGTGGATTACTCTGCTGATTAGATTACACCTCTCATAATCTGATCATTTCACCTTTAAAAATGTCTACATTATTTCACACATGAACTTTTGGGGGGCACTTCATATCTAAACCATGAGGAAGTACAAACAAGACTTTGTAGTTCTCATTCTGTTTCTCATATTAGAGACACATAAAGATTTTAATGAGGGCTGAGGTTATAGCTCAGTGGTTGAGCACTTTGACTCACAAGTATAAGGAAAAAAATGTTGAATATCTATTAATTAAGAAAGTACAAATAAAAACTACATTGAGATTTCATCATTTTATCTCGCTCCAGTCAAGAATGGCAATTATCAATAATTCAAATAATATGGGTTGGGGATATAGTTCAGTTGGAGAGTTCTTGCCTCACATGCACAAGGCCCTGGGTTCAATCCCCAGCACCACACAAACACACAAACACACACACACACACACACACACACACACAGAATACAAGTAAATAAAAAGTGTTGGAGAGGCAAAAATAAAGAAAAGAAATTTGTAAAATTACCTTAAAATTTTGAGACCATGGAATAATGTTAACTCCTCTAAATCAAGATTACAAAATCTGAAAAATGGGTAAAATTTTCTCCATGAGAAAGTTGATGGAAATAGCAAGTAGAGTAACAAATGTAAAGAACTAAAAAGAAAACAATGAAGATATATAATTTTATTGGTTAAAAAGTTGTCCAGAAATTCATTTTTCTAAATTGTAATAATTGCTTTTAGGCACAGATATACACTTAATATTTTGAAAGAGTAATTCACAAATGGTATTAGTGGCATGAGAGTCCTTCTGTTGCGGAGCATGTCTGACTATCCTAATGTTTATGCACTGGAAGAATCTGCACCGTTAAGTTTTATGATAAAATAAATTATTAGGTGAATTAAATAATATAAAATAAAATATAAGGAATCTAGATAAAGCTAAGAATATATTTCAATGTGACTTCAAAATTTATTACCCCATAACAAACCATTTAACAACATTATTTAGCATAGAGGTAAAAAAGATGATATAAAATCTTTGAAAACGAAAATGTTATTTATACAAAATCAAAAGCTACTATGATGAAGGGATGAATTTCAAAAGGAAAAGACAAAACTCATTACACAAAATAACTGAACCAAATAAAAGGAAAAAGAGATCACACAGTCATTGCCATAAAAATATTGGTTATTAACTGTGGCCTATAGAAACCTTAAAACAAATTTCTATGATCGCTCATTAATTTCATTGATGATAGCAGAAAGTCATGTTTTGAAATAATTCCAAGTTTAGCTATAAAAATTAACTGTGTGTAAAGGCCATCTGGATCATCTCTACATCTCTGATATGTGTAGGGATATTTTTGAAGCAACCTTGCTATTCTTTAATATATTTGTTACACTAATCAAATGCCCCAGAAATAGTATTTAACCTGAAACACAGTTCCATCCCTTTGAATTATAATAATCATATGTATAGAACTAACAAGAAAACCATGCAAAATACACACTTACATAGCCACCAATCCATTAGAGAACTGTATTTCTGAATCATATCCAAGTGACCTATAAACTTAAGGAGCAGTGTTCCAGTTTAAAAAACAACATCCTAGCAAAAGAATGAATGCATAATTGTTGGAAACAAAACTGTCATGCTTCATAAGTTTAGTTAATTAAATGACAAAACATGAATCTTTTTGTTTTGAAATTATGTAAACTTGGTTGATTAGTCAAGACAGTAAACTTGAGAACACAACTGGTATAGTGACCTGTAGGGATGACCTCATTATTGTTCAAAACTATTTATTTCCCCTAACCTTCAGTTTATAAATTAATTTAGAGGATTATAAGAACCAAGTGATCAACAGTATCTTATGCCGGATAAGAAATACAGCCAGGCTTCGTTGCTATTTGGCTTGCACAGTAGATTGGCTTGGCATCTGAGCATACTTGTGCTGACATAGGCCATATCGAAACAGAAACTTTAAAGTACCTTGTGTGCTTCCACAAGCTCTCTTGGTTTTTCCCATAAGAATGGTGCATCCCAAATTAAAAAAAAAAAAAAAAAAAAAAAAGCCATAAAGTAGAGCAAAAGCCAAATTGCAAAGGTTAATGCATAGAAAAAAAAAAAAGGTTAATTCATAGCATGACAGAAATGTGCATACTTTTGAAGTCTCCGTTTTACAAAAAATAAACCAATATTAAAATTTACTGCAAATATGTCCAGGTTGTACCTGGTAACCCCCATCAACTACTTTGTCAAACAACACCTATGCCAATTATTCTGGAAGAAATAAAATGAAAGTCTGATTTTCATAACTCAAACTTCTTCTTTTGACATTTTACAGAAATCAGATAAGTTTCAATCGGACATGAATTATATATAACTACCCCGACCCCCAAAATATATGGCCCCAAAATAGACAGTCTACAACTTGTAACTAGATTTAAGCCTTCCACTCTAACCCAACAAATATCAACAGCCATTTCTTAGAAACCCTTCAGAGATGCCCTACTCACACTTATCCAGCAACCCCACCCCAGCCCACCCCACCCCCACCCTCTTGCTGTCCCTGTGACAACCTTTGGCTCTCAATGTGTTGTGAACTTGTCAACAAAACTGCCTCTCATGCTCTCAAAGCTTCTGATCCTCTGGGCTCCAGAATATTAATGGGATCCCTGCAGAGAGGAAGTGGCTGCCCCCCACCCCCACCCGTGTCATTCAGGTACCTAAGCCTAAAAGTCCATAAGTACCTATTCAATAATTTCATCAGTTTTTGCCTTGAGGAACTTTTTGACAATGCATGACTAAATTTTTTTTTAATCAAGGGAAACTAATTTTTCTGAAAAAATTTAAGTTAAAGGAAAATACTTTTCTTTGAAATTACTTATTTAGTACATTTGAATATTTAAATACCCATCTTTTAAAAATTTTTTATTGTAAGTTAGACACAATACCTTTATTTTATTTACTTTTTTATGTGGTGCTGAGGATCGAACCCAACGCCTTGTACGTGCTAGGTGAGCACTCTGCCGCTGAGCCACAACCCTGTCCCCTTAAATATCCATTTTTAATAAAATATTAGGAATAGTGAATTAAATAGATTGGAAATTGTCATCCTATTCTCCTTTTGGCAAAAGAAAAATGATATTTAGCCCTATATTTAGCCCTACAATGTTCAACTGAAATTTTGCTGTAAGAGAAATCCTAAATTCTGACCTGTATAACCAGAATACAACAATTTTATATATGTATATGTATACATATATGCATATGTATATACATATATGTGTATATGTATATATATATATATAACTTTTTCTCATAAACTTTTGAGAATATTTGCAAAGAATACACTACTCCCTTAAGTCTACTCTACATCAACACATATATTTTAAGTACTACCCTTCATTAGTGTGTAATGGTTTATAAATATTGTAGTTATATATGAGCATTAGACCCTTCCTAACAAGTACAGTCATCCCTTCATATCCTTGAGTTCTACATCTGAAGAATCCTCATTCATGGACTCAACCAACAATTGATCAAATATATTCAAGGAAAAATCTGCATGTGTACTGAGAAATATACAGACTTTTTCATCATTATCCCCTAAACAAGACAGCATAACAAATATGAACATAGCATTTACACTACGTTATATATTATAAGCCATTTAGAGATTATTTGAAATATATAGGAGCATGTGCAAGAGGTTCTATGCAAGTAATTATGTCATTTTATGTAAGTCACTTGAGCATTTGAGATTCTGGTACTTGAAGAGGGTCTTGGAACCAGTCATTCACAGATAAGAAGGAATGATTCTATCTAGTGGTTCTATCTAATGGTTAGAACATTTATGTAAATATGTTCATTTAATATCAAATTTCTGTTGGAGCTGCTAACTGAAACTGGCCCATACCATCAAGCATATTTTTTAAAACAAAAGATGTTGCCTTTCCTGAGAGAAAGAGAGAGATATTTCTCACAACATTCCATGACTAAAATCTTAATTCTTATCCTTGTATTATAGATTAAGAAATAGAGGCATAAATAGTATAGTTTACTAAAGATCAGACAATAATCAAGAGCAAGAGATCACAGCCCATGGATTCTGGACCCAGAGAGACCTTTAACCCTATATCGCTGGAGTCCTGAGCCAGAAGGGTCCTAGCTCTTGCTAGGACCAGGTCCAGCCTCTTGCTCCAAACATCAAATGAAAAAGTAATAGTGAAGAGCATGAAAAAATTTAATAAACAGTCTAGCCATACTGGGAAATCAGGGAGCCCAGTATCCTCAGCTCTTCTTTGGGGGAACTGACATGCACTTCAGATTTCAATAGTTGGGGCAGTGAGCAAGAGGTATGCATAGTTCAGACTACAGTCTGGTTGGTCATGGTCTTAGGTCTGGTTCTGCAAGGTAGCTCTAGAGGGGTAGTTACCAATTGAGGGGGAAAGGGGACACTCTGGTTCCCATGATGAAATGATTGCTCCCCCTTAGGGGGGCAGGCCTAGTTTCCTTCAAGGGGTAATTTCTCCCCCTGGAAGGGGTAGAGTCATCATGGACTGATCTGCCCACAAGAATTACTATTCCTGTTACCTTGGAAATATCTATTTTTCCCCCTTATTTTGGTTCCTTCAGTCTTTAAAAGGGAAAAAAGAGATTAAATAAATTTAAGGCTAATCAAACTTACTTTGTCAGTGTTTAGACAGACATTCCTTAAATTATTAATATGCCTATGAGTGGAGTTGAGCAGGAATCTGACCCAAAGTTTGAGATAGCAAGAGGAGATGATACAAAATGAGATGCCAAGCTTTACTAGCCTGCTTTGAGTTACCAGTTGGGCCTCTGTGAGCCAAGCAAAAGAAGCCTCTAAGTATCTGGTATGTTTACATTATGACCTCTACATAATCAGAAGGTCAATTTTCAGAATCTTGAACCCCAGTATGAAACTTGAAATTGCTGATTGACTGTTGCCCTGTCCTAGGTGCCACTTGTTGGCAAACCTTAAAATCTGAATGCTAATAATCACATGCTCCCAGATGCTCATCACCAACTTATCACATCCTCCCAGCTACAGAGAATTCCAGACCTGATTTAGATGCCATGGTGACACTCCAGCAAACGTGGGCTCATTGTAATGATAAAAAGCACTCCCATTGGCGCTATGACAGATCCAACTATGACAAATTAAGGAAGAAAAGAAGAGGCACCCTGACTCCTGTAAATCCCTTTCTTTCCCAGTGAAAAGCTCTGAAGACAGCATGCATACCAAGACCCTCACTGCCCAGCTCTAGTAAACACAGGTCCCACACCTGTTTGGAGAGAAGGTATCTTTACAGCATAAGTTCTCCTCTTTTCACTGGCCATTGAATAAAATTTCTTCATGCTCCTAGAACTGGTTATTTGCAAATGGTATTGAGTAGGAAAAGAACCTGTGAATTCAATAACACATTTTAAATTTAAAACTACAGTCATTTTAGATTTGGTGAAACCTCAGGTCCTACAGATAAAAAAAAAAAAAAAAAACAAAGGCACATTCAAACTCTAGTCTTTCTTGTGAAACACTCAGGGACATAAAAGAAGACTAAGTTTACTTTTGGTTACTGTTTCAATCATTGATGAGAAACCTCTGGCCCATAAAGATAGCTCTCACCAAAGAAAAGACTTCTGGATCTAGGAATAGAATTTGATTTAACCAGAACACCTAGCACAAAGGGCAAGGTTTGTCCATTGCCTTGTGGTACCAGTTCAACTGAATTTTAAAGTCACAGATTTGAAGTGGTAGTTCAACACATGAATTATATAAATTTACACACAAGCAGTCACAGAAGGGCCCTTGGCTTACAGTCTTACAACAATGCAGCACTCAAGATTAAAAAAAGAAAGAAAGAAAAGACCATGGACATCAACATAAAAGAAAATGTGTCCAAAAGTATACAAATTTTATAGATTCAACTTGTTCTCATTTAGTTTTAATTCCTGAAAGGAAAAAAAAAAGAGCACAGATAAAAAAAGATAAAAACAGAAACGATGGCAACCTAGACCTATCTCTTTTCTGACTTCTGCTCAACATTAAAGTGTGAGACAAAAAGTCAATATTTTTATTTATACGTATTTTGTGACAGTTTCGTTGAAATAAAATTCACTTAGCATACAAATTCACCCATTTAGATTATACAATTAAAATGCTTACTTTTATGCTCACAGAGTCACAAAGCCATAATCACAATATCAATTTAAAACATATTTATTACCCCTAAAGATGTTTTATCTATTTTAGTTAGCTTTCTGTCACTGTGACCAAAATACCTGACAAGAACCATTTAGAGGAAGAAAGTTCATTTGGCTCATGATTTCAGAAATTCAGTCCCATCAGCTGATTCCATAGCCCAAGATAAGGCAGAACATCATGGCAGAAGAATGTAGTGGAGGAAGCAGCTCAAGACATAAAAATCAGGAAGAAAGTTCCACTTACCAGGAACAAATTATAAACTTCAAAGTCATGTACCCAGTGACATGCCTCCCTACTTCCCCCAGCCACACTCTGCCTAGAGTTACCAACCAGTTCATCTGTATCCGTGGATTAATCCAGTGATTAGGCTAAGGCTTTCATAGCCTAATTATTTCACCTCTGAAAATTTTTTATTGTCTCACATATGAGTTTTTGGGCTATGCCTCATATCTAACTCATAACATGTTCTCTGTTAATGAATATTTGTATATAAGAGTTAGTATGGAAATACACTTATTTTTCTTGGGTAAATAAATAGAAAAAAATGTCTGAGTTATATGACTATGCTATGCTTAGCATTTTGAGGCACTAAATTGTTATCCAAAATGGATGTGGCATGTACCATTTCCTCCAACAATACAGCAATACATGAGGGTTCCAATTCCCTAGATCCATGCCAACTTGTTACAGCACATCTTTTTCTGTTACAGCCTTATAGAGGATGTGAAGTGGTATTTCCAAACTAAAAGAATAAAATAACAAATAACAAATGCTGGCGAGGATATGGAGGAAAAGTACACTTATTCACTGCTGATAAGAATTTTTATTAATAAGACACTAAGGAAAACAATAAGAAAATTCCTAGAAAAAAATCTAAAACTAGGATCCATCTCATCCAGCTATCCCAATCCTGGGGATATATCCAAAAGGAATTAAGTGAGACAAAAAAAGATACTTGCATGCTCATGTTTATTAGGCATTATTCACAATACCCAAAATACAGATGTAGGCTCGATGCCTGTCAACAGATGAATGGATAAATAAGAGATATAGTGTATATATACAATGGAGTATTAACCATCCATAAAGAATGAAACCCTGTCATTTACAGTAGAATGGGTGGAAGTGTGGGGCATCATGTTAAGTAAAATAAACCAGATTCAGACAAGTATTATATATTTTCTTTCATATGAGGACACTGGAAAAAAACAGCTAACCTGATAGTAGAATGATTAGTAGGGTTGTTAGTGTATATGTTTTGTACTTATATGCTCAATTCATTCCAGAATATTGTAAAGGGAATTGTTTTCCTAATTTTATGTCATATTGCTTATTGTAACTATAGAGAAATATAATTGAGTTTGTATATTGATTTTGTATCCTGCCACCATGATGAACTCATTAATTAGTTCTACAAAGTTTTAATGAACTTTTAAATTTTTTCTGTAGAGAAGATCATGTTGCTGTAAATAGTTTTCCTCTTCCCATCCAACCAGAATGAACTTATTTCTTTTTCTCACTTCATTTCAAAAGCTCCTCCATGCAATGTTGACTGGAAATGGTGAGATTAGACATCTTCTTCCATATCTTTGGAAGAAAGTGGTCAGTCTTTCACCATTAACCACAATGTGACCTATGGACTTTCCATTGATGGTCTTTATCATGAGGAGGAAGTTTCTTTCTATTCATAATTTTTTGAGAATTTTTCTCAGAAAAGGATATTTCATTCTGTCAAATGCTTTTTCTGTGACTATTAAAATAACCATGTGGTTTTTGTTTTGATAAGTGTTCCTCCTCCTCTGTATTTTTAAAACACTTATGAAAATTTTTGTTTTTATTTTTCTTTAAATGTTTGGGAGAATTCACCAGGAATGTTATATGAATAGGACCCTTTCTTTCTAGACTTTTTCAATTAATAATTGCTATGATTTTGATATGGTTTGAGTGTGTTCCCAAGGGTTCATGTGTTGAAATTTAATGCCCATTGTGAGGTATGGAAATTTTATAAAACTATGGTGTTTAGAGATAAGGCCTTTGGGAAGTGGATTAGATAAGGTCATCAGGGTGGAGCCCCTATGATTGAATTCTGGTTTCTTTATAGGAAGAGAGAGACCAGATAACACATAGAGGGATACACACACACACACACACACACACACACACACACGCTCCCAGTCCCTTACCATGTGTCTCCCTACAATGTTTCAGGACTCTGCCAACAAGACTATCACCAGACATGGCCCTCAAACTTGCACCACTAGAACTGTAAACCAAGCAAATCTTTTCTCTTTATACTTAACCTCAAGTATTTTGTTACATATTTTGTTATAGATTTATTCAGACTTTGACTTCTTGAATCAGTTTCAGTGATTTGTGTCTTTGTAGTTTTCATTTCATCTAAGATATCTTTTTTGTAAGAACACAGTTGTCCATAGTATTCTTTATAATCCTTTTATTTCTTTGTTTGTAATTATGTTCATTCATGATTGTTCATTCATGATTTTAGCAATTTGAATATCTTCTCTCCTTTTTTAAATCTATGTGTGTATTTTTGTCAGTCTAAACCTTTGTGGATTTGATTTTTTCAACAAACCAAATTTTGCTTTGTTGATGTTCTCTATTTTTTTATTTCATTTCTTTCTTTGTGTGTGTGTGGTGGGGGTACTGGGGATTGAACTCAGCCCAATTTTGTGTGTGTGTGTGTGTGTGTGTGTGTGTGTGTGTGTTTTAGAGATAGGGTCTCACTGAGTTGCTTAGTACCACACCATTGCTGAGGCTGGCTTTGAACTCTCGAGGCTTCTGCCTCAGCCTCCTGAGCCACTAAGATTACAGCATGTGCCACTCCACCTGGCTTATTTCATTTATTTCTAATACTACTCCCTTATTTTCACCTACTTTATGATCAATTTGCTTTTTAAAAAATTTCTTAATGTAAAAGTTTAAGTTATAGATTTGAGATTTTTTTCGCCAATATAAGCTTTTGTGACTAAAAATATTCTCTTCTAAAAACTGCTTCAACTGCACTCTATGTTTTTATATATTGTTTTCATTTACCTCAAAGTATTTATCTCCCACCTATCTCCTTTGTGCTGTTATTATCAAATATATTGCATTTCTATGTTTGGGGTTCAAAAATACAATTATATGAATATTGTATTATGCAATTGAACTGTAAATCAACTATATAACAAGGAAGAAAGAAGAAGAGATATACAATTGTACTGCCTTTTATGATTATCCACATAATTAATCTACTGGTGGTAGTGGTGTGTGTGTGTGTGTGTGTGTATGTGTGTGTGTGTGTGTGTTTGAATTATATCATACATGAAGCCTGAAGAAGTACTTTAATATATCTTGAAAGATGGATCTACTAGATTTTGTTTGGAAAAAATTCTGCCTTCATTTTTGAAAAATTATTTTTATTGATTGACAAGCCTATTTTCTTTTTCTTTTTTCTTTTAAATACATCATCTCTTTGCCTTCTGGACTTCATGATTTTAATCTTACCGGAATTCCATTGTACCTGGTGACTCATTTTTCTCTTGCTACTTTTAGGATTTTCTTCATGTTTGGCTTTCACCATTTTGACTATGATGTAGTTGTACTTATCTTAATTGTCTATTAAACTCATTGGATATGGAATTAATGGTTTTCATCAAAAATGGAGAGTTTTATTAAACAGAGACATGAGGTGGGAGGGAAAGGGAGAGAAAAGGGGAATTGCATGGAAATGGAGAGAGACCCTCATTGTTATACAAAATTACATATAAGAGGTTGTGAGGGGAATTGGAAAATAAACAAGGAGAGAAATGAATTACAGTAGATGGGATAGAAAGAGAAGATGGGAGGGGAGGGGAGGGGGGATAGTAGAGGACAGGAAAGGTAGCAGAATACAACAGTTACTAGTATGGCATTATGTAAAAATGTGGATGTGTAACCGATGTGATTCTGCAATCTGTATTTGGGGTAAAAATGGGAGTTCATAACTCACTTGAAGCTAATGCATGAAATATGATATGTCAAGAGCTTTGTAAGGTTTTGAACAACCAATAAAAAAATGGAGAGTTTTCAGCCATTAATTTTAAGATGTTTTTTCTTTCTCTCTTCCTCTTCTTCAAATACTTCTGTTGTGTATCTGCTTGTGTGCTTCATGGTGCCCTACAAGTCTCTGAGGCTTTCTTCATTTTGTCCCCTGTTATTTTTTTCTTACTGTTATTTGATGGCATAATCTCTAGCAGTTTGTCTTCAGGATCATTTATTCTTTCTTCTGTAAGTCAAAATATACAACCAAGCTTCCTAATAAATCTTCCATTTTGGTTAGCATACTTGTCAATTCCAGAATTCCCATTTTGCCCTTTTTTATATTTTCAACCTATTGATATTCTCTATTTGGTGTGACATGGTGATCATACATTCCTGTGGACTCCTAGTCATGGTTTCCTTTAGTTCTGTCAACATATTTAAAATAGCTGCTTTGAAGTCTTCATGTACTCAGTCCAACATCTCAAAAACATGCTTTGTCTCCTGTGTTTGGGTTAAACTTTATGTTTTGCAGGCTTATTTGTTAGTTTTCGTATTTTATCATTTTTTCTTGCAAACTGGACATTTTACATTATATAGCAACCCTGGATTCTGATCCTTCCTACCCCCTTCCTATTTTTCATTATTTGTTTACTTGCCTTTCTGTTTAATGACTCTGCTGGACTCAAGAAGGTCTATTTCCTCCTCTGCCAGCAGCCTGTAAAATGCACCCCTCATGTGGTACATCCTCAGGCATGCATACAATACCCCTGACCACTCCTTCCTATGATAACTATGGTTTTTGCTGGGTTCTCTTTGACTTGTCCCTTTCCCTAATTTTCCTGGTAAATTTCTGACTGGCCTCCTCTATTAGCATCATACCTAGTTCTCAGGCCCCACTAATTGCAAGCTGATTGCTTATTATCCTTGACAACTGAGGCATAAACTCTTCCATAGCTGGATCTAATTATAGTCTAGCCTTTATTCAGGGATAGTCTTCCCAGGCCACTCCTTGAGGCTCTCTCTAAGTTCAGCAGGACTCTTCTTCCAGATCCTCTCACATAAATTTCTAGCTGTCTACTGTTTAGCTTTTTTCTAGTGGAACAACCAGCCTCCTATTAATTCCTTATCACCCACATCTCTATTGTTTTTGACAATGACCTTAGGCATGAACTTCTCCATGCTCTCTACTCCAAATAAAATTAGTCTTTCTAGAGAGAGCCATAAAGTTCTCTATTTTGACAGCGTGTGTCTCCCTGTGGGCAGAATCTTTGCCCCACTATTTCAAAACTGGGAAAGTAGAACAACCTGCTTCTCTTAGAGTGACATTCTTGCTTTCCAAGCAGGACAGAAACCCTTGATCTTTTCTACCTGCATGAGCTAAGGCAGAGGATGACTTGATTCTTAACCTGATAGCCCTTTGTAACCTGATACAGTGGTAGTGATGGCTGGATAGAGCTAAGATCTCTGTTCCACACTTGCTTGGTATAAAGATTGTAGACTGGGAGTAAGAATGCTGGAGGCCTTCCATCCCCTAGAGAAACCAAAAATATGTCCTAGTAACTGGGGGAGACACAGTCCATCTTCTTAGCTATGCTTGCTCGTAGTAGAGCTTCCATCATACTGATCTTGGGGCTGAGGGAGAGAGTGAGTCCTAGTTCAAATGCTACAAGCTCACTGTTCTTATCAAGATTTAGTAGATTTTCAAGAAAAATACTTCCCTACTAGCTGTATGCCCTTAGGATGATTTCCATAGACTTTAAATGATTGTTTTTTAATAGGTTTCACCAGGTATGATTGTTTCATTGGGGAAAGCCTCTGCAGAGATCTTCATATCAACATGCCAACGCTTTTCCTATTTAAATGTGCTTTTATCTTTCCTTTTGAAGTGTTGTACCTGTTTTATACTGTAAACAATAGCTTGATATTATGCACATATATTTCAACATATTCATCAATGCATGCAATTTACAAACCCAAATGTTCTGCTTAGAATTATTTTTATCAGTAAGGTGCTCAATCAAAACAGTCTGCAGACTTCACACCTTGTATATAACACCCATTTTTTTTTTTTTTTTTTTTTTTTTACCACATAGCAATTTGAGTATCTTTAGCTTTTCCATCACAGGAATCATAGCTAGTGCTCCGGATCCCCAGAGTTCTCACCATTGGCTGCATGGAACTGTTGCCAGTTGTTTCTTTCTAAGCTAACCAAAAAAAAAAAAAAAAAAAAACCTCTAGCTCTGAGATCATGTTAGTTTTGACATACCTTAAAACTTTTAAATTCCTTGACAGAAATATATAAACTAGGGCTGGAGATGTGGCTCAGCGGTAGTGCGCTCGCCTAGCATGCATGCGGCCCGGGTTCGATCCTCAGCACCACATACAAACAAAGATGTTGTGTCCACCGATAACTAAAAAATAAATATTAAAAATTAAGAAAAAGAAATATATAAACTATAACATTTACTGATTAGTGTGGATGTTTTTAGAGTAATAAATCACAATTTTTGTCATCATGTTTCCTATGTAATATGTAGAAAAGTAGTAATATATTCTTAAGAATTTATCTATACATCTATTTTATTTATCTTGTGAAGAGCAAGTTTCTGAAAAAAGGTCATCACTATCATCTATTAGGTGGAGAAGCAATTAGGAAAGAATTCCATAGGACTTCTCTGGGAAATTGACTTTCCCGATTTTTATTCTTACCTTTGAAAAAGTTTGCTTAAAAAAAAAAAGTGTAATCTAAAAGTTGTAAATATTTCTGCCTCTCAATGTTCCATTCTGTTACACGAAAAAGTTTCTAATAGTCCCCAGCAAATTTATGTTTCCACTTAACTCCAAAATGGTAGCATTTTTCCATTTTACAAAATTATAAAATCCACTAGCACGATCCTTCCTGGAATTTTTTAAATAATTTGCCTCCTCAGCACACTCGCCAAACATCTTCAAATGCCCTTTTCACATGAAGCTGCTAAAACAAGTCGTTCTGTAATGGTGCGTGCGGAAGTCGGCGAGTAAATAAATGACTGAAATACACAAGCACTACTTGGGGAACTGTGTCATATAATCGGAGTTGGGAGAATCTTTCCAGAGCTTGACAAAATCATAGTGAAGCGGCTTCGCAGAACTTACGGTCAGCACTCCCGAAGTCCGAGTCCAAGTCAAAGAACTAAATAACGTGCGACCTTATTTCTGCCACAGCCATCCCGGCAAAACGCGAGGGGTGCCTCCTGGCGGCAGGAACTTGATAATCAGAGTAAACTGCTTCTGGTGCCCGAGGGGTTCTCAAATAACAGGCTGAGTGGGAAGACTTCAGCACCTCTGAAATGGAAACATCCCTCTCCTCTAGGGACTTCCCCAAACGCCACAGAATAGGGAGGTACTGACTTTTCAGATCATAAGGGACCAGGTGGGAAGATCGGTAACTGGGTACCCTCGCTCCAAGCCCACGACGCCTGTAGGCAGCCTCTATGGGACTTGTAAAGAGAGATGGGTAGAAGGCGTCCTAAGCTTGGTAGCGGGAGCTGCAATCGTTGAGAAGTGTCGCTGCCCAGCGGCCCGCACACTTCCTCGACAGCGAGCGGAGCACTGAGGGTGGAGAAGCCGGGTGGGGCTGGGGCGGGAGTGTATCCTAACCAGAGTTCCAAGGGATGCGGTTTGGGGACTTGGGAGCTAGGGGCGTCTGGTGGAAATGGAGGCGTGCGCACAGGCAGTAAAAAGGCTCAGATGTGCCGGAAGGGCACACTCTAATGGACTTGGAGGGGCATTTGGAGTCCTGGACCGGCTGGGGGCGGCCAGTCGCGGGAAGGGAATTTGGAGGGCTACACCTCCGGTATCTGAAGGGGCGCGCGGTGATGGTCTTGGAGGGACCAAGGAGTGGAGAGGGCGGTCGTGCAGTGGACGAGAAGGTTGCAGGTGATTTGGGAGCGGTGCTCTGGGGAACGTCTGGAGGGGTGTACAGTGTTGGGACCTGCGGGTGTTCCAAGGCGGCGGAGGGGCGCGTTAAGTCCCAAGGAGCACCCAAAGTGTCCGGGCTCAGTGACCCGGCGAGAGGGGTGCAGGTGTTCATCCTGCAGTCAGTGCCAGGGTCTCACCTGGGCTGGGGGCTGCACCGGCAGTGGCGCAGTAGCCCCGGCGTCAGCCTGGCGGCAGGGGTCCCTGGCCCCCGCCTCTTTTCGCGCCCTGGCCAGCTGCGCCCGGAACCCGGTCAGGAATGTGGGCGCCTGCGGCTCGGGGTTGCTGCTTCCCTACCCAGGAGCAGAGTTGTTGCAGCGGTCGCTGAGGAAGGATGACAGAGCCGAAGCCCGCTGTCTGGGGAGAAGACATTGGTCTCACCCCATCTGGAATGAAGGGAAATGCCTTGGCTGTTTGCACTCCGGGTCCCGGAGAAGTACAGCAGGTAAAGAGAATGGTCGCCATCCACCACTTAGCCTTCAGTTCCCCAAATTCCTAGTGTTTCCTTTTCTTCCAGCCTCCTAAACTAACACCTTCATTGCTAGGCTCCCTCATCCCTGGTTCAGCCATTCTCCCAAGATCTCCCACCTCCAACACCATGGCCTCCTATCTCCAACTCCCACCACCTTCCATCACAAGAATCCTAAACCGCCTCTTCTCCCAACTTATTTCTGCTCCAGACCGATCTCCTTGCCCTGCCCCATCAGTGATGGCTCTGCAACAATTTTAGACAGTTGGCTTTTTTTTTCTTTGCCTGAAAGATTGCTAAGTGATCTGAAATAAGACTTAAGTAACTTCGTGTGTGTGTGTGTGTGGGGGGGGGTATAGGTGAGAGAATAAGAGTCAGTTTGTTCTCTGTAAGTTAATTTTGTCAGAAATCTTGCCCTCTGTTGCTGGGGAGCCCAGTCATTAACATTGAGTAAGCCCAGTGTCTGCCCCAAATGCAAAGTTCTCTGTGGTTTACTTTGGTCATGTTAAAAAGAAACCAAAGATTCCCTAAAAGCACAGGTGGCTTATATGATCTTCAATAGGATTCTAACTTGATGAACCTCACCCTGTTTGTGTTCATTGTCCCCACTAAGTTGTCGGTATTTATCTATTTGCATGTTCCTTCACTTCAGAATTAGGAGGTCACAAATATTGAAATCTCTACTGAATATGTTGATGTTTATAAATATTAGTACAATCAATTTATCTGTGAAATACCACTCATCAAGTGATAATTTTATAGTCACGGTTCTATGTATATATGTGGTATTCTTGTACTGATACTCCTGGGTGATTCCTAAAGCAGGTAAGTCTGTTTATAAAGCAATGGAATTATATATATTTTTAAAAAAAGATTTTGTCTGTGGATCTTCCTGTGCAACTTTTTTTTTCCTTTTATATGAGCAGGGGACATATCAAAAACTATTTTAAAAACTGTACAATATTATTTTAAAAACATATATAATCTGCACTATTGGTTTTGTGTTTGTTGTTGTTTTGGGGGAAGTTGGGGTTTTGTTTTTGTTTTTGCTTTTTTTTGCGGGGGGGGGGGGGCGATAGGATATTTTACTACAGTTTCAGTACCTGGTATTGAAACTTCCTTTCATGCCAGTGTGCTTCCAAAGTGACTAATGAGCTAGCTACAGTAAACTTAAAGTTACACAATTGTCACATTTTCAAGTATTTTACTTTTCCGTAATCCTGTGCTCTTTTCACTTTCAATGCTTTTTATTTTGTTTTGTTTTGCTGAATCAGACACTAAACGAGTTAATTATTTGGTGGGTGTTCCACATAAATCGATAATGCTGAGTGCTACACCCTACACTAGGCTTATATGTGTAGAGCAGGTGTCCTGTTTAACAGTGTCACCTATGAGAACATCTCTCTTTAATTTCCAAAAAAAAAAGCAATGAGTAATTCATTTAATAAAGTTACCAGAACTATATCAAGTTCAAAATTACAAAATAAGTAATCTTTGATTTTTAACAAATAATTTGATTTTTAAACTATTAAAATACTTAGAAAATGAGAGTAATAATAGTCATTCCCCTTTTAAAGAAGCATTTTATTAATTATGGCTAGAAGAATATTTACAACCTTTTCAAATGCACAAACACACACACACACACACACACACACACACACACACACACAAACCCTGTTTAGATGTTTACGATTTAATACTGTGTCCTGCAGGAGATCTTGTTGTACTGTAAGAAAAACAGATAAATATCTATGGACATGGTTATAGTTGAGCAAACATGATAAAAACAATTTTTTTTCTTTTTCTGAGATTGTATTGTTAGAAAGTGATTTATATAGACATGGACATGACAATAATAGTGGTGTAACAGCCCAAAGATTTAATGATCTACAGACTTAGGTAATGATACTTTATAATGTTAAAATGCCATTTCCTTAGGTTTGTCTATGGTTGAATTTATGAAGTAAATATAACTGGTTATGTTAGGCATGGGTGCAAATAATGTTTTCCGTATGGGTATCCCTAGTTTGAAGGATATTTTCATATACATTTATGAACATGACATCTTCTAAATTAGGAAATTAAATAAGTACATTAGAACTTGTATTTTTATCATTGTTTAGTTATAGATGAGGGAAATATTTGTGCTGGAGTAGGAGACAGCAAGAAAAATAAGGAGGTAGTGAATTAACTCTTCCTAATTTTTTTAAGATTATGGACCCCTTGGAAAATCTGCTATTCAGAAAAATATTTGGACCTAATACCTAATTTGGATTGAATTTCAATTAGGTTAATACCTAATTTGGACTCGGCTCCCAGCAGAGGCCCAATTCTATTCTCATGGCTAAAATCACCTCAATTAGGACTCCAAGGTATAGACAGGCATGGTAGCTGCACCTTGAGTGAGTCATTCCATTTAAGCTTAACTATATGAATAATAATACAATGAAAGCTGAAATAGAAAAGTGGCATAAACCAATTATCAATGTGTAAAAATATGCTGGTTGTTTTTTGACCAGTAGATTTTATTCAATATTAGTTGCCAAACCCTTCTTTTCAAAAATAAGAGAGACAATAACCTGAGAGAGAAAAACAGAAAACTAAAAATATGAAAAATTTAACTAAAATAATATTGAATTGAAGCCAAAGACCTACCTAGCAATCAGACATAAAAAGCCTTAAATTATATATATATATATATATATATATATATATATATATATATATATATATATATTTATATTTAAAACTTTTTTTATAGCCTGGCAAAGCGGCACACACCTGTAATCCCAGTGACTTGGGAGGCTAAAGCAGGAGGATCACAAGTTCAAGGGCAGCCTCAATAACTTCCTGAGACCCTCAGCAACTTAGTGAGATCCTGTCTCAAAAAAAAAAAAAAAAAAGTTAAAAGGGCTGAGGACATAGCTCCGTGGTAAAGCATCTTGGGTTCCATCCTTCATACCAAAAAAAAAAAAAAGAAAAGAAAAGAAAAAAAGTTATGATTTTTATAAAGATTTTTGGGAATCACTGAATCATTTGCATGAAATGCCATGAGTTGTGCTTCAGTTGAGGTTTTCTTGCATATTGAAGGCTTGGTGAAATATGCAGCATTATAGTTGCAAATACTTCTTATCTAGAAAAGATTGTTGCAGTTCTCCTCCACTCTCCTGGTGGGCCAAGCTCTTCCACCTGAACAGTGACCCCTCTTGGTAGCCCTGTTTTAGGTTCTTCCCCTATAGTCTTTGGCTTTAAGACTTTTGACTCAGTTTGTTTATAAGGCCTCTCAGTCCAAAGTGATTTGATGTAAATACCCAATCAATTATTCTCCAGATAATTTGCTTCTCACAGGTACACCTAATAGCTTTGTCCCTTTAACTCTGTGTTCTAGCATGGTCTCCACAAAGTATTATGCATATTGCATTGCTCTATCATCTACTAGAAGGTACTTCAGTTATTTCATTTCATCTACCTTCACACACCCTGGGATTGGGATCCCACATAATCTGGAAGAAGACTGGGACCAAAGAGGGTGTAACTTGTCTAGGTGGTCAAGTCCCAGAGCTGACACCTAACCTATCCTTCCCATTATGGCATAAAGCTCAAAATACATTTCATCCTTGTGTGTGCAGATTATCCCAAATGACTGGTCCATATGACTAGTGCTAGTAAGAAATTTGAATCATGGGAAAAGAAGACTGTCACATTCAAACTTAAATTGAGGTAGTATAATGAACAGGTGCCATTAACTTTAGTGCTCTTATAATCTCACATATTTTTTGGAATTCTGTAGAAGCTTCCTTATATATCTTCATCTCTAATTAAATATTTCTCTTTGGCTTTTGAGTTAATTTGGTAAATACAGATGTTGATAAAAATAGTAGCTTATTAACAAGTCTTGAGATGTGCTGAGCATAGTGGAATGATGCATTCCTTTTAGGAAATTTTGTAATTTTATTACTTTTGTTCTAAGGAGATGACATACCATATCTTACTGTCTCATTTTTGTCTTTCTTCCTTTTTATTTTTTTTTCTTCCCTAATTTCCAAACCCTGATCTATACATGAATAGGGAATGGAGTTCTGGCACAATTATTCAACTGAAGTAGTAAAATAAAGATCCCAGTCCCTTCCATTGACCTATTTCAAGCAAAGGTAATTGTCTTATAGTTTGCTTCTTTTAGAAATAATATATTCTGCTTGGGGCTATAAGTTAGTCAGCTTTCTTTTTTTGGTTTCTGTTTTTTTTTTTTTTAACAAAATACTTGAGATAATCAACTTATAAAGAGAAAAGGGTTATTTTGGCTCACAGTTTTGGAGTTGACATTTCCTGATTACTTGGCCCCATGGCTTTGGATCCTGAGGTGAGACAGCACAGTATTGGTGGGAGCACATGGTGGAGCAAGCTACTTATCTTCTGGTAGCCAGGAAGCCAAGATAGAGAACAAGAAGCTGGGATCCCACAATACCTTTCAAGGGCACACCCCCAACGACCAAAGACCTCCACTGAGGCCCACCTCTTAAAGGTTCTGCCATCTCCCAAGAGTTCCACAAGTTGTGGAATAAGCTGTCAGTCCATGGACCTTTGGGGGACATTCCTGAACAGAACTAAAGCAGGCTGCAAGTGATTCTTCTTACCTACTACTTAGGAAGAGTAGAAGGAACTGTGCTTTCGCCACGCCCCTCTCTAATTCTCACTGCAGTATGTTGGACCTTCTCATTTCTATCCTCAATTTATTCTTGGCTTGCTGATTCCAATATTCTGTATCATGATAGTTTATTTTTGCAAACAGTTTGTAATTTTTTTTTATGACCTCATTAGCTTCAATGACCATGTGTAGAGATGTCCCTAAGAGTGGTTTTGGCTTTCTTTTCTTTCTTTCTTTCTTTCTTTTCTTTTTTTTTTTTTTTTTTTTAGTACTGGGAATTGATTGAAACCAGGAGTGCTTTACCAGTGAGCCACATCCCCATCCCTTTTTATTTTTCATTTTGAGACAGGCCTTGCTAAGTTGCTTACAACCTGCTAAATTGCTGAGGCTGGCCTCAAACTTATAATATTCTTGCTACAAGCCCACACCTACAATGGCATATTATTTTGGTTGCTGCAAGTTTATGGCTGTTTTCCTTCCAGCTAGTCATCTTTCCACTGAGAGATGGAAAGATATGATTCCTTTCTTCTCCCATTCTAAGGATCATAGCCAACACTTTATAACAATAGACAGGTTAACAAGGAAAAAGGATAACACATTTTTTTTAATCATAGTTTTGTCTGATATGGCAGACTTCAAAAAGGAAGACCCAAAGACTGTGGGAACACTGTCTAATTTTAAGTTTCAGTTTGATGACAAATGGAAAATCAGGTGGAAATTAATTTGGACAAAAAGGTATGATCCTATAGTGGTAGACGAGAGGGAAAACACAGCAAGATTTCTCTATCTGGATTCTTCTCCATCTCTCTGTGTTCCAGTCCTTCCTTCTTTGTATGGGTCAAGACCCGTTGTGGAATGAGTGTTTTCAGGGAGTGACCTTTGTAGATTTTAGGTTTGCTTTGAGGAAGAAGGGTTCTGGTTTCTAGGACTCTCTTTGGGCAAGAGGAATTCAGGATTCTGCAACTCAGAGAAAGAAAGAGGAGTGGGACCTTGGAGGACTGGAGAAGGTAAGGGAGATCTTCATTCTGAGATCTTTCCAACACCTTTTAATTTGAAGTGCTCAGCTTACCAAGGTGCCATACTTTGGGGTGTCCCATTCTGACTCTGATACCATCCACAGCCATAGAGAAGGAAGTGCCTCTTCTAGTGCTTTCCTTGTGTGTTGGGGCTGTGGTCTTGAACTGGCCACAGGCCAGTTACCCTGTCCTTGTTAGGAATTAAGATTCAGTCCCAGCCTCTGGGCTCATGAGGGGCTATATTAATCACTGTAACACTGTGAAAGGCATGACCTCCCAGCTCTCTTCAGTTTTGATTTCCATCATTGTTTCTGACCCTTGGGAATATTTCATTCTTTCCCATTTTAAAAAGAGCCCTGTGTTTTAAAAATATTACATTTTATACAGAATTATCCAAATTTTAAATAAACCAAACTGCTGTTCTGTTTCTGGAATTTTAAAATTAATGATAACAATGGCAAATACAATATTAAGTAATATTAAATGTGTATGAAAGATAATTCTTGGTAATTTATGCTGATTATGTAGTCTGTGTGTTATCGGTTGGGTTTTGTTGGTATTTGCTCTTGGCCTGCCTATACCTTTGAAATTAAATTTTTTATTGATACTTCTTCCAAATATTAGTTGGAAAATGAGCTGGGACATCAAGACAGTTTTGTTACTATTTAATAATGTTGGATTAGGGCTTAAGAAGTTGGTTGCTTACAATAAATTAAGGTTTGGTTATTTCATTTTTTGTTATGATATAAAAACTCAGAAGAGTATGAACTTGTGATTCTAACTAAGTACCAGTTAGTTTTAGTTTTAGGAAGAGCAGAGGAGATATAAGAACATAATTATCAGATTGACCTATTTGGTTAATAATAGTACACACAATAAATTTATTTTTAAAATAGTAAAACCTGATTTGTATATCTTACAAAATAGTTTATTTCTAATGAGCAGTATCAAAGACTGGCAGACGTTTTTGTAAAGGTCCAGACAGTAAATATTTTAGGTTTTGCAGGCCATAAAGTCACTGTCACAAAACTCAAGTCTGGCTTAGTAGTGGCCATACAGATGTTTACAGAAGTAAGCATGACTATGTCCCAGTAATTCTCCTCTTACAAAACAAGGTGACAGGCCTTATTTGGACCAATGGCCATCATTTACCAAACATTGGTCTATACTAATGGAAGCAATCATCAATAAAGAAGTAAAAACTGAGTTGTGAAATATTTTCCAACACAGATTGGAATATAAATAATATAAATAAATGTTACATCTTGTCAATTTCCCTGATATAAAATAGGGATATGATCATACTGAGAAGATTTGACAAAAAAGGAATTAGTCCCTGTTTATCTTCTCTGTCTTCTCATTTCCTGCTATTAAGCTTCAGAAAACTATCCGTCACAAGCTTTAAAACATTGTTTTCCTCTCTGAAACTGAAACTCCAAGATCAGTAAGGTAGTGTTTGTAAACCAAATATAATTTGAAAAAATTGGTACAAAGCAGTGTTTTCCTTATTTTGGAAAATTAATATTTTTATGGATTCATCACTGATTATTTTACACATAGCAATGCATTAAGAATTACCCTCTATTTCATCACTAAACCAAATGTAGCAACCTGAAATGTAAAGAATTAGGGAAATATACGTGTGTAACACATATTTTAAATGTGGAAAGTTTGTGGTGAGTAAACCTTGATAATTTGCAGTTATTTTTTCTAATGGATATAGATGCAAAAAGTTCTTTTTTGTTTCTTCTTATTAGTTATATATGATAGTAGAATGTATTTTGACTTATTATACATATATATAACTTCTCTTCTTATGGTTGTACATGATGTAAAATTACATTGGCCATGTAATCATATACGCATATAGGAAAGTAATGTCCGATTCATCCCACTATCTTTCCTATTCCCATTCCTCCTCCCTTCCCTTCATTCCTCTTTTTCTGATTCAAAGTACTTCTATTCTTCCCTACCCCTACCTCCTTATTGTGAGTTAGCATCCACATACAAACATTTGGCCTTTGAATTTTGGGGATTGGCTTATTTCACTTGGCATGATTGTCTCCAGTTCCACCCATTTACCAGAAAATTCCATAATTTCATGTCTCTTTATGATTGAGCAGTATTCTATTGTGTATGCATATCACATTTTCTTTATCCATTCACCTGTTGAGGGGCACCTAGGCAGGTTCCATGATTTAGCTACTGTGAATTGAGCTGCCATAAACATTAATATAGCTGCATCACAATAGTATGCTGATTTTAGGCCCTTTGGGTATGAATCAAGGAGTGAAATAGCTGGGTCAAATGGTGGTTCCATTCCCAGTTTTCTGAGGAATTCCCACACTGCTTTCTAGAATGGTTGCACCAATTTGCAGTCTCACCAGCAATAATTGGAAATCCATATGTAATAAAATGAAATTAAACCCATGTCTCTCACCCAGGACAAAACTCAATTCTAAGCAGATCAAGGACTTAGGCATTATACTGGAGACCCTGCAGCTAATAGAAGAAAAAGTAGCCCCAAATCTATACCATTTTGGCTTAGGAACTGACTTCCTTAACAAGACTCCTAAAGCACAAAAAGTAAAATTAAGAATCAACAAATGGGATGGAATCAAACTAAAACATCTTCTTTACAGCAAAGGAAACAATCAAGAATGTAAAGAGAGAGCCTAAAGAATGAGAGAAAATCTTTGCCACCTGTGCCTCAGAGAGAGCATGGATCTCCAGGATATTAAGAACTCAAAAAACTTAACACCAAAAAAAAAGAAAGAAAAAAGAAAAAAACCAAATAACCCAATTAATAAATGAGAAAAGAAACTGAACAGGCACTTCCAGAAGAAGAAATACAATCAATCAACAAATAAATGAAAAACTTTTCAATATCTCTAGCAATTACAAATTGCTAGAAATGCAAATTAAAACTACACTGAGATTCCGTCTCACTCCAGTCAGAATGTCAATAACAATAACTAATAACAATAAGTGTTG
The DNA here is from genome assembly GCF_964194105.1 of Spermophilus citellus. NCBI lineage: Eukaryota > Metazoa > Chordata > Mammalia > Rodentia > Sciuridae > Spermophilus > Spermophilus citellus. Next base: position 71,990,008 of record NC_138182.1, on the reverse strand, counting down.
GCAGGGATGTGGGGGGAAAGGTACAGTCATACATAGCTGGTGGAACTACAAATTGGTGCAACCACTCTAGAAGGCATGGTTATTGTGTTATAATTCTATTACAGCTTTTATTAATCAAGATAAGCCAGATGATTTTCTTTAAAAAAATAAGTAGGATTTGTGTGAATGAGAGATACAGAAATAAAACAGAGTATTTTATAAAGCATGCCACTTCTGACATTTAAAAACTTTCACAATTTCACTAAATATTCTTAGCTTCAAACTGGAAAGAGGTGAAGATTTCCCTTTGTTGCCTAACTTTAAAAAGAGTAACCATATATTTAAAAGTGGTGTAATCCTTTATTTGCTACCCATAAACAATTGGGGTATTATTTTTTTCAATTTGCAGATTTTGGTTATTTATAAATTTGTTTTCATAATAAAATAAATGTCCCAAAGGTAAGGACAGGAAAGGGTTTTGTGTTTGCCATCATTGTTGTTTTTCTTTCCTACATACATTTGTTAAATGTAGTTCCCTGAAAATAAACATCTTTCAGTAATCATTTTTATTAGATTTAGAAAGTGAATCCAAGGTGTGGTCATAGAAGTAGGGTAGGTATGCAGTGCTCTAAGTTCAGTGAGGAGACTATTGTTCCAAGGGCAAATTAATTCAGACCTGGTGGTTGATGAAAAATTGTCACCATGTGGCAATTACTTCTGTGCTTATTAGGTAAGTAATAATATACCATAAAAACTGAGCAGAGGAAAATTTTCCTTTTGATAAGTTTTTGACAAAGTTTATATGCTATATCCAAAATGGGGCTGACATCATTTATCAATCCTGGCCTCCATTAAACAGACTATCCCCTGCCTTTAGAAAAAGGAGGCCAGATTTTTCACTAACAATCACCTGGTGATATGCCGTAAAGTTCATAGAGCACCGTGGTCCTAATCTCAAGCTGCTTACTTCACGTCTCCATCCAGCCATTCCTTACATACCACATCATTCATGTGTCCACAGTGGAATGTATCATTGTTCTTTTGGAACCATTCTGGCTCTGATTGGCTCATTTTGCTTTTCATTCCACTCTTATTCTTTTACACCCTGGGATAAAACCTTGCCTGGGCACACTTCGCCCATGCTATAGTTTGAATCTTGTTTTGTTCCCCAAAGTCTCAGGTGTTGTGGCTTAGTCCCCAGCATGTGGTGCTATTGGGAGGTGGTAGAACTTTTAAGAGGTAGACCCCAGTGTGAAGTGGTTAGGTGACAGGGGCCATTGAAGCAGATAGGCAGACCCCAGCCCTGTCCTTCCCCTCTCTCTCTCTCTCTCTCTCTCTCTCTCTCTCTCTCTCTCTCTCTCCCCATGCCTACTGTGAGGTGAGCTACCATGTGCTGTTGCCATGATATTGTGCCTTGTCACAGGCCCAAAAGTAAGGGGGCAAGCAACCATGGACTGAAACTCCAAAATTGTGAGCCAAAATAAACCTTTCCTTATAATAAGTTGATTATCTGAGGCATTTTGCCACAGTGATGGAAAGTGACTAAAACAGTCTGGTTTGGTATTATCTCATCCATCTTGCTCCACACAGTCCCCCAGTGGCCTTTGCCTTATGATGCTTTACACAGTAATGTGGAATTCACCGCCATCTTGGATTACTCAGCATAAGGTTCTCTATACCCTTAAGCTATGAGCATAGAAAACTGTTTTAGAACTTCCAGTGCCCTAATTCCTTTTCATCTCTAGAGCATCCTAAAGAAGTCTGGTGCCTCATTTCTGTTTTATACAGACTCCTTTGCCCATCACCTCCTTTCCTGTTCTCATCTCCTTTGCTGGATCCACTCACCCACGGTGACCTTCCTCCTATTCTATTGAAGCTTTGGACACTCAGGTGGGAACTGCCTCAACTTCCTGCTGTCCCCAGATGCATGGCCACTCTTCCCTTTTCCAGGCAGACTTTTCTGACCCTTCCCTATGCTATCTCCTTCACTTACTCAACTATTACCTTTTCCATAACCCTCCTCCACTGGCACCATCCAGTTAATTTATGGATTAATTCAGAATTAGATATATAGTTGAGGATTACCTAAAAGGAAGAATTTTTGAGAGAGATGGTCGCTATATAAATGGCTAGTTTACTAAAGACCAAAAAAGGAAAATTATTGTTGATTGAATACCCTTTATCCAGAATGTTTGGGATCAAAAATATTTCAGATTTCAGATTTTTTAAAAATTTTGTTAATATTTATACATACCTAAGGAGACACCCTGTGGATAGTACCCAAGTTGTAAGCATAAAATCCATTTATATGTCTCATACATCTCATATACAGGGAATTAACATTTTAATAGAACATTTTTAATAATTTTATTAATGAGACAAAGTTTGTGTAGTGTGCTTATTAGTGTTTCCATCACTTTAACAAATTACCTGAGATAACAACTTATAAGGAGAGGTTTCAGTCTATGGCCCACTGCTCAGGCCTATGACAAGGCAGCACATCATGGTAGGGACCCATAGAAGAAGCTGCTTGCCTCATTGTAACTAGAAAATTAAGAGAGAAAAAGGGACTATAATCCCAATATACCTCTTGAGAGCATGCCTCCAGTAGCCTAACCTCTTCCCACTAGGCCTAAAGTGTTCACCATCTCCAAATAGTGCCATGATTCGGTGACCAAGCCATTAACACATGAGCCTTTGGGAGATATACAACATCCACACTATTACATGTACATTGAACCTTCAGATTTGTGGACACCATATCATCGCTCAAAAAGTTTTGGATTTTAGAGTACTATAGATCAGATTTTCAAATTAGGGATGCTTAAAATGTAACAGTCTAGCCGCAAACTAGACTATTTAATTCAGTATTATTTGATGCCCATTTTGATGCATTTTGTTTTAAAATGTTCATCAATTTATTTTATTATAATGTTAAACTATTTGAGCAAAGAATATTTTGAGGTAACTTTTTGAAATTTGAAAAAGCATAAACAAAAGGAACATGGTTATATTAACCTTAAATAGTTATATTGTATATGAAATGCAGCACATAATAAATGCCTAATATTTCCTGGACTAAATTTCAGAGTACAAATATTGGGATGAAGCAAAGAACAAAAACAGAATTGAGGAATGAACAGTGGATTTTTTAAATAAAAAAAATTGATCTACCTTCCTAAAACCATTCAATAGTAGCCAAATGTTTTATTTTTATGATACAAAAATGAAAAAACTGGGAATTAAATTCCTCCAAGTGTACATTTCCATCCCAAAAACTGTCCATGTTTTAAGAAGTGTGTTTTCAAATCTGAATATATTTCCACAGAAAAGTATCATAACTGTTATGTTCTAAGGATATTCTGCAAATATTTTAACCCTAATGTAGCTAAATAATAATGTTCATATCCCTTGTTTCCCAGGACCTAAACATTATTTATAGAATAATTTCTGTGTTTCAGTTCTTTACACCAAAAATTTATCAGAAAATGTTATGCTCAGAATAGGTCCAAGGAATAAGGAATCTTTTCTGAGAAAACAAGTGAAATGACTATTTTGACAGGAAGGAACCTAGCATAGTCCTGATAAGAGAAGGAGATTCTTCCTATCAATAAGGGCAGCATAACAGGACAAGGTCACAGTCTCTGGGTGGACTCTAAGTTGCTCACCTGAACAAAATTATTTTTAGTGTCATTTATATGGATTATATATTTGCATATCACAACCTGGATGTGGAGGAAAAAATAACAATTTCTTTGAAATATACCCCCCCCCAAAGAGTGTCACTCTTGGAACCTAAAGCAATTACTACATTCTATTGGGTTTAAACCAACTGTCAAAAATGACTAAGCCTTCAGTCATGCTTCCAGGCATAAAGGGAAACTGAAGATGTGTCATTCCAAAATAGGGCAATTGAACTGCCAGGCGTTTGGAGCAGGATGAGATCTAGAAAGAAATCAGGAATCCCAGAAGTCAGGCTTAGCCTGACACCACAAATGGTCACCTTTATTTTTACCCTCAATTCAGTGTAAGACTTCACTTCACCAGTGCTGAATTCACAATTGCTCTCTGCTGTGGGCTGAATGTTTATGTTCTCCCAAAACTCATATACTGAAATCCTGCCCAGCTCATGATGTGATTTCATTAGATGGTGGGACTTTAGAAAGGCAACTAAGTCATAAGGGTAGAGCCTTCATGAAAAATATTGGTGTCCTTTAGAGAGGAACCTTAGAATGTCCTCTTGCTCTCTTTTTGTCATGTCCAAAGATACTATGAGAAACTGGCTTTCTTCAGTGCAGATGAGGGCTCTCATCAGAACTTGACCATGCTGACACCCTGATCTCAGACCGCTTCCAGAACGGTGAGAAGCAAATTTCTGTTGCTGATAGGTCACCCTAATACATCCTCTAAAGAGGGTTTAAAACACCCTTTCTTGATCACCTAGTTTTTTTAAAGATCTGAATTCTTTCAGGAAGAAGGATCCAGAACAAATACCTAGTGATCCCATTTGCCAGTTTCGATGAAATGTGGGAGATGACAGATTTTCCACTGTGAAGATGTAAATGTGAAATTAGTATTTGCACATTGATTTCCAGAAATCACTCCAAAGCAACAATGTAGAATAGAAAACTAATTGAAATTCTACTTTTTGGCAAAACTAGGAGAAAACTGAAACCCCAAATTACAGAATCGGTAGAAAGTTGTGGGGATTGAGCAGCTGTGTTCTGAGAGGAAGAGTGAGAGGACCTCAGAGCTTCAGACTCAAAACACAGTGGATGCTCTGCAACACAAAGGGTCCATACTGTTCAGTGCAAAGTCTGAGCGCCATATTTATGACGCTGAGCATGAGATACACAAGCTGATGCAGGAGGCACAGGAAGTGGGCAAATGAGAAACCACACAGAGAAGCCATATGTCCAATAGGCAGTCTGTCTAAAACAGTGATGCTTGGACAGGGTTTGCATTGCTACAGAAAGAAAGAAAACAGACTGAGAAGTGAACTGAGCACACTGTCAGTCATGAAGAAAGCTCCGGTGGGATCACAACAGAACTCTGCCTGTCATGAACCTAAAATAGCTGATGGGAGGGAGAGAGGGAACAAGAGGGAGATAGACAAAAAGTAACAATTCAGACAATGGACAATTCCATCATTAGGGGAAAATGGACATCAAAGCAGTGGAATATTATTCAGCACTAAAAAGAAATGAGCTATTAAGCCACAAAAGAGGTGAAGAATCCTTAGCTACACGTTGCTAAGTGAAAGGGTATAGAACAGGAACTTTCATTTATTTCTGGTAATGTAGACCCGTTCCAGTTTGTTAACGCATCTAATATTTGGAATAAAGTCTTAGTCCCTTTATAACAGACTATGGTGTTTTGCAGTAGTGATTGTCAACCCTGGCTGCCCATTAGGACTACCCGGGGAACTTTAAAGAATACTGATATCTGGATGACATCAATACCAGGTAACAGAATTTCTGGTGGGGATCCTACACAGGGGCATCTGATACATCTCCCAGAGTGACTTTAATGCTCATAAAGAGACCCTGGCTCTTCACAACCAAGCCTCCAACTCTCTCTGACCTTCTGTCCTCTTCCTTCACCACACTCCAACTCTGGACTTTTTTATGCTTCTTAAGCATACAAAGATCATTCCTGCCTCAGCACTGCACTTCTCATTTCCTGCTTGAATCACACTTTGCTTTGTTTTTATTTTTGTCTAAAAATTTACTTTTAGAGTAGTTTTTGGTTTGCAGCAAAATTGAACAGACAGTGTACATGCACCACCTCCCACATAATCAATATGAGCCACCAGAATGGCCCAGTTGTTACAATAGGTGAACCTACATTGATACATTATCATCCAGACTCCATAGTTTACATTGAGGTATTATACATTCTGGAAGTTTGGACAAACGTAAAATTACATGTGCCTACTATATGGTATCATGCTGAATAGTTGCCCTAAAAATCCTTTGTGCTTCATAAACATCCCTCCACTCCCCTATCTCCTGGAAAATTTGTTTTACTGTCTCCATAGTTTTGCAATTCTCCATCATGTCATATACTTGAAATTCTACATTATGTAGCCTTTTCAGATTGGCTTCTTCCGCTTGGTAACGTAAGGGGACATATAGAGGAGAATCGTGGGAACATGAAGTTTAGAGAATAATTCTATAAGATGGACCCACTGTACTGACCCCCCACATTATTTCTTTGCCAAAAAGCAATCTGCCTGTAGCCCCACCTGGCCTGAGTGGACAGGATATGTCACACTCCTCAGCAAACTGAGACAGGGGGCGAAGGTCAGGCAGTCAGTGTAGGTAATGAATGTTGGGGGTCAAGAGAGAATGATGACTCGTTATCAGGGAGGACAATGGGTTGTTAACCTCTGTGGTTGAGCTCTTGGCACTTGGGTTGCTAACAATTACCTCAGCGGCTTTGGCATGTACGCAAAGAAGAAAGAGAAGGCAATAATTAAAAAGAGGAGTTCTTGGGTCTATAAAAGACACCCAGTTCCTGGACCCCTTCTCTTCAGAGAAGCCTGTCACTATCTTTTTCTTAAATAAAACTTGCTTTCTGCTGGTCACAGTGGCACCCACCTGTAATCCCAGCGGTTTAGGAAGCTGAGGCAGGAGGATCCCAGTTCAGAGCCAACTCAGCAATTAGTGAGGTTCTAAGTGAGACCCTGTATCTAAATAAAATATTTTAAAAGGGCTGGGGATGTGGTTCAGTGGTTTAGTGCCTCTGAGTTCGATCCCTGGTGGCAAAAAAAAAAAAAAAAAAAAAAAAAAAAAAAAAAACCTTTCTACTCTTGCCTTGGCATTTCTTGGGTGTTTAATCTTCAACGCCAGGAAACAAGGACCCACTTCTGATCTCCAAGACTGATGTCAATAATATGCATTTAAGATCCCTTCATGTCTTCTTTGTGGTTTGAGCGCTTATTTCTATTTTAGTGATGAATGATATCCCACTGACAGGTGATGCCACTGTTTATTCATCTATCTGCCTGTAGAAGGATATCTTGATTACTTCCAAGTTTGATAATCATAAATAAAATATCCACGTGCAGGTTTTTGTGTGGACACAAGTTTTCAGCTCCTGTGGATAATTACTGAAAAGTGTGATTTCTGGATCAAATGATGGAAGAGAATGGTTAGTTTTGTAAGAAACTGCTAAGTGTCTTCCAAGATAGATATACCTTTTGCATTTCCACTAGGAATGAAGGAGAGTTCCTGTTGCTCTGTATCCTGCTAGCATTTTGTGGAATCAGTGTTCTGTATTTCAGCTATTATAGTAGATATGTAGTGCTTCTAATTTGCATTTCCCTAATAAAATATAATGCCAGGCATTTCTTCGTATGCTTGTTTGCTTTCTGTATACCTTATTTTTTAGGTGTTAATTTGATTATCATTGAGTTTTATGAACGCTGTGTGTATTTTGGATAGCAGTTTTTAATCAGTCTTTTTTTTCAGATATTTTGTCCAAGTCCATAACTTGTTTTTTCATTGACAATATCTTTTTATGTACAAAAAAATTAATTTTAATGTTTTCCAGTTTATTCCAGAAATTCTTTCATAAATTGTTCCTTTGTGCCTTTCTTATTATATCTAAAAATTAATTACTGAATTTAAGGATATCTAGATTTGCTCATATGTTATCATCTAGGAGTTTTATAGTTCTGCATTTTACTCTTAGATTGTGACCCATTTAGAGTTAACTTTTATGGAGGATGTAAAGTCTGTGTCTAGAGTCACTATTTTTGCATGTGGGTGTCCAGTTGTTCCAGCATCATTTGTTCTCCATTGCATTGCCTTGGCTCCTGTGTGAAAGATCAGTTCACTGTATTTAGGTGGATCTATTTCTGAGCCCTCTATTCTGTTCTATCAATCGATTCAGAGATTTCTACTAAGATTGTACTCAACTTGGAGATCCTTTCCTCAGCCATGCCCAGTCTATAAATAAGCCTATCAAAGACATTCTTCATTGCTATTTTAATTGTTTTTAATCTGTAGTATTTCTCTTTTAGTTATTTCCTTGAATTTTCATCTCTCTGCTTACATTGCCCATCTACTCTAGCATTCTGTCTTATTCCACTCATTATAGCCCTTAGTATGTTAATCACAGTTGTTTTAGATTCCAGGTCTCATCTCTTCAACATTCCTTCCATATCTGGTTATGATCCTCACTGTCTCTTCAAGCTGTGTTTTTTGGCCTTTTAGTATGCCTTGTAATTTTTCTTGAAAATCAGATATGATGTACTGTGTAAAAGAGTCCTTTGGTGGTGTTATGTTAAGCTTCCGGACTTATGACCCAATCATAAGTCCTGTGATTAGGTCTCAGTCTATTGGTGAACTTTTTGTTTCTGGCATGTGAACTACTTAATATTTCTCAGTCCTTCCCCACCCGTAGGTGGGACAGGATGGCTCAAGTGGGCTGTAGCTAGGTACCTTCCTTCCCCCAGCTCAGTTAGGAATTGATGATATACTTGGAAGGTTAGACTCTGGTTAACTACTTTCTCCTGAGACTAGGCATGAAGAAGGACAGAGTGCTGTAGCATATTTCCAAGTGGCTGCTTTCCCTCCTTTCATTGTCAGAAATGCCAAGGAATGTTTCTCCAATATTCACGGTTCTAGCTGAGATCCTGGATATAAAACTCAGAAGACCATAGGGGCTACCCCTAGGGTCCCCCTGGAGTTTTGACTCTGAGGTGTCCACACTGAGCCTCTAACAGCAGGTGGGTTTCAGTTCAGGTCTTTCTGACCCAGCACTGCTTCCTACAGAGGTTTCTGCTCCATCAAGTTCTGACTGGGATTCTTTGTATTTGCCTCTCTGTCCAACTTGGGAGTGGAACTTGACCCTGTGGTTTTGTTCCTCTTTTGGATCCTAGAAGAGTTGCTGGTTCTTCTGTTCAGATTTTGTTAGGATAGCAGCACGGGGAGCTGGAAGTCTGCTCTGGTTTTTGTTTTGTTTTGTTTTTCCCTATGATTGGCTCTTCTTCATTAATTGGGTGTCAGCTCATGTGTCAAAAAAAGACCTTCTTTGACGATTATATATAAAACATTCTGCTAATCACCTTATTGATTCTCTTAAGAAACTTCTTGCTGAGAAATTGTCTTATTTTTATATATTTAAATGTAAGCAACAAGCACTTTAAAATTAGCAAACAAAAAAACTCAGGTATATGCCAGAGATAATCATTGATGACGATTATCTAAATAGAGCATGATTGGCAGTTATTAATATTCAGTCCATTGTGCAACTATTCCATTTCACCAAATCTCAGATGCCAATTTTTCTCAAATTTTAATAGCTCTGAAATTGGGATGTATATTATAATTAGTGATATACCACAATTTACAGAAGTATTTCCTTTCTTAGTAACATAAAAGTAATGGTTTTCTTACAGTTGTCAGTCTTAGATTTGAGCTATAGGATGTGACAAAGTCAAAGGCTTTTCCATGAAGTTTCTGGAATCATTAACGTGTCTATAATTTGTCCAAGTTTTAAATTTCCTCACTGGTTTTCCCTTGCCAAATCAAGTAATCTTTCTCCATCCTTTTAACTTACACTACCCTTACACTGACTACCATAGGGACTATGATAACAGTTCCTCTTATTTATATGTGCTAATATGGAGATGGTGGATTTCCATAATTTACAAGTTCTTTTTTTATTGTTGGTTGTTCAAAACAATACATAGTTCTTGATTTATCATATTTCACATTTTGATTCAAGTGGGTTATGAACTCCCATTTTTACCCCGTATACAGATTGCAGAATCACATCGGTCACACATCCACTGATTTACATATTGCCATACTAGTGACTGTTGTATTCTGCTGCCTTTCCTATCCTCTACTATCCCCCCTTCTCTCCCCTCCCCTCCCCTCTTCTCTCTCTACCCCATCTACTGTAATTCATTTCTCCCCCTTTTTTTTTCTTTCCCCTCACTTCCTCTTGTATGTAATTAATTTACAAGTTCTTTCAGCATAGCTAATGGTAGGGAATCATGCACATTTGTGTTCGCCACCTTATTTTCAATACTCATTTCTATGTTACCTTGTCCCTCACTCTTCCATTTGTTTGAAACTGAATATATTTTTACACAAACTCCACCTGTACAATAATTAATTAATTAGTTAATTAATTATAGATAGGCATGTTTTTTATATCATTGCTCTGGTTTAGATAAAACTTGCATTAGATTATATTAGAAATTATCAAACACCAACTACACAGTTTTAAACACAAAAGACAATTTATTGACTAGTGTAAGTGAAAAGTACAAGATTAGGTCTGGCTTAGATATGTCTTGATCTGTGGCCTCAAACATGTTTCTCCATCTCTCAGCTCTGCCTCTGCTATGTTGACTTATTCTCATAACAGCTAACAAACTCAGTTTTACAGCACTTCCAAATTCACGTCTGACAGAAAAGAAAGTTCATCTTCACAGTCACTGAAACAAAAGTAGTGAGATTGCTCTGCTTGAGCCTAATTGGCTTGATTTGAGTACTTCTAAAATAACCTCTATGGCCCAAAGAATGTCATGTTCTTATTGGCCAGGCCTAAGCCACATGATTTTCCACTCACCTGGAAATTGTGTTGATCTGATTTGAACAAAATATATGGAATAAAAGTATGTGCAGTGATGATTCACCAAAAAGAAAATCCAAGTGTCATTATCAGAAGTGGAATTTATGGATGTTGGGAAATATATGAGTAAGCATTTTGAAGTTTTTAATCTCTCATTTTTAAATGAAAACATTTCTCTTTTTTCAAAATATTAGTGAACATAGAATGTTTGTGCTATGTGTAGAACTTTGTGAAATTGTAACACTTTCATATTGCTGAAATTATATAATACAAAATCAATGCTTGATATCACACAACTTTTCTTCATGTTGAGGAACTGGGTAGGATCATGGATATGATGTGCTTAGGTCAACATTATTCTTCTTTTTCCCTTTAATTTCAATTCTTCATTTCCAATTAAATAAGTGGACCTCAAAAATCAAGTATGTACACACAAATGTTCATTTGCTTATTGTAGGAATAATACACACATTACTTGAAATGATTTAAATCAAACTATGTAAGATGTCTGCTGTTGCCAAATGGCAAACAGCAGTACCATCAGCCAAGAAGAGAAAATGTTTGGAGAGAAAGAGAAAGAAATGATGAAAATATATTGAGTTTGCAACATGATGACTTTAAATGTCCATATTTGTAAGTCCTCAGACACGAGGGATCTGAAGCAGATTTGTTGTTTCTTCTCTTCCTCTGGCCACCTCTTCACAGTTGTCTTCCCCCATGTCTTAACATAATTACCTTATGACCATCAGCCTTATGACCTCTTGACACAGCATTCCTGTTGACATGGCCCCTCTAGAATCCAAGTACTCATGTTCAGTGTAAAACACCTTTTGAGAGAAGATAATTCTAAAAACTCCACACTAGGTGAGGAATAGAGGTCAGGAGCACAGGGACTCTCAGGAGGTGACTTGAGCGGGAGGGACAAAGTTCAGAATCAAGTCAGGTCCAACTTCTTGGGAATTCCAGCATCTTTACCTCCAAAAGGGAAAAGACATCCCTGTGTGTTGGTCAAGGTCGTCAACCTGCAAACATCATATCAAGAACAGCTATTGACAGATGATTTTGATTCAAAAGCTAAACTATAAGGAGAAAAAAAAATAACTTGGTTTGATTTTATAAAAGTGCTATCCTATAGTCTGCCTATGAGAGTTAATTGCTAATTGAGCACATGAAGGATCAGGTATAACATTAAGTCAAACTGCCGTTATCAGATTAGGCATATCACTCAGTAGGGAAGTCAAAATATCATTATCATAAAGGCTACCTGCATTATAATCTATTATTTATCTATCTTATTTCTTTTGAAAATTTAAGCATGACTGTAATAATAGCTAATCATTGAATGAATGTCTTACTATGTGTCAAGTACCTTTTTTTTATACGTTATCTCATTTAATTATTTTACTAAACTTAAGTGGGAGACGGTATGATTCCCCCACAGTAATAGGAGAAAATTGACCATTAAAAAATAAATAACTTATCTTACATTATATAGCCACTAAGAGAAGTTAAATAGCTATTTAAAACTCAGCTGACTCCAACACATGGGATTCTGAGCATTTTTATGATCTCTAGGGAGAAAGAAAGTAAGAAAAAATTTTAAACTAATAATCATGTAGTTTTTTATCAGAATAGAAGATATTGGTCAAGCTGTCAAATAGAAAAGGCCATCAGATCTAGGAGGCTGAGCCTAAGTCACTGACACAAAGATTAAATTCAGAAGTAGGAAGGTCAAGGTTGAGGCGTATATCGAAGGGAATCCGATTTCCTGTTGAGGGAAGATTGCCTTTGAATTGGAATATCTCCCTCGGGTTCTCTATCCCAGCTCTTACTCATGGATTAACCCAGCCTCACATCTACCTCCATTCCCTGAAGCATGTGCAATGTTTCATTTCAGAATTGTATCTGTGTTCCAAGAGGCCACCAGGGGGGTGTCTAACAAGCTCTAAGTATGTGGCATTTCCTTCCCTCTTGCAGTCTTCTTTTCAAGGAGCTAAGTTGGTTGATTCTTTTCCAGGTTTGGGTTGTTGATCTCTCAACTTCCTGGTAAGTTAATAAAAATCATATCACTTAGAAGAATGGCATATCTCTCAATATGTATTGACTTTTATACATTTATCAAGTTATATCTACGTAATATATAGAAGAAATACAAATGGCCAGAAAATATATGAAAAAAATGTTCAACATCATTAACAATAAAGGAAATGAAAATCAATATATTAAATACATTTAAAACATTCAAACATTGGAAAATTTAAGTGGATGAGTTAATGATGGTTTGTGCTAACAGAAAATTAACTACCACTTGATCTCTTCAAATAGAGTTAAGGTTTTCTTTCTGTGCTTCTGTAGCCATTGGATTATATCTTGATTGTAATACTAACCACATTGTTCAGTAATTATTTAGCTGTCTTCTCAGCTGGAAGGAAACTACTTAAGTAGAGGAAACAACTTATTTATCAATCCATTCATTTAGCAAAATTTAATGAGTATCTAGAGGCTAAGGAAATATATGCATCAAAATTCAATCCTTGAAGTCAAACTTAAACTCACATGACCATCACCAGGAGAGAGACAAGTAAACAGCTAGGAATCAGTCTATGCTGAATGCCCTGAGTACCGGGGAATACTTAGTAGGAGGGCACCAACCTTGGAAGAAAACAGGATGCTGGGGAAGAATGGAAGGGAGGGTTGGAGAAGGCTACATATTAATATAGAATAGCCCTTCCTACATAACAGATCCTCTACAAAATATCTGTAGTTGCTAAATGCTGCTTTTTGATTGTTTTGTTTCCTAGTTTGAAAGGATTGAGAAAAATCATATTTCTATTTACTGCCCACCTTCTGAGACAGGCCAAGGAAAGTGGCAAATGAGGCTCTGACTTTGTTATAAAGAGAGCTGTTAAAGAATGCATCCTCTGCGTGCAGCAGTAATAGACTTCCTAAGGGTACACAGTGCACAAGGACTCACTGACCTCAGGCAGCTGAAGCATCTCAGGTAACCTCTAAATGACTGCATTTTCAACTTTCAGCACGAAAGATCAATGCGAAACGTGTACCCTCTGCAAGCATGAAGTCAGGTCCCTGAAGAGACAGGAGCTGTGCCGTGCAGGTTCACTTTCCCATTCCAGTTCACTGATGAGAGGTAAACATCCACTTTCCACAGGAAGAAATGAGTAAAGTTTATAGAAAGAGTCCAGGAATATTGTACAATGGAAAGAGAATTCTCAGAAAGAGAGTAAGTTTCCCTTATGTAAATGAGCAGCTTTGTCACAAATCTTCAATGGTTAGCATTCTTCAAATTCCTTGGGTACAGATCCCCCAGACTTCCTCCATATCCAGACTTCCAATATTCTCTTTATCGATCCTGCTCTCTTCCTTCAAACTTATTTTATAACACCTATTCTTCTTTTCAAAATTTCTACCATCATCTGTTTTGTAATCCTTGATCAGAAATTTCTGATCACAGTAAAGAAATTTTAGGAACATTTATGACTGTGTCTTGAGTATTATTGATCCTTGCTACTTTGCAATAAGAATAAATGTACTTATGTTTTATAAATGCATACTATATCCTCTTTGATCACATGCAGATATATGAAATGCCAGATGAATGTAAAGGGAAATAAATTGAGGCTAATTTGAATTTTACCAAGATATAGGCAGAGATATATTTACACAGTAATATATCTTACTCAGTACAAACTAGAAAGGCAAATCAGACTAGAACTACACCTCTTTGCAATTTTTTTTTTTAAATATGAGATTGAACCCAGGGGCACTTAACCACTGAGCCATGTCCCCAGTCCCTTTTATTTTTTAGTTTGAGACAGGGCCTCATTAAGTTTCTTAGGGCCTTGCTAAGTTGCTAAGGCTGGCTTTGAACTTGTAATCCTCCTGCTTCAGCCTCCCAAGCCACTAGTATTATAGGCTTACGTCATTGCCAGGCTTTGCAGAATGTCTTGAGTATAGATGTTAGTGGGGAAAGATTTCAGTAGGAAGTTACTTCAATCCAGAATTCTAGGCTAACTGAAAATGATACTAACCTATTTTAGAGAGCAAAATAGATAACTTTCCAGTCATAAGAAGACTCAAACAATCTACTCTCCAAACAGTCTTTCTGAATAATTATTTGAGGGTGGACTTCATCATGGCAAGAGAGTAAATACAAAATCATGAGAGAAACTTCAGGGAGTAATTAGCTCAGCTCAGGAGAACAGTGACACCAATCCAGACTGCAGCTCTGCAAAGGCTCAGTCTACCAGAATGGGACAGAAAAGCCCCAAGCACATGGATGCTGGAGAAAAAGGAAATCATGGACAATGGGTGTTATTATTGGAAACTGGACAAGAACTTGAGGATATGATAGAGGTAGTGAATGCAAGAAGTAAAAAGGAAGACAATTAGAAAATAAGGGAAATGGAGTTTGGCTACACAAGAAAGTTAAGATCCAAGCATAACAGAAAACATATAAATTAGAAAATGAAGGCAAGAAAATTTCATGAAGAAAAATGGAATTAATTACAAATAGTAGATTAAATTAATAAAAGCTGACATACAGCTACGATATGCTGAGGAAGGCATATTTTGCACTAGGTGATAAGGAACATGAACTAATCTGATGGATAATGTCCAAAGTTACGACACTGAGATACAGTAATAAGAAGTCTTTTAAAGGTTATAAAAAGGAAGATCTAAGTAGGGACCTCACACAAGTGCAGATGAAGATGGTCTGGGCAGAAGCAGAAACAGCAGGGTTTTTATTATGAGCCCTTCTGATCAATTTCCTCCTTAACATGTGCAAGTTCTACTTTGATCATCATTATTTTTAATGTATTTCCTGTGGTTCTAATATGCACATGCCACACTTCCATTCCCTGCCTAAAACGAGAATCACACCCAAGAAGTCAATACTTGATGGAGTTGTAACATCTGCTGCCTATAAATTATGCAAAGTCATATATTTGTGGAGAAATAATTTTAGGATATTAAGACCTAATTCAGCAATTGCCAATAATAAGGCATGATATTATGAAATTTCAGTTAGTACTCCAATTATTTATATATATACTTTTAGTTGTAGAAAGACATAATTTTATTTATTTATTTATTTATTTATTTATTTATTTATTTATTTATTAATGTGGTGCTGAGGATCAAACCCAGTGCCTCACATGTGCTAGGCAAGCGCTCTACCACTGAGCCACAACCCCAACCCAGTACTCCATTTTCTCTCCTGAAATCTGTTTTCTTTTCCTTTGAGAATTTATTACGTATCCTATTTTTCTGACATCACAAAGATTCCATGTGTTTTTTACCCTTTACCTTTTCTGAGAACATTAAATTAGCCCTTTATACTAAGTAAATTCTCTCAAAATACTGTAAAAGCCATATAACACACACCTTTAATAATCTAGTAAACATCTAGGGAATCAGAATTGTCCTTGTTAAAATGTGTTGTTTGATGATCCTGTTTTAAAATAACCAAAGAATATGGGTGAGAATCATCCATGTAATGAAAATCAAGTGAAGACTTGAAGTTTTCGGTCAGGTGTAGAGTCGCTGGTCACTTGATTTTGCTTATACTTATTTTGAGGATTGTAATTTCAACTGAAGAAGAAATACTTGACACGGTATTTTTTTTAAATCTTAGTTTATCAAATTACAAAATAATTCATTTGATTTCACATTTAATTTATCCTGAAAAACATACTTTCACTGCTGTTTACTGACCTCTTCTGGATAATTCCTGTAATGTCCTCTGGGTCATATGTTAGCTCTATTTTTTAAGATGCTCTATGAAATTCACACACACACACACAAAAAAAAAAAAAAAAAAAAAACCCACAAAACACTGAAAAGGCTGGTGTAACTATTCAGAGTTTGGCCCCTTTGTGGTCTCACTATATGTAGCCCCTTGCTAATGGCTGCTAGTCTAGCAGAGGACAGATACATAAACAAGTGATGGCAATGTAAATACAAATAATTATATTTGTATTTGAAAAGACATATAAAAAAGCTGATAGTGATATCTAAGCAAGCTTCAAAAAATTAAATAGCAGTTCACCAGCAGAAAGAGATGGGAAGTGCCTTTGGTCAGAGACAAAGTCAGTAATAATACAGCAGTATGTGTGGCTTTTGTCTCACAGAATCTAGAGGACAAGAGGCCCCAGAGACGGACAACCCCAATCCCTTTTAAAGGCATGAGTGTCGGATCAAGAACTTGGTATCGTCTCCTGGAGACATGCTGAAGCCCTTTAAGCAGAGGAGTGATGTGGACAGATTACTTGTTCCTGAGGTTTTTCTGGCAGTCCCCAGGACTGTAGGATGGAACGAAGAGGAAGACAAGGGGGCAGGCATGTGGCTGGCACAACAAACAAACCAGAGGAGATGTGTCCCTACAGCCAGGCAGGAACACGGTAGAAAGAGCAGGCAGAGCAGAAGTTATGGGAAGGGAATTCCCAGGACTTAGTGACTGGCCGCCTGAGGAATGAGGGAGACTCCCAAGTCTATCTTCCCTGACATTGTGGGGGGCCAAGAAGGAAAAGATGGACAGAAGAGCAAGTTTGGGGAGACCAGGAATTTTGTTTTGTAGGAACATCTCACATAGTTTGAGGGGAGTTCATCACAAGAATTTATTGCTATAATTATCATACATTTTGAGCATCCCTTACCCAAATGCTTTCGATGAAAAGTGTTTCAGATTTTAGAGTTTCTTCAGATTTGGGAACGTTTGCATAGACTTTACTGATTGAGCATCCTTACTCTGACAATCCAGTGCTCAAAGAGCACTTTGAAGCATGTTGGATTTTAGATTAGGGACATACAACCTATATAATATTATGAAAACTATTAAATCATGGCTCCCATGTACAGAGAATTCTCAACTTGATGGTTCAATTATGATATCTCAACCCAACAAATGGTTCAAGTTAGAATTTTTTTATATACATAATAGTGCAAAAGTGCCTTGCCTTCATTAGAAACTGCATGGAATTTCAATTCCAGGGAATCTGATTCCCTCTCGTTGTCATGGTCAGCAGCAGTGACCACAGCTCCCAGTCAGCCCTGTGGTCACAAGGAGAAGCAACCACACTGCAGTGCCCTCTGTTGCTAAAAATAGGATGGTGAGCAGGTTTGACCTACCCTATTTTCAATCTGTCATATTTTCAATGTACCATGAGTTTATTGGGGTGCAACCCATCCTAGGTAAAGAAGCATCTGTATTCAACTTTAGCTGATCTGATAATTTTCACTAGTGAATTTAAAGCCTGGTCTTCACAGCAAGTACATTAAACTTCTATGGTTTTTTCAAGATTTGAACTATCTCATTCCCTACTGTCACACTTCTCCATGGAGGACTTTGCCTCCTGCTTCATGTCAAAAGTAAAATGGATTAGTCCAAAACTGACCACATCACTACCCCAAATTCCCTGTTTTCATTAGTTCTGAAAATGAACTCTCCCACCAAACCTCCTAAGCTATATAGCCAGCCACAGGGTGACCCATGCCCAGGCAGATAAGAGACTAGAAGGAGAGGAGCCAGAAGGGGACAGAGCTCACCAAGGACTGAAGTGTGATATCAGGAATAGGAGCAGAGGGAGAATGAGTGAACCCTAGAATGTACCTCCGAGGTACTGTGGCTGTACTTGGAAGTCAGCAGTAGTGGAACACAAAATACCCAAGAGGTACTAAAGCCACTTTGACCATGCTTTACTACCTTTGTAACACAGAATACTTACTTGTACCTAGGTGAGTGTTAGACTAGGTTTTCATTAACATCTCTTAGAGCTTAAAATGTTATGATTTCATTTAATACAAATCTAGTATGTGTATATGAGTTTCAAATGTAAGCGAGACCTGCATTAAAACTTTGAAAATCTTGTTGTAATCACTTATTTTTTTCATTTTTTCATAATTTTTTATTTATATGTGACATCAGAATGCATTATAATTCATATTACACATATAGAGCATAAATTTTTTATATCTCTGGTTGTATACAAAATATTCACACTGATTAGTGTCTTCATACATGTACATTGGATAATGATGTCCATCACATTCCATCATCATTAATAACCCATACCCCCTCTCTTCCCCTTCACCCCCTCTGCCCTATCTAGAGTTCATCTATTTCTCCCATGCTCACCCTCCCTACCCCACTATAAATCAGCTTCCTTATATTAGAGAAAACATTCAGCATTTGGTTTTTTGGGATTGGCTTGCTTCACTTAGCATTATCTTCTGGAACTCCATCCATTTACCTGCAAATGCCATGATTTTATTCTCTTTTATTGCTGAGTAATATTCCATTGTGTATATATGTCACATTTTTTTTATCCATTCATCTACTGAAGAGCATCTAGTTTGGTTCCACAGTTTAGCTATTGTGAATTGTGCTGCTATAAATGTTGATGTGGCTGTGTCCCTGTAGTATACTGTTTTTAAGTCCTTTGGGTATAGACCGAGGAGAGGGGTAGCTGGGTCAAATGGTGGTTCCATTCCCAATATTCCAAGGAATCTCAATACTGCTTTCCATATTGACTGCACTAATTTGCAACCAATATGGAAATGGTACAGAATAGAGGACACAGAGACTAACCCACAAAATTACAATTATCTTATATTAGAAAAAGTTGCCAAAAACATGCATTGAACAAAAGATAGCCTCTTCACCAAATGGTGCAGGGAAAACTGGAAATCCATATGCAATAAAATAATAAAATGAAATTAAACCCCTATCTCTCACCATGCACAAAACTCAACTCAAAGTGGACCAAGGACCTAGGAATAAAACCAGAGACTCTGCGTTTAGTAGAAGAAAAAGTAGGCCCTAATCTCCATCGTGATCAACTTCCTTAATAAGACTTCTGTGGAGCAAGAATTAAAATCAAGGATCAATAAATGGGATGGATTAAAACTAAAAAGTTTCTTCTCAGCAAAAGAAACAATCTGTGAAGTGAATAGAGAACCTACATCTTGGGAGCAAATTTTTACCCCTCACACATCAGATAGAGCACTAATCTCTAGGGTATATAAAGAACTCAAAAAGCGAAACACCAAAAAAAAAAAAAAAATAACCCCATCAATAAATGGACCAAGGACCTAAACAGACAATTCTCAGAAGATGATATACAATTAATCAACACATATATGAAAAAATGTTCATCATCACTAGCAATTAGAGAAATGCAAATCAAAACTACTCTAAGATTTCATCTCACTCCAATCAGAATGGCAGCCATGATGAAGACAAACAACAACAAGTGTTGGAGAGGATGTGGGGGGAAGGTACACTTATACACTGCTGGTGGGACTTGATGTAATCATTTAAACTAACCTGTTTATAGTTTGAATCTAGAACCTTCCCTGAAAAGGCTTATATGTGTAATACTTGTTCCCTAATACAGCTGTTTTTAGAGGTGGGGCTTTTGAGAAGGCGATTGGATCATGAATGCTTTAATCTCATCAACGGATTGACCCACTGGAGGATTGGTGGATTCATAATTTGATGGCATTATTGGGAGGTGATGGAAACTTAGAATGTGAGATCTCCCTCTGTGTGTGTGTGTGTGTGTGTGTGTGTGTGTGTGTGTGTGTGAGAGAGAGAGAGAGAGAGAGAGAGAGAGAGAGAGAAAGAGATGTGTGTTTCCTAGCTACTTGTGATGCCCTTAATGCCATGATGCTACTTCACCTCTGGCCCAAAGCAATGAAACTAGCAGACCATAGACTTGAAATTGTGAGCCAAAATCAATCTTTCCTTTTCTAAGTTGTTTTTCTTAGGTAGTTTGCCATAGAGACAAAGAGCTGACTAACATACCTATAAAATTAAAACCTGCTTTAAATCATTCTCCTGCAATACTAAAAGTAATGTTGATAGTATTTAGTGAATCTAAATCACACAGAAATCTTGACTGTTTTTATAATGCAGTCCTCCAAATTTTGAAAAGTTCATTGTTACAAACCCGATTCACTGATTGATGAAAAGGTCCCTTGATATGTTACCTTTAAATAAGTGACATTTCAATCAGCATATAAAGTTAGGATTTTGAATTCAAATATCAGAATATAGAGTTCAAACTTTTACTTTTCAGACACATACTGATATAAAATTACATTTCATATCATCATTGTTCAGTACATCATTTTTTGTTGTTAAGAATTTACAGTTATGTTATAATTTTGTATCTAACCAAATTGCCATACGGAAGATATAATAATGTGCTGAGAATTCATAAAAGATTTTTTAAAACACCTTATAAATATATAATTAATTAAATCTGTACCAGCTTTTAATTTAAGGCCTGCAGCTGTTGGTGTGATAGAAGCATCAAATTTCAAGAGAAGTTGGAGTATGAATAAACCAAAGAAAAAGTCCCCCCAAGAAGAAAATAAAATAAAAATTAAGCATGTGGATGATCACTGCATTGCTGCTTATATTCAAGTTTTAGTGCTAAAAAGGTTACTTTCAAATACATAATTTAGATTGTTTCAATTCATGCTGCAATCAAGTCTCCATTAAAATAATGCAAAATAAAAAAAAAAAATAAGAGTATCCAAATGTTTGATATTTATTTTATTTGCCCCTTATAAAAACTGGATGATTCAATTGTTCTTAAAGACAGTTTAAGATCACATAATTACATTCACATACTTTGTTAAATGTAATATAAATGTTAGTGTGCTGGAGAATAAGTATCACACTTTTAACACAAGATTTCATTTACCTTTTCTTTATTATGGTAATCATTCTTTAGGTTTTTCTGCTCAAATATCTACTTTTTTCACTTAAAAAGAGGCAAAAGGGAGTGCTATTTTTCTTTTTTTCTTTCTTTCTTTCTTTTTTTTTTTTTTTTTGGTGTGTGTGTGTTACTGAAGATTGAACCCAGGGAAACTCTGCTACTGAGCTAAATCCCCAGCACTTTTTTTATTTTGTTTTGTTTTAATTTGAGACAGGGATGACTAAGTTTTATGGCAGACATCAAACTTGCAGTCTTCCTGCCTCAGCTTCCCTCCTCACCAGAATCACAGGCCTATACTACTGCACTCAGCAAGAGAAGTGATTTTTAAAGAGTGACTATTGTTTGATAATTTGCAATTTCTTTGGATGAGATTAGTACACATATAATATTAATAAAGTCTCAAGTTCTAAACACTGTATGTTAACTAGAAATGATTGTTCATATTTTATCAACATTAGATTCTGCCAGAAACTAGTCTCAGAAGTTTCTTGTTATTCATTTAGGGTAAAGTTTATTTTAGAAAGTTATAATTAAATGAAACAGTCATAATTCAGGGTTTAAATGTAGGAATGTTGGTTTTGTAAGAACATTTTGGGCTTGTTTTGTTTTGTTTTGGGCACACTGAGAATTGCATGCTGGAAGTGGTTCCCGAACAATTTCAAGTGTGGCCTGAGCTGTTTATGTCACTGAGTAAAATTAGAAGGGCCTGTTGCTAGTACCAGCGGCTGAAACATGAGCCAAAGCCAAACACGTGAGCGCCTTTTCTCCCTGGCTAGTTGGTAAAGCCCAACTCCTTCCTTCTCGTCCTGTAAGTAATGGAAAAGTTTGAAACACTCTCTCTCCAGTAGAGCTCAGGCCAGCTGTCACTAATTCTCGTGTGTTTGTCAAAATTTCTAAGGTAAGTAACCGTTTTAAGTTGGATTTTGTATAATTCAAAGAATAACTTAAAAAACAAAGAATTAATAGGGTTTCTTGATTTGTTTTTCTTCATAGGTAGAAAACTACTTGATGAATTTAAATTAAATTTAAGCTAACAAATTAATTATTTCTAATAAATATGTTTTGATTTTAACAAAATTAAGTTAGCTTCTCATTTCAGCTCTTTAGATTATTCTGATTACTAAAATGCTACATATCTTAGCATAATCACATATTTCTCATTTTGTAAAATATGGTAGCATTGCCATATTATTAGACATTTAAGTTGTATACTGTAGTTAGTTTAGGCAAAGTATAATCTTTAAGATCAACTTCTTCTAATTCTACTCTAAATTTTTGTGATAAAATTATTTTTTTAGAGTATATTGATAGTTTTGTCAGGGATATTAAGAAATAGACTGAAATTAATGAGACCAAAAGTCAAGTGGTTTTATCATGTGGGAATAAGCAAAACGAGAGCAAAATATCAACCTGGCTCCTAAGTGTTCTTGCACCATAGGAAGAATGTTTCCCTCCCCAAATCTGAAAAAGACTTAAGTGCTGCTCAAAATTCATGAAAAAAGTAAAATAAGTAGGGTAAAAGAAAAGATGTGCTAGTGCTTTTGCTTACTGAACTTGTAGGTCCCTTTTCTGTGTTTCCTAATATGTGGTAGTTTGGAAAACATAAATTTTTAAAGAAAGTAATACAGAACGATAATAAGGGAAAATGTAACTCAATTGCCTGAATGATTCATCAACTGGATGGAGTAACTCACTAGTAAAAAAGAAACTTCAAAATGTACCACATTTACTTTGGGTTTTTTTGTTTGTTTGTTTTGTTTTGTTTGTTTGTTTGTTTCTTGAAAACATTTTACAATGAGGAACAAAGAGGCACACTTAAGGAATTTCAGAACTACTGGTTCAAATTGGGGTTAGTTTTATAGGTTCTAGAATTTGAGATTTTCTTTCAAAGCCAAATGAAAAGTAGCATTTCAGTATAGTTAGATATACAATTCTAAAGATTCACAAGTACAAGTTTCCAAATGATGCTGGCTAAGCTTTCATTTAAAATACTGAAAATAAATTTGTCACGTATTGTCCTATAAAAAAATACACTTTCTGGTCATTAAACTAAATTGCTATTAGAAGAAATGTGGAAATTAAATGCTAACTGTGAAATATTAGTGGTGTCCAATCTGTTCTGTGCTGTGTATTTTGGAAGGGCTGCAGTTGGTTCTTTTTCTACTCTTTACTCCGTGGCCCATGGTGACCCCACTGCTGCTTCCCAGTTGTGTCCATCATTGCTGTTTCTTGCCCTGGGGGGGGAGGGGCGCAACACAGCAGAGCACTGAAGAAGTCCGCCTTGCTTCAGAAACCTGCCTGAGCCTCCCCACATGTTTCTTTCTATCCTTCCTCCTTTTCTCTAAGCCTTATCAGCATCTCTCTGGCATTATTCTTCTCTGGACCGCCACAGAGCCAGAAAAATTCATGATGTTCTTATTATAGAATCCATCCCCCACTGTATTTTTGTCCTTATAGACTCCAATGTCTGTTTAATTTTATGTGTTGTGCTCTAGAGAATTTTATGGGAAGATTGGTACAGGAGGATTTATTAACTTGTGACTTTGCAAAGGTCTCCAGACTTCTCTCAAAATCCCTTGAAATGTCAACATCTACTGGACTTGAGGCTGCCTGGTGTGTAACATATCGTCAAGGAACTGTGAGGCTGAGGACTTAGGGAGGGCTCTCTTTCGATCAAAGGCATTGGTGCTTCGTCCTATGGTAGAGGGAAGCCCCTGGAACATTTATGACATAAAAGCTGTGCAGTCCTACTTATTATTTGTAAGAATTGCCCTTTTTGCCATGGAAAATGAATTACGGCAGTGGAAGAGGAAGTGAGGGATACCTTGAAATCTAGCTTCACCTTCATGACTATTTTAACTCAATTTTTAAATTTTCACTTTTTCTTGGGAAATGTCTTTGAAAAGTATAACAGTTTTGTAACAATAAATGGTGAAAAGTTTAGGCTGTGAAGTCAGTCTGCTGTGTTCTAGCCACATGATCTCCTGTGGATTACTTAATTTCTAATGCCTGTTTCTTCATGTGTAAAAGGAGGCATTAAGTCCATAAAAGGCACTTACAAAGTTTCTGAATTCCGAGTAAATAGTTGTCCCCATCATCCTTATCATTAAAAAAAAAAAAAAAAAGACACATAATCTCTTATCTTGACCAGCACTGACAGGAAAATAAGAGAAGAACTTCAGAGAATGGCTTTGAATGGTTAAAATGGCTACCCGGCTTCTCCAGTCCTCTAAAACAGCCCCATGAATAATCCCTAACCACGAAGGGGATTCCAGGCTGAAGCTATTTCTGCTCCAGCTGAGAATGTTCTCTGCATGCAGAGACAGCTACTGAGGAGTGGTGTGCACATTCCAGGATGCAAATAGCAAACCCTGCTTAAGTTCTCTGCAGCTGAGGATCTCTGATGGTGGAATTTAGCCACAACAACAACAACAACAACAAAATCAAACAACTGTTTAAAATTCCTATGAAAATTTTCCTTTCATTAAACATTTTAGGTCTTAATGAAACCTTTATATCAAATATTCTGAAATGTTAATCTTGGTGAAACATAGAATGCATTTGAATATGTATATTTTGGCACCATTTGAAAGTCACATTAAATCATCCCATTCCAATTTTGAAGAAAGGGTAACAATAAGGGTAGAAGTGAAGACCTCTGAAACTTTTTTAATAAACTGTCAAAGCAATCAGAAGATTGCATATGCACTTTTGATAAGAACCTTAATTATGTTTACCTCAAGAATTCTCTTGGCTTTAAATCTTTCATTTAGAGTCTTGCAACTAAAAAGTTCAGCCTAGCTGATACATTCAAATAACTTTCTTAAAATTTGTTCTTAATTTTCTCAGAGTTAGAATTTAGTTAAGTGCTCTCTTTAGGGCCTAGCCAAATTAAGGTTTGTTTTATTTTTTAAGAAGGGGGGAATTGGGTTAATTTGCTGAAAAATTCAGTTTCACGTATAAAAAAACAAAAGTTTTGATAAATTAGATAACAGGCTACTTTATTCTCTGTTTGATTAAGCACAGATTTCATGAGTTATTTTAATTTAAGGTTTTTCTAAACTCTTTCTTTATAAATAGTCAAGCCTAAAGGTTATATCCATACGGTATAAATGGCACTGCCATAATGTTGGTCTCCCTTACAAAGATGGTATAGTAACTGGCTACTGAATGGCCAGTAATTTTCCACATTTCTCTGGAGACTTGCCTTGGGATTCAGCCCATGTCTTTGTCTGGCTGGCGCTCTCTCTCTCTCTCTCTCTCTCTCTCTCTCTCTCTCTCTCTCTCGCCTAGCCTGCTTTCCTGGTTGCTGATTAATTTATCTTGAGAGCATTTCCTTAATAAATTATCTATACAAAAGTCCTCATCTGAGGCTCTGCTTCTGGAGAACCTGGCTTAAGATAAAGCTGAACGGTATTCTATTGAGAAGTCCATCAGTGGGACTGATCGTACTGTGCCCCTATCTTTCCAAGAACAATTGCTTAGACAGGATCCCCAGGAACCAGGCTCTGAGCTGCAATCTACATGCCAGTTTATTCAGTTAAGCACACCTTCAATAAAAACACCTGCAGGAGAAAGAAGGCAGTGAAACTGAACCAAAGGAAATGCCAAATAGCAATGTACATGTGATGGAGCTGGGATGGACCTCCAGACTGTATCCCAAATTGAAGGAAGGGCTGGAATTTTGCACCTGTACCTTGATCTGACATTAGATAGATGTAGCCCAGGTAAGGCAACTCAGCAGTCGACAGTCATTCTTGTCTTCTGCTATTATTGCTATTCTTAGCTAAGAAGTGAGTATCTTAGTTCTCAAGAATGACCATGGCAGCAAACTGTTGCAGTCCATCACTCAGATTCTCTTGTTTCATATACCTAATTTGGGATTCTGATTGGTCTCTTTTCTCAGAAGGCTACTAAAAGAAGGCTAATTGAATGAACTACAGACTCTACTTGTGAGCTGTTCCTCAGGATTGCAACTAATACTTATCATTTTTCTCTATCAACTACTACCTGCAACTACCCACTCAAGATTCCCCTCACTGTCAGATGACACCATTACTAGCCTAGGTAGCCAACCTGGTGAGGTGACTTTGACATCCATCTCTGAGAGGTCTGAGCTTATCACCATATCCTTATCAGCCCAGTACACTTGTGGCACCTGTTCATTTACTGTCAAAACAGGAGAACACCCAGAAATGCCCTGTTGGTCTACCTGGGTGACAAAGATATTCTTCCTAACAGCTATTGTCAGAATTGTGCACCCTATTCTTCCTAGTAGTATCTTGTCATGGGGCTAATGGTCTGAATAGCAGTTTGAAGATTAATGGAACTAATGTTGTGCTCCCTGGTAGAAGAATTCCTCACTGAGAACAGACTTCGGTACACAGAGCCCATGGTAGTAGGGATGGGAAGCTCACATGTTCCAACTGGTCATAAAAAGTGATGCTAGAAAACATGACCACTTCCACACTCAGCCTTGGCTCTGAGACAGATTTTTCTCTCCATCACAAAGCAGCACCATGAAGATGTTGATTTAGCATCCTGAAGTATTCCCTATCCTCCAAGAGGTCTCCAAGGGGGGATCCCAATAGCAAATTGGAAGGATTACTCAATCTGGTAGTTCCTTGGAAATACAATATAGGATAAGAATAGTGGGTCACTTGGATTCACTGCCATTTCATGGAGAGACCCACATCAATGGAGCAAATGCTCTATAAGTCCTTGGATAGAAATGCTGGCTGAGGTCTTATAGACAGAATATTCCACTCCCAGCCTTGGAGTCTGTTCCAGTCAATATGATGTGATCACCTGGCCACTGAGTGGCTTCTTGGTCTTATTGAAGGATGGCACTGTCTCCAGGTTCAGCACTGGTATCTGTCATGGGTAGTTTTAGATCAGCTTTGCTGAAGGAAGCCCTTGCTGTTGGGCCCATGCATGATCTTCATCCCACACCATTTGGGGATACTCTATAAGAGTCCATGGTGGGGGAACTGGAGTGGGTGATGAGGGACATTCTGACTTTTTGGTGCCTCCTCTGAAGTGGACACTGCAAAGGGTGTTGACAAAGTTACAAAGGGGAATACAAAGAGTCCCTTGTGACTAAGAGACTCATCCACAAACCTCTTTCCCTGAATTCTGTCTTTCCAAATTCCCCTCTTCCAGGCCCCAATGGACCAGCTTAGTCATCCACTACCATCCATGGACTGTGTGTATTCTAACTCATATGATTTCTGTTTATATAAGTGGATGAGCCAATGCACCACTTGTAGTCTTATCCTTAAAGAAGTTTCATTTCATGATTATCTTTCAGGATCACCCCAGTTGGGGCTGTAGAAAAGCAGCAAGCTTTTGATGGTTTGCACCAACACATTGGGCCAACCCACCCTTAAACCAAACTTGGCATTTTTCTTCCCCATAGGCTGATCATAAGGGACACCCCCAGGTAGCCAGAAAGCAGGATAAGCTGGGAACAGGTGCAGGTACATTAGAGTGACATGGATTCCAAGTCTCCTGCACCTGTAGCCTGCTGTATCCCTCTGCCTGCTCCAGTCCCTGGTACACCACTTTTAGCTTACAATGGATTGCTGCTGGGCCTCCTAACATTATGCCATGATGGGAATTCTTGGCCACAGGAATTCCTGGTTACTTGATTTCCCATGATCAGTACTTTATCTCCACTAAGGCCAAGCAGAACTTAGGAAAATGCTTTTCAAATGGCATATAGTTCTCTGCTGCAGATGTCATGGCCTTATTCCAAAATCCCAGAAAGAAGTCTATGTTGTAATTCTTCCACTGTAGCTTGCCATAAATATCACATTACATCCTTTACTATCAGAGATATCTCATCCCATAAGGGGGCAAGGATGTATGGCCTAATCATCAGGAATGCTCACACTATAGCCTGCACCTGCTGCCAAGTCCTATTCTGGGCCCCTCACAAGGCTCTCAGCTTTCATTATAACAATAGAAGAGGCTAGCTTCAGAACCTGACATGGATTAGGAGGCATTATTTTTCCTTTACAGCAGTGGTAGGTACAAGCTACAATAATTTACTCTTTATTTTCAAGGGATTTTCCTGAATGTCCTGGAGCAATGGTCTCCTAAAACATTTACTAACTTGTCAAGTGCCAAAATCTTGGTAGGATTTATCTCTTACCTTCTAAATTCTCCAACGTATGTGTCAAATCCATCCCCTAACCTAGTTAACATAGTACCATAAACCTAGCAAACAACTGTGTTCCAGAAATGCCCAAGATGGCCCAAGCCCTTTTGAGTACATGAAGACAGAGGGAAATAAATTTAAGCATGACCATGGAGCAAGTAAATACTGTGGTCAAGCCCATGTGAGTGTGAATCACTTCTTGTCCTCAGCTATGAGAGAAGTGGGGGAAATGCATTTGCCAACCCAGTGGCTTTGTGCCTGTATATGGGGCTAAATTAATCTGCATGAGCAGGAATGATACCCCCAGCACACCAGCTCCAGAAACATCTACCAGTTTGGATTTGAAGCAGGCCTTAGTTGTCTTCTGGGAAATATCTGGTTTTTCTAGGATCCAATTGGTGACTTAAGTGGGAACATGGTTTTAACAGCTAACCTCATGTCCTGTGAGATGGGCACTTTTCTCTGCCATTCTTCCTGGGATACATAAGGAATGAAGGGCGGTCTTGGAACTTTTCTCAGTTTTTCTCACTGTCATGTTCTTCTCCCAAGGCACTCCCTACATTAGATTTCTATCAACTACCAAATATGTACATCCCAATTTTATATTTGTTTTTTGGGGAAAGGACCATTTGGTAGTTCCAAGGACCAAATACGAGCCAAACTGGGGCTAGGATTCTATTTGTCACGTGATTCTCATATGTCCTCACCATGATGGCTTTTCAAGTCCGTAGTATTAATGGTCAAGCTAGCTTCTATGTCCAGTGTCCTCAAAATATTGAGTATTCCCTTTTCTACAGTGTACTATAACCCAATTAAATGTGTTTTGGCTCTCTTGGGGACGGGCTGGGGACAATGGTAGTCATTGCTATTGATGTTGCAAGGCACCCTCCTTCTGGTGACCTGGCCTCTCCTCAGTCAAGAATTTCCAGATGTGGAGACTGGATTAATCTGAAAATCAAACAAAGAGTTGTAATTTTTATGGGGGTAGTAGCCTTGAGCCTACTAGGAAAGCTCATTAGTTTCATTTTTGGGGCATGAGGGTACTGGGGATTGAACCAGGAGCATTTATCCACTGAGCCACATTCACAGCCCTTTTTATATTTATTTATTTGTTTATTTTTATATATTTATTTATTTGAGACAGGGTTTCTCAAAGTTACTAAGTCTGGCTTTGAACTTGCAATCCTCCTGCCTTAGCCTTCCAAGACACTGGGGTTAAAGGCATGTGCCACCACACTCAGATGATTTCTTTTGATTGATAGATTGAATCATCCCCTTGTTGGATGTCAATCCATCTTTGCCCTCCTCAATGACAGCCTTGCAGTTCTGATTTTTCTCTGTCACTAAGCTTCAGCCATAGCTATTTCCAATCCTTTGATAGAGATCCGTCTCCCAAGATCCTTCCAAATGATAAATCTTATATCCTCAAAGAATGTTCCTTAATGTACTGGACTGGATATTGCTGTCCTTGCTCCAGTCCAGAACTTCCCCACCTGGGCTATGTTGTTATTCAGCCTTAATTATTCACTGGGTGGCCAGGAGGGGAAGTGGTGAACATGTTGTCACATCTTCTTAAGTGGGAAGGAGAGGGGGAGTGGGTCATGTCTGCTCTAGGGAATCAGGAGTTTCCAGTTTCTTGAGTGCTTTGTCCCAGATGTTTCATCCCAAGTCTCAGGGCCCCCTCCTCCCTTGTAAGGGCCCTCATCCTGACAGAGCAGACAATCTCAGCAAGAACTGAGAACTCTATCTTCATTGTCACACCACTGCTCTCATGAAGAACCAGATCCCTTGCTTGCTGTGCCCTGCAGTGGAGGGAGGTAAGCATCTCTGCAAAAGCTCTGGCAAGGCCCCATGACCTTCACAGCTTGCCTTCATCATCTCAGCTTTCTATCTTCTTCCTCCAGTGCCTGGATGGAGCTCAGCAGAGACATCAGTTCCATTGCCTTCATGATAACACTTCATAGAAACCCTCAAACACCGTATCTATTGCACCCAATAGTCAATTTCCTTCCACTGGTATCTCTTCTTGGTTCACCACCAGTGACAGTTTTAGCAAGGATGCCCGACTGTGTGTCCTGGACTACTCCACCTACTGCCAGGAAATGGTCCTTATTTATCAGTCACCGATGGGTGATCCTGATCCCAGATGCTGTTTTAGATTGAATTTCCAGACTATTCCAACCACCAGCCCTGTGACATCAGTTTCCCTGAGAAACACAGAAGACGAGCATTTCCATGGGGGAAGTTCACTGAGGAAAGCTCTGGGGAAGAGCAAATTTAAGGGAGTGGAGGAATCCAGGCTGAACAGAAAAAGAAGCTGAGCTGTTGGTGTGGGGACCACAGAGGACCCAGCTGATCCTTCAGGGCTGTTGGGGGTGCTTTCTGAGACAGACTGGCCCTTCAGAGATGTCATGGATTGTTGAGAGCCACAGCCAAAGGGGCCCCAGCAAACTTGCAGACTGCCAGCTGATGATTGGCTCACAGCGGCCCCAGCAACTTCTAGCTGATTGGCTCCTTTGCAGTGATGCTCATTGGGCTGTTTCCCTGCCCTTTCAGACCACGGAGCTGCTCATTGGGGGACTTTTTGGCTCCGCCCACATGACCCAGCCAATCAGCCTCAAGAGCAGGAGGATTGGGGGAGGTGGAGAGGCTTGTGGTTGTGAGAGAGGCTTGTGGGAAGCCAGTGGTGGCAGTTGGGCTCTGAGGGTTTTTTCCTGAGGAGCTGTTTTGTTTGGCACGTGTAGTTCTAAAAATAAAGTTAGTTTCTTTTGACAAGTGGCTCCTGAATTGTGCCCAGCCAGACTGCGGCAATGGATTAAGGCAGGGGCCAAGCCCTTGTTCTCACTATTGGCTAGTGGTTGGCTGTCCAAGGAGCTTTGGGGGAGTCAAATCTGTTCAGTTCCAGCATAGGGACTGAGGTATGACCTCTGAGCAGGAAACAGCCCTGGGAGCTGGGTGAATGCATTTAGGTGAAAATGGAAGCAAAGTGGAGGTGAAGAACTGGGTGGCACACTCTAGCATTTTCTGTAGCAATACTATTTAGGATTTTTGTTTCTATGACTTTTTTCCTTAGTTTTTTAGAAAATAATTTTCTTTCCTGACTTGTTTTACTTCTGTAGTTATGACCAAAGTGCAATCTGATAGGACAATTAAAAAATAGTGTTTGATGGCAGTTTTCTTGTTGCATTATATTTACACATTCAATCCACAAATATTGGTAGGAGTTCTAGACTCTGAGATTGGCCACAGAGGAAGAAAAGCCATCTTGGTCTCACAGAGGTAAAAACATAATAGGGGAACACAGATGCAACATTTGGGTTTTGGTTTTTGTTTTGAGTGTTAAATTATCTAGGAAAGAGGAGACTGGGGAGAAAAACTTGCATTAAGAATAATTTAAGCCATGGGTTCAATTCCCAGACTAGAAAATAAAACAAAACAACAAAAAAGTAATTTTCTTGGATTCAGAAGTAGGTAAACAGGTTAGCGCTACCAACTTAACTGAGTGCCCCCAACTCCAACCTCCCAGCCTAGCCCTGCACAAATTCTGCCTAATAGTAATTATACTCAAAGGGACGTGCCAAAGGACAGCTAAATAATTGTCTCTTTATTCTCAACATGGACATATTAGAGGTTTCATTATTTGGGTGATTACTTTGATACAAAAAGCAATTTTATATAACTGCTCTATTTAAAATATTTTTGTATGACTAAACATGGAAAGTACATAAACATGTAAATAATTTATATAATAATTTTAGCAACTTTGTATTTGAACATCTTTACCTCTGACACATAATTATTGTATGTAGTTATGGACCATGTCCCCATAGATCTATTTCCTCTAGCCACTCCCTACTTTCCCACAGTTACCACCCAGTATACTGGTCCTCTCAAATTATCAATCCATCAAATGAATTAATTCACTGATGAGATTACAGCTCTCATAATCGAATCATTTAACCTCTGAACATTCCTGCATTGCCTAACACATGAGCTTTTCAGGAGGCACTTCATATCCAAAGCATAACTAGCAGACATATTAATTTCATTTCCTTTGGATATGTACACAGCAGTGAGATTACTTGATCATATGTTGTTCTATTTTTAATTTTTTTAGGATACCACCATATTTTCCCCATAATGTCTATACAAATTTAATAGCACCAACCATTTATAAGGATTTAAATTTCTCCACACTCTGACCAAAATTTATCTATTTTAGTGTAGCCATTCTAGACAGGCATGAGGTGCTATATCATAGTGGTTTTGATTTGCATTTCCCCAATGATTAGTAATGTTGAGGATATTTTCTTATACCTATTGCCTATTTGTATGTGTTCCCTTGAGAAATGCCTATTCAGGTTTTTTGACCATTTTTAAATCAGGTTATTAATTAATTTATTACTATTTCATTGTTTGAGTCCTTTTATGCTCTGGATATTAACTCGTTATCAGATATATAGTTTGCAAATATTTTCTCCCATTCTGTAGATTGTCTCTTTACTCTGTTTTGTGTTTCCTTTGCTGTGCAGAAGCTTTAGCTTTTAAATTTGGTACAATCCCATTTGTCTACTTTTGCTGTTGCTACCAATACTTTGGCATCTTCTTCAAAATATCCTTGCCCAGATGGCCTTGATTAATTTTATTAATGACATTATATAGCTTTTCTGATTTGATGTAATGTCTGTAGTAATATTTTCCAGAACTTTGTCAAGAAGTAGCATCATCACATTCTATAAATATATAATCTTTGAAACATTAAGATGACCTACCATAAGAAACTATGAATTTCATACTTACAATACAATAACAGCAAGTATAATGTTTCCCCTATGCTAAACATTATTCTAGGAGCATCTTATTTTACATTTGGAACTGACAAATTTTAGAAGCCTCCAGATGTGTAAGATGCCTAAATATTTTAAAGGATGTAACACAGCCTTTACAAGGTTAACTAGATTGGTTATAAATATTAATGACCAGGGATAATAAAGTGACTTTGAAAGAATTATAATAACTAGAGGCATAATAGACTTTATGAAACTTATAGTTCTTGAGATGTTAAATCCTGTATGTAATTCACCAGGCAGTTTTGCAATTCAACTGCTTTGAGAAAGATAACCACCATGTACAGAAAAATTGACCATAAGAACTTTGAGAGTCCCGGCTATAAGCCTCCTTTAGAGAATCAGGGAATTTAGAAGAAAATTATTATATCACTCACAATATTGGAAAACCCTTTATGATACCAAGCCACAGGCCTATAAAACACTCATGTGTTAAAAAAATTCTTGAACAACTGAATAATTGGAAACTATACTTGATAACAACTATTTTGTTGATATACCTTTCAGAACCCCTATACAATCAAATAGCCCACATCTTTAGAGGTACTTACTGAGCAATATGAAGATACTTTTTGGACTTGGAACTCAAAATCCACAACAAAACCTTAGAAAGTACATGTTTTTTTAAAGACTGCAAATTAAATTAAGAAATAAGCCATCTTGTTCATTTGACACCTAAATCTAAAAAGTATATGCTTTAAAAACAAACAGACAAGCTGGGATCAAAGAATACTATACCTTTAATCTGCCACTTTTGTTGGGGGAGTCTTAATGTTAGAAGACTGAGTGTCCCTGAGTAAATCTTCACAGTCTTCCCAGAGCTCTACTAAGACCTCAACTGGAGTAGGTTGGGAAAGAAATGGCAGTCTGAAGAAGGAAAGGAAGAGGAGAAACAGCAAGGAGAATGCCAGATGTCAAGCTACTGAGCTCAGGGATAAGAAGGAGACACAGCTTCTTGCACCACTTCTAGGTCTCAGAACTAGGGGGTCAAAAACCCAGAACTCTGCAGCAGAGCATTTCCAATGCGTTCTAACCAGTATCAGGATGCATCCTAGAACTAGGGTGGTCAGAAGCCACCAGCTATGGGGATGAGCTGGACAGGCCATTTGACTTGATCAGCTGACAGAATTGATCATTATACTTTTATCATTGATAGGTTGTTAAAATTCAGGCTGGCTTATATGAAACCAAAAGAGAATTCCCTTAGATTTGAAAAGCAGAAGTAGAAAAAGTGCTTTTCAGATGCTAATATTCCTCCTAGATCCAACCCATTTCATCTTATGAAGGTAGAACTTTCTTTGATCTTGAGCTTTAAAATGCACAGTTCAAAGACAAAGAATGCTTATGGGATTAACATTCATGTTAGAAAATGAAGTGGTGTGCTTGACCACTGAGATATGAAATGAGGGAAGTTTCAGCCTATGAATCAACACATAGGCATCCAGGCATCTATCACACCATTACAGCAACAAAAGGGTCTGGAAAATAATAATATGTAAATATATCATTTTCCTCTTTTGTTCAGTGAGTTCAAGTTCTTTTCCCAGCTGTTAAAGTAATTGGTATTCAAGTTGGTAGGGTTTCTGTGAAAGAACGGGAATAAGAGTTACATGAAATATCAGTAAAATTGGAATGATTTGGTTTTTAAATATAATGTTATAGCCTAACATTGAAAATCTATTCCACAAATGCATTGCAGATAAGAATGTGCTTCATTCTGCTGTCTTCAGCAAATGCTTACAATTTGAGCCCCTACTGTGCACCAGACATTATTTTAGGGTTCTAGCTGTATAATAAATAAAAGAGGGGGGCTGGGAAGATGGCGGCGAAGGGAGTGCATCACTACAGTGCACCGCGTCACTGTGCAGGAGAAAGACGAGGTGAAACAGCTGAAGGCTATCTTGTTGGGAATTTCCAGTGAAATTGAGGTGCTCCAGAATCTAGTGGACGGATTTCCATCTCGCGAGGTTCGGCTGTGGGGACTCAGTCGCAGGCGATTTCTCCGCACGGAGGGTCGCATTGCCTGATCGGCGGAACGCCCCACAGCTGGAGTCCGCGGCGCACGCTGGGAGCGGCGAGGTGCCGGGGTGGGTGCAGCGATGCGGATTCTGGGGGCTCCTGCCAGTGGTGCAATGGCCATCCTTAGTGCTGAGTTCCGGCTTTGA
The DNA here is from genome assembly GCF_964194105.1 of Spermophilus citellus. Classification (NCBI taxonomy): domain Eukaryota; kingdom Metazoa; phylum Chordata; class Mammalia; order Rodentia; family Sciuridae; genus Spermophilus; species Spermophilus citellus. The sequence continues at coordinate 71,954,511 of NC_138182.1, read as the reverse complement.
GACAGAGGAGAGAAGCAGTCCAGTTCGGTTCTCAACACTGGTCGGACCACGGAGGAGGACAGCAGCCGCCATCTTGGAGAGCTGATGTAATCATCCCTGTTTTCTACTGACCTCAGCTCATTCAGCTAAGGAACAGGTGATTTCAGGCTGGTATTTGCCTGCGTCTCGCAGACAGATCGCTCAGGCTCGGGGCTGGAGAACCAGTGGAGAATACTCCTAGGGGCTCGCTCCTGGCAAGGCGTGCGCTGGGCTCTGAGCGGCCGGAATCTGGTTCCCTGGGCTGCTTAGGCCAAGGGCTGGGGAACCTGCGGAGACTGCGTGTTGAGGCCAGCTCCAAGTGGAGCGTGAGCTGAGCTCGGGGCGGCTGGGTTCTGACTCCCGGAACAGTTTTGGCCCCGCTGGGGAGCCCGCAGCGGAGCGTGCACCAAGCTCGGAGAGCTTGGAGCGGCCGGGCTCTGGCTCCCGGAGCTGCTTTGGCCTGGGGCAGGGGAACCCACGGGGGTCGCTCCTTGGAGCCTGCTCCTTGCGGAGCGTGAGCCGGGATCAGAGAGGCCGGGTTCTGGCTCCCGAAGCTGCTTTGGCCCAGGGTTGGGGAACCTGCGGTGACTGCTTCTCAGTCTGGGTCCTGCTGGGTGCTATGGGGGCCAGGGGGGCAGAGTGGAGCTGCCGCCTGCGCCCAGATCAGGCCAAGTGACCCGCCGGCGTGGTATCACGACACCCCAACTGCATCAGGGGCCGAAGAGAGTAGCCACCCACGCCTAGAACAGGACCAGCGACCCGAAGGCCTGGTAGCCAAGTCACCCCATTTGGAGTAGGGGCTGTGCAGAGCCGCCGTCTGAGCCTGCAAGGTAGGCAGACCTGCGACCCACTGGCAGGACAGGCCCGGTAGCCTGCCAGCGTGGTGGACACGTAGCACCGAGGCAGTCACGTCACACTGGTTGGAGTGGGGGTGGAGCAGAGCCGCCGCCTGTGTCCAGAAAAGGCCCAGCGACCCATTGGAGAGGCAGTCAGGTACCCCCATTGGGAGTGGGGGCTGAGCAGAACTGACGCCCGAGCCCGCAAGGTAGGCAGACCTGCGACCCACTGGCGGAACAGGCCTAGAGGCCTGCCAGCGTGGTAGACACGTCACACCAATTGGAGTAGGGGCCGAGCAGAGCCGCAGCCCACATCCGGATCAGGACCAACGACCCGAGGGCGTGGTAGTTACGTCACCACAATTGGAGTGCAGGCAGAGCAGAGCCACCACCTGCGCCTGCAGGGTGGGCAGACCTGCGACCGACCAGCGTGGTAGACAGATCACCCTAATTAGAGGAGGAGCACAGCCACTACCCGCCCTGCAAGGGAGATTTCCCAACTATACAAGAGCAATATAAATAAATAGGGGGAAATTTTCAAAAACACAACAGTTTCACCAAGCAGAAAGAAACGTGAGCAGTATGAAAAGACAAGGAAAGAAAGGACCACAAGCAATGCAGGTCAACTCAACTTTAGAAGAGGTAATCGCTGCAACAGATGGAATGTCAGGTAAAGAGTTCAGGGTATACATGCTTCAGATGATCTGGAGTCTCAAGGAAGACATGAAACAGCAAAATCAGTCAATGAAAGATCACTTTGACAAGGAACTACATAAACAAATCCAGGAAGTAAAAGATCAATTACACAGGGAGATAGAGGTAATAAAAAACAAACAAATAGAAATCCTAGAAATGCAGGAAGCAATAAACCAACTTAAAAACTCAATTGAGAATACTACCAGCAGAGTAGATCACTTAGAAGATAGAACATCAGACAATGAAGACAAAGTATTTCAACTTGAAAAGAACATAGACAGCTCAGCAAGACTGCTAAGAAACCACAAGCAGAACATCCAAGAAATATGGGATAACATTAAAAGACCAAACTTAAGAGTCATTGGGATACAGGAAGGCACAGAGCTCCAAACCAAAGGAATAAACAATCTATTCAATGAAATAATACGAGAAAACTTCCCAGACTTGAAGAATGAGACAGAATCCCAAATCCTAGAAGCCTAGAGGATGCAGAATGTGCAAAATCATAAGAGATCCACACCTAGACACATTATAATGAAGATGCCCAACATACAGAATAAGGAGAGAATTTTAAAAGCTACAAGAAAAAGGAAGCAGATTACATTTAGGGGTAAACCAATCAGGATAACAGCTGATCTCTCAACACAGACTCTGAAAGCTAGAAGATCCTGGAATAACATATTTCAAACACTGAAAGAAAATGGGTTCCAACCAAGAATCGTGTATCCGGTGAAATTAAGCTTCAGGATGGAAGATGAAATTAAAACCTTCCACGATAAACAAAAGTTAAAAGAATTCACAGCTAGAAAACCATCTCTTCAAAAAATCCTTGGCAAAACATTACACGAAGAGGAAATGGAAAATAACAATGAAAACCAACAGTGGGAGGTAGGACAGTAAAGGGGGGAAAGTAATCAAAGAGGAAAACAAATCAGGTTTAGTAACATTAATAAACAAATATGGCTGGAAGAACAAACCATATCTAAATAATAACCCTAAATGTTAATGGCTTTAACTCACCAATTAAGAGACACAGGCTAGTTGAATGGATCACAAAACAAGACCCAACAATATGCTGCCTACAGGAGATGCATTTGATAGGAAAAGATATACATAGACTGAAGGTGAAAGGTTGGGAAAAATCATACCACTCATATGGACTGCGGAAACAAGCAGGAGTGTCCATACTCATATCAAATAAAATAGATTTCAAGCCAAAGTTAATCAAAAGGGATAAAGAGGGACACTACATACTGCTCAAGGGAACCATACACCAACAAGATATAACAATCATAAATATATATGCCCCAAACAATGGTGCAGCTATGTTCGTCAAGCAAACTCTTCTCAAGTTCAAGAGTCTAATAGACCACTATACAATAATCATGGGAGACTTCAACACACCTCTCTCACCACTGGACAGATCTTCCAAACAAAAGTTAAATAAGGAAACTATAGAACTCAATAACATAATTAACAACCTGGACTTAATTGATATATATAGAATATACCTCCCAACATCAAGCAGTTACACTTTTTTCTCAGCAGCACATGGATCCTTCTCAAAAATAGATCATATATTATGTCACAGGGCAACTCTTAGACAATATAAAGGAGTAGAGATAATACCATGCATCTTATCTGATCATAATGGAATGAAACTGAAAATCAACGATAAAAGAAGGAAGGAAAAATCATGCATCACTTGGAGAATGAACAATAGGTTACTGAATGATCAATGGGTTTTAGAAGACATCAAGGAGGAAATTAAAAACTTCTTAGAGCTAAATGAAAACACAGACACAACATATCGGAATCTATGGGACACATTGAAATCAGTTCTAAGAGGAAAATTCATTGCTTGGAGTTCATTCCTTAAAAAAAGAAAAAACCAACAAATAAATGATCTCATACTTCATCTCAAAATCCTAGAAAAAGAAGAGCAAAACAACAGCAAAAGAAGTAGAAGGCAAGAAATAATTAAAATCAGAGCTGAAATTAATGAAATTGAAACAAAAGAAACAAATGAAAAAATTGACAAAACTAAAAGTTGGTTCTTTGAAAAAATAAATAAAATCGACAGACCCTTAGCCATGCTAACGAAGAGAAGAAGAGAGAGAACTCAAATTACAAGCATACGGGATGAAAAAGGCAATATCACAACAGACACTTCAGAAATACAGAAGATAATCAGAAATTATTTTGAATCCTTATACTCCAATAAAATAGAAGATAGTGAAGGCATAGATAAATTTCTTAAGTCATATAATCTGCCCAGATTGAGTCAGGAGGATATAGACAACCTAAACAGACCAATATCAATTGAGGAAATAGAAGAAACCATCAAAAGACTACCAACTAAGAAAAGCCCAGGACCGGATGGGTATACAGCAGAGTTTTACAAAACCTTTAAAGAGGAACTTACACCAATACTTTTCAAGCTATTTCAGGAAATAGAAAAAGAGGGAGAACTTCCAAATACATTCTACGAGGCCAACATCACCCTGATGCCTAAACCAGACAAAGACACTTCAAAGAAAGAAAACTACAGACCAATATCTCTAATGAACCTAGATGCAAAAATCCTCAATAAAATTCTGGCGAATCGGATTCAAAAACATATCAAAAAAATTATACACCATGATCAAGTAGGATTCATCCCTGGGATGCAAGGCTGGTTCAATATACGGAAATCAATAAATGTTATTCACCACATCAATAGACTTAAAAATAAGAACCATATGATCATCTCGATAGATGCAGAAAAAGCATTCGACAAAGTACAGCATCCCTTTATGTTCAAAACTCTAGAAAAATTAGGGATAACAGGATCATACCTCAACATTGTAAAAGCAATCTATGATAAGCCACAGGCCAGCATCATTCTGAATGGAGAAAAATTGAAGGCATTCCCTCTAAGATCTGGTAAAAGACAGGGATGCCCTCTCTCACCACTTCTGTTCAACATAGTCCTCGAAACACTGGCCAGAGCAATTAGACAGACGAAAGAAATTAAAGGCATAAAAATAGGAAAAGAAGAACTTAAATTATCACTATTTGCAGATGACATGATTCTATACCTAGCAGACCCAAAAGGGTCTACAAAGAAACTATTAGAGCTAATAAATGAATTCAGCAAAGTGGCAGGATATAAAATCAACAAGCATAAATCAAATGCATTCCTGTATATCAGCAACAAATCCTCTGAAACGGAAATGAGGACAACTACTCCATTCACAATATCCCCCAAAAAATAAAATACTTGGGAATCAACCTAACAAAAGAGGTGAAAGACTTATACAATGAAAACTACAGAACCCTAAAGAGAGATATAGAAGAAGACCTTAGAAGATGGAAAAATATACCCTGTTCATGGATAGGCAGAACTAACATCATCAAAATGGCGATATTACCAAAAGTTCTCTATAAGTTCAATGCAATGCCAATCAAAATCCCAACAGCATTTCTTGTAGAAATAGATAAAACAATCATGAAATTCATATGGAATAATAAAAGACCCAGAATAGCAAAACCAATGCTAAGCAGGAAGTGTGAATCAGGCGGTACAGCGATACCAGACTTCAAACTATACTACAGAGCAATAGTAACAAAAACAGCATGGTACTGGTACCAAAACAGGCGGGTGGACCAATGGTACAGAATAGAGGACACAGTAACCAATCCACAAAACTACAACTATCTTATATTTGATAAAGGGGCTAAAAGCATGCAATGGAGGAAGGATAGCATCTTCAACAAATGGTGCTGGGAAAACTGGAAATCCATTTGCATCAAAATGAAACTGAATCCCTTTCTCTCGCCATGCACAAAAGTTAACTCAAAATGGATCAAGGAGCTTGATATCAAATCAGAGACTCTGCGTACATGAAAAAATGCTAACCATCGCTAGCAGTCAGAGAAGTGCAAATCAAAACCACCCTAAGATACCATCTCACTCCAGTAAGATTGGCAGCCATTAGGAAGTCAAACAACAAGTGCTGGAGAGGATGCGGGGAAAAGGGTACACTTGTTCATTGTTGGTGGGACTGCAAATTGGTGCAGCCAATTTGGAAAGCAGTATGGAGATTTCTTGGAAAGCTGGGAATAGAACCACCATTTGACCCAGCTATTCCCCTTCTTGGTCTATTCCCTAAAGACCTAATAAGAGCATGCTACAGGGACACTGCTACATCGATGTTCATAGCAGCACAATTCACGATAGCGAGATTGTGGAACCAACCTAGATGCCCTTCAATAGATGAATGGATAAAAAAAAAATGTGGCATTTATACACAATGGAGTATTACTCTGCATTAAAAAATGACAAAATCATAGAATTTGGAGGGAAATGGATGGCATTAGAGCAGATTATGCTAAGTGAAGCTAGCCAATCCTTAAAAAACAAATGCCAAATGACTTCTTTGATATAAGGGGAGTAACCAAGGACAGGGTAGGGACGAAGAGCTTGAGAAGAAGATTAAGATTAAAGAGGGATGAGAGGTGGGAGGGAAAGGGAGTGAGAAGGGAAATCCCATGGAAATGGAAGGTGTTCCTCAGGGTTATACAAAATTACATATAAGAGGAAAGGAGGGGTAAGAGAAGAATAATACAAGTGGAAGAAATGATTTACAGTAGAGGGGGTAGAGAGAGAAAAGGGGAGGGGAGGGGAGGGGAGGGGGGATAGTAGAGAATAGGATAGACAGCAGAATACATCAGACACTAGAATGGCAATATGTAAATCAATGGAAGTGTAACTGATGTGATACAGCTATCTGTATACGGGGTAAAAATGGGAGTTCATAACCCACTTGAATCAAACTGTGAAATATGATATATTAAGAACTATGTAATGTTTTGAACGACCAACAATAAAAAAAAATAAAAAATAAAACAAAAAATAAATAAATAAAAGAGGAACCCTTCCTTTCCTCATGGAGAAGAGTCCCAAGAGGAATAGGCAATAAAAAGTAAACAAGGATATCATTATTCCTGTAAAGAGTTATAGAGGAAAGAAACAGGACAGATTGCATATTTTCCACCCCAAAAGGTACACAGAACAGTGAGCATGGAAGGCTGGCATCAGGAGGTCAGAAGTGGCAGACATGGGGGACAGACCAACTCTCCAGGCAGAGGGAGAAGCCTATGTAACACAGGAAAAGCTGATTCAGTGTGAGGAAATAAAAGGAAGCCATTGTAGAAAAGAGCAGAATGGGATAAGATGGAGCTGGAGAGACTAGCTGTACCATGTTGGGTTTAGGTACAATGGAAAACTCCTGAGTGACCTTGAGCAGGGAAACTCATGGTCATTGTTGGGCTGCCATGTATAGAACTGGATTAAGGGGTCCAGTGGCAATACAGATGGGGTAAGCGGACAGGGGAGAATGGGTCAGAGATGTGGACACAACTTGCTGATGAAGTAGACACAGGGGTGGCAAAGAGGAATCATGGATGGCACTCATGTTGCTGAGAAAATCAATTGGAAATAGCTGAGATGAGATGAGAGAAGGCCAAGAGGAGATTTAGGAGCAGAGAGTAAAGTTATTAAAAGTTACTTTTTTTAACAATGTATTTCATATGCCAAGTACAAACATCAAACCAGACATAAATCTAGAGATATTTTAGATAGATTGTAAATTTGGGGATCATAAACCAATAAATAGTATTTAAAGATATGATTATGATAGAGTCACCTTGAAAGACTAAGGGAAGAGGAGAAGAGATGGTCCCAGTAAAGTTCAGGCAAAGCCTGACATTTAGAGGCTGGAGAGAGAAGATTAAGAAAAATCTGAGAAGGTAGAGGAAATGTTTTCTAGGAAGAAATAGCTAAGCATTAAAATAAAATAAGATAAATAAAATGAGGGAAATGAGCACAGGAAAGTGAACATTTGACCTAGAAACAAAGAGGTTTTATGATCTCTTCAGTGTTAGCCAAAGCTAAATATGATGGCATAACACTTAGAGAAATTATCCTTCTATCTAAATATTTACTATTGCACTCTTTCACTCTCTTCCCTTCTTACTGGTTTCTTCTCTGGCAATCTTTCTCCAAGAGATGGATACAGGAGTGTTGGCCGGTAAGTGTTAGGTGAGCCATTATCTTCTGATGCCAGAGGCAAGCTACTCTCAGAACATCTGAATCAATTTGGAACAATTGGCTTTGAGTGGCTGACTGAATTCCATGATGTCCCAATGCCATTTTCCATGCCTATACTAATGATACACCCTACCTGCTCTGCCTGTGTCACATACACAACTGTGATACTGAACTTGTGTTTACCTTGCTGATAGCTGGACCACAACAACATGGAGGTGAGGAGGAGTGTTCCCAAGGAAGACCATAAAAGTCAGTGCCTACCATATTGTGATACAGAAGGAAACAGTAGAGGCCCATTGAATTGTTATACCGAAGAAAATAGGAGGCACCAACTATAATATAACACAGAAGAATACGGTGGGCACCATTATATGATATAAAACAAGACATTAGGTGCCCAGTATAATATGTTGTAGAATAAAACTATAATATACAGAAGAAAATAGTAGGCGCCCACTAATCATATGACACAGAAAACAGTAGGCACTCACTATCATCTGATAACAGAAAATAACAGTAGAGGCCCCTATCAATACAGAAGAAAACAGTAGGTGCCACTACCGTGTGATACAGAAGCAGACAAGGAGTTGCATCTTCCAGCAGCTCATCAGTACAGGACTCTGTTAGCATTAACTCAACTCTCACTGCAACCAGCTGCTAACTTTTCTGGTTCCATTTTGATATATGCACACTAAATCAGAAATTGATGGTAGATAGAAACCGTGCCAAGAACTGGAGCAAATTCAGTACCAAGTGGCACCTGGATCTGGCTAAGAGGCTAGGGATACAAACACCATTGTCTTTGTTATGATACTTCAGTATGTGCACTTATAGTTGACCTAAGTGCTGTTCTCTTGATGGGTTGCTCTTCTGTATCATTCTGTATCATTTCTGCCTGCTGAATCACCTGATGCTAACGTTACTCCTTAATGACAATATGAAAGCTTCAGATTTCTGAATGTACTTTAAAACCAGGACAAAACATGGGGAAAGGTAGAATATTTGAAGTGCCTACTTTTGTAAATATAATACTGTTTTAAAATGACCCTAGGGCTGTGGATGTGGCTCAAGCAGTAGCGCGCTCACCTGGCATGCGTGAGGCCGGGGTTCGATCCTCAGCACCGCATGCAAACAGGGATGTTGTGTCTGCCGAAAACTAAGAAATAAAAGTTAGAAATTCTCTCTCTCTTTCTCTTTAATAAATAAATAAATAAATAAATAAATAAATAAATAAAAATGAGCCTATAGCAAAGCAAAAAAATAAAACCATGATTTTGTAAGCATATTTTTATGCCAATGGGATTGCATTTTTTTCTTTCCTTCTTCCCCATTCAGGTTTGTTAAGAAACTTAAAAATCATTTAATTCTGTTGGTTCAGCATATTTTTAAATATTAGAATTTTTATTTTATTTTAATAATCAGTTCCACTGTAAAGGAGAGAGAACAGATTCATGACCTTTTAATATGGTAGTTGCATGCACACATGTATATGTGTATTTATGATAAGGCTATGTACTATTGTGAAAATTATGGTGATTGGAACTTTGGATAAAATCCTTAATTATGATCCATTTGCTTTCCTCTGTATGTAGGTACATCATTCTGGGTAATTTAAAACATAGAGCAGAAATGTTCTTGAAATTATTTGACCATCTTAAATGTAGTCATAAAGTTGGGTCAAGTATGATAAATTTATTAGTATTAAAAGAAATATGTGTGTGTGTGTGTGTGTGTGTGTGTGTGTGTGTGTGTGTGTGTATATATATATATTCTATAAAGCCAAAAAAAAGAAAACATTTGGGAATTATGATTTTAAATGAATAAGGTAGATGGTAAGAGGGAAACTATCATTAACAACTTCCTGGTTTCTTTGTAGGATAAGCTCATTCCCAAAACTTTCATTCATCCTGCAAATACACATTGATTGGCATTCTGCAAATACTCATTGATTGTCTATTATGTACATATAATCCATACTTGGCATCCTTATATAGTCAGAGAGTTGTAATTAGCTTCTCATGTAGATTGCCTGGCTCTTTTGATGGATGATGTGACATTATGGTTACACTTATGTAGTAAGAAAATATCCTTTTTGACATTAGAGCTAAGTGATATGGTTTATGAAAGACAATTTTTGAAACCATGGAAAATCATTTTCTGAGAGTTTCATATTATAGGTGCTGTAAGAACTATACAGAAGCCCACAGTCAGAAAAACCAGTGCCTGGCAGGACCTTATCTGAAGCATGCAGTATCCCACCCCTAACACTCAAGTGAATTTCCCATGAAGCAATGAGGGAGATTGGAGAAGTTGTACACTGTGAACCTTCTCCACCTCCTGCAGGGCGGTTATCCTTAATAAATTAAGCTATTGAATATGGCAAGAAAACATAACATAAATTAGAGTTAGCATTATCATCCAGTATCAACATCAGCCCTATAGTATTTTATTCATCATTCTGGTATGAGTTTCTAATTTAACTCTATGATGACCAGTAAAAAAGGTTTGTGTGAGAGATGTGTTTTGGGCATTCTTTATACTTCCTGTGACCTAGAATGTTCTCAGTTTTTGTAAATTTTTCATTGTGTGCTCAAAAAATATAAGAATTTCTCAATGTCAGTTAGTTGTGTTCTCTCTGCACTCTTCTCATTTAGGTGGACTTGATCTAGTAATAGAGGTATTAAAATTCTCCACTATGAAAATTTTCCACTCTGAAAATGACTTTTCTTTAAGTAGATGGATAGACATAGGTATATCAGGATATGTTGTTAGGTGAATATAAGTCTAGAATTTGTATAGCCTCCTGGAGAATTTATTTTATATCTAAGTAGTATAGTAATACCTCATCAGTATCCTATAATTATGGGAATCCAGACATTACATAAATGACTGCCCCAAGAGAAAGGCGTGGCTGGAGTTACATCTTCTTTGGGAAAGCATGCAGAATGGCATGGTATAATGAACATGTCTGATTGGAAACAAGCAATGACTGCAAAGAGGGTATTAAGATGGACCCCTAACACCAGTAATCTAAACTCAGAACAGACTAATGAAACAGGCTTCTATGAACCATGAGACGACTGGAATAGTGCCCCTTTCACCCTCCTTTACTTCCTATTAGAATCTCTGAGCAAGCTCTGGGGTTCAGGATCATCCCCAGAGGTACTCAAACATTAGTGCTTTGCTGGAGAAGGATGGATTGAAACCCTCTGTGAGATCCTTGCTAGTGGGCCATAGCCTACATGTGTTCACCTGAGTGATTTCCTTAACTTTGCCTCATGCCTCCATCTTTACAAAGTTGAAATTTAGGGGCCACACTTACCATGTTAAGGTGGGCTTCACTTACTGTAATCCCAAGTGGTTTTTTTCCCTGTTTTATTTTTGGTTTTCGCTTTCAAGTCTATTTTACCTTGAAAGCTGTTCTGTTCCATGTTGACTTTGGTATCCCACTTTTTGGTTTCAATGTTTTTCTGGTACATGTTTTTACCATTTTTTATTTTCAACAGTTCATTCACTCCTTCAAAAAAATCTATAAAGTTTTTTTTAATGGTATACCTTTTCATTTTCTATTAAATTTTTTAAGTTTCTGATGATTTTATTTAACAAACTTGAATTAATTTATCCTGCTGAGGAGTCAGTGCCTGTTTTCAATCTAAGTGCCATGACAAGAATTAGTGATTATAGAAGGCAGAATACCTACTCTTAAGACCATTTTGTTTTAAATAACAAATACAAAATCATGACTTCCATAGTATATTAAAGTTTATATTTATGCAAAAGATATTATAATGATTCATGTCTGAATCCTTATCCATTAAAAGATTGATAACTATATTCGACAGATGCATTTCAAACCAATTATTATTAAGCATAGCCTCAACATACTTTGAAAGATGGTTAGCAGGGGAAGATGTATAATCTTTCAAATATAACAAATTATTTTTTAAAATGAAGGAGTCTATAAAATCAAATTCTGTCCAATATATATTAAATCTCAAAATATTTTATCTTGGAACATATATGTTAAATTCTAAAATGTTTGCTTTGTAATTATTTTTTGTAAAGGGTTAGAAATGGGTCCAAAAGTGCTATGCATTATTCCAGTCAGAACAATTTCTTGCCAACATGAATATCAATTTACATGACCTCAAAGTGCTAAAGAATTGGCCTCCTTCCCAGTGATAACTATATAAATATCAGAAGAAAGCTCACTAAATTAGAGAGGATCTAGAAATATTTTATATAATGTCTAATAAAAAATAATTTGAGTTGTGAGAAATATAAATGGTACATTAAAAAACAAAACCAACTTTTTAAAGATGTTTAAATTGAATATAGCTACTCATTTAGTTCCTGCTTACCTAGATTAAGGCCTTTTTAATACAACACAGTTAACACTGGTAGATGGCAATTTAACAAATCCAGAGTAGTATAAAAAGGCAATCATAAAACATAACATAATAAGAAATAAAACTGGAAATCTAAAAGAAAACATATTTGTGATCAAATAGAAATGATTTTGGTAAATGCAGCTCAGAAAGGAAGGATTAGAAAGCAACTCATGAGCCCCCAACAGTCAGCAAGTCCTCAATGTCCAGCCTCTTACTCAAGCTGTCAAAAAGAAAGTGCACAGATGTGGGGTGACTCACAAACCAGGGAAGCACAATCCCCAGTTTCCCTTTCCCTGGAAGAAACCTGCCAGATTGTAATGGAGCTTGCTGAGTCTCCTCAGTAAACTAGTAATCAACCTAATATTCTCCATTGTGAGTAGGTTTTCACTTTCTAATTATACAAGTTCAAGGAAACTCAGAAGTAACTCTCAGCTTATCTTACTGTTAGTTTTACCTTTAAATTTATATAAGTAACCTGGCTGTTTGTTCATTCAATGTTTTTATTCCATTTATTCAGTAAGTACTTATTGAACCTATACTATGTGCCAGGTATTGTTTAGGTGCTGGAGATATAACAAAAAGCATTTCAAGGAGGAGGAGGAAATGGCTGCAGGTCCTGTGAATGAACATCTTGTTTAACAATGTGGAAGTCAACAGTGATTTTGCAAGGACAAGTTCAATGAAGTGGTAGGTCTGGATGTGGGTTCTGGAGATAATGCAAGTCACAGAACTGAATTGAAGAGACACTGAGTATAATCAACTGACCGTAGTTATTTTGCTATAAGGAAGAGGAAGAAATGGGGCTGGGCTGGAAACATTTGGCAAGCATCTTCTGTTTTCCAGGACACATGCAGTGTGCATGACCTCAGCCCTCAGGAGGCCATTGACTGTGGTCATGCACACTTCTAAACTGTTTATCTAATCTGGTATAGTATATCCTCATTCATATTCTTTTCATATTTAAAATACTAGAGACATTTTATTTTTCTCCATCAGTCTGATCCTACTTTAGATTAATACCTCGTTCCTAATAATTGTTTAAGAACAAGTACTGAATCTTTTCTTAATGGATCAAACATACCCATAAATCAATAATATTTTATTTAGTATATACTTCACAGGATTTGCTGCTGTCAATCTAGCCTCCTTTTGTAGCATCATTCCTGGAAGGTAGCTCAATTAATATCTATCAAACTAAACAGTTCATTCATTCATTTAGAGTTTTTATTTTGTGCCCATTATTTGCTGTTGTACTACATGAAGGATCTAGTGGTGAATAAAGCAGAAAATATTCTCGTGGAGTTTACATTCTAAAAAATGAGAGGAAATAAACAAATGAACAAATAAACTGTTCAGTTTCCCATCACTGACTTGGGGGGCCTGAGTAACAGAATTGCAATCAGCCCAAGACAAAATTGTCTTAAGTGAATACCAATATACTCAATTTTATGTATGAACAAAAGCATTTTATGGTAGACAGAACAATGCCTTCCAAAAATGTCCATGTTGCTAACCCTCAGAATCTGTGGGTACGTTCTTGGTAAAAGAGACTTTGCAGATGTGATTGTGTGAAGGCTCTTGGGATGGAGAGATCATCCTAAATTAGATAATTTACACTGGGGTGCCCAGTGTAATCATGAGGTTCCTTATGAGGAGTGGGCAGGAAAGCCAGAGTCAGAGATGGAGATTTGACAAGGATATAGTTTAGAGCCAAGATCTCAGGCTGCCTCTAGAAGCTCGGAAAAGGAAGGAACAGATTCTCACCTACACCCTCTACAGAAATGCATCCCTGCCCGCACTTTGATTTTGGTCATAGAGTTGTATATTTGGGGACTTTGGGCTATAAGATAAAGTTGTATTGTGCTAAGTCACTAAACTTTAGATAATTTGTTCAACCAACAATAATAAAGTATGTACAGGAATAGGAACATATAGAATTAGGAACATACCCACACTCTTGGAAAACTTTGCTAGTTTTATTAATCATGTCAGTACTGCCGATATAGGACAGACGAGGTTGGACACTGGAAGAATTTTCAGGAAGCAGGTTTATTTAAGCTTCAGCAGTCCAAGGGCTAATGCCTAAAACTCTCTGGACCCTGGGTCTGGAAATTCTTTTAGATTTATACTCAGTGGGGTGGTTACATGACTATGGGTGGGTACTCAACAGTTACTCTTTGTCCCATAGTTTTAGGCGAGGCAGAGGCCTCACACGTTTTTACATGGAAAACAGAGACATAACTTGTACAGTGAGCTCTCTTTAGACAGAGTCTATCACACCTTATGTCTACACACCTGGCATTTACAAGTAAGAGGAAGCTTCAAACCACATTGCGCTCTCTGCAGAACTCCTGTGAAAGCCTATTGATGCTCTTCATAAAGATCTTGTTGGCCAAGAGAGAAGCTTAATTATTACAGTTATGGAGTGGGAGGTGGGGTGCCTGGTCTGCATCACTGCAAAACAGACTCTGGGGGAAAGAATGAAGTGGAGTTTGCAGCAACACAGATTAGAGTTCACCAAGGGGCAGTTGATAGGACATGCCAAGGTGTGGCTGAAGGGAAAAGAGAATTAGCATCAGGGACCTGGGCGTGGGTAACTAAGTGTTGCACTGTCTAATGTAGAGAAGACTCAAGGAAATCAAAGAAATGCCTAAGTAAGGCCTTTATGAAATCATCATCAAGGTCAGTCCTGTGAACTTGAGGATACTAGTGGAAACAATTCTATATAGTCAGTTACAACATGAGAAAATGCCTATTGTTAAATTGGAAAGAGATTTAAAGAATTATTTTAGACCATGACTTGTTTTTCAATAAGGACACATCCAAATCATCCCTAAAAATAAACATGTAAACTCTGCATAAAAACATCCCAGACAAAGGTATTTTATATTCTGATTCATCACTTCACCACATTTGGAGAATTGGTCCTCAAGGTGGCAACACTGGAGATGGTGTGGATCTTTAAGAGGTAGGGCCTTGAGGGAGGTCCTCAGGTCAGTGGGTCCTCAGGTCACATTTACAAAATCTTCATAATTTCTGATTTTCCCTTTATGGAAAAAAAGCAGTTTCTTTTATTCTTTGTGTAAAGGGAAAAAATGATTTTAAAAAATCTCTTCATAGAGCTGAAATGGTGGCTAAAACTTACTCTAATTTGTGTAAACAATGAGTATTTGTAAACATTTGTATATAAAATGTATTCTTATCTGTCTTAAAGTGGGTAAATATTTGAGAACTTTATTATAGGCAAAGGTTGGTATGGTAGACATCTTGAAAAGAGCCTTTTAATTCTGTAATTAACTGAAGGAAGATATAATTTAATTATTTGACATAAAATTGAGTAACTGGAAAACACACACACACACACACACACACACACACACACACACATAGATAGATACCAGTTTGATTTTTTTCCCACTGAATATTTCAAGAACTTGATAACTTGATTATTGCAGGTTGATGCTTCAATTCCAAGTTTAACCCTGCAGAATTTTTAAAGCTGTATATGTGTATTGTGTTTATTGATTAAAACCTGAAAATATGGTCACTGGATTTCAAATGAATTTGTCATATCTAAAATATTTTAAATAATAGATTAAATATCTATCTCCCTGTGGTTAAAACATGTGATGCATTTCAAAGTAATATTTCATTCCCTTTTCAAAAACTATTAATTCTGGAAATTTATTACTGTGGTTAAAAACTTTTTTCCTCCACTGGTAGTAAACCAGTATTGACAAATAAGTTCTCTCTCTCCCCCTCCCCCTCCCTGCTTCCTCTGTCTCTCCTCCTGCACACCTCCCATGGCAGATGGTGCGCGAACAGTACACAACTGCCACAGAAGGCACCCCCATAGAGAGGCCGGAGAACCAGTGTGTCTACAAAATTGGCATTTATGGCTGGAGAAAGCGTTGCCTCTACTTATTCGTTCTTCTCTTACTCATCATCCTTGTTGTGAATCTTGCTCTTACGATTTGGATTCTTAGAGTGATGTGGTTTTCTCCAGTAAGTATTATTATTTTTCTGGCTAGTAGGTGCTTGTGTTCACTACATCCCGTGCATCTAGACTGTATTGATAGAAGTTTCCTCTAATGTACTATTTGTTTCTTTCCTGTCTGCCCCAGAATTTTCACTAGCAAAATGTGTGTGTAATATTTATATTTTTCTCCCTTCTTTACCTCATTGTGAACTATCATGTGTTCATTTTGTTTGTTTCTACCATGATTTTTTTTCATTACAAAAATTTGTTAAGGATACTGTCATTATTTCTATTTGGTGGGAAAACTGGAATCTTGAATTTGTGGTTGATTGAGTCAAGATGATCATGATTATTAAATTCATCACTTTTTAAATTATATACATTAATGGTTTCCCATTTCATTAATTCATAAATATTTATAATTAAGATGCCTGTATTTGTGTATTTTACATTACTATAATGAAATACCTTAGGCAGGCTAACTTTATAAATAAAAGAGGTCTATTCAACTCACAGTTTTGGGAAGTCCAAGGGCAAGGCACTTCAGCTCTAGTGATGAACTCACTGTGGATGGTAGGGATGCATAAAGGAAGAAGAAATCACAACCAATAGGAAGCCAGACAGGAAATAGAGAGGCTGGATAGGGCCCAGCTCAGGCTTTCATAACAACCTTCTCTGGAGAAATAGCCAGTGCCCCTTGAGAAACACCTCCTCCCTAATGAGGGCATGTCCCCACTGACCTGAGGACCTCCCTCAAGGCCCTACCTCTTAAAGATCCACACCATCTCCAGTGTTGCCACCTTGAGGACCAATTCTCCAACTTGTGAACCTTGAATGGACACACTTAAACCATATTCAAACTGTAGCAGTTCCACTCTGTTATTATTTAAAGACTCTGTTTTGATATGCAATAAATTTATCTTCACATTTTGTTACACTTGAGTCACAGGAGATTTAGTAAATGAAATACTTGCAGTCCTAAGGAACTCATATTCTATTTTAAACATCCTCAGTTTTAAAGACGACTGCAGAGTTTTATATTCCCTGATGATATGTTGTATACATTTTTTTTTGTGTGTGTGGCGCTGGGAAATTAACCCAGGGCCTTGCACATGTTAGGCAAATACTTACCATTGAACTACATCTCTGGCCTCTATTTTGTGTACTTTTTGGAAAAAAAATGACTCACTTAATGTATATTGTCTTAATTTTGCAAGATACTTACAGTTATATAAAAATACTACTACAGAGAAGATCATAGGTAAATCAACATATTCCTTGCATGCATCTGAAGGGACTCTTTTTAAAAGCAAAATTTGTAACCTTTTGATCTGTAACGCCTTCCAGTGACAGTACCCTTCACTTTTATTTAATTATTTTTATCCTGCTAAGATTTTATCCCAAAGACACATTATTTATTTTGTTGACACAAATAAATATTTATATTTTCATACATGCAAAGAGTTAGAATACCAACCAAATTAAAATATGTTTTGAAATGTGTGTATTTAATAACTCGGTATGTAATAATATAAATGCATAATATGTATTAAATTATTATTATTATAAATTCTATGTAAATATATATATATATTTAAGTAGCAAATTTAAGTTATTATTTCTTGGTTAAAATTTATAAAAATAATATTTCTATAGCATCATAATCATGTTGACCTCCATTGGATATCTTTGTTTCATGAAGCAGCACAGCATGCAGCATGCATGTTTTTGAACATCATATATGACTTTATCATTTACATTTAGGATTTTAAAATTTTAATTTGTGGGAATAAACTCAAGGTTGAAGTCTTCAAATTATAAACAGGGAAGAGATGGCCCTTCATCAACCTGCTAAAATCCCATCAGCTATGCAGAGTTGAGAGATGGTTTGCTAGGAAGCAGATTCTAGAAGGACCTGAAGGAAACCATCTCACAGCCCAGCAAGGTCTAGGTGAGACCAGACTTTACCTTGAATGAATGAAGATGTTCCTTATTTTAGAAATATGTGTGGATTAACTTGTAAACTGCATAAATGTAAAGTGACATTTAGTTAATGCTTTTATCATATATCATAGCACTTAAAACAACTTTTAGGCATTATAAACTCAGGTGAAATTAAACTGTGCCAGCTGCAAAGTCCATTTACCAATGCAGAACAGCTTGCTGCAGACATCAACTGCCATTTCTGCCTTTTCTAGTGCGTATGCACACTGACAGTGAGTATCCAGGGTTCCCTACTGCTGCCCTTTAGCAAAATAAGAAAAACTATCACTAATATTTATGGGATCATAAGGCAAGATATGCAAAAGCCCTGGTCTATGGAAAGTGCCAGGCCTTAACCTAAAATTATTGAATAGACTTTGAGTCATTATTCTCAAAGTGGAATGATATCAACAATGTAATTTTCATATGTTTACAAGCTTGATTCCTTGCTTTTGTGAATATTATATACATCCGAGACTGCAAATTGCATATTAACTTATGCTTTAACTTTTTACTGACTTGAAAAATACTAATACACCACATTTTATCTTCTTTTATGTATTTATTTTAAATGTCATTTTATTGTTTGTAAGAAAACAACAGGAGATCTACTTTATTGTCTAGTTTTTAAGTGTACAGTACAATTGCATAAATAATAACTTTGTACAGTAGTGTATCTCTAGAATTTATTCGTTTTGCTTTAGTAAAACTTTATGCCCATTTATTAGTAATGCCCCACTTCCCCCACTTCCCTAGGCCTTTTTAACCACCATTCAATTCCACTCTTAGAATCTATAAGTTTGACTATTTTAGAGACCTAGTAGAAGTGTAATCATACAGTATTTGTCCTTCTGTACTTGGTTTATTTCATTTAGCATGAGATCCTCAAGTTTTATCCATGTCGCATCATATTGCAGACTTTTCTATTTTTTAATGTCAAATAATATTTCCTCTTATGCATCTTTCATTGTATGCATTTTATTTATCCATTCATCCTCCGTGGACATTTAGTTTGTCTCCGCATCTTCTCTATCATGACTTGGGTTTTAATTGATAGGAGAGTATAGATATCTCTTCCAGATCCTGATTTCTATTCTTTCAGATAAACAGCAAAGTACCTGATAATGAAATTAAGAAAGCAATCAAATTTTCAAGTGGCACCAAAAACAATAAAATATCTCAGAGAAAAATTTTAATTAAGGAGGTAAAAGACTTGTGTGCTAAAAACTACAAAGCACAGATGAAAGGAATTAAAGATACAGTAAGTGAAAACAGCCTCAGGCTCAGGGAGGCAAGACACGTTCCGCAGCCCGGTCTAGGGCGTGAGCGCTACCTGGGGCGCGACGTTGCTCAGGTAGAAGGTGTCGTCCATGGCCTTCTGGCTCCATCGATGGTTGGCGGCAGCAGCCAGGTGGCCGCGGTCGAAGCCGCTGCCGCGGTAGTCGGCATTGGTAGCGCGATGATATGCATGCACCGAGTCATCCTCGCGGAAGTCGCAAGAGCGGCGGTCGCCGTCGCCGCGGAGTCGCTCGGGCCGCAGCTGCTCGACCACCCAGAGCGCGCCGCGGGTGCGCACAGCACGTACGACTCTCGGCTCTTGAGCTGCGCCACGCCGGGCAGCCCGTACTTGGCCAGCTCGCCGGGCCCGCGGCCCGCTGGTCCCCCAGGCAGAGCGGGCACGGCAGGCAGCTCGGCCGCCGCCGCCACGGGCAGCACGGGCAGCCGCCCCAGCAGCCCCGGCGTCGCCTGCGCGTCTGCCCGCCGCCGCCTCCAGTGCTCTGCGGCCGCACCCAGCCCCGCGCCCAGCGCCAGGGTCAGGCCGACCCGCAGCGCCATGGCTGAGCAGCTCCGCGAGGGGATGCGGCGCAGGCTGAGCGCACGCCGCGACCTCGGGCCTACCCACTCCCGGCGCTCTTAAAGGGGCATAGTCGCACCGCGAGGCCCACAGCAGGGCTGACGCAGGGTGGGGGTCGTGGAGGGTGGGATGTCCTTTCCTTCCGCTGGCAAACGCTTCCAAGGGCTTGGGATTCAGAACCAAAGGAAGTGGGACAGGCCCCAGGTGAGTGCCCGGCGCCCTTTCTTTGCCCTTTAAGTCTCTGGCCCAAGGTATGGCTCCGCCTTCACCCCTAGCACCACCGCCTCAGACCTTCCCCTCTGCGCCTGTGCAAGGCGCTCGGCGTCAGCGCCACCTGAGGCTCACGCGGGCGTGTAAAGCGTTTTTATCACTGAATTTAATCCTCACAACTACCCCAGGGGAGTTGTCGGAACCCGGACAGGACCCCAGGTCTGTCAGACTCCGAGACGGAGATCTCCTGATCAGTTCACCACAGAACAACCAAGACTTCTAGATTGACAACGATTTCCTTATTACCTGGCGTGAGGAGCAAGGACGCAGGCAGCAGAGGCCAGCTGCTGGACGAACAGAAACTTGGTACAGAGATTCCAGAAGGCAGCTTTCATAGTGTGTGTGAAAAGCTTCACAAGGGTTCATATCTTCAACCCACCTAGAGGACTGAGCTGGGGAAATAAGCTGAGAACGCAAGGAGTTGAAACACATCCTCAGCGCAGTACGGCTTATGATAGAGGCTGCGATGGCAAATGTTAAAATAGGAACTGGTTAAGGGTATTTTTTTCTTTTTTGTACTTAGAACAGAATTCAGGCCATTAAATATTTTAAAGTCATACAGTAACTTTCTCACCACCTAAGGTGAGGGAAGAACAATACACAAACACGATAAGTCAAGAAAATAATAATTATGCAATAAAAATTACATGCAATAAAAATCTACATGTTTCAGGTATTTTCTTTAGATTGTAGGATGGGGGCAGGGCATGTCTTATTACCTACTTTTGAATTTCCAAGTTTTTTGTAACTTGTTAAAATATAATTGTATATATTGCAAGGTATAATGTGATTTTTTTAATATATGTATGCAATGTGGAATGATTAACATATCCATCATCTCAAATGCTTACTTTTGTGATGAAAACATTTAAAATAACTCTTAGCAATTTTAAAATACACATTATTAACCATAAAAAAAAAAAAAAGATACAGTAAGTGAGAGAGCGCCTCATGTTCATTGATTGGAAGACTTAGCACTCTTAAATTTTCCATACAATACAAAGTTATCTATACATTCAGGGCATATTAAACTACTAATTGCATTCTCTTCAGAAGTAGAAAACAAAATCCAATTCTTAATACACCTTTATACCACAATTTATCATATCTCTGTTTATATATAAGGTATGTGGACACCAAATTCACATCTTCATACATGTATTTTGTATAATGATGACCATCTCCTTCCACCATCTTTGCAAAAAAACAATAAGAGAGCTCATGTATAGTGGTATAATTTGCCATGAACATACTCTATATACAGAGTTATGAAACATTGTGCTATGAATGGATAATCATGAATGTAATGCATTCCACTATTGTCATGTATGAAAGAAATAAATTTTAAAAAAGAAAAGAAAAAGGAAAACAAATCCAAAAATTCTTGTGGAACTACAAAAGACCCCAAACAGCCAAATAAGCCTTGAGAAAGAGCAAAGTTGGAGACCTCCCAGGTCCTGATTCCAAAATATATTAAAAAGTTATAGTGACTAAAGAATTGTGGTATTGGCATAAAGACACACACATAGACCAGTGGAACAAAATTCATATTCCAGTAATAATTCTATTCATATGTGGTCAACTGACTTTTGACAAGGGTGCCAAGTGTGTATAATGTATATGTTGGAGAAAATATAGCCTCTTCAGCAAATGGTGTAGGGAAAATTGAAATTCACATGCTGTGTTCATCGGATTTTCCCTCATTGTGACCAAAATACCCAATAAGAACAACTTAGAGGAGGGCAAGTTTATTTTGGCTCATGACTTCTGATATTTAGTCTATTCTCAACTGACTCCATTTCTCTGGGTCCAAAGTAAGGGAGCACATTATGGAAGAAGTGTTCAGTGGAGGAAAGTTGCTTAGCTCATGGAGGGGTCAGGACAGGGGGAGGAGAGGGTGTAGAAGAGGAGAGAGGATGGGAGGGAGGAAAGGGCCAAAGGGCCACAGGAAGAACAACTCTTCTAGGACATGCGTTCAGTGACTCCCCTCCTTCAGCCATGTTTCACCTGCCTACAGTTACCACACAGTGAGTCCATTCAAACTAGGATGGACTGATTGGGTTGCAGCTCTCACAATCCAATCATTTTACCTTTGAATATTCCTGCATTAACACATGTCAAGGAATGAAATTGAATCCTTCTCTTTTACCACATACAGAAATCAACACAAACTTAATTAAAGACTTAAACTCGAGGCCTGAAACTGCCTAATTCTTAGGAAAAAAACATTTGAGGAAAAGCTTAATGATAATGGTCTTAGCAATGATTAAGAAACTGCATATGGCCCCAAAACAAAGGAAACAAAAGCAAAAATAGACAAATGGGACTACATCAAACTTAAAAGCTTCTGCACAGTAAAGAAAATAGTAGAGTGAAAGACAACTTATAGAATGGGAGAAAATATTTGCAAACCATATATCTAATAAGGGGTTAATTTCCAAAATATATAAGGAATTCCTGCAACCTAAAACCACTGAAAACCTGAATAGATAATTATCCAAGAAAGACCTGCAAATGGCCAATAAGCATTTGAAAGGATGCTCAACACCACTAATCTTCAGGGAAATGCAAATAGAAAACAATGAGAGTTCACCTCACACCTGTCAGGATGATTATTATTCAAAAAACAAAAACAAAGATAGCAATTCGTGATAAGGATGTGGAGATGAGGATGTGGTGGAGAACTTGCAACGCTGGCACACTGTTGGCGGGAATGCAAAATGGTGCTTCCATTAGGGAAAACAGTATGAAGTTTTCTTTAAAACTCACTTCTGGGTATTTATCCAAAAGAGTGGAAATCATTTTTCTTTTTATTTTATTCATATATAAACCAAGGTCCCTTCTTGAATGTAGACATGCCAAGGAAGTATCATGACTTTAAACGAACCTTTTGGAGAGCTCAACTATCAAATGGTAACATTATGTAAGGCATTGAGCATTTGCTGAGAGCTGTAAAATTTTGAACATGGACCAACTAGATAGAGTTCTCTACCTAACCTCAGGGTAATAGCTTACCACCCACATAGTCATTAGTGAAAGCATAAGGAAAACCGGAATTTTATGAGCAAAATTTAGCATGGCTTTCTCTATTTTGATCCCCAACAATATATCAATAATATGTTATTCACCTCATCATCCTTCAATATTTCACAGTAGAAAGCAATAAAGCTAACTATCAATAAGACATTCAACAACACCAAGACAAAGAGAAATTGAGAAAATGAAAACATAATAATGAAGCCAGATTTAAAGTTAGGTAGTCAGTGTAGTTAGGTAAATCGGGTCTAATACCGAGTGAAATCTAAAATGGAGGCCAAGCTGAGAATGACTCAGGGAAAACACAGGACAATGGAATGCTAATGAAGTCCCGAAAAGGCCCTAGGCCAAAGTCCATCCCAAAGAAATGATAATGAAGTCCTTCCTGCCCAGATTACTTCTTTGGCCCACCTGTGTCCCAACCCCTCCCACCTACATTCCATCACCAAAACTATAAGAAGGGGAAACAACCGCACTTCCGCGGATTCCACCTCTTGGGTCCCCTTCTTCCTCCGGGAGAAGTCTTTTCTGCTGTCCTTTAATAAACTTCTACTTTCTACTCTGACCTTGCCTCGGCGTGCTTCTTTGGTGTTATTCTTCAACATTGGGGAAGCAAGGACTCGTCACCGGTCAACAGCGGTATCAATAACACCAAAGAACACTGAGATTTCAAAGAGATGAAAGAACAGGAGACATAAGGACAATGTTGACAAGAAATGATTAAATTCAAATGAGATTGAGCCAGGTTTTATAATCTACCCACCTGGGATTACAAAGGACCCTAAACACCGGTATCTAAAAATTTATTTCTATTCCTAGAATTAAAAACTATTTAGGAAGTTGTTACAACTGATGCTGAGCATAAAGTTTCTAGAATATTTCATTATATCAATTAGGAAAGAGGACACTAAATGGAAATCAGTGCAACAAAGTGGCTTATTATATTTTTCCTTGTTATATTTCATTTCCATAAAGCTAATATGTATATTAATTTACTTACAGTGCTCATGGCCATAGGATAATGTATATAAGTCATATCTCTAAGTATGTTAAATTTAAATGATATCTTTAAATGACAAATACTTCACAAAAACTTTAGTTATTAATATTTTCTTACACACATAATAGTTCAGTGCACTTACTGGGTATAAGTTTAGCAAAGTATGATTAATGATTCTAAGCTAACTGTATTAAACCCGAAAATTAAATTTTGGTAGTACTTTGGGGAAAGGGGGGATAAATAATGAAAGCAGAATTATAATACTGAATATTACTAAATATTATAATTGTAGGATTATGAAACATTTTGTTGGCAATTTTTGTTTGTTTTCATTTACTCTGGTAATAGGTAGCAATGCCCTTTTTTAGGAGATCAAAAACCCCAAGTGAATTAATCCTTAACAAGGATTTGATATTAATTCATTTTGGAAACCAGCCGTTAGAAACCTTCCATTAAGGACTATCCCATTAAGAATCTTTCATTTGGCAAGTGAGTAAAAGCCTTATTAGACAGCCTCTGCAGATATTTCCTTAGATAAATGTTTTGTCATTAAGCAGTCAGTGATCACTCATAGGAAGCTGGGGAAAATGGAGTTAGATGGCATCTTAATGACTTTTACTTTAGCCCTGTGATTATATAATCATTTGAAAAGGATTTTAAAATCTCAATCAGAAAAGAATGCAACAGAGCAGTGACTACAGGCTTTCTTAAAGGCACGGTCCTCAGGAAGAGCCATCAAAATATCACCTTTGTAGTGATATTTTCTAAAATCTCCATTCACATCTTATAAACTCTAAAAATCTGAAAACAAAATTATACAAACTCCATATGAAAACTTGAAGGGACATTGTTTAACTCAATGGGCTTAATTTTCTTCCTTTCTAAAATACTTGATTTATAACAAATGTTTCTCAAGTCCTTCCTGATGTAAAAACTGATAATTTTATGTCCAATATACTTTACTCATGGATTTTAGGCAAGTTGCATTATCTCACTTTTTGAGAAGAAAACTCATAATCTTATAAAACATTTTCTGCTTTGGGTAAGTACAAATATACTATTGCATACTAACTTCACGATAATGACTGTATTATAAAAAGATTTGATGGCAATCATGATAACAAAAATGCCTTTAGAGTGTTAATTTTTTTTTAATCTTTATTTTTTAAACTCTACTTGGCTTATGTCTGTGATAGGCAGAATTCTAAGTCCCAAGATCCTTGTCCCATGGAGTTGAGTACTCTGAAGCCCTGTGCCTTGAGTGTGGGCAGGACCTGGGTTTGCTTCCAGCCAATAATAGATAAAGGGTTGCCACTTCTTCAGTGAGATTCCAATTACATGGTGAGGAATTTTGCAGATGTAACTAAGGTTCTGAATCACTAAGTTTTTCATTCATCAAAAGGGAGATTATTCTGGGTAGGTCTGACCCATCAGACCTTAAAAGGGGGACAATGCTCTTTTGTAAGGGGCATAATTTTCCTGCTGGTCTTAAAGAGGCGGCTGTCCTGTGTTGAGAGGGTCTGTGTCACTTCATGACAACAGGCTGTGATGGCCATTAAAAGTTGAGAGTGACCCCTACTGACTGCCAGAAAGACAAGAGATCTCAGCCCTACTCTGCAAGAGACTAAATTCTAACAGTCACACATGCTGGGAAAACAACCCCAAGCTCCAGAACTGAATATGTGGCCTGGCTGGCAATTAATTGATTGAAGTCACATGAGACTCTGAATAGAGGCCCCAGCTAAGCTCTTCCTGACCCAGGAAAGTTGTAATAAGATCTGTGCATTGTTTAAAGCTGCTAAATTTGTGCTGATTTGTTACAGGGCAATATAAAACAAATGCAATGGTACCACATTACCCAAAGAAGTGTTTAATTTCTCTTCTGATGTACACTAACAAAAAGAAAAAAAACCCAGAAAATTTCTAAAAACTTATCAGATGACCCTATTCTTGGCAATTTACTAATAGAAAAAAATATTTAAGTTTCAATGTATTGTTGGATATTGATATTCTAAGTTGCTGGGAAGCAACAAAAAGCTAACAATATTTTAGCTTAATCTAAAATATTAATGTGTTTTAACCTTATGGAAACCTTGGTTGGACCCAAGTATATGTGGGTCTTAGGGAAGTCTGGGATGCAGGTTAGGTACACTATCTTAGGAAAGTGCTACCTTAGGGTCATCTGAAAAACAACTTGATTTGCATGGAGTACCAGATTTCATTCTTTTCTCTATTGTCTCATTCATAATGTTTTATGCTGACAGTGTGGATATGATATGTATTAGAGGCATTCTGGGCCTTCACTGGGTAAATGGAAATTGAAGGGATATTCCTGAATGAGATCACACAATCAAGACACTGAATTTTCTCAAAGGTGCAATTTCATTTTTCATATCTCCGTAGTGGTCATACTAGCAAATACATTGAATAGGATTATATTTTATAAGATTCCTTCATGAAAGAAAAAAATGACACCTATGCTATTGAAATTCTATTTTTTTATGTCAATCATTGCTCACTTATTGGACTTAAGAGATCAAATTGAACCAAAACCAAGATTACTCCTACTAAAGTACTTATTAGACTATTCAATAGGCTGCTCGAATAGTGATTTTATTTTGTAATAAAATCTTACATAAAAAATTATACCATAATTTTAGTGATTTTGTTACACGTTAAGAAACCTTTGCTTCTCTTCTTCACAAGAACTGGCACCACATTTTGGTGCCTCTGTTCCTACTTGCCGTCATATGTAAGTAGTAGTCTCACTCAGCCAGATGGTGATTTTGCTCTACTCTCAGAGGCTGGCTCTAGTATGGCCCCTGAAGAAGGGCAGTGGATCCTCATTTGGAGAGAGGTCTCTAATGAAATCGGTTGTGAAAGAAACACAAAATAACACAGTTGCTACTTATGGAAAGCAACATATAAGAATGGAAGGCATTGACAGAATCTGGCACAGAGACTAAAGAAGCCATTCTTCTTCACTGTATCTATCAACTTGTGTGATGTCTTCATGGAACAACATTTTGCCAGGGGTTGGTGAGGATGTGCCTGGTGCGGAGAAGCAGCCTGTTCCCTTTGCTTCTCCTGTGACCCTACCTTTGCCCGTGCCCAGCCCTCATCATCCTCAGATGTTCCTTGGTATGACCTGTTGGCTTACACTCCTGACCTTTCTTTCCCATGCTTTTCAGACTAGTGGAAACCCTGATTATAGAAAAATATGACACTGTGGCATTTTTTAACCAGTACCGTGGAAGTCTTCTCAAATTAATTATACCCTTCTAAAAGGTATTATATTCTATCAGTGCTTTCCAGTCTAAAAACCAAATTGAAATTTTTGATTTATATGTTCTTCTAACAGTGGTATTGAAGCAGAAGTCACTTTCACAGCAGGAAAGTGTATTAGCTTAATGGCATTTTCTTTCTAAGACTGAGTTTGGAGGAGAAAGATAAACCTAGAGCTATTTCAAGTTCAGAGGAATTTCATTGTCACTGGTATCAGTGATACAAATCCTATTATTACTGGTGTCTAAAGATACAAATAGCAGTATAGTTTTAATTTTTATCCTAGGACTATGCCTTCAATTTTTCCTCTTATTATAATTTAATATGAGTGATTTAGCCATATTATAACAAATAAAGAAGGCAGAAGCATGCATTGTCTCATAAGCCACAGGCTCTTGCAAGTGGTGATATTCATCAGCTTGAACTGGAACTGTGATTCACATCCCTGTCATGTGGAGCATTACTATAACAAAAGTAATGGGCTTCAAATGTGAATTTACTCGCTTTCTTTCCTTTCCCAACAGTAATATAAAACTGTTAATGTCTTCTATTAACATAATTGTTTTCTCTCACAAATGTTAATGAAAATAATGTCTTGAAATTATAGACCAACCAAATCTCATTGACTTCAATTTTATTTGATAAAACAAAACTTACTTTAAGATACTGTAAAAGTTTTAATTAGGATTATGTTGAAGGCATGAATCTTTGATGGCACACATATTCAGACAAAACCAAAAACATATATGATCACAGTCAGCCCTTTTTATCTGCAGGTTCTGCAGCCATGGACTCAACCAACTGTGAATAGAAATTTTCAGAATAAAAGTTGCATCTATATTGAACCTATACAGACATTTTTTCTTGTCTTTGTTCTCTAAACAATGTAACAATTATTTGCATAATACTTGCATCGAATTAGTAATTCATCTCTATTTTAAGTCAAAGATGATTTAAAGTATGTAAGGGAGGTACATAGGTTCTATGCAAATATCATGACATTTTATATAAAAAGCTTAAGCCCCTAGGGATTTTGGTATCTGTGGATGGTCCTGGAACCAATTCCCATGAATACAAAAAAAATTGTATTTATACTAATTAAATTCTCAGTTAATGCTTGGCATAAAATTATAAAGTCCATTGGCCAAAATTATTATTTGTTCTATTTCCAATATGACATTAAAGTACCTGCCATCCCTATTAAACTTCCCAGTGCAAAAAAAAAGTAGTCATACTCAGACAAAAAACACTACCCCATTTGTAAAATATGGATCTCAGATGATATGTGAGATGTTAATATAATGAGATGGAACTCAAGAAATAACTAAAATAAGACCTACTTTTTCAGTAGTCACCATTGCCATACCATAATAGTTGAACTACAACCAGGTGCAATGGCACACACGTGCCTATCCCAGCTGAGGGAAACTGAGGCAAGAAGATTGCAAGTTCAAGACCAGCCTGGACAACTTAGTGAGACTCTATCTCAAAATAAAAAATAAAAAGGTCTGAGTATGTATCTCAGTAGTAGAATACCCCTGAATTCAATCCCTAGTACTAAGAAGAAGGGAAGGGAAAGAGGAAGAAATTATATACAACTTTCAAATGTGGAACTCAGACCAATTTCAGCACAAAATGTTAAATAGAATTTCAAAGATGACAGCACTTAAAAATTAGAAACATTGAATAAGATAATTATCTTTTCCTCGTAACAAAAGCTATTAGAATCTTGAACATGTTTCCTCAGCATAGTCCCTCCATGACAAAGTTTGTCGTTGACATTCTATTAAATCTCTAAAGACTTCCCCTTCTAGCTGGGCTCAGTGCAGGTCCTGCATCCTCTGAAACACATTCTCCAATTCTCCAACACTCTTTAACAAAACCCCACTGTAAATTCTTGAAGTTTCCTATACTAGTAGTCTATTTATAGCAGAGAAACTAAGGAACCAATAGATCGTTGTACTTTTTTTTCTTTTGGTACCAGGGATTGAACCCAGGGGCGCTGCCACTGAGCCACATTCCAGCCCTTTTTGTATTTTATTTAGAGACAGGGTCTCCTTGAGTTTCATAGGGCCTCACCAAGTTGCTGAGGCTGGCTTTGGACTCAAGATCCTCCTGCCTCAGCCTCCTGAGCCACTGGGATTACAGGCATGTGCCACAGCTCCTGGCAGAGCATCGTACTGATTTGAATCCCCAGCCATATTACAGTGACTTGCACACAATTATGTACCTAGTAAATATTTTATAATTCTAAAACATAGGTAGAAATTAAAGATGACTTTGTCAGGTGTATGTGTGATTATTAAGTTAGCAAAGATCAAGAAAGAATGACACAAATTTAATACTGGATTGACAGGTTAAAATTTCTCTAGCATTTTTCCAACAGACTGATGGACCCAGGATTACAATCCAAATATCATTAATTTATTATTTTGTTAGGAGTATACTTAATGGACCATAACATTTCCTCACAAATTCTCTCATCTATTTGCCAATGCACCTAAACAAATTGATCTATAAAATATGTACATTCTCATAGTTGTTGCTTCCCAAAATTTGCTGAAAGGTATTTATCATCTAATATTGACTTTTCTTTCTATATAATGTCCAGGTGATTGGTGGCAAGGACATTAATTATGTTTTAATATAGTTCTCAGTTGTTAGGTGCATAAAACAATAGGGACCAATAGATTCAACATAGACTTCTTCAGCTGATCATGATTGCTTATGCTTTAATCTCAAAATAGATTCTGCTGAAATCATCTGGTCCGAGTGCCACTACACTGTTTGGAAATATATTGAGAAGCACATTCTGATAAATGTGGATATCTGTTTGCAATTCTTGAGTAGCAGTAACTGATGGTTATGGTGATACGTGTGACGGCACGGCACTGATGATGGTAACCTTGGAGTACTGCTTTGAGACAGTGCATCACTGCTCAGTATGTAGCAGACTATATCACTACGGCATCCAAATAGAATGTATGGGACTGCCATTCAGGATGTTTTCTGATATTGTTGTGCAGCAGGTCACTCAGAAAATACACCAAGTCCCAGTTTTGTTTAAATCGAAGAGTCTTTATTCCAACCAGCCTGGACTGCTTCCCACAAGAGCAAGTTGTCTCTACAGAAAACCGCCTGGAGCTTCAACATTTTAGGTATTGAAAGGCCAAAACCACATCCAGGTTGTACAATTGTTACCAACATCCACCTCCAGAGCATTTTTTATCCTGTAAAACTGAAACTGTACACACATTCTACAATTACTCCTCCTTTTCCCTTCTCTTAGGCCCTGACAACTACCATTCCATTTTCTGTCTCCAAGTCCCTCATCTGAGAAGGATCATGCAATATTTGACTTTTTGTGACTTACCACAATGTCCTCAAGGTTCATTCATGTTGTAGCATGTGTCAGAATTTCTTTCCCTTTTTAAGTCTGAATAATATCCCATTGTGTGTTCAAGCCACATTTTGCTTATCCATTTATCTGTGGATGAACACTTGGCCTGATTTCCCTATTTTCGCCACTGAGATGGTTAGAAGTGGAGTTACAGAGTCAACACAGGAAAAGACAGGACTGAGCTGTCAAAGATAGATACAGAAGGACAAGAGGAGGAAACTGAGAATGCAATTCTGGGGGGTGGAGGAAGTCATGAAAACTAGAGGAAGATAGTTTTTCAGGGAGAAATAGTCCCAGTTAAGACTGCAAAGAAAAGAAGCTAAAGATGCCCACAAGATTTGATAGCATGGTGGCCACTGGTGACCTCCAGAATTTTGACATCTGCTTGGTAATCCTTCATAACAATCAAAGGTTCCTTGAACAGAGCTCTCCACCCTCCTGAATTGTTCTTGCTTTTCTCCAATAAATATTTACTACGTAGTGAACATAGTGACACACTTGAAGCCTTATAAAGGTATTTATGGTGTTTTGGGTATGTGATGAAATTATTCTGTATCCTTGTGGTTTCACAAATTTATAGATGTATTAAAACTCATAGAACTTTATGCCTCACAAGAATCTATTTTATTGTCTTTATTTAAAACTAAAAAGAAATATTAATGGTAAAGTTTCTTTCTTATATATGGTTGTGAGGTCTTGGATGTTTATTGTAAAATGATTCTTCAAGTCTTATAGGTATCTTCTAAATAGTCCTTGAATTTATACAAGATTTTTTTTGGGGGGGCAGGGTGCTGGGGATTGAACTCAGGGGCACTCAACCACTGAGCCACATCCTCAGCCCTATTTTGTATTTTATTTAGAGACAAGGTCTCACTGAGTTGCTTAGCACCTCACTAAGTTGCTGAGGCTGGCTTTGAACTCGTGATCCTCTTGTGGCAACCTCCAGAACCACTGGGATTACAGGCATGTGCCGCAGTGCGCGGCAGCTTTACACAAGATTTTCAAAAACTTGAATATTGAATAAAAGCAAGTAGAGTTTTAAATGAGGAAATTACAAGAAATAATCAACAATGTGGAAGGAAATATATGGAGATATATGTGTAAATATATGGAGATATATGTCAATATCGAAATATGAAAAAGACAGTAATAAAAAATTCTATTTATCTCATTTTTTAACAGGTAGGAATGGGTCATTTGCATGTAACAAATGATGGACTTCGCCTGGAAGGAGAATCAGAATTTTTATTACCATTATATGCCAAAGAAATACGCTCCAGAGTGGTAAGAAAATGATGAAAGATTTAAATAATTTGTTCTTTATGAAAAATAAATAATGATTAAGTATTCAGTATTAATGGAAGAAATTTTTAAAAAGCATATATGTCCATACATTCATGCTCTTCTCTTTATTTAAAAAAATAAAAAACTTGGCTATTAGGTTGTGGAACTCATCTCTGATATTATATCCTATAAAGATTTTATTTTCATGTGCTTTGGATCTGAATGTGATGACCTCAGTAATTTAGGCCATAATTAACTAAAGATCTTAGAAATGAAAATTTTTACCACACACCATTTAAGCTTTAATCAATGCAATTTCAGG
Source organism: Spermophilus citellus (assembly GCF_964194105.1). Taxonomy (NCBI): domain Eukaryota; kingdom Metazoa; phylum Chordata; class Mammalia; order Rodentia; family Sciuridae; genus Spermophilus; species Spermophilus citellus. The sequence goes on along the minus strand of NC_138182.1, from coordinate 71,922,062 downwards.
GCATTCAAATTATCTTAGAGAAATTAGTTCCATAGTAGTATGTTCTGCATTAGTTATTCTAATTACAGATTAAGATCTCATAGAATAGTAGGGGATAGGAAAGGTAGCAGAATACAACAGTCACTAATATGCCATTATGTAAAAATGTGAATATGTAACAGATGTGATTCTGCAATCTGTATTTGGGGTAAAAATGGGAGTTCAAAACCCAATTTGAGTCAAATGTATGAAAGATGATATATCATGAGCTATGTAATGTTTTAAATAATCAATAAAAAAAATAAAAAATTAAAAAATTAAAAAATAAAAAAAGATCTCATAGAATTATCCATAATCGGGTGCAACATCATTATTAAATAATTGTGTGACTTTAAAAGTAAATCAAGCTGGGTACAGTGGTGCAAGCCTGTAATCCCAGTGGCTCAGAAACTGAGGCAGGAGGATCGCAAGTTCAAAGCCAGCGTCAGCCACTGTGAGGTGCTAAGCAACTCAGGGAGATCCTATCGCTAAATAAAATACAAAATAGGACTGGGGATATGGCTCAGTGGTTGAGTGCCCATGAGTTCAATCTCTAGTACCTCCCCGCCCCCAAAAAATAAAAGTGAATCAAAATTTTCTTTATTCACCTCCAACAAATTCATAAAGAGGAGAGTCAAAAATAAAATACAAAAAAGTCAAATGATTTTTGTAATATGTTCTATTTTTTCTTCTGTTAGACCAAAAACTGTGTAGTAAACACAATCATTTTGATGATAGGTTATTGATAAATTATACTATTTGAAGAGTACAGCCTTCCTTTTCCTTCTGTATTTCTAAATGTGAGTGGATATTTTGGTATCTCCTGCCTGCAGAGGCTATACAGCTGCTATAGAGAAATTAGAAAATAACAGAATTACTGTTAAGAAACAGCAGATCTCGCTGAGAAAAAAAACACTCCTAATGTAAACACTGGACCTTTCACCCAGCTCTTACTACCAGCTATAGTAGTAGACACAGCATAAAACTTACATTTAAATACCAGAAAGATGAGATACCAGAGAATGCAAAGCATCTAAGTTGTTTTATGCAGTACTATACTGTATCACTTCTAGAAATATCTTTTTGGAGGTAGTAGTAGACAAATGATACATGCATAAGTCTGATTCTGTGAGCTTATTCTGGCAATACAATCAATCAGATGACATTTCAGGGTGTTATAGCCCTGTCATAAAGGAACGTGGAAAATTAAATCAACATAAAGAAAGAATTCAAATATTAGAACATATCCTTTTTTCTTCCATCTTTTGGAAGAGATGGGACTGGTAGAATACCTGATGATAGAAATCAGGTGACTAAATTAGAGTGAATGTAATATTCTGGAATTAATAACTTTCAGTAATATTTTATCAGACTTCTTCATCTCCGGTACACTTTAAAAAAAAGCAGGGAGCAAAATTGCAAAAATATTTTAGATAAGCACATATTAAAGTCTCATAATGTGGTATTAATGGATATGTCAATCAACACATAAAATTACATGAACAATTTAAATAGTATGCGATAACACAGCCATACAGAATTATGTAACTAATCTGACCTTCCAACAGTAGCAGCCACCAAACAAAACTGTGTCTCACCACTTCTGTATGCACTGATATGTTAGTTTTCTTTTCAAAGGTAAGTCTAGAAAGAAATTTTACATAAAATTACAAAACATAAATTACTTTATAAATTTGCAAAATTTGCCACATAATTCACTTACCTACAATGCTGGACTAAAAGAATTTCTTCATTATAAATATAAATCAGCATGGTGCTCTGATCTCTAATGTCTGATTATTCAATAATTCCTTGAAAACAATACTGAAATAATGCATTAAATCCACTCACTCTGCCCATTAACCCAAATACATAAAAATTATTTCTGATAAGACAAAAAGGCTTTATAGGTTTAATATCCCTTAATCTAAATTCTAATAACCAGAGTGTTTGGGATTTGGGTTTTTTAAAAAATATTTTGAAATATTTGCCTAAACATAATGAACTATCCTGGGGATAGGACCCAAGTCTAAAAGTGAAATATTTATACTTTATATACAATACTTTATACACATAGCCAGAAGGTAATTTATATAATATTTGTAGTGCACCTGAATTTTAACTGTAACCCATCATATGAGATCAGGTGTGGAATTTTCCACTTGTAGCATCATATTGATGCTCAAAAAATTGCAAATTTTGGAGCACTTTGGGTGTTGGATTTTCAAATTAGCACTGCTCAACCTATAGTTAAAAACATACTATGAACAAACAGAAATGAGACAGAACTATCTGGAGTTTTAGTCAGCTTTTTCAGTGCTCTGAACAAAATGCCCAACAAGAACAAATTAGAGGAAGAAACGTTTATTTTGGCTCATGATTTCAGAGGTTCAGTGCACTGTCAACTGATCCCATAGCTCTGGGCCCTAGTGAGGCAGAACATCATGGCAGAGGGGCATGGCAGGGGAAAGTAGCTCAGGACATGGCAGCCAGGAAGCAGAGAGGGAGAGAATTCCCCTCACCAGGGACATGCTCCCAGTGACCCACCTCCTCCAGCAACACCTTACCTGCCTACAGTTACGGCCCCCTTAATCCGTATCAGATTTACACAACAATTTTATTATCTCATAACCTAATCATTTCACATCTAAGAATTCTTCCATTTGAAATTTGGGCGAACATCTCATAACCAAACCATAACACCTGGTGATAATGTTTTACTCAAAATAATTATCTTTGAGATTCACAGTCCTGAAAAGAAGCAGGTAACCTACAGCCAAAGCCCACAGAATAACAAGAATCAAAATGTCACCTACATGGATGAGACTCCAGCCAGACCACTGCATGAGACAGTGAGGAAGGCAGAAAACAGCTGTAACTACTGCCCATCTCCCTTGAATAAAGCTGCACACCTGTGGGAAGGAGGCCAGAACTGGAATGTCACTGAGGACCGAAGCCCAAAGCCACTATTGTAAGACCCAGAGACCTTGGGATCCAAACAGAAATAGAGGATACTCAGCCAATGGTGGCATAAACTAGCAAAAGTTTTTCTATTCTTACTTAACAAGAAGCAGGAGGGGCAAGGACAGCACTGATTCAGAACTCAGCAAAGGTTGGCTCCAGCATCTTTGCCATCCTCTGCTTCCCTCCACCCCTTCACTAGACGACTGCTAGACCATATCCACGGCCCATGGCAGAGCAATGGGCCATATTGGTGCCTGTGTGCCTTCCATTAGAAAGCAAGAACTTGCCTAGAAACTCCCGCACTGCCCTCAGCAGACTGCAGCTCACATCTCATTGACCAGAGTTGTCATTTGGCTACCCTTAGCTGTAAGACAGGATGGGCAAACAAGCATTTAGTTCCCTGCCTTCACAGTGGAAGGCAGTCCTTTTTTAGTAAAAGAGTTGGAGAGTGCCTGTTGGCTCAAATGACCAAAAGTGAACCCCACAAGAGCCGAATTTGTATAGACAAGGGAATGAATCTTACAGCTCTAACCTGATCCCTGCTCTAAAAGGGGCTGGGCGGTGGCATCTAAAGATCTCATTTCATCCTGGAATTGTCATTGCCAGGTATAACTTTGGATGAGCAGTAATTTACTCTCTCTGAACTCAATTACTTCATCTCTATAATAGGTACCTACTTCATAATGTAGAAGATGAAATGAGGGAATCCCAGCTAAAACTATTGGTAAAGTGTTAGTTAACTCTTTTAATCATGATAGTTATTTTCCAACAATGCAAAAACAAGAATTGAGGTCACAGCACTGGGGAAAATGAACATCACTTGAAAGATCACATAATTCCCTATTCTTTGGGAGGATATTCAGTTCTTCTGCATGAAACATTAACCCCTGAGTCCCACAGTCAGATTACTGCAGTCCTGTTGAAAGCAATTATTTATATAAATGCAAGAAATCTTCTACATAACAGAGGCAATCATTCAAAATTATGATAACCCAGAAAACACTTTCTCATGACTTTAATTCCCAACAAAAAGTTCAAAAAACAAAGACACCCAACAAATTGTTAATTTTTTTAGAATTAAATTTATTTTTAACTGACACATAAAACCATAAAAATTATTTATATTAATGTAGTACTATGTGATGTTTTGATATATGTATACATTAGGTAATGTTTAAATCCAGTTAAAAGAGGAAATATTAGATAATTATACTGGCCAAATTATATTGGTATATTACGTGCATGTACAAATATGTAACAGCAAATCCCACCACTATGTACAATTATAATGAACCAATAAAAAACTTAAAATAAGAAGCAAAAATAAAAATAAATAAATAAATCAGCTTAAATGTAACTATCTCCTCAAATGTTCATCATTTCTTTAAGGTAACAATATTCAAGGTTATTTCTTCCAGCCTTTTTAAATGGACAGTATACTATTGTTATCTATAGTCACCCTACTGTGCAATAGCACCCTAGAACTTCTTATGCCTAATTCTAACCTGATACTCATCAATCAGCCTCTCCCCATTCACCCACCTTCCTATTATCCAATTTCTCTCCTTAAAATATGTCTTCTTTGGACATAAATAACAGCAAAAGGATTTGAATTCCTTGGAAAAGAAAAAGCAATAATTTGAACTTGAGCATATTTGACATTTATCTTGAAAACTGATTGGCACATTGTAAATAGTACGCATAGTATTACAAACCCATAAAATTGTTATAGTTTATGAAAAAAAGTTTATACATTTATTTCTTTAACATAATGTAATCCAGGATTTTTCACAGTTTAAGCCAAAAATCTATAGGGTCCTAGGATCTGTGGCAATGGAGACATTTTATATAACTCTGGCTCTTTCTACAGATATGAAGATATGATATATTTAGCTGATTTGGTAAATCTCTTTCTAGGACTCCTCTCTGCTTCTGCAGTCAACTCAGAATGTTACCGTCAATGCACGCAACGCAGAAGGGGAGGTCACAGGCAGGTTGAAAGTGGGTGAGTCCAACTTCCTCTCAGCACTTTGTATGCATGAGGTCCATGAGCAGTGCTACACAAATAAATTAATTTTTATTCTAAGGAATTCAAAGCTTATTTATGAGTAAGAAATCATAATTTTTCTAAATTATAAAATGTGTTGACCACAGAGAATGGTTAATACCACAGGAAGGGGTAAAGGAGCTGGAAGCACAGTATGAAATGCTTTAACCCAAATTGTTTTGTTTCCAAGAAATAGAAGATCTTTCAACTGAGTGAAAGGAAGAGAATATTTATTATAGCGCATGCGCATACACACACCTCTTAGTGACCAAAGTAAAAGAACTAAAGTAGCTGTTCTCAAGAGAACAGAACCAGAGCAGAATGCCAAAAGCATATACATATTCTCTTCCTCCTTTCTTCAAATGTTACTTTTCCATTTCTCTCACTTCTCTTTCTCTCTCCTTCTACCCATATACTCCATTCTCCTCCTTTTCAGGGTATCTCCACCCATCAGTTCCTTTTGGGTATATGGTTTCATCACTTCCGTCTCTACTGATCCTGCAGGGCCTCCCTGGTTCTGTTGTTCTCAGCATCAACCACTGTAATTTCAAATTATACAAATTCTAAAATGTCAACAAAGTCCCCTAATTAACCCAATTCAATCATTCAACCAACTGCCTCTGGGTCAGCTATGCACACCTATCCAATCAGCTAATGACATAGAATAAGGTCTCCTAGGAATGAGGTCACATGGAAGCTAGCAGAAGGAAAAAAGGACCAACAAGAAAGAATATGCACTTAACCCTCTTTATCTGTGGGTTCCTCATCCTCAGATTCAGCCAACCACAAATGGAAATTAATTTTTTTAATTATATCTATTCTGAACATGTATAAACTTTATTTTCTTCTCATTGTTTTCTAAACAATATACTATAGCAACTATTTTCATGGCATTTACATTGTTTTAGGTATTCTAAGTCATAAGAATGATTTAAAGCATAGAGAAATATTGTGAGTTATATGCAGATACTGTGTTATTTTATATAAGGAACTTAAGTACCTGTGGATTTGGGCATCTCTGGGGATCCTGGAACCAATTCCTCATGGATTCTGAGAAGCAACTGTAGGTGATAGAAATAACAAAAGAGCACCTAGCTGGTGGAAAGAATGCATGTCATTCTCTATACCTCAATCCTACACAGATCTGTCAAATCTAGGAAATTGGATTGCCCTTGTGATTATCGGGAGGTAGATAAAAGGTACACTGCCAACGCAAGCTGGTAACTTCCATTGCACTGTAAACAGCATACATTAACCAGATGATGACTTTCATTATACTGATAAAAGGTGTTCCATTTTTTTATGTTGTTTTAATTTTTATAGCATATTCTGAATAATGAATTGCATTTTTCTTTCACTTAAAAATGAAACTTTTGATCACTCAGTCCAGTGAAATTTCCAGTTGCTCTAGAAATGGACCTGAGTTGACCTAACATCCATATTCTTGAAACTTGGGATATCAAATTCTATTTTCCTAATGAGTTATACAGTATTACAATTTTTATCATTTCTTTAAAATCCTTAGCTGCCTAGATTTTAAATGTTTGTGAGGGGTTTTGCTAATTTTTCACATTCATACAAAACGCATATTGAATGCCTGTGTATGTTTCTACATGCTGTTTTATCATAACATATGAAGAATATGCAATTATTACTTAGAAGCACCAAAAGTAGAAGAATTATTTACTCTTGTAAAATTTAATTCGCATAAATACTCATTTGCTTATTTATCTTTTTGTTAAATATGGGTTTACATGTAGCAAACAAAGAGCTCAGAAATAATACAAACATACCTCTCATTTCATAGGTAGACAAATGCAAGTACTGAAAAGCTAATTTTTTCAAGAACACATAGACATTTAATTGAAAAGTCAAAACAGGAATGACCCAAGAAGTGCTTCTCTCAGCTGGCTGCTTCCGCTAGTCCTCCTGCCCGTCAATTTCCTGAAATTACATGTCAGTAACTATTCTATTGGTTGCAAACATAGTTTCCACTTCTGTCACCAAGGAATGACTAGGTGTTATACAGTTGTTGTTGTTGTTGTTGTTGTTTTTCAGTTACCCATTGAAATTACTTTGGTCCAAAATTTAAATCTCAAATCTTTAGTTTTAAACTCATGCCACATTGTTTCTAATTCATGACTTATCCTAAACCTTTGTCCAGAAAGTCTATTATGTTGAGGATCTTTAGATAGGAAGTATCACTCAGCTCTCCAAATTCAAGAGCCTTTTCAGTAAATGACTTCCCACAGTCAAAATCCTTCCAGCCTCATTTTTCCTGGAAGATGTAAACTTGAGCCAGTTTGGATATTAAGTTGTAATTTATGGGAAGTAGCCAAATTAATCCTATTTATTTAAAGGAATAGCTATTTTCTATTCAACCACTAGGGGGGGAAATGACATACCATACAATCAAAACCAAAAATACTGATGAAATTCCAAAGGAATCAAACATTACAAAGCGTGTACTAGGAACTGGCATTTCAAGTCTGAACTAAATGATGCCAAGTCATAAGCAACAACAAGGAGGTCTTACTGGAGGTATATGCAGCTCTGGTTACTAGAGCTAATTTTCCTTCAATTTCAAATAGCAAAAATCAATCAGAGTTAGCTTAAAAATAAAGGACACATCAGGAAGTGTGCAAATTGCACCTATCCCAGTTGGTAGGGCTAAGAGATGAATTTTCTGAGAACTGAGCCAGGCTGCAACCAATGTGTCCTACAGAAACAATCACCAAACTAGGTATAACATGCCCCCAGTATGTCCCTGGCCTTTACCTCAAGGAATGTCTGCAGTTTAGGCAGTCTAATCACTACAAATGCCCTGTGGAGATCTTCAAATTACAATGAAATAAACACAGTAGCTGTCAGTCAGTGTTTCATCACTGTGACCAAAACACCTAACAAGAACAACTTACAGTAGGAAAAGTTTGCTCTGGAGTCCGTGGTAAGGTGGAGCATCATGGAAGAAGGGCATGGCAGAGGAAAGTTGTTCACTTCATAGTAGCCAGGAAGCAGAGTGGGCAGGGGTGGGGAGCCAAGGAACAAGATATAATCTCCAAGGCCATGCCTCCAGTAACCTACTTTCTCCAACCACACCCTACTTGCCTATAGTTACCATCCAGAATAGTCAAACTTTCAATTATCAACCTAGCAAATGTACTAATTCACCAATTAGGTTACAGCTTTCACCTCTGAACATTGCAACATTATCTCACACATGAGCCTTTGGGGGACACCTAATAGCTAATCCATAACATTCATCCCCTGTCCACCAAATTAAATGTCTATCTCACAAAGCAAAATGCATTTAGTTTATCTTTAAGAGTCCAAATAATCGTAATGGTTTTAGCAATGCCCAAAAGTGCAAATTTAAAGTCACATCTGAGCCTCAAGACAAACTCCTGGTTGTGAGCCCCCATAAAAGTCAAAAATATTCCATATACCCAACATACAATAGCACAGAGTAAATGTCTCCATTTTAAAAGGGAGAAAGAAGGGAATAGAAAGAAGAGATGGAACCAAACCAGCCAGGCAAACATCAGTTCCTGCAGCAACATGTTTGACATCAGGGGCACATGGCAGTGAGATGTGATCTACAAACATCTCTGCGCTCCTGCTCCTATGTCCTTGCCAGTTGCAGCCCATATGGCCTCTCTCAGGCTAGCTCTCTCCAGAGCCGGCAGCTTTTTCATTTTGGGAGACGGTCCACATTACTAGCATCTCTTAATTTCTAGGGTCTCCATTTTAGCTCCAGCTTTTCCTTGACTGCTATATGCGTCACCCTCTCAGGGGTAGCCCACAGGGATTTTGACCCTATTAAAATTTGCCTAACCTTCTAAGCCTTTTCTTTGAAATCTCGGTGGAAGCCTCCATGTTGCTCTAACTCTAGCATCCTGCATTCCTGAGGAAACAGCACAGCATGAGCAATGCCAAGGTTTGTCACCTGCTTAAGCAGTAGCTACCCCAACCCCAACACACACCCACCTTGGATCACAGCCATAGTGGCTTTTGAATACCTGAGAAACTGAGCACTATGAAAACACAGATTCTGAAGAAATAGCTTTTTAGGCACCCAGGGTGCTCCCATAATTTCTTTTAAAAGGAGTTTTCTCTTTTACACCTTTGACCCCATGATGGGTGTGGTCTTGCTGATTTTTGAAAAGCCCTCAAAGCATTGTCTACTTTTCTCTTGTGGAAGTAATCTCTCTAACAACCCACCTTTTATGGCCCCAGTTTTATATGTACATTTTTGTCTAAACTGCAAGTGTTTAAATTTATTTTTCTGTTTTTTGCTCCTGGTTCTTACAGTAAAATGGATAAAATTTTGTCAGCAATACCCACACCACCACCTGAATGTTGTGTTGTCTTGAAATTTTCTCTGCCAGATTGATTAGTTCATGACCTTTAAATTAGGCTTTACAGAAAGTCTCAGCACATGAGCAAAATATAGACAAGTCTTTTTGTCAGAATGTAACACGAATGGCCTCTAGCTTAATTTTTAGTAGAGTCCCTGGTCCACTCTGAAACCTCACAAGCACAGTCTTTACTATCCACATTTCCTTCAGCATTTTGGTCTCTTGAGTTCTAACCAGAATCACCTACTAAGCACTGTTGACAATATTTTAAGACTTTCTCAACCTGAATCTCTTAACTTTAAAAAAATAAAAATTAAAAAAATTAAAAATATAAAACTCTTTCTTCAAACCAGTTCCAAAATCTTCTTAACCAAATGGTCAGTTTAGTCACAGCAACAACCCTGGCCTGCCACCAATTTGTGTGGTAGTCACTTTATCATCGAGGTGACCAAAATACATGACAAGAACAACTTAGAGGAGGAAAGGTTTTTTTGAGCTCACAATTTCAGTCCATAGTCAGCCAACTCCATCACTCTGGGTCTGTGGTAATGGGGAGCATTGTGACAGAATGGAATGGTGGAGGCAAGCTGTTTTCCATGGTAGCCAGGAGGCATAGAGAGAGAGGGAGGAGCCTGGGGACCAGATATAATCTCTAAAATTCTGCCCTCAGTGACCTACTTCCTCCAGGCACACCCCAACTGTCTATATTTACCATTCAGTACAGAAGTCCTTTAAAATTAATAATCAAATGAATTTTTACTGATTAGGTTAAAGTTCTCATAATCTAATCATTTCACTTCTGAATATTTCTGCATTGCCTCACACATAAGCTCTTGGGGGACACCACTTATTCAACCCATAACAGTAGGGGAGCTGCTGATGTTTATGTTTGTGGTAGTTGATTTTAAATGTCAACTTGACTGGATTAAAGGATTCCTCTTCACCTGGTAAAGCATTATTTCTAGGTGTATCTATGAGGGTGTTTTCAGAGGTGATGGTATGCAGTTAGACAGACTAAAAAGAAAAGATCTACCCTTATTTTAGGCAGGCACCATTCGGTCAGTTGGGAACCTGAATAGTACAAAAAAGGCAGAGAAAAGATGAATTTACTCTCTCTCCTGAATGCCCACATCCTACTGCCCTTGCACATTAGACCCCAAGATCTTCAGTCTTGGACTCTAGGACTTAACATCAGCATCCCCCCTGGTATTTCAGAATTTTAACCTCAGACTGAGAATTATAGCATCAGCATCCCTGGTTCTGAGGCCCTTGGACTTGGGCTAAGTCATGCTACTGACCATCCCTGGGCCTCCAGCTGCAGATGGTCTGTTGTGAGACTTCTCAGCCTCTGTAATCATGAACCATTTCCCATAATAAATTCCTCCTCATATATCTATCTTGTCCTCCTGTCTATCAATCTGCACTTGTGTGTGTGTGTGTGTGTGTGTGTGTGTGTGTCCCTGACTGGTCCTGTCTCTCTGGACAACACTGACTAAACTAGTTAATGCCACCCAGAAATCTAAATCACTTTCCTCAATACTGAAAGATCTGCTCTGCTACAGTCACAGTCTTGGATCCAAAACTTTAATGACATTTTCAAGGCTTTGATCTTACTGAGAAATAAGAATCTCATTGGTCCCTCAAGTTCGTTAGAGTTCATTGAACTTCTCTATTCAAAGAATTATTGTGGTAAGCTTTCAAGAAAGACTATATATTCAGAGTGTATCTGATATAAATGTAAAATATAAGTATTATAAGGTGAATATAGTATTGCAGAATTTCATGCATATAATGTTAAGAACCGTAATGCAACTTATAAAGATGTCTTTGGGTAAAATAGTTGAACTCAATGCAAGAAACATTTGGAATGTTGCAAGAACTGTCAAGCATTATCACAGTATGTATCTCTAAAGTCAGTAAGATATAGGCTGCTGCTTTGAAATCCTTTCTAGAGAAATAGGAAAGAAAGTATGGCAACTCAGAATATGAAAATGAAAGACCTTCCTAGTGAAGAATACATGGGAAAAAGGAGCTCCAAACACAGCACAAGTTTGGAACCGGTTTTGAAAGAATTTGAGAAAAAAAAGTTAACTCTAGAAAAGGAGTCTAAACTTCTAACCATTCAAGGTTCTGCAGAAAAATTACTAAAGCAGCTAGAGTATTCTAAGGTGAAGTATGAACTGAGGATGATTTTAATTGACCTTATCTCCAGACTGGTGGATATTCGTGAGTCTTTCTTCTTTAGCTTTGATCACCTTATGCAGAGAATTCTGAATCTCCATCAAAGAGAAGTAACCAAGAGCCTTCTTTATACTGCACCCACATATTATGGCTTAGGACCATGGCCAACAGTTTTTCTATGGACAAGAACTCTGGAGAAGGCATGACAGGAAGAATCAATGCTAAAAAAGTACATCTAGATGTTCTCACCATGACTTAAAGGCCCCTCAAAAAGTGCCCCAGTCTAAAACAAACAAACATAAACGAGATGATATCTGCTAGAACTTGAATTCAGCTCTTCTGAGTATCAAAGCCTCAGATGTTATGGAGGAAATTTTGGGGCAAGCCTACAAAGACCTTGGTAGAAGCAAAAATGTGAAAATATGAGCATTAGATGCCAAGTATTACAAAGAGGAAAATTTCTGGAAGTTGAAAAAGAGGAAGAGAATGTTGAGAAGGGTAAAGTTCAGTGGGAAAGAGCCAGTGTGGTGGAGGAGGAGGATGCCCATGGGTTGGGGGGATGTGTAGCACTGTTCCCTGAAGAACAGTAAGAACTTTCCAAGAAGCTGAGCAGCAGGTTCATGGAGGGGCTGCCACCCTCAGCACTAGTTGAGTTCTAACCCATGAAGACTTGCAGAAAATCTACCCAGTACATTTAAGGAATATACTCAGGCATGCTCCAGGAAAGTCCCCAAACAGAAATATACACACAAGATACAGGTATTTTTGCTTAAGAATTTTGAACATTGGCATAAAAAGTCTCAGGTCTGACAGGAATACAAGACTAGCAATTGCAGTGACGGGAAATACCCACAGAAAAGGAAGAAAACCAAAATAAGTCAATTTTTCAGTTCCACAAATAAATATAACTTTATGATGTTGTGTTATATCCAGAATACCCAATCAAATATAGGTTCTCTTTCAGAAGAAAGCACCTGGCATCATAAGGTGGACTTAGGGGAGAAAAAGAGATAGAATGAAGTTACATTCCACTTCAAGGATAATGCTAAATTTTAATTGCTCTGAAAAACAATAAACCAAAAAATGCCTCCTTGCATTTAAAATTTCAGAAGCATTGTACTTTAAAAAATCTAATCAAAAAAGAGAAACAGGGGGCTGGGGATACAGCTCATTTGGTAGTGCTTGCCTTGCATGCACAAGGCCCTGGATTCAATCCCCAGCACCAAAAAAGGAAAAAAAAAAAAAGAAAAAGAAAAAGAAAAGAAAAGAAAGAGAGAGAGAGAGAGAGAGAGAAACAGGAATTTACTTTAAAGACAACACAATGTTTATTTTTTAAGGACATGTGTAAGAGTGAGAGTGTGTAACATTGTGGTTGGCAAAGTCATATCGAAACAAGAAGATCTGGTCAGAGAAGTATGACTTCATTTTTTTTTTTTTTTTTTGGTACTGGGGATCTAACCCAGGGATACCCAACCACTGAGTCACATCCCTAATCCTTTTTATTTTGAAACAGGGTCTTGCTAACTTGCTTAGGGCCTTACTTAGGGCCTTACTAAGTTGCTAAGACTGGCTTTGAACTTACCATCCTCCGCTTCAGCCTCTCAAGCCACTGGGATTATCAGCATAAACCATTGCACTCAATGTGACCTCCTTTCCACACCTGTAGGTAACCAGTCTCTAGTTTTGATTTTACCCGTTCTTTGTAAAAATGAGAAGGTCCATGTGTATTTTCTTATATCACCTTCATACTTACATGAAAGGTAGTATGCAATAGATAACGTTTTACACTTTACTTTTTTTATTTAACAGTATGTCCTGGAAATTACTCTATATCAACTCATAGATTCTTCCTCATTGTTTTTTTAAATAGTTGCCTAGTACTCCATTGTACAGATATCTTATAGTTGTTCAATCATCTACTCATATATGCAGGTATCAATATTTTTGATTATAAATATTGCCACTAAGTATGTCCATTGCATACTTTGCTTAAGAATTTTGAACTTATGTCCATTGCATAAGTATTTTGTTTTCTTAGAGGCAATCTTCAAGGTAGCTAGAAGTGGGATTGATAATATGTGTATACTTACTTTTGTCAGGTTTTGCCAAATTTTCCTCTAGAAGTTTGTGGCAATGCAGGCATTCTGCACCAGCAATGTAAGAGGATGCTTGTCTCTTGACAGCCTCACCAATAGAATGTGTTTTCACTTATTTTGGAATTATTGGGCTCGGGATATGGCTCAGTGACAGAGCTCTTGCCTAGCATGCATGAAGCCCTGGCCAATTATCCCAACACCATTTGTTTAAGAGGTATGCTAAAAGAAACAATTAGAAATGTGAAGAGAGAAGCTACATAATGGAAGAAAATCTTTGCAAGCTACTCTTTGGGAGAAGATTAATATTTACAATGCATCCAGTGCTCAAAAAACTTTTCACAAAAAAAAACCTAATAAATGGGCAAATGAATTGAACAGACGTTTCTCAAAAGAAGAAATACAAATGGCCAATAAATACATGGGAAAAAAATTGTTCAACATCATTAGCAATTAGGAAAATGCAAATCAAAATTACATTGAGATTTCATTTCACATCAGTCAGAATGGCAGTCATCAAGAATGCAAATAATAATAAATGCTAGAGAGGATATGAAGAGAAAGGAACACTTTTACACTGTTGGTGGGACTGACTACCACTATGGGAATCAGTAAGGATGTTCCTCAAAAAACTAGGCATGGAAAACCATATGATCCAGCTGTACCACTCCTCAGTAATGAATTAAAGTCATCTTACTCAGTGATACATACATACCCATGTTTATAATAGCACAATTCACTATAGCCAAATATGGAACCAGCTTAGGTGTCCATAAATAGATGAATGGATAAAGAAAATGTGGTATAAATACACAATGGAGTTTTATTCAGCCAAAAAGAAAAATGAAATTATGGCATTTGCAGAAAACTGGATGGAATTAAAGACCATCATGTTAAGCAAAATAAGTCAAACTCAGAAGGTTAAGAGTCATGTGTTTTCTCTCATGTCAAAGCTAAAGAGAAAAAAGGAAAAGAAAGGTGGGGATGGGTCTCCTAAGAATCAAAGGGAGATCAGTAGAGGAAAGGGACCAAGGTGTGGGAGGCAGGGGAGGGGGTGGGAAATGCTGGAGAGTGATAGTGACCATATTATATGGTTATGCTGTGTGCATGTATTAATCTGTAACAACAAATTCCATCCTTATGTACAACTATAATGTACCAATAAAAATGTGAAAAAGAATAAGTACTAATAAAGTAGAATAATCATAGCAATAAAAAATAAAATAATGGTAAGTGGAAAAAAGTATGCTGATTCTTATATCCTGCTACTTTGCTGAGTTTTAAAAAATTGTTTTAGTTGTTTTTGACAGGATCTTTGGGGTTTACCAGATGGACTATCGTATCACCTGCCAGTGAGAGGTAGTTTTACTTTCCTGTTCAATCATATGCCTCTAGTTGATTTACTTTGTTAGTTGCATTGACTAATACCACTATTACTATAATGAAATACCTGACACAGGATACTTATGAAGTAAAAAGAGGTTTATTTTTACTCGTGGTTCTGAAGGTTCAAGTCCAAGATCAGGCAGCCTTGTTGGACTAGGCCTGGGGTGAAGGTGGTACATTATGGTGGGAGTGCATGTTGGAGTGAGCATTCACTTTTGAACAAGAAAGCAGAGAGACCAAGAGACCAGGTCTCCATGACCTAAGGACCTCCCACTAGATCTCATTTATCAAAGGTTCCCCAGAATGTCCCTATACCACCAGCATGGTGACAAGCCTTTATATTGGACCTTTAGCGGACACTCAACATCAGAACTATAGTAAGTCCAATGTTGAGAAGTAATGAACATAATGGATATCCTTGTCTTGTTCCCAATCTTAGTGGAAATGCTTTTGACTTTTCTATATTAAATAATACATTGTCCTTAGGGTTAAGGTACATATACTTCACCATGTTAAGAAAGCATCTCTCAGTGCTGATTTTCTTGAATGATTTTTATCATGAATGTGTGTTGAATTTTGCGAAGACTTTTCCAACATGTATGAGGATAATGTGATTTGTTATTAGAATTACTAACTATATATGATATTAATTATTATATTAATCATATCCTTATATAACCCATCTTGCATTCCTGGAATGAACCTCACTTAGTCACGGTATATCACTTTCTTAATGTAATGTTAGATTCTGTTTCCTTATGGTACCATTTCAAATGCTGTACATTCATGAATAATAGTAGTTTATAGTTTCCCTTGTGCTATCTTTTTCTTGTTTAGGTATATATATCAGAATTAAACTTGCTTCTTAAAGTACTTTCAATATATTCATTCTCCAATATACATCTGTGAGAGTTGCTTTTATGATAGTGCTTTTAGATCTTGTATCTCCTTATTTTTTAATCCACTTGATCTCAGCATTGAAAGTGTCCGTTTTGTCATGTTTAATGCTTTTGACTTGAATTGCACCTTGATATCACAAGTTCTATCCCAGCTCTATTTTGCATCCATTTCTGTAGTTACTTTGCCCATCCCTTGTAAGTCCTTCACAATTGCAGCTCCTCTGCTTTCCCCAAAGGCTTCTCAGTGCTCCCAGGCTCCCAGGAAGCCTGTGATGGGCCAGAATTGTGCAAGAATTTCTGCAGCTGTGGTCCTGGCACTTGGACATTTTTCTCCTTTGATTCCATTATTTTTCAGCTTCTCTTCAAATCCTGCTGAGGGTGTGGTCTGTGTAGAATTTTTATAGCTGGGAAAGCTATTCCTTATAGTTTGGGGAGAAGATTTTGGGGAAGTTGATTACTGCAGAGCCACCACCGTCTTCAGCTACCCAGAAATTCATCATTTTCCAATTTAATAAAACATCTTCATGGCATTATTTGAATGGCTTTGTAATGTTGCAAGGAATTTATGTATATAATAATATGATTAAACAATACTCAAATATTGAACATGTTTTTTTTTCCATCCAGCTAATGCCACAATTATTAATTCAGGCTACTATTATAGATTTAGTAGACATTCCATAAATATTTGTAAATAAATAGAGGAATGATGGGATGAACTGAATTTAAACTTGGAATAGGACTCCAAAAGATGAGAGGAGGCAAGGTGACCTATCCAAGGAGGTCCAAAGTGGAAAAAGTTTCAGGGGCAGGTCTGAGCCATGGCCTTTAGAGGTGTTTATAGTCATAGTGAGAATCAGGAATGAGAAACAGAGCCAAGATTTTGCAACAAAGACAGATGGTCAAACTTCAACAAAGCAAGTCAGGAACAAGGAAAAGGAATTCTTCCAAGGCAATTCCTGTGAACAGCTTGGAAGCATCTGCCTAGTCAATGTGGGTCCACAAGTTCACATTGCAGGGATATAATGGACTGGCCTCAAGAATTGGGTCAGGCTAAACAGGTGTCAAAAATAAATCAGATCAAGTTTAAAAGGCGCATTGTGCATATGAAAAACAGTTGTCCAACCAGGAAGTGATAAGAGTAAGCTCAGAAGCTGGCCTTACAGGCTGGCTTAAGTATTTAGAGCAACAGTGAAGACGTTAGACCTTATACAATGCTGGACTATTATGAGGCAGGTTTCCAGATGGCAGAGGATGGTTAGAAGTGATCATCTTTCACCCTTTTTGGAAGCCACTTAAATTGTGTTTATGATTGTCAGACACATAAACAAAAAGTAGTATAAGTTATCTTTCACTTGCATGGATCAACTAGTTTTGTCTGCTCAAAGCATTCTCAAGGATGGTTCTATTTTATTTCACTTTACTGGGTTATTTTAAAGGCTCATTAATGTCAGACATAAAGTAAAATGAAATAATACAAGATTACACCAAAAAAGTAGAGAGCAAACTTTATCATAGTTTTGTCCAGTACTTTATAATGCCATACTTGCAGCAACAGAATACACATTTCTTTTTTTAAAGGACTTTCTGATATTTGTTTTTCAATGATGATATCTTAGTAAAGATGTTTTGAGGGGGAAAATGTTTGCTAATGAAGCATTTTGGATGTTGAGGAAGAATTTTCACCAAAATTAATCGGATCATAAAACCATTAACTTTTCTTCATTTGTATAAGTCTTCCATTAAAAATATTATACTAATAGTCATTTTTATCAACAAGGTAGAATTTTATTTCTTAAGATCTCTCTGCAAAAGATGATTACTTGCCCAGATCTAATCAATACCCAATGAGTTCATAAAAATGGTAGAAAGGTAGTGAAAGGTACAAGATTAATTACAAACTCAGTAATCATGGGTTTATTATCACTTGGAGAACAGTATTTTTTTTTTTCTGAAGTGGAAAACATTTAAATTTAAACATTCGATGCCAACATTTTCTTTAATGAAATGGAGATGAAACTTTATTTTCCCAAATGCCTTTGCAGTTCCTCCTACTACAGTGCCCTTTCCTCACTCCTTCAAGGTCAGCTCAGACTTCATCTTTTCCTGGAGGCCGTTTCTCATCTCAGAAGATGGAGGATGCATTCCTTGTCAAGGCCCTTATCAAACACTGCCCATGCTTGTATCCAGCACTTACCGGCTGTCCTGACATTAGGCTTAATGCTTTTCTCTTTAGTGGCCTAGGAACTCCTACAGGTCATGAGTTACTTCTTATTCATCTATACAGTTCTTAGCATGGGATCTTTAAAAGTATGCAATAAATGAGTTGAATGGAATAGATTAACTTTCTTGCATTTTCTTTGAGTAAGGGTTTTGCTATTCAAATAATAAGCAGCTAGATTCATTTGATGGGTATTTATCAATGTATAGAAAATTATTATTTCAGAAAAAATATTAATCAATTAAATTTAATCCCTGACATTCAACAGAACTTCCTAGAGTTGTCATAAGAACTTCTGAAAACCAAAACTGTGAACTTGTAATGGGTAAATTATTACAGTTCTTTCCTTGATTTCATATCAGATAAGTTTGTATTTATCATTTAATACAAATCCATCCTCATATAATAAATATGTAAGACATATATCAGTGACCAAGATATGAGGAATACTGGCCATGAGTCTTAGAGCAGGAAAAATACATTCAATTATCAGGCTTCCTTAAAAAACAGGAGACAGGGGGAAATGAGTTTTCAATTAAAACTACTTCTCTTATCAAAACCATTTATTTATTATTTATTACTGGAGAGTTTTGAAGTAGGAATTAATAAAATTATATAAAAATACTCTGGTGATCATGTCTATGACTAATTAATACATTAAGTTAAATGATTTACTTCATTTCTACCCCCAAATATTCATAAATACTATGAAGAACATGAGAACACACAAAAAGTTTATAAGATATAATATACTTGCTCAATAAACTTACCTTTTATACACAAGAATATGAAGGGGGCATAAAATAACTGGAGGATTCTTACAGTTTCTTAAGAAAATAATAAAACTATGTTCTAGAGAGGATCCATGGTGCTACCTGGATTGGAGAGACTGGTAGCACAGAAATTGGGAAATACATACACACACACACACACTCACACTCACACACATGCAAGAATGAGTGCCCAGGGTTCATTCATAGTTGGGCATAGGCATGAGATGGGTAAAAAAAAAATGAATATAAGGGAATACACCCCAGAGGGCACAGTGTCTCCTGTGTCCAGCACACAGTGGGCTCCAGTCAGTCATCTGTGGAATAAATTAATGAGCTGGAAGTTGGTGGGTCTAGAGCCAGGTGAAGGGATTGAGGTTGGAGGAAAAGTGGACCAGAAAAGAAAGAGGGCGTGAAAAAGACAAAAATTTCCTAAGAGCAGAAGAAGGGCAAAAATGCAAGGGAGTTCTTGCATGGCAGTGTTTGGAGCAGGGCAGGCCCTCTTCTGAGAATGATGGCAAAGGAGAGAGTCAAGGTTGACTGTCTTCTGGGTGAACTTGGTCCCCTCAAGTGAGCAGTTTGTAAGATGGTCTTTCACAAACCTTGCACTTGAGAATACAAAGCCCTCAGCTGGTTAATAAAAATACAAATTTAATTACGAGTAGAAGAATCATATTATAATGTTATAAATATGAACAAAAAAATCTTTTAAATGGTCATGCATCTATTTGATATTGATTAGCATGTGCTTGACAAATTAATTTTAATTATAGATTTAAGCTTAAGACTTACAAACTTTAGTCACAGAATCAATATAACTATTGATAGCAAATCCTAAATGTTTAGTTACTTGGTACTAGATGACATGGCATAGTAAAAAATAAGGATTTCAACATTGCCTGTGGTAAATACTTTATAATAAACTGTTTTAATTGATCCTTCAGGTCCTAAAATGGTAGAAGTCCAGAGTCAGCAGTTTCAGATCAACTCCAAAGATGGAAAGCCACTCTTTACTGTTAATGAAAAGGAAGTTGTGGTTGGCACAGATAAACTTCGGGTGACTGGTATGTAGTAACCTTGAGAAAGACAATATCTCATGGAATGCACTTCTGCATTTGTATTTTTGGCAACTTTATTCTGGACTCTTTATTAGATAAGTAAACGTAGTTCGAATCTGTTAACTTCTCTTGGTGACATAACTTTTGAAATTCTTGTTATCCTTTCCTAGGAGAGTGAAATCTCTTCCCCCTCCTGGCTTCCACCACATTTTACCCTTTTTTCTCTTTTCAATTGGTGTAACCCAAAGGCTTCTAACATTTGTATAATTTAATTATCTGTTTTTCAGGTTAATTTTATTCCCATTATATCAGGTATTTGGATTTCCTACATTTCTACAAAAAAAGAAAAAGGAAAGAAAACACTTTTGGTGAATAAAAGGTAGAATAAGTTCTCATAGTACTCACATTTAACAAAAAGATGAAATTTAATGAAAAGAATGTTTTTCAGGACATATTCTAAATTCACTTGCTAAACTTCTGTAAAGAGTAGAAGGCATAAACAATCAGATACTTATTGAATCTATTCCATACTTTTCTGTCTCATTCTGAAAACCAATAGCAACATTATTCTCTTATTAATATTACCAAACTCTCAAATGAAAACGAGATGTTTCTGACCTAGAAAGTAGACCCAGCCCTAATACAGTATTATGTAATATTGCAGTATTTTCTAGGCATTAATGTCTCTGATATTACAAAATGAATGACACTAGAAAGAGTATTAAAGGAAATTGATTATTGCCCGGTATAGATGTCACTGACCTATACAGTTCTACTTACAGGCTTTCAGTTTTATGATGGGGTGAAAGCAATACATACTGGGGTGAAGTCCCACTTCTCTCCCTGGGAAGCAGTGTGCAGGCGGATCCTCTCTAGTGATGCTGAGCGGCACAGTAACCAGAGCTCCCAGCTATCCACATGATCACGAGGACGATCAACTGACACTGTGTACTCTGTTGCTACACTATGATGTTCACTATATGCTAATAGTATTGACTGAAGTATTTTTATTTATGAAGGGTTTACTGGGATATAACTCCTCACAAATCAAGGAGCTTCTATATAAGAAATATAGCCTTTGCAGATCTAGAATCTCTTCCTACCTCAAAAACTACTAGCTACATGACCTCAAGAAATTATTTTGTCTTTGTTGGCTGTTTCCTCACTTTTATGAGTGGGTTGTTAACAGTATCTTTATTCTTCTATTACTGCTGAATCACATGGATTGATGTGTGCAAAGGAGAACAGAGTTCTGGGGAGAGTATTACTGCAGAACAGAGCAATAGAATCCACAGGAAAAACAATCTACATATCAGCTTACACTGCCTCAGCCCCACGCCATCCTTCACAGAGAATTAGGAAAGTCAACTTTCCCTGGTCCAGAGTTCATGTCAGGCTATAACATCATTAGTGGAACAGATGAGAAAAACTGAGAGCAACTATATTATTTATTACCGGCATGCATGCATCAAAACCACCTTGACGTTTTGTTATATTATACTCATATTTATTATATTCACCCCCAGAGTTTCTGATTCAGTAGGTCTGGAATGGTTTTGAGAATCTGCAGTTTGAACACACTTTAGATGATGCTGGTGCTGTAGTTTCAGGGACCACACTCTGAGAGCCACTGCCCTATGCTAATTTGATCAGAGTCAATGGAAAAAGCAACAGGTCAGCAACACGTAGACACTTTCTAGAAGACACACTCAAGTTATCCTTTAAAAATAAATAAGTCAAAGCCTTCTTCTTCTTTCTTTCTTTTTTTGGTCCAAGGCAGAAAATTCTCCCCCAAATCCTGAGTTTTTTTTCCAGTGAGGCAAACTAGAACAAATATACCCCCACTTTACTGACTGTGTAACTTCCTTGTCATTATGATATTATACTAATATGAAGTTCTTGTTGCCTTGGCAACCTGGGTGACCAGATCTTACCTCTTCTCAGCTCAACAATATGTTCTTGGTTTCCCCTGTAATTAAAGAAAACCAAGAAATTCCACATTTCTGACTTTTCTTGTTTCTCTCCGATGTCTGACTCTCTATGTATTGTGTAGCTCAGCCTTTCTCAACAATAACAATATTAACATTCCAAGTTGGATGGTGCTTTTGGTGTGGATAAGGGGACAATTCTGAGCATTGCAAGATGTTTAACAGCAGAATGTTTCTTAGCTCCTATATACTAGATACCAATAGCATCTTCACTGCATCATTTATGACAACCAAAAATGTTTCAATTCCCTGCCAAAAACTTCAGGGAGAAGGGGAGTTAAATCAACCCCAGCTGAGAATCTCTGGTCTACCCTAAATCTATAATGTTTTTCTGGAATTCATTAGCATTTGTTTAGTGTTTACTAATTAAGCTAAATTCCATTGCTTACATTTGGGCTGGGGAGATGGAAACAGGAGTTAACTTGTTGGATATATTGTGTTAAACGCAATAAAGGATGTCTGGAAAAAGGAATTTGGGAGCAACCCAGAGAAAGGAGTCAGTTCTTCCAGGATGTAATGGGAAGAGAGACAAACTGGGTCAGAAAATATTTCCCAAGGAAAAAGAAGTTCTAGAATGATGGGTACGAGTTTATCAGAAGAAAAAATAAGGGTTATCATTCTGTGCAGAATGTAGAGCACGAATGGATATTAATAGATAATTGGTAAAAAAAATATCAATGGTTAACTTTTTAAGGGTCAGACTGAATCCAATCCTAGCTGCTCCAGTGAATAGGCATGTGACCTTGAGTGAGTACTTTCCCTCAGTGCTTCACACTACAAACATCAGTATCCGCGGATCACTGATAGTAGGATGTTGTGTAGCATCCCACAAAAATTGATTGTCACATTAAGATGCAGGGTTCTAGGAACTCAAAACTGGAGTAGAAACGATGTGATCACTGGCAAAACCACTAACTAAAGAAGAACTGGACAGTTAGACTTGCCAGCCTTGAAGAAGTAGGTACAAATCAACCACAAGGATGACGACCTGACAGGCACTACTTCAAGGAGTGATCATTTTAATGTTGCAGATTGATATTCACCCTTGAGATGACTGATGGCGCTCTCCATATGGCTATTATTGTTTTACTGCCAACGTTAGATATTAAGTGAACAAAGCCACATCATGCCACTGTGGTATTGTGTAGAATTCTAAGGATGACCTTTGCCCTTGTATGATCTCCTCCCCTGCGAGTGAAAGTGGAATCCATGAGTATGTCACTCTTGTGATTGTGTCATTTACATGGCAAGAGGGAAATAATCCGGGTGGCCTAATCTGACTTCATGAACCCTTCAGGAACAGAGAGTTTTTCTGCCTGGTAGCAGAAGGGAGAGCTGGAGAGATTCAAGAGCAAGCAGGATTCATTGCTCTGCTGTTCAGGAAGATGGAGGGGGCTATGTGTCAAGGTGACTGTGGCTCTGGAAGCTGAGAGAGGACCAGGGCAGACAGCAAGGAAACAGAGTCTCTGCCCTACAACCACAGGGAACTGAGTTCTGCCAACTACCTAAATGAGTTGAGAAGCAGCCTCTTGCCTGGAGCCTCCAGGTGAGATTATTTTCCAGCTGCCACCCAGAGAGACCCCAAGCTTAAAACCCAGCCAAACCTATTGAGTAGAACCTGGGACTTACAGGACCTGGGGCTAACAAATGGGCATGGTTTCTAGCAGCTAAATTTGTCATGATTAGTAGCACAGAAATAGAAAAAAAAATGCATCCTTCATGCCATTCCAATTATGGTGGGAAATAGCACCAAACAAAACAAAGTTTGATTTATTTTTTACTTATGTAATTTCACAGTCCCTACAATTATGACTAAGTTTTGTTCATTATAATAGAATGCTTTTATGAACTTAAGTCCCTCAAGATAAATTCATACAAAAACTTTTCTCCACTACTTCCTCTGAAAGTTTGATCCTTATTTAAGTGGATTGACTCTAAGTAGCCTTTGGATTTTTCTCAGATCGGCAAAAGTAGCAACAGGTGACAGCCAAGGAAAGAGGAGCAGTAGGAGAGGAGAGAGAGTCTCACTCTGGGGACTGGGAAGGAAATGGAACACTTTGCTTCACTTTTCTCCTTGGCACAGCTGCTCTCAGCATGGGGTTGCAAGGGAGGGGTGAAGTGCTCTCTGAACTTCTAACTCATAGTAAATCCTCACTGGACTTAGAAACATTTTCTTGCCATTGTATTTGTCTCTGTTATTCAAGTAATACCAAAGAAAAAGATGAAACTCCTTGTTAATTCGTAAATACCTGCCATAGACTTAGTCAACTAGGAAACTACAGAATAGTTTTAAAAGTAAGATGTATAGAGAAAATTAAATACTTTCGCCAGCTCAGTTGGATTAACCTAGGCTTCATCCCCCCTTCAAAATAGAATTGGTTGCCAAGTGACCAAGTTAATGTGCCTCTCTTCCTAACCCCAGTTACAGAGCATATTCTAGGAATAACATCAAAATTTTGTCTTCAAAAGGAAATATTCCGTACCATTGCCATAAATGACTTCAGCCAGATGATAAATTGTTAGGCTACCCAAGTGTATTTTTTAGCACCTTGATAATAATTTGGTAGGCTGATTCTGTTCCTCATCATTAAGTTTAAAATAAGAAGGTCCTGTAATAGTATCCAATTCCCACCACTAATAAGCTCTAGTGATAGGCCCAGTACAACTTCTTTATGTCTTTCTGAGCAGATGAGCAGGATTACATTAAGTCAGAGAGATCCTGTAGAAATGCTGGCGTCTCCCACAAATTCTTTACGACTAACAAAAGCAGACCTACAGAAGGAAGATTTCAACGGCTGAAGAAGTGAAAATAAACATGGGTAGGTCCAGGTCCCATAAAGAGACATGAAGACAGACATCTGGAAGGTTCTTAAAGATCACCATATCCTTCAAGCCCACATCCAAGATCACCAAAAACTTTGAGATGCCCCTGTGGACAGCTGATGAACCTCCTGCTATAGCTGAAAGGACCCAATTAAAACTGGCTCAAACTATAAGGCCATTCGTTGCCTCAAGAAGTCTGGAAAGGGTAGCTCCTGGCTGAGTAATTTATTGATTCCATGTTTTTCTCTTGGGAACTACGTTGACATTCCTCTGTGAATGCAAAATGGTTCTATCAGCTCCAAGCATCACCTTCCTCTGTAATTACTTCCATCTAAATATCTATGAGAAGACCTCAGTAGTGAAATGGTCTCTAAATTATACTTCTAGCCTAGAATTCTCCTCATCTTCAATTGCTTGTATTTCTCTTGTAAGTGGCATTTAGCTCAATTTTATTTTGTGAATCCAATCTAAAACAGTTTGAAGACATTCATATTCATTTTGATAGCTTCTCTATTAGAGTTTATCTATGTAATAATTATTTCATGGTCTTTATGTTTTAATCATATGGAGTTTGAGTTTGAAATAAGCCTGATGTGAGGGGAGACAGAAAGGGATCAGATCATGGAAGGACTTGTTGATCATTATAGAGATGTGGGATTTGTTCAAATGCAATGAAAAAACATTGAACTGTTTTGAATAGCATACCCCTTGAGTTATCATACATTTTAAGATCAATCTAATCATTGCAAGGGTGGATAGATTGTTTGAAGGCAAGAATTAAAGCATTAAGACAGGATGACATTAATTGTAGTACAAACAATCCATGATGGTGACCTGCCTAAATGGTAGCAGTGGTACAGAGGGAAGTGAATTCCTCCAAATTAAGATCTGACATGTAGAGCTTGTCAGTAGATCAAATGGGTGGCAGATAACCCAGGAGAGAATTGAAGATGATATTTTTTGTTGGATAATGGCATTACTCTCTGGAAAATGGCTAAGCCTGAGGAGAAGAATACATTTGCACAGCATAAGGCATTAACTTTTCATATTTTAGGTATGTAAGTTGAAGATACTTGTGAAACAGCCACGTGGATGTGTCAGTTTAGTAGCTATTGGATATGTGATCTAGTTATTGCTCAGAGCAAAAGTCGAGGCTGGAGATACAAAGGAGCTTCCTGCACCAATTGAGCTCTAAAAAAAATGCCGACATTAGAGGCCATAAAGAAGAGAGCCTGTGGGGAAATAAAAGAGTGAAAAGGGGAGACAGTGTGGTGGAAGGGACATCTTGGTAGCCATGTTCCTGGTACCAATAGAGCCCATGCTCCCAGAATGTGGAACCAAAAGAAAATGACAGACTGTCCTTGGGTATATCATCATGGAAGTCACTGCTATCCTTTTTTTTTTTTTTAAGAGAGAGAGAATTTTTTAGTTTTCAGCGGACACAACATCTTTCTTTGTATATGGTGCTGAGGATCAAACCTGGCACGCATGCCAGGCGAGCGCGCTACCGCTTGAGCCACATCCCCAGCCCCAATCACTGCTATCTTGACAAGAGTGTTTTTATGAAAGGCCAGAGATGGTTGAAATGGTTATAATGTGAGTAGAATGGGAGGTAGTAGAGCTTTTATGTGGAAGTTTGGCACTGAGGTGGGCAATGGTATTATTTTGTTTCAACTGAAAAGCCCTATCAGTCCATGAAGTGTTCAGTGAATATGTGGCATGAACCTCAATAGTTATCAGTTTAGATACAAAAATCTGAGTGCATATTACCTACTATTTGAACAGAATTATTAATAGTAAATTCTGGGTTGTTGTTTTTTTTCCCTGTAACTGAAAGAACCTAGAAATAGCAGCATGTTGGGAAGAATGGAGCAAATAGGAGCCATTTTCCCCCCAGTTGGGTTCTGACCTTGATCGATGGACACTATTACATGAATGTTTCACCTGCTTTCACCACCGTTTCAAAACATCTTCTACCACAGTCTTACTACATACAGAACTCCACATGAGTGTCATTTATCATAAAATGTTCTAGAATCCAGAAGAGAAGAATGATGTTATATAAATACTACGACTTCCCTGTAGAAATGACCAGACCATCTATCATGTCTAATCTTGATGACATATTCTTTTAAAAAATTAAGAAGTTAGCATTATAAAGACAATGATTTGTCTTTTGTACTTTTTTTTCATTTTAGGTTGTACTTTCCAGAATTAACAATACATATTTTAAAGAGGATTACTTTAATGCATGGGTTAACTAATGTCATCTATCTTATAGTAGAATTCTTTTTCCTACACAAAATTTAGGTTATATGATCTCAAATAAATGTGTTTTATTTTCTACAAGGAACAAGTGTTTTGCCAATTATATTTTTAATCAAAATTTGTTTGGAATATTGAAATTGGAGTGCAAAAATAAAGGAAATATATTTACATTGATGATGAAAAACCACTTACTGAGAATCATTTTATGAAGTCATGCAAGGAAATTCATTTTATTACATGCAAATAGGTTCTGAGGAGTATATATACTTTGAGGCTAAATGGTAATGACATAATTAAGATCATATAATGGGGACATTTACAATTTTAGTGATAGAGAAACTGCTGCTCTTATTTAAAGGTTGTATATCTGCCTATATGTACATTACCATCATGTGACAATATCACTAATTATGGTCATATCAGAAGTTAACGAAAATTTTAAATTCCACAGCAATGTATGTAAAAACTGATTATTGAGTTATATTTCTTTGTAAAAAACAGTGCCACTGACACTGAATGATTTCAGCTTTTAGGGGGAAAAGAATTGAAGCTATCCTCAAATAAAAATTGCCTGAGGGTGTAGGTCAATGGTAGACAAAGCCTTGGGTTCAATCCCCACACCAGGAAAAATATTGCTTGTGCAATTGAAATACACTACAGTTTCCAGTTTGGTTTTACAAAGGGTATATTTTTGTAGAGATTAAAATGTCTTGACACTTCTTTTTTCAGTCATCTTACCATTTGTTTATATAAAAATAGATAAAAAATGACATAAGAGTTTAAGGTCCATATTCCTTTCATTTCTATTACTTAGTTATGGAAAGAAATTATTTTTTGAATTATATATGCTCCTTGACTTACAATATATTCCAATAAACCCATCATAAGTTGGAAATATTGCAAATTAAATGTTTTCAATGCATCTAACCTACCAAGCTTCCCAGATTAATTTAGCTTACCTCAAAAGTGATCAGAACAATTAAATGAGTCTACAGCTGGTCCACATCATCTAACATCAGCCTATTTTACACACAGTAACCATGTGATCACAGGCCTGACCAGAGCTTGCCACTGCCCAACATCTCAAGAGAGCATGGGGCCACATATCATGATTCTAGGAAGATCAAAATTCAAGTACTGATTTTACAGAATGAATATTGCTTTCACACCAGCATAAATTTAAACAATTATACAAAGAACCATCCTAAGTTGGGGACCATCTGTATTTGTAAAGCTCATCCTAGGTCTCTCATAACAAAGCACTGTTCATGTCTCAACGATGATATTTAAACCACACGAAAATCTACTTCTCATATAAAACTATGCTTAGCATATCTCTGCCTAATGATTGATTTGTGGTGTTCTTTACTTTTTCTTTTATATCTTTTTTTTTTAAGGGCTTTTTTTTTTTTTTTAAAGAGAGAGATTTTTTAATATTTATTTATTTTTTTTAGTTCTCGGCAGACACAACATCTTTGTTGGTATGTGGTGCTGAGGATCGAACCCGGGCCGCACGCATTCCAGGCGAGCGCGCTACCGCTTGAGCCACATCCCCAGCCCTTTCTTTTATATCTTGCAAATCAGAAGAAGCAGAGGAAAGAAAAAAATTAAGAGGATGTACAAATATCATACAAATTACTGAGTTAAATTATTTTCTGCCTCCACCAAACACAAAATGTTGTCTATACTCAGGCGAACCAAACATTGTACTATAAAATTTGATTGGCAAAATTCATTGTGGAAACTCCAATGCTTAGTATAGCCTTACTTTACATAATGGTTCCCATTATCATTTAGGTTTGCTTAAGTGATAGTTTAAAGAGATGTGACTTGTTATAGAATATACTGGGATCTGTTTCTCATCTGAATATAATTTGCATTAATTATAATTTTCATGAACCATTAACCTTCATTTATGTGTTCCTTTATTTCAGCTGATGCTAGTTTTTATGTAAATCATGCTACTAAATCTGGTTGTAATTTTAAAATTTCATTTTGTGCTGATTTAAATCTCTTTTACTTATGTACCATAAGCTATTATTTCTTAAATGAGAGCTTTCAATGTGATATTTTGTCATGTCTTCACATTTAAGTAAAATCACAAAGAAAATAGTAATTATAATAGCAAAGCTAATATAGTTAGTACTATTGTGGAGAAAACATGAAGGTTTTGGGGGCTGGGAGTGTAGCTCAGTGATAGAGTGCTTGCCTAACATATGTAAGGCCCTGGGTTTGGTCCCCATCATAGAAAAAAGAAAAGTGAAGGTATTAGGAATCGTTAAATTAGCAAGGGCTGCTGCTGAGACCTTTAGCCCAGGATAATTTCTCAACC
This sequence comes from Spermophilus citellus, assembly GCF_964194105.1. Classification (NCBI taxonomy): domain Eukaryota; kingdom Metazoa; phylum Chordata; class Mammalia; order Rodentia; family Sciuridae; genus Spermophilus; species Spermophilus citellus. The sequence continues at coordinate 71,892,656 of NC_138182.1, read as the reverse complement.
TAGTCCAGGAAACTTTCACAAACGCATTTGTTTTTGAATGCCCAATATCAAAACCAGTACAATGATAGATTAGAAAATAAACATTTTAATTGTTGCAGGGTTTCCTATAGAAGAAAGTCTGTACCACGTGAGGATGAGTTCTGAGATCCCTGTGGAATCAAGAGGGAGATAAAATTACTTGTGAACTACAGCAGCAGCCCAAGAACAGGGAGGGGCCTAAACCAGAGGAGGCTTGAGATGGGAAGGGCCTGAACTCGGGGTAGGGCCTGAGCCAGGCTCCTGCCACCAAGGTAAATCATGACGGGTGCATGCAGACATGTCTATCCATAAAATTCAAGAGGAGAAATATTTTAGAAGAACAATGAAGTTGCATTTACATCTTGGATCTTTTACATTTCCATGATGTGCACTCATGACACTTTCTTGCCCCAGGTTACAGTTTATCTTGCAGTCCTTGCCCATGAGCTACATACATTCATAAATGTCCACGCCCTTTAAGATTCAGACTAAATGGTTTTTTTTTTTCATATCAAGTCTTTCCAGCTCTTGTAAAGTAATTCTTCCCTGCCAATGACCACCAAAATAACTGTGCTGCACTTTGCTCCTGGCACATTGCTTTCTATCAAACATCTATAGTTTATTTTTGTATGAGAAATCCAACAGCTTATAGATTAAAATGTGGGCTTTAAATTCAAATTACAACTCTGCATTTAACTGTCTTAACCTAGGAAAGCAAATTAACCTCTCTGTTCCTCAGTTTCCTTGTTGGGAAAATATTATCTACTTCATAAGGCTAAAAGTATTAAACAAGTTAGGACATAACAGTGTGTCATTTTCAACTGTATATCTCTGCACTCCAAATGACAGAATGTCTGGCATGCAATTGGTTCTTAAACTAATGAAAATGGTAATGAACCAATTGCTAGAAATTAGCAGGTCTATTTTGAATATTTAATTTTTTAATTATTCTATGCATTAGAAATAAATGCACAACACAACTTTTACACATAAAATCTAGATAATTAGTTAACTTATCATTGCCTACAACATAAATGCAAATGCATTTTTTAACAGGAATTATTTCTTTTCATTTTGATACAGGTACCGTACTCTAGTTTAAAAATAAACCCACTGATTTTGAATCACTTTGCAAATCACATTTCGTTGATAGGATGTTGTTGTAGTCTAGAAAAGTAAAGAAGAAGTTGTGCCTTTTTTTTTTTTCTGTGACTGAAACATCTGTACAAATTCAGCAACAAACAACAAAATCTACAGATTGAGTGTCCCTTATCCAAAGTGCTTAGGCCCAGAAATGTTTCAGATTTAAAAAAAAATTAATACATGATGAGAAATCTGGGGGATGGGAGCCAAGTCTGAAGACACATTTTTTTGTTTGTTTGTTTGTTTCATATACACCTTAAACACATAGCCTGAAGGTAACATTATACGATTTGCATGTGACCTCTCACATAAGGTCCAGTGTAGACATTTCCACTTGTGACACCAATGTCAGTGCTCAAAAAGTTTCAGATTTTGGAGTATTTTGGATTTCCAGATTAGGGATGCTCAACCTGTGTCGAATGAAAGTTTTATTTCTTTGATGCCACTTATTTTGCTTTGGTTCTGAACACATCTTTGGTTTTTGTTCAGGGCCTGAAGGAGCTCTTTTTGAACACTTGGTGGAGACACCCCTTGTCAGAGCCGACCCATTTCAAGACCTTAGGTAAGAATTTTTGTTCCAATTTAAACAAACTCTTACAGAAGATAACTGGGTATGTGGTGCAATAATATGTCAGCAGTTGTTACCAGATTATTTCTTACTGCATTAGTTGACTTTATTTTCATTGACTTTTTGCACTTAACCAGTCATTATTAATTGAACTCCAAAACAAGACAAAAGTTCTATTGATTATACACTACTCTTTTCTCTGAGTTCCAGGCCTCTTCACTCTCCCTGTCCCCACTGCTTTGACTCAAGCTCTGTACTATTCCAACAGCCTACTCCTCCCTCCAGCCTGTTCCTCTCCAGTTGCCCTTCACGTTGATATCAGAGTGACTTTGCTCATTGCAAACTATTTAAAAATACTTCATTGATTCTGCTTCAACCATAGGAAAATTTAAAAGCCCTGCAGGGGGTACTCATGGCCTTTTGTGCTCTAGGCTGTGCCTGGCAGCTGTCTCCTCCTTATGTGCCCTCCCAGACTTGAGTGGCTGCCATGCCCTCCACCCCATACTTTCTCACAAGTTGTTCCAACTGGCTGGAGGGCCTCTCTTGCTATACCATGCATCTCAACACCATCTGCAAACAAGGCAAAATCTTTTCTCTTCCTTTTAGTGGGAGAGAATGGTGCCCATACATGGACTTTGAAATTTGCAAAAGGCATTCTTAAAAATGTGAGTTTACTTTGATTTTTTTCCTCGCCTTCAGAGTCTGTGTGCCAGTGTGTATTTCACCTCTCCCAGACTACTGAATGTCACATGGTAATGTCGATTCCAATAATATATGTGTTTTATATCAAAAACCAAATAATAGCCTTTAAAATAAATGATCTTTAAGTCCAATATATCACTGTAAATCACTTTTAAAAGTTGAAGTATATACAGGACAATTAGCATATTATAATCTGTTATGTATAATAGGGAAAACACGGTACAGTAGGGATCCCAGCTTTACATGGACCGCCCAGGTGGCCTTGGTCAAACTAATTTTTTGAGATTTCTTTTCATCCAATTGGTATTTTAAATATTAATACTAATCCTCATCATTTTTATTATTGTTATTATACTAAATAGGTATTCACACTAATAGGAGTTAGGAAATTCAAACTTTTTTCCTTTTATTTAATATTGAAATCAATATTAAAGGCAAATAGAACTTCAATTTATCATATCCCTTATAGAACATTTGTAACATAAAAATAAAGTGTGGCTATAATTAAAGTACTCCAATGTTCATTAATTTTTATAAAGGACCATAAGATTGATATTAAAGAACTATTATAGTTAGGAAAGAAAATATTTTACTTTCTGAAGACAGGAAAATCATTCAATATCTTTAAAAGTAATCCCATTAACACTATTTTGAAATAGCAAAATAATACAACTTTTGGAGATGTTAAAGCACTTTTTAAAATAAATGTTAAAATATGTAGCTCTCAAAATTAATTCCTCTATGTTTTCCCATTAGGACATAAACTTGCTAGCTTTTACCACACTCTTATTTAGAAAGAAGACAAAAGAATATCCCATTGCTTTCTAAAAGGTGATACATAAAATTATATAATCCAAGTGTTATAACCAAAGAGACTGAGCAAATACTCAGGAATTACTTGAGTATTCCTTGATATATTCCTTGATGTTGCAAGGAATTACTTGAGGCATTGGTAAGAATGGAAGGTATTAACTAATTTATTGAATGCCTGTGACTGCCAGTAACTATGCCTGGGGCTTTCACATAATGTACCTCATTTAATCATCAACCCAGCCTCAAAATGTAAACAGTATTATCCCCATTTTATAAAGGAAGAAAATAGATCAAGGTAGTACCATGTTCTAAGTTACAAAACTAAAGATGTAGTTGTTCCGTAGTTCAAATTCAGATCCAGTTCTAGAGCCCATGTATATCCTAATCTCTGTGCCCAGCACCCAAATAGACCCTTGAGATTTGTTCTTTTATTTATTATCAGTTTTCCATGATTGATTGTATGATGGTCATATTTTCTTCTGCAAACTCTTAAACTGTTTCACTTTTTTATTTCTGCATCCAGTTGCATTACTATTCCTGCATGAGTAGCTGAAAAAGATTCCAAAATATCCTAATTGACCTAAGAAAATATTTAATATGATTTTTGGAAGGTTTAGATCACACTGCATTTTATAAATAGGTTTCTGAAATATATGGATTTATTACAATTTAAAGTTTGTTTGCTCAATGTTAGTCATAGAAAGAAGATAGTTATTATTTTCTTGAATAAAAAAATGAACAACTTGTATGGAAGCTAGATTTATATGACCTGTGGAGAAATCATTCACAGGTAAATAGAAACTCTGATGTTACTTTAAAGCTGGCTTTCATTCATACATAATATATTCTTTTCAAAAACATCAACAAAAATATATTGAAATATTTATATACCAGAATCTATAATAAGTCCTAGTTGTATGGAATCAAAGACGTTTTTTTTTTTTTTTTTTTTTTTTTTTTTTAGAGAGTGTGGAGAGAGAGAGAGAGAGAGAGAGAATTTTTTTTTAATATTTATTTTTTAGTTCTCGGTGGACACAACATCTTTGTTGGTATGTGGTGCTGAGGATCGAACCCGGGCCGCACGCTTGCGAGGCGAGCGCGCTACCGCTTGAGCCACATCCCCAGCCCAAAGACATTGTTTTTTATCTTAGTGATTTAACAATCAATTTGGAAAAGAAACATGAATACAAATTTGAGAGTTTAATTAGTTGCTCTGATAAAAGTGCAAATTATAGTAAGGGTACAGAAGGATGAACATAAAATCTCCCAGGGTGATCGGAAATGACATCCCAGGGAAGAAAGCATTTAAATCCTCTGCAACCACAGAGGGATGTGATGTCAACCAAGTTAGTATGTGTAAATTTCTGGGAATAATGTCTACTACAGAGTCTTCATCAGATAAATAAATGATCAAACATGGAAACATTTGCTCTTTTGCAAATACTTGTAAATACTGACACTTATTTAATCAGAGTTTACAGACATTAAACTCAACTAGAAACAAAAAAGAATATTTCCCAGGTCCCAGTAATAAAGAAGAAGCTCATGGTCAGAGCAGATGGGAAGCTAAACCAAGGTACCCTTGGGAAATCCCATAGACTAGGGGCTGGGACTCTAATGGGGATACAGGGATTGAGATGCTAAGCGACAGCTCAGTGTGCATGAAAAGCCTGAGTTGAGATAACTCCTAAGTTCTGGTCCTATGAACAGTTGCGTCCAATAGAGTCATCCCCAGCAATCCTACGTCTAGAATCAATTAAATCATATGTCACCAGTATAATCAATTAAATTAGGTGTCACTAGTAAAGACATAATGAAAAAAAATAAGCATGGTTCAAAAACTAAACATGAATTCATTAAATAACTGATGTATAAAGTAAGTGGAAATGACAAGAATTTTGAAATATTTGTAGTATTTCCACTGCAATTATTTCTTTTAATGATATTTAGTTGTGGGGTCCAATGTGATAATTCAATTCATATATATACACAGTGTATAATGTTCAAATCAGCGTTATTGGCATTTCCACCTCCTTAAGCACTCATCATGTCTTTGTGTTGGGGCAGTCTCAGTTCCCGTTGTGGGAAACTGCTCTCTTTTGTGGGGTGGTACTCTCACATGGTGGTCTACCGGGCTCTGTTGTTCTGGAATCCAAGATGACTGCAGGTTAAGAGCAATGACTGGTTGTAAATTCTGTGTCAAAGGAACCACTGAGCTAGAGCCAGTCAAAACATCACAATGCTCTTGACATATCATATTTCATACATTTGATTCAAGTGGGTTATGAACTCCCATTTTTACCACGTATACAGATTGCAGATTCACATTGGTTACATATCCACGTTTATACATACTGCCATACTAGTGTCTGTTGTATTTTGCTGCCTTTCCTATCCCCTTCCTATACCCCTTCCCCTCCCCTCCCCTCCCCTCCCCTCCCCCCAAAAAACCCAAAAAACAAGAGAGAGAAATGAATTACAGTAGATGGGGCAGAGAGAGAAGATGGGAGGGGAGGGGGTAGAGGAAGGGGATAGGAAAGGCAGCAAAATACAATAGACACTAGTGTGGCAGTATGTAAAAACGTGGATGTGTAACCAATGTGAATCTGCAATCTGTATACGTGGTAAAAAATGGGAGTTCATAACCCACTTGAATCAAATGTATGAAATATGATATGTCAAGAGCATTGTAATGTTTTGAACAACCAATAAAAAAAATAAAAATAAAAATAAATTTTAAAAAAAGCAATGACTGGAATCAATAAATTTTATGTCACCAGTATAGGTGCCACTCCAGGGGGTCTGTGACAGAACTTCGTAAAAGCTGGCAGATAAATGACCCTGCAAATCTTGAAAATAACTTAGTTACTCTTATCTTGATGTCTTTCACTTGAAGGGGGGTGAGATAGATTAGGAAAAAATTTAGGACTACCAGGTTTTAGGTACCCCTTAAGTGATTAACATGTCCTCATGCAGAACTGAGCAGGAATCTGACTCATAGTTTAAGGCGAAGGAGACTGATACAAAATGAAGGCACAGATGCCAGGATTCAGCTTCCTTTTAATTACCTACTTGGCATTCAGCCATTGATAGACCCATGAAGTTCTCCCTCCCCCAAATAAAATCTGTTTTATTATCATAATTGTATTTGTGCTTCCTGGTCTCTATCATATTTACAAAATTTGGGCTTAATCTAAGTCTGAAATGTTTAAAGCAAATATCATCCATATTTTTCCATAATTTTTGCCCTTTTATTGAATGGCACTACATGACATAAGGAATACATATTAAAGTCATACATGATTGACTAGCCATGTTCTAGAAACATGATCAGCATGATTAGCATTTCCACCTCCTCAAACACTCATCATGTCTTTGTGTTGGGGCAGTCTCATGAATGAATGAATATCAACAAAGCTTTGGGAAATTACTGAATTCTATTTATTTTTATTTAAAAATGAGCACAATTGAAAACTCATCTGCATTAGAAGTAAATCATACCAATTGGTGTGTGTGTGTGTGTGTGTGTGTGTGTTTGTGTGTGTGTGTGTGATACTAATCAACTGTGAAGTCTCCCAAAGCCAATTTCTCTTTCACAGACATCTTTGGTTGAATTAACAAGAAGAGAGTAAGTCAAATTCTGAAAGCAAAGTCAAGGTCTTATGTTCTGAGAACAAAACTGCTGTGAAGTGACAAAAATATTTGATATAGAAAAAATAAATACACACACAGAGATGTACATATAAGCATATGGATATAGTTCTTAACAGTCATTAGGATATTTCTGTCAAGAATAGGCTGTGTATGTGGTGGTGGTCGCATAAGGTCATATCACCTAGTAAAGGAGGGAGGGGGAAGTGCTGGGGAGTGATATTAGCCAAATTCTATTATTATATCATGTGCATGCACGAATATGTAACAACAAATCCCACCATTCTGAACAGCTATAATGCACTAATAAAAAAGGTGGGGGAGAAAAGCCTATATCACCTACTGAGGCCATTGTCATCTTAGTTTGTGTAAGTACACTCTGTGACCACTGCGTCACACCCTGTCACTCAGCCACGTTTCTACATGGCTGTCCATTCTTCATTACACCTAAGCACAACGGACAGGTCTCCCTGGGTCTTGGGACACCCCTCTTGAATGCACCCGTGCCATGTAAAACCTGGATTAAACAAATCTGTTATGCTTCTCTCTTGTGAACCTGTCTATTGTAGGAGGAATGTTGGCTGGGACCGTTTTTGATGGTGAGAAAAGGTATCACATCTTTCCACCCATGCAGTAGTACATGGTCATTTTGAACTCATTGTTGTTAATTAGTAACTGGTCTTGGAAACATTCAGCTTCACTGGGACCTCCTAGGGCATGCATGGGTTGCTTAAATGAGCCAGGCCTCTCAGAGTTGCCTATGTGTTCTTCCTTCCTTCCCTTCCATCCAGACAGGAAAAGTGTAGGCAATTAGCAGAGGTCAAACTAGCAAGCTGGACCAGAGAAAGTACATTTTTTTTTTTAAAGAGGGAGAGAGAGAGAAATTTTTTTTAATATTTATTTTTTAGTTTTCGGTGGACACACATCTTTATTTTATTGGTATGTGGTGCTGAGGATCGACCCCAGCGCCCTGCACATGCCAGGCATACCGCTTAAGCCACAACCCCAGCCCCCAGAGCAAGTACATTTAGATACACCAAAGCGTTTCCCCATAAGTGGAGCCTAACCTAATATGACCAATAAATTCCATAAATGTCTTTTAAGAGTTTTCTCATATTCAAGATTTCAAAATGTGGGGCAAGTAAAATTTTTATACGCTCTGATATATGTACAAAAATGAAATCTGTCTTCTATCATAGTGATGGGTAAATAATTTTCCAACTAAAGGTAGTCTCCATCTGATTTAAAATTCTACCAAGGGGCTGGAGTTGTTGGCTTGGTGGCAGAGCACTTGCCTAGCACGTGTGAGGCACTGGGTTCAATTCTCAGCACCATATAAAATTAAATAAACAATAAATAAATAAATAAACAAAATAAAATATCATGTGAATCTATAAGTAAAAAAATTTTAAATATATTAAAAAAAAAACCCTCTACCAAGAGTAGCTCAGTGGTACAGCGTTTACCTAGCATGTGTGAGGCCCTGAGTTGGAACCCCAGCATCAAAAAAAAAAAAAATCCATTTATCAAATTAATATTAATTTAAAAGCAAATTCATTCTTAAAGCATTTCTCCTTAAACAATACCTCTTTCTCTCTCCTTCCTAACCCTATTCCCATCCAGTCCTACCTTACATTGCAAAGAATTTTGAATTGCATATCTGTCTATTGTCCCTCTCACTGATTTTTTAAACATTTTTTTTTTGTTGTTGTAGATGGACACAATACCTTTATTTGTTTATTCATTTTTTATGTGGTGCTCAGGATCAAACCTAGGGCCTCACATGTGCTAGGCAAGTGCTTTACCACTGATCCACAACCCCAGCCCCCTCTCGCTGATCTTGACACATTAGCGTGAACTGAGCTTTTCAAACTTTTGGGCTAAACAGCTGAAAAAAATATTCCAGTGATCACATTGTGCCATCTGGTGGAAATTTATTTTTCTCCAGGTAGAGGAAAATAAAAATTTTTCTGAATTGTATATTCCTGTATCAGATTGTAATAAATTTTGCTAAAACAAAGCCAGCTGAGGCCAATTCTATTCTATTCACTTTAATCACTTCAGTATTGTTCCAAAAGAAATCTTTTCATCTGCCCTGCAATCTTTCTAAGTTAAAGAAAGGAAGGGAGGGAGGGAGGGAGGGAAGGAAAAGAGAAAGAGTGAGGGAGGAGAGAGGGAACAAGGGAGGAAAGAGGAAGAAGGGAGGAAAGAAAGAAAAAAGGAAGGAGAAAGAAAACCTAGGCCAAACATGTGCCAAATGCATGTGTTGATCTTGAATCAGTTTTTTGTTTTCCAAATAAGTTTGTGTTTTAAATAAATACTCTAATAGTTTTACGAAGTCCTTCACAATGGAATTTTTCTTCTGGTGTGGAATGCCTCCAAGTTTAATCATACCAGCTGAACACTGCACAGGATTAGGACTCTCTATGTTTTTAAAGGACACTAATTACATAGGCTCTTGTTGGTAGCACATTTCTTTCTTTACTACACATTATTTTTTGATTTATCAATGAATACTGCACAGCATGTCGGCATTTAGGAACGACTCAAAGATTCTATATCCCTTGTTAATTGTACCTTCTATGATAAGCCATTGCTTGAGGGATTGTTAGGGTGGCTCTTTTTTTCCTTTCCCCTGGGTTAAAGTGATACAGTTGGCTCTGCCTCCCAGATAGCTGGGGCTCCAGGTGCACAGCACTACACCTGGCTCAAGGGTGGCTTTTTAAGTAATAACTTTTCTTGGCTTCTTTTTCTCATTTTTCTCACTTCAGGTTAGAATCCCCCACACGGAGTCTGAGCATGGATGCCCCGAGGGGGGTTCATATTAAAGCTCATGCTGGGAAAATCGAGGCACTTTCTCAAATGGACATCATTTTTCAGAGCAGTGATGGAATGGTGAGTTCATCCTATGTCTGTCCTGTGATGAAATTCCTGAGCCATGTCCATCAAGGTATCAGATATTAAATTTCGGGTTGTTCTCTAATGAAACATCATAAAATCCATATTGTAGAAAATGTGAAAGGAAAGCAAAAGACACTTCAGCATTGAAAGGGCCAAGAAAGGTGAGAATTATTCCACATTAGATCAGGACAGCTTTCGTTGGCATTTGTGCTACCAAATCTCTTTATTTTTTTCAACTTTATAAAAACATTACCAACTTTCAGAGCTTACAGAAAATATCATTTGCCGTTTCCTAGTGACCCAACTACTCTCAGGCTGGCTGTCACTGGGGGTTATCTATAAATGACAATCATTGTCTGGTAATGCCCAGAGCACTAACACAGAATTAAGTTTAAATGAAGATGAAAGGTGAAAAATAAGAGCATTTTTTGAAAGTCAACTACAATAGGGATATAATCTGGGACTTCAAGTCTAGAAATAAAACACCACTCTTAGAAGTCAAAGTCATAATGACACAATGAAGCACATGTCACTCGATGTCACTTGTTGGAATACTGTTTATTTTTAAAAGGAAAAACTCGATTTCATTCAGCCAGAAAATAAGGCATGCTAGGGATGTTCCTAAAGCTCTAGGGAAAAAACCCAGGGTTTGGCAGAAAAGCTGATTCCAATCACATGATACTGTCTTACAAATGTGCACAAACAACTGATCTCATCTTCTCTCACCTGTCCCTAGGTATTTTCATGTGTTTAGGATAAGGCACAGGTCCATGGATTTTCTTTTAAACAGCTCCAACTTAACTACAATTTGCAGTGAATGGTGCAGGTTATACTGCTTATGCCTCCGGTGCGTGTAATCAGTCTGTGGAAGCTGTTGGTACAAGGAGAGGGTATATGGATCTCTACACTCCTTCCCCAGCCCTGTCGGACCATCATACCTGTGACAACATGCAGACCCTGCACAGATAGCACAGTGCAATGGCCTAAGGATTTAGCTGCCAGTCAGGATCATTACCCAAGTTCAGAAAAGTTCAGTGGCTCTCCCGGGTCCTCATTTATCAAGCAGGAAAATATTTGCTTAACAATGTCACAGTGTCTTGAAACATTAATACAATATTTTGAAATGACATCAATATTAATAGGAAGGTGCAGTTGAGATGCACATGTACTGTCCTCAAACAGGCCATGAGAGGTTGTTACAGGGTGTGTGGACAGCACCTAACAGCTAGCTGCCTACGGGTGGACATAAATGTCACCTGGAGAACCCCCTGCACCTGGAGCTTACAAAGAACAGATAAAGCAGAAATGGAAAACAAGAATTTTGGAATCCCACTGTTGAGTCATAGCATCATTATGCACTTAAAATGTATTATCCTCAAAAAACATTAAACTGATCTTAATGTTGAAATGGTGTCACTTAAGGCATCATTTTTACAAGTAGCACATGATCAGACCCATAATTAAAGTTGATATTTCTTATTACTAGGAGCTAGTTCAAAGTGAAGTGGTAGATGTTCAGCTCCCCCCCCCAACCAAATATTGTCCCCTAAGAGCAAATGAAAACGAGCAAGGAAGAGGTATGTGGGCTGCCAGTGATAACCGTTTGCTGAAAGTGTAGGAAAAGAAATAACAGCTAGAAAACAACTAGAAAAAAAAAATGTCCAATTAACCACAAGGAAAGGGAAAGAAACCAACATGTTAAAAACACTGGGGAAAAGCAAGGACCCAATGAACTTCATGTACTGGACACCCGAGTTTCAAACAATAATTTCCATTTGATTTCCTCTACTCTAACAATGTGCCAGGCCACGTAAGTAAGGCAAGCTCTGCCTGTGACGCACCATGCACAGCAGGGCCCGTGTCTCAGGGAGAAGGTAGAAAGCAGACAGACACCAGTTGATTAAGATTGCAATTCCAGGGTTACAGCTACATGAAATAAACGAAGGACCTAACCTTGTCAGCAAGGAAGAAAACTATGCCCAACCACAACCTATTTTAATTCCCTCCAGTAAGCATACTGGGATGGCTGAGGATCAGCTAGATGCTCCTGCTCAGTGTGATGATTCTTAACTTGTTTATTAAAAATGTTCCCAAGCCTCCATCAATAGCTATGTGTTTGCATTTCAATTTAGCTAAATTATAATCTGACCAGACAGTCTAGTCACTTTCATTGCATTTGAATTGGCTTTCATCAGTAAATCTATTGTTTTTAGCATCTAGAAGTGGAAATTCAAACAATCTTACAATGTTAGGGCAATGGTTGATTGCTAACAAGGGTAATTTAATTGTCTCTCATAGGAAAACAAAATCACAGATAAAATCAGGATAAATTCCAACATTCCAACCTAGATGCCCTTCAATAGATGAATGGATTAAAAAACTGTGGCATTTATACACAATGGAGTATTACGCAGCACTAAAAAATGACAAAATCGTGGATTTTGCAGGGAAATGGATGGCATTAGAGCAGATAATGCTAAGTGAAGCTAGCCAATCCTTAAAAAACAAATGCCAAATGTCTTCTTTGATATAAAGAGAGCAACTAAGATCAGAACACGGAAGAAGAGCATGAGGACAAGACTAACATTAAACAGAGACGAGTGAGGTGGGAGAAAGGGAGAGAGAAGGGAAACTGTATGGAAATGGAAGGAGACCCTCATTGTTACACAAAATTACATATAAGAGTTTGTGAGGGGAAAGGGGAAAAATAAAAAAAAACAAGGGAGAGAATTAAACAACAGCAGATGGGGTAGAGAGGGAAAATGAGAGGGAAGGGGAGCAGGGATAGTAGGGGATAGGAAAGGTAGCAGAATACAACAGTCATTAATATGGTATTATGCAAAAATGTGGATGTGTAACCGATGTGATTCTGCAACTTGTATTTGGGGTAAAAAATGGGAGTTCATAACCCACTTGAATCAAATGTATGGAAGATGATATGTCATGAGCTTTGTAATGTTTTGAACAACCAATAAAAAAAAAATTCCAACATTCCCAGGTAAAAATTATCAAGATGAATCTATTTCTGTGATTTGTACATCATCCTAATGAGGAGGAGATAATTTAACATGAGGTCATAGTGGCTCACAAGATAAATGTGAATTGACAAAGAATTGTGTTATTTTTGTCAAATAATTCTGAAAGGAATTTTTAGGAGTGTAGATCATAGTACTGAAAAGCAATCCAGTTTATTAAACACACAAATTGTAAGGGCATAGCATGGTGTCAGGAGTGGTCAGTTTTTCCAGCTGGACTAAAAAAAAAAAGAGAGCAGCCTCCCTCCAATTTGGAGGAGGAATTGTCTAGCCCCTGCCGGCATGCAAATGTGAAGTAGGTTTTTAAATAAACAAATAATTGTGATGTGGCTTAATGCAAGTCAGGTGCCTGTTTCTTTCTCTATGAGAAAAAAACTAATCTTCTTGAAACATTGTGAGAATATGAATTTCCTGTTGATCCATTTCATTCCTCCTTAGCATCCCATCCCTTTCTTTCTTCCAAACAGCTGGTGCTTGATACTGAAACCATTTGTCTACCCAAGCTGGTACAGGGGACTTGGAGTCCCTCTGGTGGCCCGGAGGGACTCTATGAAATCTGTGTGTGTCCGGATGGGAAGCTATACCTGTCTGTGGCTGGTGTGGATACCACATGCCAGGAACACAGCCACATCTGTCTCTGAACTACTGCCTCTTCCACAGACTGCCTGCCTTGTTTCCCTGAGAAGTGTGGCCTTGAACCTGTCCACTTAGGGAGCAGCCAGACATCCTGCAAGACTGAGACAGGATGAGAACTGGGAGGAGGACAGGCTTTCCAGAGGAATGCACCAAAAACTAAACGACATGATCTCAAGGTGACCTGTGGATGTTAGATACAAAAATCAGAATGTCAGAAGAATGTTTATTCCACTGGATTAATTTTCATCAGAACAATGGTGACTTTTCCTAGCCCTCTTCTCCATCTCTCATACATGTCAATGTTCAACAAAATATTGAATTTTGGTGAGGAATTAATTTATAATGTTCAACAGTGGATATCTAACTCTTCACAAAAGTAGAACTGGTCAATACAAAAATGTCCCAAGTTCTATACAGCGTCTCCTTCTTCCTGCAGCTTCATACAGTGTGTCAGGCTTCACAAGAAAATATTCAGGTTTCAAAGGTGATTTGAGGTTGATCTGATTTACAATATGTAGTCAATTGAATAAATTACAAAAAATAAGTTATTTTATATATATAGTCAATTAGCAATAAAAATCAACCTACATATTTCAGACTCCATGGTTCTTACTTTCTTTAATCCCTACAAACAATTCTTTGAGGTTAGTAATATTCTCCCTCAAGGTACTGATGACAAAGACTCAGGGCAAGTCACAGGTCACAGAGAACTACTGGAATTGACCCAAACTATGACCCAAATTTTGCATAGCTGTTTTCTCTGGAAACACTGATATATTCTCATTCTATCCCAAACACCAGACTATATGACAACTGTACAAATGAGACAGTGCCAATTGGACAAATAAAGATACTGAATCCCAAAGTGTTGTTTTCATCTTCCACGATCAAGGAGTGAGTGGTGGGACTCCTACCTGCTCAGCCTGCGTGCTTCCCTCTATACCACAGAGACTGGATACTGCCTTCTAAATCCCTCTTGACCTTTGGTGAAAGTATGTTTAGTGTGGCAAGTAATTGTGTGGGTTGATTAAAACACTTGGGATGCTGAACCTATGAAAGCAGGTCCATTTTATAGAGGCCTGGAACTTACTTTGAAAGATGTGGCCACTTTCTGTGGTGGGATTTGCTTTTGTTTTGTTATAAACAGTGCTACAATAAGAATCACCAAACAGCTAAAGATGCAGCAAGACCAAGAGCATTGGAACATCCTAATTATAGGATGTATACCAAGTTCAAGTTCTTATTCTAGTCTCAGAATCAAGAGAAAGAACTATTTCTAGTGCTGCTTTAATGAGGTGCTAATTTAACAGTGTTGCTCACAACTCCCTGGTTTTGAAGTAGTGAGTATACATACACACATTCAATTGCAAATACAAACAATGCTCCCTAAGCTGTTAAAGAAAACTCTATAAATGTAATGATCCTAAAGTTTTGCAGGGTGAGGGGTATGCTTCTAATTATAAATTGCTATTCACCTTTTCCATTAAGTTAAATCCTGAATTTTAAAATCAATACTGCTTTCTTAACACGACATGCCTATGGTCATAGTAAACCATTCTGCTATTTTCTCATATTTACTTCCTGTACCATATCTGTGAAAAACAAATGTCTTCAAGCTCTGTTGACCTGACATAGGATCACCAGCTTAGCTTGGTTCTCATAGTACATGTCCAAAAGATGGTGTTCAGATGACAGTAGATCAAGAAAAACAATCAAGGAGAAATATGGGGAATGTTTAAATTTGATTTTTTTTCCTCTTCAGTTAAGTGGAATCATCTTGAAAGAAGCTATACAGATAGCTTCATTCTCCAACAATAAGGAATTTACCCCTTGTTAGATTGAAAAATTTAGATGGTCTGTATCCTAAAATTATTAATACATTATAGGATGTACTTTAAATTTTCACTGAAGGTCCAAGGTCATGATGATAAACACACCTAACAAGGTGCATAGACAGACTCATTATACAAAGTGGTGGTGGACAATGGAGTGTTGATGTTTAGGGATCCAAAAAAAAAACCCTGACTTCTTTTATGAACCAAACTGAAAAGTAGACACATGAATCAAAAAGAAGACAATAAAAATATAAACTTTAATTGTAAAGACATTGGGTTTGCTGCAAAAAGGACTTCACAGCTGAATTAAAGAAAACTTTGGGATCACAGGCAGAACTGCAGTGTCCCAACTCTCATGGTTCCCTATAGAGAATGGAAAGAAAGACCACCTTTTCTAAAGGCCACCAAACTCACACTAATAGGTTACAGCTGCATATTCTAGGCCCTTCTCCCCAGTTCACATACCGGGCAAGCCTCCCTTCTTTAGGGAAGAGTGAATGAAGGCAGAGGTTCTGAAACCCTGCACACTAATGTTTTTATTTTGTGTCTGTTTCATATGGCTGTTCATCCCCTTTTTTCCCCTGATTTAAAAATACCATTGCTTGACCAGGCACTGTGTCCCATGCCTATAATCCCAGCAGCTTAGGAGGCTCAGGCAGGAGGTTCGCGAGTACATAGCCAGCCTTAGCAACAGCAAGGTGCTAAGCTACTCAGTGAGACCCTGTCTCCAAATACAAAATAGGGCTGGGGGTGTGGCTCAGTGGTCAAGTACCCCTAAATTCAATCCCTGGTACCCTCCCTCCCACAAATAGCATTGCTTCTTACTTGGCTCTACCAGTCTTCTCCAAATTTTAAATGCCACTTACTATTGCTGAGGTTTGAAAGCCAAATAAATTTTGTAAAAAAACATATTTTTAACTAAATAAACACATTGACTTCAATTCTGTCTCCTTAGAGGCCAGCTTTTGTATTCAGGGTAAAGGAGGGTACTTCCAGAACCACGTGTCAACTGTAAAAGAGACCAGTAGGTGTGGTGGCACACACCTGTAATCCCAATGGCTCAAGAGGCTGAGGCAGGAGAATTACAAATTCAAAGTCAGCCTCAACAACTTAGCAAGCTACTATCTCAAAACAAACTAACAAAAAAGAAAATTGGGCTGGGGATGTGGCTTTTAAGTTCCCCTCAGTTCAATCCCTGGTACAAAACAACCCCCCTCCCCAAAAGCAAACATTTTAGACTCATTATTTAAAAAATAAATAAAATTTAACTAATTTGGCTTTAGAATATAAGTTGACTGATTTCATGTTAGTAGATAAATCATATCAGGCTAGTTAGATTCATGGAATGTAATGTGCCCATCATATCCCAACACCTAGCATATATAACACCTGCAATGTGCTCAGAGATGTTTTACTTTTTGGGTTTTGCTTCAAATGAATGAATGACACTACTTTAAGTCATGTCTCTTAAAACAAGAGAAATGAAAACCAAATTTAGAAGCCAAAGTTTTAAGAATTCCACCTGTTGACTTCAGGTTTGGCTCCTACTCAAGTCTTTCTAGCCTGCAGAAATAGATTTTAGACTTGCCAGCTCCACAATCACAAGACAATTTTTTCACTAAATCAATATCTATCTATCCCTCTCTCCCCTCCTCCCTCTTCTTTTCCCCTACTGTTGTTTCTCCGGTAGAATCTGGATTGAAAATGGCTGAATGGAAAATCTTCTATGACTGCTGATTTCTACTAGCACTAGACATCATTCTGGAGATTTACAAAACACTTAAAGTACAGTAAGTGTCAGCTGGCACTAAGGAAGAAGTAAATTCCGCCCATCCCCAAGATGTTCAGACCTGTGAACAACTTCCCATTGTTTTGTTGAACACTATAATAACCTTCTACTTAAACTTTTCTCGGGCTCCCTACCCCTGCTTCATTAACTAGATGCATCATGCAGGTTCCTTGCCCAGTTCGGCAAGGAGACTATGTATAAGTTGGCCATCTTGCTAGAGATGCCCTCCTTCCTGCAACATCCCTGCTACTCAGAAGCACCTGTGTTCCACTGTCTTAAAAAAAGGGGGAGGGGGATTTTTAAAAGCATAAAATAGTAAAATACATAAATTGAATTCAGAGCCAAAATTCCTTAGTCTATTTCAAAATCTAAAGAAATCTGAAAAATAAAATATTTTCAAATATATCTGCTATAAACTACTGGTGGCAAAACCTGACCTGAATCTCTATGATTTATCAGACTTATGTATTCAAGTATGGATATTCATAGGCTTTCTGGAAATATTAGTAGGTTTGATCACAGGGTGCTGCCTGTAATCATCACAAACAGATATGCCCTCATATTAACATTCTAAAATCAAATTCTGAAACTCCTTTGGATCCAAGTGTTTCATAAACATGATTATGAACTTATATATAGCTTTTTAAAAAGTTTTAAAAAACACAGAAATCGAATTAAATTAACTATCAATAAAGCCAAACAAGGTTTTCTGTGTGATTTTTAATACTGCAAAGCAATGAAAAATGTTCTAAGTGCTGACTCTGAGCTTCAAAGCAGCAAGCACTTTTTAAATAAAGCTGAAGAGAGAATTTGGGAAACCCCAGAAGAGAAAGCTTGTTAGGCCTCCTCCACCTAACTTTGTGCTTCAGTTACAAGTTGAACATTCTCTGGCAATTATCAAGAATACAAGCAACAATGAATGTTAGTGAGAATGTGGGGGGGAAAGGCACACTCATACATTGTGGTGGGAATGCACTGGTGCAACCACTCTGGAAAGCAGGATGGAGATGGAGCGGAACCACCATTTGACCCAGTTATCCCATCCCTCAGTTTATATCCAAAGGACTTAAAATCAGCATACTACAGTGATGCAGCCACATCAATGTTTACAGCAGCTCAATTTACAGTAGCTAACCTATGAAACGAGCCTAAATGCCCTTCAACGGATGAATGAATAAAGAAAATGTGGTATATATACACAATGGAATATTACTCAGACATAAAGAATGAAATTATGGCATTTGCTGGTAAATGATTGGAACTAGAGACTATCATGTTAAGTAAAATAAGCCAATCCCCCAAATCCAAAGGCCAATTATATTCTCTGATATGTGGATACTGACACACAATAAGGTGGGGAGAGAGGGAAGAATAGAAGTCCACTGGATTAAACAAAGGGAACGAAGGGAAGGGAATGGGAATAGAAAAGACAGCAGAATTAATTTAACATAATTTTCTTATGTTCATATATGAATACATGACCAGAAACTCCACATTTAGTACAATCACAAGAATGGGGTTCTAATTAGAATAAGTTATACTCATGTATGTATAATATGTCAAAATATACTCTACATCCATGTATATCTTTATAAAAACAAATAAAAATAAATAAAGATGAACATTCTCTATCAGGTAAGCTTAAGTGTGAATGAGCCCCAGACATGCAGCCAAGGCAAGGAACTATCAATTCAAACTCTACCTAAAGGAGACCCATATTTGATGTGTCTGTTTTCAAATACGTTTATACAACATACATATCAAATAATCTTACTCCCTAAAAAGCTGAAGTAACTCCACTCTTAACTACATCAATGAGCACCTCTTAAACATAATATTTACCATACACTCCTTATTCAACTAACCATGAAAAAGAAACCTACTAATTCCAACATAAAAACACAGAACAATCCTATTCCAGTATTCCAATAAGTGCACATAAATATGCATATCACAACTTAATAAGGAAGAAATTAAGTTTAATTGCCAATGAACTATTTTTCAAGAAATACCAGTTACAATGATTTCATATGTACATATGCTTTATTAAAATTATGGCACTTACTATTAACAGCAGAAATAATTACATGATTTCACATCCAAAAGCAACACAATCATGGAGGTGCAAACATTCCTTATTACCAATAAAAGTAAAAAAGTTTTAACATGGTCTGTAAGCCCTTAATTGCAAAAAATATTATATCTAGCATCATTTACAGCCAGTACATTTATATAAACTATTATTTTCTTTCATTAACATTCTGCAAACAAAATATGTTAAAGTAAATAAGTAGGACATCTGAACATGATGAAAATTAAATGTCAGTTTTGAATCATTCATGAAGAAAATGCAAGCTAATAATTCATTTTTTATAAGCTACTAGTATCATCATGATTTTAATTTTTAACTTAAAATAAAAATTTCAATAAGTGCCATACTGAAAGACAAAGAGGTTTGTTTTTTTTAATTGCAGCACCTTTAGACAACAAAAGATTGCATCCTGTTCAACCACACTATATAAATTATGACATTCGTGGAAAATACGTACACACAAACATAAAGCAATGTTCTAACCACTGATAAATGTCATTTGGTAAGCAGTTTCAGAAACAATATTTAACATCATGTAATGAGAACTGCCACCACTTGGAGTTTTCCATATGTTATCTTCATGAAATAGGAAGCCTGTAAACATAAGGTGTAAAAAAAAAAAACCATTTAAAATAAAGATGTAAAGTGCACTCAGTGCACTCTAAATACTATCTTCATACTCTTACTCAAGTAATATTCAGGATTAAAATACTGTACCATTTTAAACATACTGAGTACTTAAGATGTAAAATTGCAACAAATTCATAATCAGATCCAGCTGATAATAATAATGCATCCAAGAATATCCATTTAAAAATGATAAACTTCAAAGACTTAATTCCCCTTTTATGTTCAAACCAAAGATATATCCAGTGTTTCATTAGCTCCTTCAAAAATACCATGTTTAAAAACAAAATTGATTTCATCCTAACCAGAGACATATATAGACTCATTATCTAACAAACTGCTAAGCTTTGGTTATATAAAGTGCAGTTCAATAATGTGCCATCCCAATCATTCAAATACTTCTAGCAATTTTGCGGTTGACAACCATCTTCAAAATAATTTTCTTTTAGATTCAGTTAAACTTCTCTATAGGTATTCATACTAATAACTCCAAAATTCTTCCAGAACAATCTGCAATGTGCTTCACAATTCCTAGATAACTGGCAATGAAGCTTAACGAAGTACATCAATTCATATTTGTTTTGTGCTACAACACTTTCAAGATCTGGCTCTGCTTTATTTTTGCTTTAAATACTTTCACACTTTTTGTTGTATAAAATTTTCAAGTTTTATTATGATACAGGCAGTACATTCCATCACCCTCATGGCAACCTCAGAAGTGAACCTGTCATTTGGGATCTGTGGGAAAGGAAGCAAATCAGGATACCTTGTTTTTAAACTGTCTACACCGTAAGCTTCCAATGTGTGAACATCATTTGTCAGTCCTTCAAGTTGCTGACTATATTCTTCTATTTTTTGTGCAAGTGCAGTTGGTTTTACGTCTTTATCGGACTTTCCCCTCACAGCATAGTCAGCTGCAATCAAAGCTAACTTCGTGGAAAGGTAACATTTAAAGCATACCCATTCATTGGCATTTTTATGAAGGTCATTTCTGGCAGCTGAGAAATTTGCTCTGGCTTGTCTTAACCATCTCCGTGCTTCAACAGGATTGCCAACTGACTTGAAAGTGGGAGGAACAAAGAACCTCTGAGAATAAGTCTGCCCAGTCGAAGGAGGGCATTTTTCTTTATTTTGTTGTTGCCGCTCGGATTTATGGCTTGTTGCTTCTTGATTCCATGAAGTATAAAATCTCTGAAATGAGTATTTGTCTGATTGAAATCGAGATGCTGAGGTTGAAAATGTCCTTCTGGAGGCTCTGTCTGCATTTTGATCTAGAAAAGCCTGTTTTTCTAATCTGTTGATTTCATTCTGCAGATGTTTAAAAACTTCATTAGCAATGTCATGATTCTCTGGATTTTTGTCAGGGTGCCACTTCAAATACAACCGCCTAATAATCTTTTTTCGTTCTGATTCTGGAAGCTTCCAAGCTTGCTCTACCACTGATGTCACTTCTTTTAAGATTTCGGGTAAAGAATTAACCTTAAGCTTTTTGGGGGAGTGGTGTTTTGAGGATGAAGTTTTGTGACTTTCTTTACCAGAGAATAGAGGAGGAATGCTTCGCAGACCAGGGGCGAGGAACTCTGTGGGGCTGGTAGGTGTAGAAGGAGCACTGTCTCTACTTTGAGAGCTTTCATCAGGCCTCGAAAACTTATACAGATCAAGTGAACTAACTATTTTATATTCACTATAACCAATGTCAATCTGATATATCTTGCCTAGAAAACTAGAATTGTCGGCATCTTCTCTTTCAACTTCCTGTACAATAATTGCATATGTATACGTTGGCTGGTATGACCCATAGATGTCACCACCTTCAGCATCCACAAGGTACCCAACATATTCTCCTGGATAAAACACATTCATTGGATCCATAAGCAGAGTATAATGAATTTCAGCAGGTATTGGCGTGCCAGGCATTGGAAGTTCCAGTTTTGATGGCTCTGAAGAGTCATATTTCACTCCTAAACTATCAAGTTTCTCACTAATCCTATAAATATCATTGCATCCCAGCATAGCAATCAAATATGAAGTGTCAGAAATCAAATTGTCAGTTGCTGATTTCAGTGTCATTGCTAATGCTAATAGGAAATTAATATCTTTACTGTCTGAATGTTGGATGTAAAGCAGGATGACTGCATTACCAAACCTCTTCAGAAAAGCAAAAGTTTCACTTCTGCTATGGGGAATGGGATTAAAACCTTTAACTCTTAATGTTGTTTGAAGCTTTTCAAAACAGGACACTTTTAAGCCTTCTCTTAAGGCTTTGCAAAGTCTTATGGCTTTTTCTTCATTGGCCAGGAAAGCATTATCATTTTCATGCTTCATAATCCTAATCAATCCTGTAATGAACTGTTCAGAAGACAAGAGTAACTGCAGTCTTCCCTGAAGAGAACACAATGCTCCAAACTGACACACTTTGGGAGTCTCTTCATCTAACTGTTCTTCAAGGATACTGCTCAAAAGCCGAGGTCTAAGTTTTTGCGGAAAGAGCATTATCAACTTGGTATGAAATCCATGATCCTTCCCTAAGTAGCACTGGCTAAGGTCAACCAACATTTGCACACCAATATTCCCTTGGATTCTACTTTTATAATGGGGTGCATCATCGAACACTAAGATGCTTGACTTTACCAACCTACCATCCTGGCTTGGAAGATAAAGTGCAAGATCTCGAACATTCTCTAGATCACTCCTCACCTTGACAGAATCATTTTGCAGACTCTTGAACAAACCAGAAACTACTCTCTTAACTGTACGCATTTCATTAGGATCTAATTGTTTTCCTTCAGAATTTTTGAATATGCGGCTCAACACTTCAACATATTGCTTAGTTGAAATAATATCTTCAGTACCTAAGTGCTTGAACAACTGATGAAATGTGCCAAGCTCTAAAGGTAGCTTGTACAAATAAGGTTTAAAATCAGATTCATATTCCAGGTTTATCACTACCTCCTCAGGCTTCAGAAGTTTCCAACCATCTTCTACCATCACAAAAGCAACTCCCCGGAGTTGAAAACGGAACTCCCTTTTTTCTGCACTGAGAAATTCATATATGCTCCTTAAAACCTTTGCTCTAGTTTTTACCATTTCTTCATCTAAAGTTGTTATGTTGCATATATTTCTGCAATTATTAATGACCTTATCAAGAGGGGGATCCAGGTTAACATTAAGCATATTTAAAACTTGTTCAAGCTGTTCTTGTGGACCAAGGTCACTACCTTCTTGCTCTTTGATACTCAAGGGTGTGGCTTTCTCTGGAAGAATAGGGCAAGATGTCCATAGCAGCTGGAGCACATCACACTGCTTGAATTTTGGATTTACCTGTGCTCCATTGAACTTGATAAGAGGAAGTGTTCCATTTACCTCTTGGTATTGAGGATGAAATCGAATGTACTCAGCTGGGGCCCTCTCAGGACATAAGAAAGGTATTAAAGACAGTTCTTTCAGAAAATTTCCAGATAATAAATCCATTCGTTCTTGGAATATATGATGCAGAAGGATATCAACTGTATTTTGCAATGTTTCTTTAGACCAGTTTTCTGTGTTAGCTCTCACACTAATTTCCTTAGCAAATTGTAACAACTGCTGCTGAGAAAGTATGTATTTCAGTCCAATATTTCTTAAGAACTCCACCCAGGATGTCATAAATGCAATTTGATTTTTAGGTTTTATAAGCTGTTCCAGTTTTTTAAAGAAATCCTTAGGAATAAACAGTTTTTCAGGAAGCATAACTTCAAAAACTCTCACAGTTCTATCATAAAAATGTTTGGCTTGCTTTAGTCGACTGTTAGCATCATGGATGATCAATAAACTTTCTAGTTTTTCAAAAAGTTGTTCCTTAATCTCTGATAATTCCTCAATACTAGATAATCTATTCTTAAGATAGATTAAGTGCTCTAATTTTGCATCATAAGAGAGATTTTCAACCTTGGGTAAAAGATGTTTCAAATATACCTCAAGGTCATCTACAGGCACACAACCAAGCACTTCATACAGCTCTTTTAAATGAACTTTTTCTTCAAGAAATGCAGATGATGATGATTGTGTCCATTTTTCCACTTCAGCTGAAGGGATGCTTTTTGTAAGTACATAGCATGTTCCAAATTTGCCAATGCTCATGTAGCGGCCACTGATGGATTTGTAACATGGAAGAGACTTTAAAATTTTTATGTCATCTTGGGACATCAAGTGACTCAAATTACAGTTGAAATACATTAGAAGGGCTTCAAAATCACTTTCTACCAATTTTTCAGTTCTAAATGTTGAAGTTTGGACCATGTAATGTACAGCTTTCAAAATGCTTGTGGGGCTCTCTATGTTTGCTGTGTGACAGGACAAAAGAGGAACAAATGTACTCTCTTTGGAACAGATTTTGTTCAAAGCAAGCTGGATACAGCCAGCTTTCATTAGAGCATGAAAAACTTTATCACTCTGGGCATTTGGAAAAACAGCAATATGCATAAGGCTTAGAGGAAGCAGAACATCTCCTTCAGGAACCACAAGCTGATTGGCTGAAACAGTAAACTTTGTTCCTGGAAGCAATGCCCAGTCTTTGAGAGTATCAGCAACGATATCAAATGTTGGTTTTGTTTCTTCCTGATCTTCTTTCACACTTACAGATTCACTAATAAAATGCCATGTATTCTTAAGCCAAGACTCACTTGCAAAATTGTCTTTCCACTTTGTACAATTTTTGGTCTTATATTCACGAGGCAACACAGATGATAGCAGATCAGCAAAGCTGGAAATGTCAAACACTTTTGCAACTTTACAGTTCAATAAAATGCTGCTATATTTCAAATACAGTGTATTCATAAACAAGTCTTTGCGCGATGGGATCAATTCATGGTACGTTGTTAGAAACTTGGCTCGTTTTGCATCAAAAGTTTGCAAAACACTGTCCAGTGTAATGAGAAGGGGCAATCCTTCAACTTCAATCTCATTTTCTTCTGCATCCTTAAAACAATAATCAACTAAAAGTTTTAAACTGTGAAAAAGTTTCAGATTTGTCTGCTGAAGACGACAAGGCAGCTTCCCGATATGACAGTTAGTATCAGGAGAGGAGAACGTCATTAAAAAAGACCTAACATCAGCAGGGGTCACATAACTAACAGGGATATCTGCATCTATAAGGCAGTGGTAAAGATTGGCAGTTTCATCACAGTTATACACCAAGTTGAAACCTATTTCCAAAAGCAGGTGTTTCAGTCTATAGACATTCTCTGCTACTGTTTTGCGTGTTGTAATATTATAATCTGCATTTTTAAGGTGTTGTAATTCATCCTGTAGTAAATTGTCAAAAAATGGTCTAGTTTTGTTTGAAGAAGACATATTAATCCAAGTAATTATGACTGCTGAGTGCAAATCAGAGCCATCAATATTTGGTGCCCGGACAACAGGTAAAAGACGTTTCATGTCTTCATGAATGCAGCTATAAAGCGCTTTCACTAGGCAATACAAATCTGGCTGTAGATCAAGCCTGTTGACTGGGAAAAATGATAAAAACTTCTTCAAAGTGTCCTTTACAACATGAATGGGTGTGTTTTGCAAAACTGATAATGTTGGGTCAGAACCGGGGAAGTACCGTTTTTTCAATTGGATTAATAATTCAACATATGCAGGAGCTATTAATGCAGTCATTAAGCTGTTATTCCAGTCACTTCGGACACCAACGCCATTATCATCACGCCACAGGTTTCTTCTGGCTGAATCGAGTGCAAAGTGGCCATTCACATGAAATGGCAACCCGGTCTCTAGTGAGAGAGGTAGAAAACAGAAGGCCCTGTGAGGTTTTTTATAGTTGTGAGTAATACAGGCAGCCACTCCACCTCGTGGGAAGAGAGTAATATCTTGGTTCTTGTGTGCTGATATAACACTCTTAGATACTTTGTCCATACTTGAAAAACCTGACCTATTACAAATTAGCCATGTGGTAAGATTTCCTTCAGAATCCTCAGTATCCATAGTATATGTTATCTGTTGAACTGGTATGTCTTTGAGTTGTCTCTTTTTAGTAACACTATCAATTACAGATGCATGAAACTGTTTTCTTTTCAATCTGTCTCCATCAGTGATTTTGCCCTTTACTGAATACAGCACATTTAGAGCTCCTGTAGCTTTATCTATTTCACAAATAGAAATTTTTTCCATGTGATTAAGAAACATTAGAAGTTCTGCCCCATCTGAGCGTAATTTGTCCAAAAGATTCTGGACCATTCTGTCTGATGATGGAACTGAGGAAATTTCGGAAACTTTTGCCATTTCTGCATTACGAAGAGGAAATCTAAACATTGTGCAATTATCCAACTTAAAGTGGTTTCCCAAATAAAGGTCAAGAACATCTGAGAACTGTGTCCTAAAATCTGCATCCAAATCTCTAAACATGCGTCCAGGACTAACAGATGTGGCTCCTGGTGCGTATCTGGCATGAGGATCAAAAATACACAGGATGTCATTGCCAGAAATAAAAGAAGGGCAGTCTGTAATATGATACACAGAATTGAATCCTATACCATACTGTCCAGTTTTGCAAGGATTTCCTTCTTTGGTACCTTTTCCAAGATTTTGAATTCCTCTAACATCATCTTCTGTAAAAGGCTGGTTGTTGTACACACAAAGTGCTGGCCCTTGCAATGGGGCCCACTTATCATCAAATATTCTATCAACTGGATGCTGTCTAGGATCAAACACAAAACAGATTTCTGTGGCCTTAGCATCATCAGCATTTTGAAGAAGCTCTTTCAACATTTCCTTTTCTGAAGGATAAGCATTAAGGATGCTCTTAATTCTGCTGGTCAATTTTTCTTTCTGCCCAAATTCTGTGCCAAGTGTTGTAAAACAAATGTTGGATGCATATCTTTCTAATGCTTTATGTCTCTTTGGTATTGCTCCTAGTTTTACAGCTACCTCCCTTGGTATATCAGCATGGCAATATTTTACAGTGGTATCCTTTACTTTTATCCACGGACAATCATTGTAGCATAAGGACTTAGCAGGGAGAAGCAAAAGATTAGTATCTGGCAACAATATTTTACCATAATTTTTCTCACAAAACTCTTGTTTCTTTTCTCTAATGAGACTCCATATTCCTTCAC
The DNA here is from genome assembly GCF_964194105.1 of Spermophilus citellus. Classification (NCBI taxonomy): domain Eukaryota; kingdom Metazoa; phylum Chordata; class Mammalia; order Rodentia; family Sciuridae; genus Spermophilus; species Spermophilus citellus. Next base: position 71,865,752 of record NC_138182.1, on the reverse strand, counting down.
TGATTATGCGTCGGCAAAGCTGAAAATTCTCTTCTGTTATTTGTTTATTTCCTCTTTCTCGGTCAATGGATTCCAAAACTAGGGCAAAATCTTCAACCATAAATGACTGCCTCACGCCCACACTTTCAAACAGTTCACGAAAACTATTTTTGTATTTATTAGGTAACTGATAAAGGTATGGTGCTGCTTCAAAATTCAAATGAAAAGAAACTTTTTCTGAGTCAACATATGCATTTTCAACTAGGATGAAGCTAAAAGACTTTAATTTTTCAGTAATTGATACCTTAGTTATTTCACTTTGCATCATTGCTTCATGAAGGTATTTGTAGCAAGCATTGGTGATATTTTCCTGGTACAATGTAATTCCATCATCAACTGATTTTGCAACTTCTTTCAATTGGTTTATAACCAGATCAACTGTTGGCTTTTTTAGTAATCCCAAAAACTCTTTAACAGCCAATGACACTGAACCACAACCTCTAAAGGAATGAGAATTTTCATTTAGAATTGGCTGCAAAAGACAAACTATATCTTGATGTTCAGCTGTATAAAGCTCAGTTGCTGCAAACATTTTTTCAGGCTTAAAACTGTTACCTTTCCATTCCAAAGAAAAACCTGCTGGTTTTGTTAGAAATGGAAGGAAGGGGATTGTTTGATATTTTGCAGCAAAATCCTTTGCTCTAGGATCCCTTATCTTTAGCTTCTCATCAATAAGACTTAATAAGATACTACTTCTTAGACAAGCAGCAACATGATCCCTTTTATTAATTTCAGCTACTGACTCTGCACGTTCTAGCATGTCATCCCATAAAATATCATCTTTTGCCATACCTAACTGAACTAGTTTAATCAAAATAATAGGATTAAGGTAATCCTGAGTAGAACCATAAGGGAACCGTCCATCTTTAGTATCAAATAACTTAGCAACACGTCCTTCAGGATGGATTAATCTAGATGGCAAGACCAAAGGATGCCCCTCCAAGGAACAAGGAATACATGGAGTAACACGAAGAATTCCTGAGAACTCATCAACTTTTTCATTTAGAACAAAATTCATTAAGGGATCTCTAAGTTCTGCTTCAATTTCTTGAATATTTGGAAAAAACACTTCTGAAAAAAACTGTTTCTCTGAAAATGTATTTTCAAGCAGTATCTGTTTGCAGCCAGCTTCTTCAAATCCTAATTTTACTGAAGAAGGAAGTTCAACAGCACAAAGGTTTTTGGATCCAGTCTTTTTGAGGTATTTCAGAAATATCTTGAAGGCTGCTGGACCAACATCTTTTCTTTTAAGTATAGAGTCATCTAGAAATCTCACATTCTTCATGGAAACCCAAGTAGATCCATCAGAGAAGACTCTGGTTAAATCCTTTCCTTTTCCATGAGCTATATCTTCATAAAACCCTTGACAAATTACAGAAAAGTCATCATGAACTAAATCAGGATCAGGCCATGTTGCATAGTAAGTATAATCAGTTAGTTCCCCACTAGTGGCCAGGTCCCGTAAGACACTGAGAGCCTGTAAGTAAGCTTTCACAATAACGTGTCTCATGAACGTGGTATTCCATCGTCCCTTTGTATCTGTCTTCCAGATTTCCTTTCTATTTGAAGTAACAGCAAAACACCCATTGATGTGAACTGGTAAGCCTGTTTTTATTCGTAAAGGTAAATAGCAAAACACTTCTCCAATGTGTGGTTTCACAGTCCACTTCTGGTCTTGAGTTTCACACAGCAGAATTCCTACTGCCCCACAAGGAACCAGCCCCAGTCGTCTTCCACTTTCATTCAGGGAAAATTTGAGAGCCTCTCCTGTATCCATGCAGGTGCATATGAGCCACGTGGTAGAATCTACTGTTTTTTGTGGCAACTCATCTGATGGTTTTTTTGATTGGCCAGACTTGGCCATTTCAAAGAGAGCAGCTGGGTCATCATCTGGACCTCTAAAGAGTGGCGACTGCAAATCAGCAATCCTTCTGAACACATGGTGAAATTCTTCAACTGTGATCTGAAGAATGCAAGATGACTTTGGTGCATCTGTGGGAAGCTTTCTACTACTGCTGCTACAGGTCTTCATGAGTTTAGCAGCTTCCTTTAAAACACTTAAAACAGGTGCATTCAATGCTTTGGAAGAGCAGGACTTTTTTTTAATTATTATTGTATCCTGTGCTAAGCTAGGATTGGTTTCCTCAATCTTTAAGTATTTCAAATACATAGAATTTACACTCTGAGTAAAAATGATAAGTCTATGTCCACAGAGACTAAATTCATCCACAAGAGAGTAAATATCTGCTGTATTGTAGCAGGTACTACTTACTTCACTCACTTTTGCCTCCTGTTGAGTTCTAAAGGACAATCTGAAAAGAGTTCCATTGTAGCTATAAGGTGCTTCTACCGTCAAAGGTAATTGACAGCCAAATACATCTATAAATGGTTTGAACTGATTAGGAAATTTCCTAAGTCTTTTCTGTTGTTTACTCCAATTAATTTTGATCCCAGGATTAGATTTATCTTTAATGTGTTTACTAATATGATTTATGTTTGGATCAAACATTATCATGAATTCTCGACTCATAATAATGGGAATATCAGTGAGATGGTATACAGAATTAAATCCAAGACCAAATTTTCCAACTTTGTCAACTTCTCCCCTTTTTAAAGATTCTCCTAACCTAGTTATGTTCACAAAATCTGAATCTGAGAATTCAGAATTATTGAATGACCACAAAGCAGGCCCATGGCAAGCTGCCATTCCTGGGTCTAGAAGATTCTCTCTTATGTCCATATTTCTTCTCATATCAATCATGAAACTGCATTCTGTTGCATTTGCATCATCAGCATTTTGAAGTAGTTCCTTAAAAATATCTGACACAGAAGGGTACTCTTCCAGAATATTTTTAATTCTTACAGTGAGTGGTTCTCTTTGTCCTGACTGCTCAAATCCCATGTTTTCAGGATTGATCAGTCTTGTACTAAGGCATGGAACTTTTAGCCATTCTGCAGTTTTCATGGGTATGTCCTCGTGCACCAAAATGATTGGTTCCACTGAATCTTCTAATAAGTCATTGAGGTCATCAACTTTGATGTCACAGTAACAGCATTCATGAATTGGTTTCATGATAAGTTTAGAAGGATTTTTGCTGTGATGTATAGGAACTGGTGTATTGGGACTTGCTGGGATCTGATTGCTATACAGCCATCTGATAATACTCAACATAAGTTGAAGATTTTGTTTGCTTTCTTGTTCACTGAGATCCTGATCACTTTTGAGATACACCTTCTGAATGACCATGGAAATATGATCTGATGTCAATTCCTCTATTGAACCACAGACCTTAAAGAGTTGGTGAAATTTTGCCATTGTTTTAGGCACATTATGTAAATACGGCTGAAGGTCCAGATCATGGATTGGTTTTATCACAGCTTGGGCAAGAGGACAAAATTTTTTGCCAGTCCAAACCCATGGAAACTTTAAGGCCTTAAAAGATTCTTTCCCTTCATTCAAATGATCATGCATGAATCCATAAATTTCAAGCAAAATGTGTTGGAACTGATAGTAGTCTTCATCACTAAAGGTTTTTGAAGTATACCAGTCAACAACAATTTTGAAGTGTTTTAAGACAGCACTGATGCTAGGCTTTGTAAAAATACCTAATGCTTTTTCCAAGTTTACATGGATACTTTCAACAAGAGGAAGTGATGAGCCCACTAGAGTCGCATGGGCCATATCGCACATATCCGGTGGTACACAAAGATTACAGAGATCTCCTTTCCAGACTAAAGAACCTGGATAATTTGGAGGCCTTTCCTTGCAGGCTGGAACCCATTTTATTTTCTTCAATGTCATCTTTCCTTCAGAAGATTGCAAGAGTGTATGATTCTTATTTAAAACCAGTAACAGTGTTTTGGCTTTCTTCAGAACATCCTGATCTGGACAAGAACTGACCTGTAAGGATTCAATTTTTTTTGCTACTTGCACAACATCTTTCTCATTGAGACTGGCTTCATTTTTTAAACCAATCTGTCTCAAAGAGTGAAGAATATCTGGTGAGGTAAAAACTGAGGGTGGGAAACAGGTTTCTTCTTCATTATAAAAGAGATCTTTCAGTATTTCTATATCAGGATCGAAGAGCTCACTTGCTGATACCATCCGTTCCTGTGAAATCTGAATGAATTTTAATGGCATTAACCAATCAAGCACATTTGGATTCTCATTTTTAAGAGAGGACAGATTTTCAAGGATCCATAACATCAGGTGTGTTACTTCTTCATGCGAATAAAATGCATTTTCCATATCTCTTAAAACAAGCTTTAAGCAGCTGGTAGTCTTTAATTTCTCTATCTTCAACATGTTTGCCAAGCGAATGGTAGCTTCATCACTACTGTCTATTACTGAAATAGAAAGTCGCAAATCTGGTGGAAGTTTGGCAGTATGGTGCAAGACCTTACAACCTTTCAATTTTGTATAAGAGGAAATTCCCTGATCAGATGAGTGGTTAATTCGTTTGAATATTGTCAATTCTTGAATTATTCTTTTCTCCTTTTCACTAGTATCAGTTAAACTAGCCAAAAATTTCCTCAGAGCATCTTTGTGTGTAGGAAGAAGAGAAGCTATTTGATTACATAATTTCTGCATTGGCATCTTTTCCATTATCTGCAAAACTGCACTTGGTAATGGTGAATGAATGTATTTTTTAATGAGTGGATGTTGTATAGAGGTATCTAATTTTTTCAAAACAATCCCTCCAAGTTTTTGTACAATGTCTGCTAAAAATTCTGGAAGCTGTGCATCCGTTTCATCATCTAAAATAACTAAAGATGGAATTCTGAGTCTAATGAGTTCTACACACACCTGACCTTCATCTAGTGTAGTTCTTGGGATAAGTGGCATTTCATCAAATAAAGTCAAATCCTCTGAAAAATGTATATAGAGATTCTTCCAAACCATCTTAAGCCAGGAAACAGATGGGTGATTTCTGTCTTCACTGAATGGATACCACTGAACGATCAACTCTCTGCCGGGCCAGAATGTATTCATTACTTCTTTAATAAGACGTGCAAATCGCTCTGGATTTAGAAGCTGCAGCTGAGTACATGGCCTTCCTGTAAATCATACAAAGAAATATCATAAATACACATAATTCTATTGTAATAGCCTTCCATTATCACAGGTAAGAAAGTACTAGAAAATTATTGGAGTTTTAAGTAGATGTGAAAATTCAGTACACCTGGGGTAATTTTTAAATAATAATGATAGAGAATTTATGTATGAATCCATATTTAGAATAGCCTTTGGTAGAAATAATTCCCTTTAGAAAATTCACATTTTAAGAAAATATATAAAACACATTAAATGTGTTTAAAAAAGTATCCTATGATGTTCTACAAATGGAATCCTCAAGTGGGAATATCTTTTTGTGTTACTTCATGTTCCCTCATGAAGGAGCGACATGGCTATGTGGGATAGAGAGAAGAATGTGAAATCAGAGCCTGAGTATTCATCTCAGTGACTAACATTTTCTGAAGCTCAGGCAACAATGAGACTTACATAGTTTCCTTTCAACCACTAACCAGACACGTAATTTAGAATTATTTATTCTTTCCAGAATTTGAAAAACTCTCATCTGGTAAAACAATAAGGATGAGGATCTTGGTATAAAGACTGTTCTATGTATATATGCCAAATACAAAACATAGTCACAACTTTTTCAGCACTACTTATTATTTATAAAGTATGTTCTAAAGAGCCCTGGGATTTTGCAAAAATGCTTCAGGGGCCAGGAAAGTGAGAAAGTGGAATGGATGTGCAATAAAGGCAGGGGTTGTCTCCCACCAGAACAATTTTACTTCCGTAAGTTCATGAACTAGGAGAGAAATAATGGGTTTTTTTTGGTGGTGAGGGTGGGGTGTTGATTTTAACCACTGGCTAGAAATTCATGTTTTCTTTCTAAGTGCATTTTGTGTTTCAGAATATTTATAGTATTAATATCAGTAGGAACACAATGAAAAAAAATAACACTACATACCTAGAGGTATCTAGTTGCCCACAGAGACAATAAAAAGAATCTTAAATTCAATTTTGTAGAAACCAATATTTAGTTTTCTCCCTGTATACATGACTTCTAGACCCTTAAAAAAGCAATTCTGGAAAACATTGTAAAAGAGAGTGTACCTCAGGCCCTTGGTAATTTTTTAAATCATTATTTCTTAAGCAAGGAAGAAGCATTTCTTTCAAATGCTTAACACAGCAGGAAGATGGCCTTATCTTCTACCAAACATTATCTGTCAGGTTACAAGAAGACATTTCAAAATTACTTTCACAGAAATTTAAATAAGGGCACACTTTTGCTACTTCAGGAGAGTGACAATACCCAGATTCAGAATATTTTCATTTTCTATACTGTATGATTTAGGGTCATTCAGGTAGAAATATTTTAAAAATTATAAGACCTTGAGAGCAGTCTAACCAGTATAGCTTCTTTGATCTATGAACCCCATTAAAATATAATTTTCAATAATGTTCTTAAAATATGGTTATGGGATATCTAAATTATAAGTAAAGCATAGATGTAATACTTCAGATATAAAAAAGTTAAAAATTCAGAACACACAGAACAACAAATTAAATATGCACCACTTTATGTTCTATGTTAATTGCCATAAGACATGCATTTTGAAGATATCCTACCAAATATTCTGGTATGAAATGTGGCAACTTATAGATACCTACCTTCAGGAAAATTTCCTGATATTAAAACGTAAATAAAATGCCAAGACACACACACACATCACATATAGCATGCAACTAATACACCAGTCATGCTCAATTGAAAAAACATGATAGAAAATAAAGGAGAGAGAAAATGTAGTAAGACACAATTCTAAATACATTAAGTTGATTCAATCTGAGTTCCTGAGTTCTATCTACTTTGTATTAAAGACATTTAGCCTTTAACCTAAAGTATAAATTTCAACAAAGAAAAAAAGTCTCCATGTCCTGGGTTAGAAATCTACTGAAGCATCTCTAATAGAATCAATAAAATAATTTTTATACATTTTAGTAAATGTGAGTTTTATGTCCTTGAAAATCTGCAACAATGTCAAAAGAAGTTAACCAGAGAAGTGAATCTGTTCCTAGAGAAAGTAACAGTTATCTACACTATTATCTGGTAGGATCACTGAATTTGGAATAACTCTTCTATGAGCAATTTTGCTTCACTATAGATGAGTTAATCCCTTACATGGTGAGAATAACAACATCAATAGGATGAATCACTATTCAAAGACTGAACTATGTTTTTATTTATATGTTTATGCTTAGTGAAGACAAGTTCAACATGAATGGAAATAATGCAGTCTACTTAAAATTCTTTTCCCAATTGTGCTACATATTGTGCCCTTCAATATAATTTACTAATCTCTGCCTGAGTTTCTCCATCTTTGAAAGTGTTGTATTATTTATGTACCTCTCTTGAATGTTGTAAAGATCATTATATGTTGGGAAAGCACTTTTAAAATTTAAAAAAAAAAAAATTACTTAACCAAAAAAAATCACAGTCCCAAATATTAACTGAAGTTTACAACATTTGATCAGACTCCTCCAGAATCACACCCAACTGGCTACAGTGCTGATCTGAGACTTCAAGTACAGGTGAGTTTTTTATACTTTTGGGCATACATGGCAATGGCAGCTTTAATGAGTTCTAATAATGCTCCACTGTGTAAACATATTAAAATCTCTATGTAAATAAATATGTGATATAGTGATGGTCCAATTAAATGGTCCAGTCAAATCTTCAAAAATTATATATATATATATATATATATATATATATATATATATACACACACACACTATATATGTATACACACACATATATATATGTGTGTGTGTGTGTGTGTGTATATATATATATACATATATATATATATATATATATATATATTAAAATAAAGAAAAAGAAAATACCAAACACAAAAAGGAAAGAGATTCTAACTGACAGCTAAGACTCTAGCAGGAATGCCACAATTCTAGCGGCAGCACTGCTAAGCATCGGGGATTAGTACAAATGTCCCACTTTTATATGCAGCAGGCCAAGGGGGTTCAAAATTAGTCCCAATGACCAAATTTATTCTCCTAAACAGCACTGATGCTCTGCCACTGATTTCCAGGCTTTGGTTTAGAATGGGAGATGAAACAGCATTTAGAGAACTATACCTAACCTGGAAGGGTCCTCAGGGCAAGTGTTAACTATGCAGCCTACTTTAGTCAAGATTTTCCTTTCCTCTTTGATTTGACTACATGTTACAAAATGTAAGCTATATTGATAAAGCTTTAGGAAAATTTTATAATAGTAGTTCAGACTAATTAGGTACTTTTAATATAAATCAGAAGCCAAATCTAATATCTACTATCAATTATCAGTACAATAATGATTTGATTTCTAAGCTGATTTATATGCATGGTCTATTTCAAAGAATAACATTTATCATAGAAACAATTTCTATAAAGGAAATATTGCATCTTTTAAATTTCTAAGTGAAACATGAACTTGGGAAAAGTAAAACCACAAGTTGAATAATGTTGGTTTTATGTAAAAAAAAAAAAAATATATATATATATATATATAGTCAGTAAAATGACAAAATAGGCATTATGAGGACAGTTAGTCAATGGTCCCTAATGAAAACTAGATGGGCCACGGTGTGATTCTTCAGCATGCCCAGGACAGGGCTCCCACTATCACGAGCCTCAGCACTAAGCCAAAATCAAATGGTTCATTGTGAGGCCTCTCACTTTCTAGTGAGAGAGATCTCAGAATTCATTCTTCCTACACTCTCATCTGAATATCTGTATGTACATATAACAGAGGTACATTCACTGTTACACTTCCCCATTAAATATCACAGCTTAAAATACAAAATTTCGCATGATCTTTCATTTGAGACTAAATGTCCTATGAAATGAACTGTTTCTAAGTCATTTAACTATGGTTTTATTGTACTATGTGCAACAACAAATACCTGTATTAATCAAGTTTCCTCTCTCCTTTAATAGTTATTACCACCAAAAAAAAAAAATTGTTGGTATAATGTCTAACTACTTAGATAAAAGAAAACACATGATTCAAAAATCAAATGAACACAAACATCAAGCTTCAAAAGAACACAACATTCAGTCAGTTATCCTACCTGAATATCCCCAGAGAAGCTGTTGTGCTAGAATGTAATTAAATCCATTCTTAGAAAAGCCAAAATTGTCACAATTTTCACATAACTGCTGTAACAATTATTTGGTATCTTAAAACAATGCTGTCTATAGAATCTTTACACATCATTATGTAAAAGACAAGACATAAACAAAACTCTTAATGTAGCAGAATATACATTTAAAATTTTAAAGACATTTCAATGCAAGCTAATCCAAACTACATAACAATCAGGAGTTTTAGTTCAGAAACAAAGTAAAGAAGTAAGAAGCATGTAGTTTATATGCATCAATTGCATTTCATCCACATAAAGTCACTTGATAAGCTTTTATGGGCTTTATGCACAGGCTAGCATCATATAACTTTCAGAGATTCTAGAAAACAATTGAGAAAGAGAAGTATAATTTTTAAATACTTAAAGAAAGTAAAGGTACAATTCTGAGTTTATGAAAAAGAAAGGGAAATTTTATCAAATATTCCCACGACTTGCTTAGACAACCACCAAGAATTACATACTTCCAAGAACTGCTCCATTGACATCTAACCCCTCCCTGCCTAGGCAAGTAGTTTATTTGATCAAGCAGATTGCTGTAACTTGATAAAATGTTTGTGTATTTGGGCATCTTAGGCTCAACCTGGCAGCTAAGACAAGAATCACAGGTCTAACCAAAGGAATTTAAGTTCTTCTAATCTTCTAAACATCCTTCAAATCACCTTAAGGGCAGGCATTTGTCAGGCAAATCAGCTGAGTGCTAGTGACACAGAAGATAACAGCCAGTCGTAGTCCCAGACTCTATCTCTGTCTAATGAGGAAAGCAGGTATTAGATAAACATACAAACAAGAAGTACCGGTGTAGTGCTGTGGTGAGCCCAGTGCTCTGGAAGCACAGGTGGCGGCAAGCAAGAGGAGTACCAAGTAGCAAGATGAAGGAGGATGACGAAGACAAAAGCCACATGTCCCACACCTAAGGGAGAAGGAGAACATACTGTTCCCCAAATATGAGAAGATCACAAGAAACAAAGAAATCAAGGAAGGAGAGGAATAATACCAAAGATTTATGTAGGACTTCCACGTTTCAGGCATCTTTATGACACCCAGAAAAACAAAGCCAGGTGTTAAGGTCTATAAACAAGTCAAGATGGCGCCTGGCATTTTGCCAGAGGGAGTGGTTTGTGAAGTAACTCCAGCGAGCCATTAAGTGTGGAGATTCCTTATTGGTTGACTGCTGTATCTAGTTTATGTTAATTAAGATGAGCTGCGAGGAATGTATATATACCCCTCCTGTCCTTCAATAAACGGCTCCCACTCCTGCTGTATCAATCTACACAAGTTCCTCGTCACCCCCCCACACACCCCCCCACCCCCACCCCACCCCACCCCCACCCCCCCCCCCCCGTTATTTTGCCCAGCCAGCAGGGCTGCGGCAGCCAGGTAATAAACAGCCTTGTTAGAAAGGTTAAGGATTAGGCCTTTTTGTAAGGAAAAGGTGGAAGTCTGTGAAAGATTTTTGAGAAGTGGTAGGAAAGCAGTATTTTAGAAAGACAATACTTGTGCACGTTGAGTCAACCTGAGGGGTAAGAATGAACAGGGGGAGATACTAGAGGTTATTTCCCCATTTCAAGGAGAGATGACAGTGGCCTGAATGAGGGTGAAGGTGAGGGTGAGAGTGGAGTTGGAAGGGTAAAAAAGACCATTCTTAATACATGGTCCCTTCCATCCAACAAATAGCTATGGGGGTGGCTAGAATTTTCCCTACATGTGCAAGACAGAACATGGGCTCTCCCTGACTTGCCACCCACCTCAATATACACCCACTCTATTCTCAATATTTGATTAAGTGCCCATCAAACTAAATGACAGTAATGATTTTTACATCAGGATCCTCACTCCACTGTGAACTTCTTCAATTTTATCCATCTGTATATTAATCTCATTTAGCATGATGCCTGGTACATATGGGAATTTGAAACTGACACTTATGGAAGACTCTGGTCACGATATGAAACAAGGCATATGACCATGCCTAATAAATGAATATAAAAATTTTAAAGTATACAAATAGGATTCTGGTGCCACTATGTTAAGCATTTGTCTCACTTAATTGCTTTTTCATTCAGTGTCCAGTTACCTGCTCTTCTAACTCTTCTCTTCTTCCCCAATTTCTGAATTAACCCATTTACTCACTTTTTAATAGATAAATAATCTAGACCTGCAAATAAAAAATAAATAGAATTGTGGCTCCAATTCTACAACTCAAGCAAATCACTTAAATCCTTCAATTTCTTTGAGCTTCTCAAAAGGAGATGATGATATAGGCTGTTATCTCATGCCATGATGTTCTGCCTCACCTCAGGCACAGAGCAGTGGAGTTGGATGTCTATGCACTGAGATCTCTGAAATCCTAAGTGCCAAATAAACATTCCCCCCGTCCCCAAAATTGCTCTTGTCAAGTCTTTGGTCACAGAAGTGAGAAAGCTGACTAAAACAAACAACCAGCAAACTGCAGAAAAAGACGACAAACAAGAACTCATCTAGAACAATTCCCATGGATAGTGGCATCATTCTCAACAGGGTCATTCAAAAGAAGAAATGATTTCAGGTGAGGACTAAAGTTTTTGAAAATGTTTTATTTTTGAAATACTTACGAAACTCCAAGTGTAAAATGATCATTCATAATAAATGCCATTTATTAATATCTACTATGTGCTAGGAATTGAGCTAAGCAACATACATAATAGACAAATATAGATAGATAGATAGACAGACAGATTCTGTATACATTATTTTGTCCTCAAAAAAATCTTCTTAATAATCCGTCCTACTGTAATTTATACAAATCTGGATAAAATTCAGTTGGTAACATGTGACTGGTGCCACCATCCACTCAATCTTTATTCTCATTTCATTAACCTCACAATACAGCAGTATTCCTGTAATCCATGTAATCAAATCCAGAGGACATCAGATACACCCTTATGGAAGGATATCAGTGCATCAAAGAGGAAACAGAGGTTCAGAGAGGGTGATGATTTTGTTCAAAGTCACACAATAAATCAAGGAGTGAAGTTTGAACCCAGACTTATGTGACTATAAGGCCAGGTTTTTAATTGTTTCATTACATTACACTTGAGACTGGATTGCTATGGAGGTCGTTAATACACAAATAAATATACTCAAAGAAAATAAAGAATAAAATAAAATAGCTGAAGAAGGAGCCCTTGAACTAACTCATATTTAGGGAGTTAACTAAAGAACAGGGATTCACAAATAATTCTGGGAATAGTCAAAGATATAGGAGGATAAAAGAAAGAATAGTAGCTTAAAAGCAGAGGGTATAAAGTAGTGAGCAACAGCACGAGATCTTCAGGGAGATCATATAAAAGGGAAAAAAGAATACACTAAACATAATAACACAGAAATTATTAATAGTTGACTTCAGCCAGCGTTCAGAGGAATGATAGTAGAAGTAAAAGTCTGTTTACAGTGATAATGAATGGTCAGAGTAGTAAGACTACTCTTCTAGAAACTAGACTGTGACAGAATTCAAGAATTGAAATCAAAGTCAAGGTTTCTTTTGCTTTCCCTGAAATAGAAGATACTGAAACATGTTCAATTGCTAATGACAAAAGGACAATAGATGTAAACATTGAAAATACAAGCAGTAATTACTATTTGACTAAGAATTTAAATGTGTTATAAGTAAAAGGAGAAATTATCAAATAATAAGAGAAATTGTTTGAGTTACAGAAGTAGAAGAGAACTATCCACTGCATGGGAAGAAACATCACATTTTAATTTCATGCAGCAGTACTTTCAAGACTGGGTAAGCAGTTTTACAGGTAAACACAAGTTGAGAGTCCACAGTGCTTTCTGTCAGCAAAACAATGGAGTAACCATTACTTAGAACAGAAAATACCAAATGTTGTATGTATTTTTGGTGTTTCCTACCACATGAAGAGATCTCCACAAACAATATTTTCGGCCTCTCTCTTCTCATACTCATATACCCCACACCTCCAAAAGGTAGAATGACCCAATTGGTAAATTTAGGAAGAGAATCTGCACATGCTCAGTATGTTTCTTACAGCAAGCTCCTCCATATTTTGCAGGGGCAGGACACATGTAAAGAAGCCTGTGGTTTTTCTAATGCTGCCTATAACTACATTGTGAGTTACTGCATTTAATTCTAGGCTCAATAGAAGAACAGGACACTGGCTGCCATAAGCACACATGATGGATGATGAAAAACAAACAAAAGAAAGCCTTGAATAAACATCTAGTTAACATTCAAAAAAAAATTAACCAAAAGATAAATTAACAAGAGACAAAACACAGTGTTTATGGTATGACCAGGAAATAACCAGGACATGCAGAAGAGATAATGAGCAGGACATGGTGGCACACTTTGTAAACCCAGTGACTCAGGAGGCGAGGCAGGAGGATTGCAAGTTGAGGTCAGCCTCAGCAATTTAGCAAGGCCCTGAGCAACTCAGCAAGACCTTGTCTCAAAAAAATAAATATTTTTTTGATATAGGGGATATAGCTAACTGGTAAAGTACCTCTGGGTTAAGTCCTAAGAACAAAAAAAAAAGAGAGAGAGAGAGAAAATATGTAAAGTAGGAAGACTGAACTTTGTAAAGATATCAAATTACCAAAGTTAACTTATAAATTTAACTCACTCCTACAAATATAACACCAAGTGTGTTCCCCCCCAACCAATCCACTGGGGCTAGAAAAGCAAACTTTGGCCACACTCTATACAACAGGATATCTGAAAAATTCCAAGCCAAAGTAGTATTACTCTGTTGGCCTTCTATCCTTTTTACCTAATTTGGCTCTGAATAACTTTCAGCTGATTTGTAAATCCATATCCACATCAGAAACTATTTTCCACCAACCAAATATTCTCTTCAAAAGAAAGTAATCCATCACACAATGAAGTACTATAGCAATAAGAGCAATTATACCACCATACAATGATTGGAAGAATCTCAGTAGCACTACAGTTAAGTTAAAGAAGCAAAACAAAAAGTACATACTGTATGATTGCTTTTAAAAGGATGATAACTAGCTAAGTTAATTTCTGCTGTGTCCCTTGAGTTGTGAACTGAAAAGGAAAGAGAGGGACTCTGGTCCTGTTTTCTGATCTAGGTGACATAGGTATGTTCAGTTTGTACAATTCCTCTAAGCCAACATTCACTATATGTGCACTTTTCTGTATGTACGTTATACTTCAGTGAAAAGTTTTATGGGGTTCAATGTACAAGCTCACATTTCTAGGAAGCTGATCACATTTAATGCAAACCCAGCATAACCACAAGAAGCCCTGGAGGAAACAAGGAGGGCAAGATCAAAGACCTGAACTTCTGTAATGTCCTTGAACTTATTAACCTTTCTATTCCTATCCATGCCACTTAACTAATAATTGCTGTCCTTATTACTACACAGGCTCTGCAAGGTGTGAGGAGAAGAGGCTCAAATGTCAAAATGAAAAGCACTAGAAAAAAATGCAAAGCCCTAACCTGGTAAAGATGAGATTCTGTAAATAGCCACCATCAGACCATGACAGGAGAGACTCTTACATACATTACGTTTGGATTCTTTTAGATGCTAGAATGACTTCTGAAATATCTTAAAACATAGCAATTCTGTTAGGCTGAACCATATACAATCATTGATTTACAAGTCTAAAATGAATAATTATTAATAGAAAACTTACAAAACCTATTTACATCCTTGTAAGATTCATTTTTTTGGGGGGGTATGGGGGTAGCAGGGATTGAACCCAGGGGCACTTAACCACTGAGCCACATCCCCAGTCCTTTTTATTTTGAGACAGAGTCTCAATAACTTGCTCCGGCCCTCTCTAAATTGCTGAAGCTGGCTTTGAACTTGTGATCCTCCTGACTCAGCCTCCCACACCACTGGAATTACAGGCATGCACCACCATGCCCAGCAAGAGGTTTGTTTTTTTAAAAAATTCTAAACAACTACAATACCTCGGGTTTGGGCAGCTTCCTTTAAAGCAGCTAGAAGGTGAGGTTTCAAGTTATCCAAAATAAATCTTCCTTCAAGACCTGGGAAAAGGGACCTAGAAAATGAAAGGCACACAGCAATTATAATCTTTTAATAATTCTAAAATTAAAAAATATTCTACCATAGAATTTCAAGCCAGTTAAACCTACTATTTTTGTCTTACATAAAATGATGATTAAATTTACATAAAGTATACAGATGAAATAAAGTTTCAGTACTTTTGACCAATTATTACCTAGGCTTTGGCTTAAAATATAAGGGTATTGTGTACCATATTGGGTTGTGGCCCAGTGATAGAGCGCTCGCCTAGCACGTGTGAGGCACTGGGTTCAATCCTCAGCACTACATAAAAATAAATAAATAAATAAATAAATAAAGTCATTGTGTACATCTACAACTAAAGAAAAATACTTAAAAAATAATTCAGACATGTTCTAAACACCATAGGATAAAATCAGTTTTCCTTTCTGAAATGTCAATACATACCCTCAGTTATAAAGAGATACATCAAAACACCTCAATAGAGACTAATCTGACCTAGTTATTACTAGCACTTTATAATCATGGTTCTCAGGGATGCTATTCAAATTTAAGGTAAATAACTACTTGGATAACTTTTTTTTTTGAGATGGGGTCTCACTATTGCCCACATTGGCCTTGAACTCCTGGGCTCAAATAATCCTTCTGCCTCAGCCTCCCAAGTATCTGAGACTACAGATGTATGCTACCATGCCCAGCTTTTAGATAATTTTTTAAATGATAAATAACTGGCACCCTTTTGCATTTTAAAATGTGCAACATATCCTTTAGTATTTTAACAAAATATTTCTTCAAAAAACCTTCCCAACCACAAAATCTACATAGCTAACTGATATGTTTTACAATAAAAGACGCGGGGAGGGGCAGGGAGCCCCCAGAGTAAACAAGCATTTGAGAGGTATGATCTCTACCTTGGATACTCTTCTGAGGTAATATAAATAACATCTTGATCTGACACAGATGAGGAAAAGGGGATGAAATTTCCATTTTGCAAAGGTAGCAGCTCCAGCCCAAGCAGCTCACTGTAGGCTTGGTCAGAAAGCACAAATTCCAGAAGGTGAAGCTTTTCTTCAGCACTGCCCAAATGTGCACACTTCCTCAGCACCTGCCGCACCCATGCAGGTGTCACCTTCCTCATAGGCGTGGAGCTGGAGGAGGCAACAGCATTGAGCTGAACTGCAGCAGCCAGATTTGCTGGCACCCTGGCAATCTGCTTCCCTGAGCTCTGGAGGTAGTTGAGCACAGATTCTGTGTATTCCAAACTTTCATCAAGTTCTGAAAAATAGGCTTGTTCCAACTTGATCCAATCATTACTGATTGAGTAAATCACAGCATTTTGGAATAATTCACTAAACAGAGGCCCCAGTACTGGTTGCCAATGCACCTTGACTTTGCTGGCCTCAGGCCAAAGCTTGTAGATAACATCCACAGACAAAGGGAAATCGGAGCTCTTTTCCATCTCCAGACGTTTTATTGAATCTAAGATCAAGGTGGCATACGCTTTTGGGACAACATTCACAACAAGAAATTCATTCCACAGGGCTGCTGGATCTCTCCACTGGTCCAGCTCTCTCCATTTTATGCTCCTGCGGTTGTCAGTCAGGCCGAAGAACCCACTGATGTGGACTGGGAGCCCAGTTCTGCTCTCCTCGCCAGGAGGTAAAGGAAGAAAACAAAATGCTTTTCCTGAGAAATCAGATATTGCTCCTTTTTCTTCGTCACCTCTGCATGACAAAGACATGGCTATTCCAATGATTGGGA
This sequence comes from Spermophilus citellus, assembly GCF_964194105.1. Taxonomy (NCBI): domain Eukaryota; kingdom Metazoa; phylum Chordata; class Mammalia; order Rodentia; family Sciuridae; genus Spermophilus; species Spermophilus citellus. The sequence continues at coordinate 71,848,712 of NC_138182.1, read as the reverse complement.
CAAATTTCAATTCATCAGCTAAAGAGTCAAGTTTACTACAAATCCCTCGCCCACCCACACTGTTACACACCAGCCAAGATGTCTTCTGTGCATCCTTAGTACTCTCATCTTCTAAAACTATATTTATATGGTATGTTACACAGGTGATACTATTGCTTGGAATCTTTTTACAATAGTTACTTATTGCAGTTTCCAGAATCTTTACAGAATTTGGCCGTTCATGTTTCAGGGCCTTATTTTCACTGGCAGTCACTCTAAACACCAGTTTCTCTGTCCCGTCAGCCTCTCGCACATGTAAAGAGACATCCTGCACACTTTTCAGAAAGAGCAGTACTGTGTCTGCGTCTGCCCTAAAAGATTCAAACAATTCAAGAACTTTCTGCTTGTTATAGAGGTTGCTACTAAGCTGCGAAGGTTGTAAGCGAAGAGGGAAACGGAAAAATGTTCCTGGAAAATTGCCATTTATAAATGTTTCCTTGGTGCTTCCAAAAATGCCAATAAAAGGTGCAAATTGGTCTGAAAGCTCACTAATTTCCTTGCTGTCATCTTTGAGATTCCAACACTGGCCTGATTCATGGGGGCCAAAAAGTGTTTGATGAGGATCTAACATCCCAATCTGGTCACCACTAAAGATACAAGGAACATCTGTAAATAAAAATTAAAGTCATGATCAACTCTGAAATTTAATGCACTGTGATAATAAGTGGTTATAATAAGATTAAAATTACCATCAAAATCTAGCACCTGAAAAACATGATTCAAAAACTGACTTAATTTGGCATTGAAAAAAGTAACGCTTTGAACATTAAAAATGATTTCTCTTTTGATTCAATCTAATCAATAACAAGTGCCAGGCCCAGAAACTGTCCATAATTATTGTGAAAACCTAGGCTGTATATTCAAAGTCATTAAACATAGGATATAAAGAACATTTGATATTTATACTCAGCCCCCACAGCCACACTGAACCCAATTAACAAAGTTACAACCTATGCTCAAAATTTAAAATTCAACTCTACACTATGAAAAAAAGATGGGAGGAGAACTATAATGCAGGTGGTTCTGCCCACCATGTCACTAACAAGCACAGGCCCTCTAGTGAATAAGAAGTGAGCTCCCGCAGGTGAAAGTGCTTCTCACATTGGAAGAGTCTCACCACACTGAGCCTGTATAGTACTTAGAGACACATATTTTTTCTATAACATGGCCCTGAATTGATAATTGCTTCAACTGATTCTTAATCAAAGACTGAGTGATATTTCAACACTGGTAGAAAAAAACTAGATGTGTCAGACCTACTGTATTAAAAGAAATTCTATCCATGATGCCCTTTGGTGAAATTCCCAAGGTAATTCTGATATATGTGGTCTCACATGCAGATGTTAGCACCTAAGCTTCATCCAAGAAGTAACGCCATGATGTCAACCCTTAATATCTATGTGTGGTTAACTGTCACAATCACAAACTCATAAGCTCTTGGGTAGCAAATGGATGGATTTAACCACCTGGCAACATTACAGTCCAGGACACACTTGTCTGTATACCCATTACACAATGCCAAATACCCATGACTGAAATCAGGTTAAGGAGATTTCTGACACTATAAAAGCATTACCTACGGCCTCTCAAATCCTCAGGTTAGAGAATTCTCTCCAGTTAATGTCCCACATAAATGTGCTCATTGTCAACTTAACAAAACCACATTGAGATACAAATGCTGATTTATCAGCCTGGTTCTAACTTCATGGTTCATTCCTGCAGAATAGTCTCCACACTTGTGTGATTCGTATACATACTACATAACACTTCAAAACCACCATATGTTGCAGTCCTGAGGGCTAACTTGCGAATAAGTGAACACATGAATATTATTATTCATATGTAATATACTCCAATATATAATTTAATGTAATTTTCATATACGAGACATTCAATGTTATTTAATAGATCAATATTAATGTAAGTGCAATAGTTTAGTAAAATTCAGGTATAGTTAGGAAGATCCCACTTTCCATTTGCTCAGGACAATTCTAATTTAGGCTAATTGTCTGAAAATAATAACACCCTCCTTTACTCCTGAACATGTTCCAATTTGAATGATAAAATACTGGGTCATCCTACCTATAGTCACAGCCCTACCTACTCAGTCTCTCCTTCTCCTAAAATCAATTTCAAACAAAACTATAGTAAGAACCAATTCAACAAAGAATTTTTATTGCACAACTATAGTAAACACTAAAAGCTGTGATTTTGGAAGATCAGACATTACTCTTAGAAATGTCTACACTAAGAGTTTCAAGCATTTCCAATTGTATCTATGTTCCAGAAACCTCAGGTTCTTTCCAGATTCAAAACATGATTTCAAAGTGATCTCTAAAATACTGGTAAATCTAAGAAGAATAGCATGTTTACTCAAGAGAAAAAAATATATAGAGATACCAGAACCAATTTAAAGACCTTCGTTTTTTTTCAGTTATTCAGTACCAATGAGATATTACACTTTTCTTTTTAACCTTCTGATATGTGCAAACATGTACAAGGAAATCTATATGAATCAGTTTAACTCTTAGAGATTTCTAGCATAACAAATTTTCATAATGACAATTTTCTTACTTCAAAAGCTACAATTTAAATCACACACAATATAACAATATATTACACTGATTCCATAGAATCATAATAACTTTAACTCTTAACATGACATAATGAAGTATAATTTGGGTACAATTAACTATGATGATTTTAGAAAATTTGGAACACTGATATTCATTAACATACTTCTTGCTACTGACAGAAGAATGTGGGGAAGATGTCTTTAAAAGAGTATCATTTCTAAAATTAACCAAATAAATTATACAATTTAGTCTAAAATATCTTCCATTATCAAGACTTAAAAGTCAAATACTACACCTGTTATGTGGTAGACTGAATTAAACCCAATTCCAAATCTTCCAACCTTCAATGGATCATCCTTTTTCCTGCTTCTTGCTATTTCTTGAATGCCATGCCAGTCCTCTGGAGTGAAAACCGCATTGTTGTACACATAGAGAGCTGACCCTGGGTGTTAAAATGCAAGGCAGATATTCAGAAAGCAGTACACTTTTTTTTTTTTTTAAGGGAAAATGGAGAGAAGTGAATGCAGTGACAGAATTCAGAATTCATTATAATTTCAATTATTTTCACAATAAAAAGAATGTAATGGTAAAAATTAGCAGCTGAATAAATCAAGAATTTATTGCTGACCAAAAAAACCTTATTAATGTATTATTCAATAAAATGAAAAATAATTCTTCACTATTAATAATCATGTTATAAATTCTGGAGTTTTGCCTTTTTTTAGTTTTGCTTTTTGTTTTCTACATAAGGTATTACTTATAAATTTTAAAAAGTCATTAATGTGACAAATGTTTAAATATGTGATCCAGAATTATATCCAAAGTAACTTCTTTTTAATTTATTTATTATTATTTTTAAATAAATGACAGTGGAATGCATTCTAATTCTTGTTACACGTATACAACACAATTTTTCATATCTGATTGTATATAAAGTATGTTGACACCAATTTGTATCTTCATACATGTACCCAAAGTAGCTTCTTTAAAAAGTTATTTTTATAATTCTGCACCAATATTTTTGGGACTCTATTTTGAGAAGCTCTAACATTCTTTTAAATATTCAACTGTATTAACTCATTATACTTTAAACATGCTTTCTCTTAAAAATAGTTACTTAATAACACATACACAATAATGTGTGCCAGGTGTAATGGCAAATGCCTGTAATCCCAGTAGCTCAGGAGGTGAGGCAGGAGGATGGCAAGTTCGAAGCCAGATTTAGTAATTTAGCAAGGCTAAGCAACTTAACCAGACCCTGTTTCTAAATAAAATAAAACAAAACACAAAAAAAGGGCTAGGGATGTGGCTCAGTGGTACCAAAAAAAAAAAAAAAAAAAAAAAGAAAAAGCTATGCTATGTGTATCTATACACTATGAAAATGAACTTAGGCAGTTCTCAGCACCCTCAAATGGTTCTCCTCATGCTCCTTTAAATTTAAGCCCAGATATGAAGATGACAGCCTGTTTTGTTTTACAAAAAAATGGTCACTTCTAATTTCAAAATAATCAGGATAATAATAAATTAAGGCTGCAAAGGTTGTTTTGGAAAGGACAAGTGAGAGGATTCTGGACTTAAATAAGTCTGGATGTCACCAGCCTGACCATTAGCAACCACAGTCAGAAGGCTCAGTTTCCTCATCTGGGCAACAAGGACAAGAATAGTAGCTACCCACAAAGAAGCGTTGAAGATCTGATGATACAAATAAGAGACTGAGCACAGCACCCAGGAGAGAGAACATACCTAAAAGTGTCAGTGTTAATATAATCAGTATCAGCATATGATACCATTAGTCTTTAATATAATGCTAGCAGTCTTTACATAGTATGATAAAATATATAATTTTACACAATATCATAGGAATAGTAACAAACACATATTGTTATTTCACAACAGTTAACCCGAGTTGATTTAAAATGGAATCTAACAAAGCAGTGCCTGGTTCTGCCTGCTCCATGTCCATTAAAAATAGCTATGAAGACACAGAATAAAGGACCACAAAAACTCAACACTGAACACCAGGCCCGAGTGATCTTCTTACCCAAAACTACAAAGAACTCATGTAACTGTAAGGCCTGTGGAAGGTAATTAAGAAATTTAGCAGGGGACACACCTGAATGAAACATTACCAGGAATGCAGCAGACCACCAGCCCAAAGGAAGACCCACCATCCCTCCCACTAACAGAAAAGCCGGCAGCTAACTCTTTACTGCTTGACTGCCTATTTAAAGCATTCATTAAATTACAAAGCAACAGGACCTTTTTTGGAAAATTCAAATAAAATGCTTGTTGAAAAATAATTTCCCCCTCACATCTCTTTTCGGAGGCTTTTGTACGTATTCAAATTGCTATTATAGGTCCTAAAAGAAGGAACACAGTGAAAACCACCCCATAAGCAGAGCTTCCCTAGGCCTTGGAAACCGGAGCTTCCTTACACCCTGTCTGTTCACAGTTAGAACCAAAGACAAACATGACCCTACAGCAGCACAGGGAACTGGTCAAAGTGGGCCAGATACATCCCTTCTCAAGTCTGTGCATCTAGCAAGAAAAGCCTTGTCAATTCTCAGTGTCTTTAATTCAAGGGTTAATTCTGATCATACTCATCCTGGAATTAGGAGAGACCACATATTTTCCCTTGCTCCAATCAACTTGGGAGTCTCACTGGATCTCTCTCTGTTTCCATCACTGAGATCAATTTAACCCCCACCACCTATTAAATCAGCACCTGATTAAAAGGGGGTGCTCTTAGTTCCAAAAATGAGATATTTATGAGAAAAGCATCCCGAAAGAAGAAAATGTGCATTTCAGTAGAAAAAAATTAGCAGAGGCCTGCCACCTACCTTCTTTACCTAGGGAATACCCAAGAAAGAGATGGCCTAGCTAAGTCTCCTTGTAAACATGCTGATGACAGATCTCTGGGGAAACTCGCAGTATTTACTAGGAGGAGAGTCCTTAGCTATTGGATAGCTTCAAAAAGGTAGCTTATTGTAAAAACATCTGGAATTTATACATTTATGAAGGATAATCCACTTGAAAATGTCATAGTTTTGTGATTATCAGAAAAAAATATGAGTGTGTTTTATGACTGGAATAGCTCCTATGTTAAGTTATGATCCACATGTACAACTCAGGGACCATTTCTGTTAAACCAAGGCCAGTGTGTGTCCTAACAGCATCAAAGAACCTGAAGATAGGTAAGAGGAGTCCCAGACTTTTCCGTGTTCCCTTCACCTGTGTGTCTTAACTCTTATCTTTGAAAGACTGATTAAGTGCAATGCTGGGTAAGATCTCTTACTCTGGTGCATCTGATTTACCATCTTAGCATTCTATTAACTCATTATATAAAAAGAAATAAAACAAGCTATACAGAAGAGTTCTCATATAAATTCTAAATATCACTACATGGAGGAAAAAAAAACAGAAATAAATTGTGATCCAAGAAGACTGCTCATGTCTAAAGGCAAGAGAAAGTCATTCCCAAATATGCAAGAGCACAGAGAATCTTCAATAAATCTTTTTAAAATACAGATAAAGATCACTGTCACCTATTTTTATATGTCACCTTTTTCTGGGGAGGAGCATGCCAGGGATTGAACTCAACGGCATTCCACCACTGAGCCACATCCCCAGGCCTAGTTTGTATTTTATTTACAGACAGGCTCTCACTGAGTTGCTTAGCACCTCACTTTGGCTGAGGCTGGCTTTGTACTCATGATCCTCCTGCCTCAGCCTCCCAAGCTGCTGGGATTATAGGCAAGCACCACCCCGCCTGGCTCGACTTTTATTTTTAAAACTATTAAATGGATAATGCTTTTAAAGAGGCTATCCATAAATATGTACCAACTCAACTAAATAATCTTATTTAAAATATTTTTTAATGAGGTAAAAAGACTGGAAGCAAAATATCCCAGACATCTGGCAGAATTTTGAAGCAAAATCTTTCTAACATCTCGTTACAATCTTACCTTTATGGTTCTACAGTACATACACAACATCAGAATAATACCAGACACAAACATTATCATGTCTATGATCTTATTTAATCATCAAACTAACTAGGAGACAGATTTTGCCCTTGTTACCAATTGTAGGTGAGCAGGAATAAATGTAAGGATCAGAGGTGCCACTTGGTGTACCTGTGCCTGAGGAGCTGACAGTATGGTGGCCCCATGTAGGTCTAGGACATAGCCTGAAGTCCCTAGAATCCAAGTTGGATGTCTTGCCACATGATTACCTTCAGTCACAGACTTAAGAGTCGAGAAATCTTACACATTAAACCTCTCTTGAAACAATATGACCTCTGATGTGACTGACCATAAATCAGCACAGTGGCAGGAACTCGGATCCAAAATGCAAGCCTTCTGATGTTACCAGGACTCATACGTCTCTTTTTAAAGAATAAAGAAAGTGCAACTTCCAAATCACAAAGCATCTAAGTTATGACTATGCCAAATACTTAGTTACCAATGGTGATCACCCTCCTAAATCACAAAGCATCTTTTTAAACTGTATGACTCATCTCTCTCTGAAAATCTGTGAGCAAAGGGAACCGACCCTTCTTTTTCATTTATAGTCATTTACAATCACCCTATCAACTTCAGAGCTGCACTAAAAGTTATGAACATTCTTTTCAATACATTGCTTCAGAGTATAAGTATGCTCAGAGTAATCTACTGGCTATGGCTCTTTTGTTATCTTTTCTTTCATTTTCCTGTTTCCTCCTCCCCTTCAATCTTTCCTCTCACCCCTAGTGTAAAGTACCCCTGGAGTAGAAAACAAAACACACACAAAGCACAACCTTCTTTCCAAAATTCAAAAAATGTTATGTATATGGAAAGGGTATCCCATCATCTTAGTAAAAATATAAATCCAAAGTGATTGAATAGAATAAAACACTTATGTAATTATATTGCTTTTTCTTTGTTCTCTAAAATTACCAAGTGGCAGAGATATTTTCCAACCAAAAGCAGAGAAAAGTGCCTGAATAAGTGTAATTAAACATTCCAAGACATGAAATGCAAATGATAATTAGACTGTTCATTAAACAAAGAATCATAAATCATTAAAAATCACTTGTTGCATAAAATAAAGTTTGCTCCTAATTATTGATTCTTACCCTGATATTGTGCCATATCTTTTGACCAAAGAGTTTCCGTTCCATATTGAGTTTCATCATATAAAAATTTAACTTCTGTGGCCCCAGCATCTTCTGCATTCTGAATTAATTCCTAAACATGAAATACATTAAATAATATAGTTCATTATAATATAGTTCATGTTATAAAATAATTTAATGTATAGAAATACATTAAATAATATACAATTCAATAATATAGTTATTTATTGCCCGACTTTGTATTTACCTACAATTTTTAAAAGTACATATATAAATAAGGAAATCAACTACTTATTATCTTTAAGCTCTAGTGAGGTTACCAAAAATAGTAATTGCTACATACATATGAAGGTGTGGCTGAAAAGTCCTTCTCCAATTATATACATTTTTCAAGTCACCATTACTAAGTTTAACCTCTAAATACAAATCCTGGAACTATTTTCAACTGTTTCTTCAATCTACCTAAAACTTTTTATCTTCCTTAAAAAGAAATTATTTCCAAAAGCTGCACATCTTGTTCTCTGTAGGAGTATCTCATGCTTATTGAGCAATTTCCAAAAACAGACCTTTGGTTATCATTTGCTTACCACACTTACCTCCTCATAAAAAAAAAAAATAAGAACCAAGTAGTATCAATCTATATGTACCCTTTCATATGCTACATTCTTGAGAGCCTGACACATGAACATGGCATTCTCCTAAGTACAAAGTGTGACGACTGGGACTGTTTCAGTCCTTTCACAAAGGAGATAATAATATTGTTCCCTTGGTGGATGGTGGGTGAGTGAATGGGTGACAAGACCCCTGTAATGTAGAAATGAAAGGAAAAATTAAGATTTATACCCATCACTGGCCTCAATAAAACTTCCAACCCCAACCACCCCAACCACTTCTGGACATCTACCAAAACTTGCTGAGCCCTGGTAAGTTGAAAAGAAACTTCATTTTAAGATTTAACTCCTAAAGTCAGGCTATAATCATCAAAACATTGATCTGAACTCCATAGACATTATCCCTAGTTTATTTTCTTCAGATCTTGTCTAAAGTAAGGAAAGATCAATAGATGATAATTTTCCAAATGAGCTATGACTTAAAACCAAACCAATCAAGGGCTTCTGTTTAAACAGGCAGGTCATTACAAACACAATAAATTACTCTGTGTTATTATACTCAGGAACCTGACTTTGTGGAGAAATACTATACTTCACTGCATGATTGTCACCACCACATTGACATTAATTCAGGAGTACATCCTAATCTTGCCTCTCAGGATTTTTAAGTAACACCAGCACAATTTAAACAAACAAAAAACTTCACATAATGGTTGCACCCCACTTTTTTACCAAAAAATTGGCATAAAATCTGCAACAATTATACAATGAAATATAGTACCTCTTTACCTCCCCAAAACCTTAGGTTCACTAAATCGGAGGTAGGGATGAATAAGAATTTAAGAGAGCTGACACTGATACCATAGCAGTGTGGAGAGGAAAGCCTTAATTAGAGTAGACAGGAGACACTTCCATGTGAAATACAACAACTGAAAGGATACTGAAGGAATAGTGCTGAACTGAGAAGCTGTTCAACCCCAAACTTGAGTATTTGAACCACACCCTTCTACTACATCCTTGTCAGCTACTAATTCCTCCTCTTTACAAACTGCCCATTTCTCATAGGATTTTTATCTTTTAAGCCCATTTTAATTCTATTCAACCTAACAAAATCTCTAAAATTTAGCAACCTTATTTACATTATGAAACAACATACAGAATGAAAAATAAGGATGAAATAATTACCAAAACAATAGGAAGCTTACAAAATGATAGCATTTTAGAGGTTGGATCTTGTCTTCATTCAGATATCTGTGATTTATATATATTTTAGGAAGCAGAGATGGAAAAAAAATGAAGATAAAATATTAAGTCCCTGGCTCCAAATAGGATGGGAAACTTTCTCCTCAGTTATTTCCTCAGGGAATCACTTATAAATTAATTCTGAGAAGCAGCAGCAATAAATTTTGTATTTGCTCTTGGGCAGGTCACTAAAATATCCGGACCCTTTAAAAAAAAAAAAAAATCACAAAAGGTATTAGCTGAGGTACAGGCAGTTTTTTTAAGGTTCCTATTAAATCTAGCACTAAAATATCCAAGCAACAAAATTCTATTGAACTGGCTACAAAATAAATATACATACCAAGCAAAGGAGAAGAATCAATCACCAGCTGTTTGCAACACACCTTGCTCAGACCACTGCCTCATTTCCTAGCAATGATCCGAATCACTCACTAATGAATTGATGAGACCCTACTTCCTGTCACAACTGCATCTTCATTCTGAATTCACTCTGTTCACTTCTCTCTACCCCCATAATAATCCCATATCCATACTCTTCCCAGGTCCATTTTCCTAATTAATCAATATAATAAGTTTGCGAATTAACCTTCTATGAACCACTGGTGCCCATTCTGAAATTCCTTCAGTATTTCATCTCATGACCATCATTAAAGAATGACACTATGCTCACTGAGTGCCTAACTGAACATTACTGTGAGCTCAACTGACCCAGTCCTAACCATCTCTAAAGAAATGAGGGCTAAGATACCAAAAATAACAAATACTAAACAAATTAGTAAGGAAAAAGACATATTAATTGATCTGTTTTATAATTCATTAAGGAAGTTTGTTATTAAACACAAAATCTACTTTTTGCAATATCTTCCTTTATTGCTTTCTTTTATGGTTGTTCAGTTGGAAGGGGGTTGTTGTTGTTGCTATTGTTATTTTAATTATTTTAGTTGTAGATGTACATAATACCTTTATTCTATTTATTTATTTTTATGTGGTGCTGAGGATTGAACCCAGTGCCTCACACATGCTAGGCAAGCACTGTACCACTGAGCCACACCCCAGCCCCTTTGTTTTTAATGAGTACATTAAAAAAGAATATCAGTCAGTAGAAATAAATAAATAATTATCCTAATAAATAAACCTGCCCAAAAAGTAAACTTCTAAATCCAAAAGCCAAATGTAAATATATTGCTGGTCCCTGACGTGAAGTTTATATTAGTTTGGTTGGCTGGTAATTTGATTGCTGTGTGATGCTCCTGCACCATGTTCTACACAATTTCCTAGAGCAACACTTTGTGCCTAATGATCTGGTAAACTCACATACTCACACCGACTGCATTCTCAAACTTATCCCATCCACCTATACACTGCAGTCACAGAAATAAATAAATATAGCCATTTAAATCTAGACAAAACTTTAAAACTTTAAACACTAAAAGATTTCTAAGAAATTTTGCAGTGTCTCATTTTTATCAAAGGAAATTAAACATGAGCACAACACATACCCTACCTTAAGAATCTGTCCTCCTTCTGGATATCTTCTTAAAATGTCCTTGAGAAAATCAACAAGTGGTGGAGTTGTTTGACCAAATCGACCTAAAATACAGAATACCTTTAAAATGATTTAGATAAATATCTTCAATTTATCAGCCATATGATTTGGTTCCATGACACAGATAACTATAGATAGTACAGTTTATTTCATATATCTCAAGCAGGATCCTGGTTCAAAAATCTACCTAAGCAATTCATTATGAAGTAAAGCAAACTCAATTTTATCAAATCTCAAGACTTTTAATTGAGCTACAAATTAGGTTACAAAAATATTTTAAATATACTATCAAAAAAGATTACTTATTCAAAAATAAAGAGCACAATAGGTGTGGAAATGTTGCTATTTTCCAAAGAAAACTAAATAAATGGTGCTATTTGTCATTACTTTGCCAATATATTATTGGCTAGAGACAGTGGTGCCTTGTGTCACATTCTTAATACACTCAAACTCAACCAATGCTCTGATAATTCTGAAATTCAGCAGTCCTTATCTCCATGGTTGTCTAGTTTAACTACTCTGTAGTCTTGCCTATGCTAGATATTCTTACATCAATTAACAAGGATACCTTTAATAGCTAACAGGAAGTTATTTACAAGAATTCCTCAGAGGCACACAATTTTAAAAATCTGTATATAGCTGGGTGCCATAGTACATGCCTGTAATTCCAGTGGCTCAGGAGGCTGAGTTAGGAGAAGTGCAACTCACAGCCAGCCTTAGCAATGGTGAGGCACTAAGCAACTCAGTGAGACTCTGTCTCTAAGTAAAATACAAAATAGGGCGGGGGAATGTGGTTCAGTGGTCAAGTGTCCTGGTACCAAAAAACAAAACAAAACAAAACAAAATCTGTATATAAGTAAAAAGTAATTGGCACTTTAAAAAAAAACTAAGTCATTAATTTAGACTGAGTTCTCTTTATCAACTAGATAAGGAACCAGAAGTGTTTCTGAGACAAGAATTGTTTCAGATTTCAAATTCTGCAATATTTTGCATATGATTAATGAAATATTTTGAGGATAGAATCCGACTCTAAACATGAAATTAATTTACATTTCATATTTGCCTTATAAACAAAGCTCTGAAGATCATTTTATACAATATTTTTAGTATAACTGTTTTAACTGTGAACTGTCACATGAAATCAGGCACAGAATTTTCTTTCCATTTGTGGCACTATGTTGGCACTCACAACAAAGTTTTGGATTTAGGAGCATTCTGTATTCATAGTCTGGGGATACTCAACCTGTGCACATTTACTTGCACAATTTTGTACAACTATCCACCAAGACCAAGACCAATTCCACAGATTATTACTACTCTTTCTCACTCATCCCTCATCTAGCTCCACCCACCTTTGTTCTCCTTTAACTCTGGTATCCCGTCATTACATCCCAACATTATATGCTTTCAATTCACTTTTAAAACATAATCATTTTTAAACCACTTTACTGAGGCATGATTGGCATACAAAAAGCTAGATATTTAATGTACACAACATGAGGAATTTGGAGACAAGTACACCACACTTGTGAAACTATCAAACCATCATTACCACCAATCCCAGAAACTTATCCTTCACGTTCAAAAATTTCTTCCCATTCTTCTTTTTTCCCGCTTTTGTTGAAGAGCTCTTAATTTAATATCTACCTTCCTGGATATTTTTTAAGTATTCAACACAGTATTCCTAATCATAATCCAGCCCTATACTAAGTAAACTGCCAGATTTCATTCACTTTGCCCAACTGAAACTTTGTGCAGTTTACTCAAAGCCTCCCCCAGCCTCTGGCAATCATTTTACTCTCCCACTTCTACATAAAAACACAATCTTCATGTAAAGTCGATATTATACCTCCCCCTTTTAAGCCTTTTGATTGAAGATTTACAAAAAGATGACAATTTTTGGAAGTCACATCTCCGATCTTGATCCAGTCAGGTAACTAAAAAGAAGAAGATAAGATATATGAAAAGCAACATAATCTCTACTACTATAAATTCAAAACATTACCACAAATTATTTTTCACTTAAGAAATAATGATTGCTAACTGTTTTTATCAGGAAATATTTTCCTCTGTAGTGAAGATTGCAGAAAACAAAAAGTCAAAAAAGTTGAAAGATTTAAATTTAAGATTTAAGGATGCTTCTTTAAATAATTAGAAATAGATTACACATTTTTCTGCTGGTGATAATTTACATTTTTGTGGATATTTTTGTTCATGCAGTGCTAGGGACTAAATTCAGGGATTCACACACATTAGGCAAGTGCTCTACCATATATTAACATTTTTTTTCTTGGTGCTGGGCATTGAACCCAGGGCACTTTACCACTGAGCCACATCTCTAGCCCTTTTTATTTTATATTTTGAGACGGAGCCTAACTAAGTTGCTTTGGGCTTGCTAAATTGCTGAAGCTGGCCTCAAACTTGATATCCTTCTACCTCAGCCTCTCAAGTCCCTGGGTTTACAGACTGTGCCTGGCTCTCACATGGTAACTTTCTTAGAGTTATTACATAGTATTTCCCAAATTTTCGCAGCACTTCATAAAATTTTACTTTCAAAGAGCATCCTATATGATTAGTATTCCTACAGAAACATACTTTGGAAAATATTGTCACAGATGTTGCTACTAAAAAAGAAAAAAAAAAGGTGTGGTGTGAAACAAAGGGACAAATGAACCTTTCAACTCCTGAAGCTAATCGGGTCTATAACATCTCTGACATTGACTTTCCCAGAAAAGTATTGATATTTGCTTCCCTTTTGGCAATTTTTATACCATAAAACCAAGTACAAGATTTACTACTGTGATCCATAAGAGAGATTTTTTTTTTTAAAGTCAGATCAACCAGATCCATTCTTGAGTCTTCCTAATATGGAATGACCTTGTAAAGGTCAATAGTGTACAACATTAATCAAAAGCTCACCCAGTATACACTTCTCTGACAGGATAAAGTGCCCCTGGGTAGAATATCCAGAACCAATAAAAAAAAAATTTACCATACATATTAATGTTAAATACCCTAAAAAGTAAATTATTCCAACCAATTTAAAAACAAAGGTTTTCCTTTGTACTCTGCTATCTGGTTAGGTTTAGTGGACCTATGTTCTAAGTAATAAATATACTTAAGGTATGTTGATCAAAAGAATGATTTTCCATGTTAATGATCTGATTCATTTAAAACTGTATATGTGGGCTAGGGGTGTAGCTCAGTGGTAGAGCACTTGCCTAGCATGTATGAATCCCTGAATTCAGTCCCTAGCACTGCACAAATAAGGTGGAGGACATTACTCACTATTTTAAACATTCAATATTTCTAACTGACTACCACTCATCTCACATGATATCCTCCAAGATTTCTGAAATTTAACCTGTGAAAAAGCAAAGTCACTAACTATCCTTCCAAAACCCTCTCTCATCTTTATTTCATCTCAGTCAACAATGCTGGAGGACCATCTCTCTTCAAACCACATTTCCAATTAACTTCTAGATCCCAGAATGTCCATCCCCCAATCTCTCTAAATTAACTTGTTTTTTCCATTCCCACTCACACAGACTCTCCGCATCTCTCTTCAATTTTTATAATTATCTCCCCTATCTGATCTCCTTCCTGTACACATCCTCATCCTATTCCCATATGTAAAAACACAAATCTGAGCACACTGTTACTATTCTCGTTTATAGAGTACTTTTATGCACATATTCCCACTGAACCTTAAAGCTACCCTATAAAAAACTAGTTTACCACTTGCAAAGGTGCTTCAGCAACATGGATAAGAATATCAATAGAAGGACTGTTTCTAACAAGAAAATTTAGAAGCAACCCAAATTCTATGACATAGAGCAGTAAAGAATAAATTAACTAAGCTGCACACAATTGGGTGAATATTAAAAAACAATTTTGAATGAACAAAGCTAGTTCAACATTACTACATTAGAATAATAAGTTTCTTATAAAGTTCATAAGCATTGTGGGCATCTGTGAAGATGATTTTGTGAGTTTTTCATTTGACCTATTGAAATGATGTATTATGTTAATATTAAAACATTTTTAAATTAAAAAAAAAGTTCATAAGCAGCTAAAACTAAACAGTGTGTTATTTTGGTTATATATTTAGGTACACACACACGTATTCACATACACTTTCACATATGTATATATAAAAACACAGACTTATAGAACATTAAAACACCACCAAGAGGCAACAGAACAATACACACATAAAGGTAAAGGAAGAGAGGCAGGCTAACAGGCTAGGAAGATGACATACAGAGATCAATATAAGCCATTGGACAGTGTTTTAATTCTCTGATGGATAATGTTATCATAGATTTTCATTCTACTCTTGGTTAATTAACTAATGAATTACTAAAAGACAGCCCTGCATAAAACAAGGATTATTTCAATTTCGTGTGGCTAAGGTGCACTGAAAGAAAGGCCGACAGAAAGAAAGGTAGGCAGGAAGGAAGTAAATCTATACTATACGGGGTTTCCAGGTCTTAAAGAAGACTTAGGAAGAAGACACCAAATAGGACCACACCAAAGAGATGTAACTGACTACATACATGGGTCTGGCAATCAACAATCTGTGGCCCATCTACAGGGAAATGATTGTCCAAAAAAGCAATCAAGCAGCAAAGATACCTTTAGCAGCACCATCTCTTACTGAGCTTGACAAGATTTGGGAGTTTTGCTTAGGCCTCTCCCTTCCCCGGATACTCCAAGCAGGCAAAGAATGTTAGTCCTATTTAAACCTACAAGCAATGTGCCATATGAAATCTTAAAAGTTGCTCATTTCAACTATTTGTTTTTAAAACAGAGATTATAAGACAATGTGAACCTCTGAATATTGGCCTTACCAATATTATGTGTCTTATAGATCTCAGAGATGTTCATCTTCATTTACTAGGAAACAATAACTCTCCAAATTATTAAGCAAACAATATAAACTACTGTCTAAATCTTCCAACACCTCTCAAAGACAGAAGATGCTAAAGAGTAAAAAGTTAGGGAAGGGGAGGTATGGGCAGCATTCATGATCATTTAAAATAACAGTAAGTAATACATCAAATATCGGAGGCCCAAACACATTTGGTAAAGAGCAAAAAGGGACAGGAAGAGGCACAGCTATAATTTACAGGTTTGGTCTCTCCATGGACCAGGAGTTAAAGTGAAACATTTACAAATTCCACTATCAGGCCAGAAAAAGTAAAACAGAGACAAAGAGAAAGAAGATAATAGATGACCAACTAAGAACTAAGAGAGCTTATTGCTGACAATGTCTAATACCAACCCAAAGCAGAGACAAGGAGTTGTTAACAGCTTTAACTTCCTGCCTATCCTTAAGTATTCAGAATTCTCATCAATAATTCTTATCTAAAAGTTCTAAGCAGCATAAAAAGAAAAAGAAAATTAAACTAAAAAGGAAAAGAAAATTACACTTCTGTGAAAGATCTGCTTGTATATAGGTGTCCCTTTTGGATGGCATAAGCCCATCCTCTTTGAATCAGAACTGTGCCTTCTACTTATTTTCTGCATGAACCTCATCCTTGACTTTTAAAGTTCATATTTTAATAGTACAAATCCTTCCTCCCTGTTTTACAGAGTTTTGCATTTAAATATTATTTATCCCCAACAGATAAATAGATAATCTTTAGAATGGAACAGTAAAAAGTCCATAGACATTGGAATCAAGAAGATACGGGTTCAAATCCTGCCCTGATACTTCATCTCTTTGAACCTTGGCTCACCCTTGAGTTTTAGTCGGAGAGCTGCAGCTACCTGCTGGATTTCACTGTCCAGTGGTGACCTTAGAATTGGTTAGAATTAGTTTTATTGTATTATTATTAGAAATAAAAAAGCAGAGCCTCATACATGAATTCATTTGGCTTTTGTTATATATGTACATTGACAAAATAGAAAACAGGGTCTAGGTCACTCTTTTCTCTCTTGTGTGCATGTTCCTAGACCCTTCTTTTATGTCTCACCATCAGCTAAATCATATTTAAAAGCAAACTGGTCACCACACCTCCAGTGAATTCCTCACCTAACTCTGTACTTATTATCTCTGCTAAGTGAACCCTTATTTTCCTCATCTAACTTTAGGTTTTGTGACATCCTTGACAAGGTTTTTGCCTTATTTAGTCTACATCCATCCTCAAATCCTGGTGACCCATTTGGTACCAAATTGCCATATTCTTCTACAAAGTCTCCTGTAAATCTTAGTTTCACCTTCACAACTAGTCTAGAACTCAGTGGCCTCATATCAGGACAGTGTCCTACCTAGACCCTTTTCACCGACCCACTCAATCCCAAACACTATGCCACTACAACTTCTATCATCCCATACCCAGGATCTGCACACACATCTGCTCAAACACTTCCAATGGCAAGATGGTGCCACAAATGAGCCTTGAGGTATGATCATATCTAGGGGACAAGATGACAAAGTAGAACTAGAACTAAAGGATCCACCAAAAAAGTGGGCAGAGAACCAGGAGAGTAGAAAGGAGAGGGAAGTTATGGGATAGGGGTGGGCACAGAAAAAGAGATAGGAATGATAAGAGTTTGATCCTTTTCAACTTTGTCTAAAGTCCTCAATCAAGTCAATGTTGGCATGCCAAGGAACACTAGAGGGAACTGACAATGAGGATTGAGTCCACCCACAGAGGAGCATAAGAACAGATCAATCAGAAACCTATATCTAAATAAGCAAAAAAACTGACCTAGGTACATGGAAAGTCAAGACTACATTGAAGGATAAAAATCATCAGGAGCAGGTACTTTATTATTTGTATTTTGTAATAAGCAAATCCAATGCTAGAAACGTCATTCAGTATTGTTCAAGTACTTCTTGTCTATCTGCTCAACTCCTTTTGCCTCTTTCAAATCCTGAAAATGATGCTCTTTTTTCACATAAAAAGGTGAAGACCCTTATTAGACTAACTGAATAAGTGAATTTTCAGTAAAAATGTATTCAATTCCCTCTTTAAGAAAACTGTAGACTTTTCACCAATCTTAAAGGATACATATCACAATATGAAATATTCCTTTTGTCCAAAGTTTTGCTCTACCAAGTTATTTGTTAGCACTTCAAAAGTTTTAATGTAAGGTCTCTCTTCCAAATTCGAAGTTGTAATAGTAAGTTATGTCTGAAGATCCTTTTCAGTCCTAGATGCCTATAATTCATAAATGGAGGAAAACTTTCACAGTATCTACAGTGAAGACATTCAATAATCTTCCAGTCAAACTTAAAACATAAATAGAAAGTGTGAGTAATGATTAAGTCACTTCCATAATGATGTCTCTAAATTGAAAAGAAAAAAAAAAAAACTAAGGTTATAACATCCATTAAAAATTTATTAGTTTGGGGGCTGGGGCTCAGCTGTAGCACACTGGCCTGGCATGTTATGAGGCGCTGGGTTGGTTTCTCAGCAATACATATAAAAAAAATAAAATAAAGGTCTAACAACAACTAAAAAATATATTTTTAAAAAATTATATTAATTTCAGTAAGTGAAGACTCAGACAAAAAAAAAAATGGGTGGTGGGGGCAATACAAATGTTGAAATTTACAAAGCACTTTTAAATTTGAGTGATAGTCTTCTCTGACACTAAGTAAAGCCCTTCACTCCATATCAGCAAGGTGATGTGCTACATCCTAACCCAGTGCCGGCCCTGATTTCAGGGACTGGAGTCGCCCCTCGCGCTGCGCTGGTGCCGGCCGCCTACCTCCCTGTCGCCGCGCCACAGCCGCTGCTCCGACACCGGGAAGCCGGTCTCAGCGAAGATGCGCTCCTTGAGGTCGCGCGCGGTCCAGGAGGCCGGCACCGCCACTGTCCTGCAGCCCACGCAGCCCGGGAGGACGGTCACGCGGACCCACCTGCAAGAGAGGCAAAGGACTCTCAGGGGGACCACGTGGGGAGGACCGGCCCCGCCCCGAGTCCACAGAGCGTGCGGGTCTCGGGCACCGAACCCCCACGCGGCCCTCGGCCGGGCCCGGGCTGGTTACCTGTCCCCCATGGCGGGCGATCCCGGCCGCGGGGCCCGTGTCCGCCCCCAGCACCAGCGCCTGGTCACCGCCAACCCCGCAACACCGAGAGGCCCAGAGCGGGCCCCGAGGGCGGGATCCTCATGGCGCAGGGGGCGCCGCCGCGGTGAGACTCAGCCGCAGCCGGGGGAGCTGGGGCCCTAGCGAGATGGAAATGCAAGAGGAAGCCGCGGCGGAGGAGGGGCAGACCTAGGCGGCGGCGGCGCGCTCCAGAACGGCCCGGGCCCCTGCAGGCGCCGCCCGCGGGCACGCGCCTTGCCGCCCGGACCGTTAACTAAGGAGATGCCCCGCCCCGTCCTTGAAGCCCCGCCCAACCGGGCGCGACCCTGAGCGGAGGAGCCGCCTGTTCCGGCCCTCCAAGCCCGGCTTAGTCCAACCAGAACCACTAACTGAGTAGCCTCCCGCCCTCTCCTGCAGCCTTCGTACCTCCTCAGCAAATCACGCCCCACTGCACGCAACCTGTAACTGAAGATCTCGCCCAGCCCCAGCCCCCATGCAACATTTAACCCAACCCCATCTGAAGATCCCCCGCCCGCCCCGGCCCCGCCCCGCCTAGCCCAGACGTCTCTCTGCAGCCCTAACCTCAACTCAGGGCAACGGTATTTGCGGAATGTACTTCTAGGGAAGGGATACGTTCCCCCTGATAGTTGAGCAGTGTCTTAAAATGCAGAACTAGACGTTTGTAGACTTAAGTCATCTTCTTCAACTCTAATACTCCGATGGAAGCATTTCTAAATAAGATTAACTGTAGCCTCAGGCATGAAAGGGAAATGCTGTGGTTGCAAAATACAAATGTCTTATGTGTATTTATTTTATGGTAGCTTTTTTTTAATTTTTATTTTTTTAGTTGTCCATGGACCTTTGTTTTATTTATATGCGATGCCGAGAATCGAACCCAGTGCCTCACACGTACTAGGCAAGAGCTCTGCCACTGAGCCACAACCCCAGCTCCTCATGTTTGCTTTTAAGGCACAGAAGTAAAATCAGTCATTCAGTTTGCCCAAGGAAAGACAGCCAGCAGCAAAGTAATATATCCTATGATATGTTAAAAAAAATATATCCTATGATATGTTAAAAACTTAGATAACTTATTTTGGTGGTATTATCTTACATCGTTGGTAGTCTGAGTCTCCCCATAGTACCTGCAAGCTCCTTGAGAGCAGGACCCAGTTAATGGAATCTCCCTTAGTTATAATTAAAGTTGCCTTTGGGCTTGATAAGGCTTCAGTGAATACAGGCCCCTCCTTTGGCTTATTTCTTATAGGTATGGATAACATCTATTAAGGCAATTCAAAAGCTACATCATGAATAAGTAAACTTGTATGTTTAAACACCCTGAATAGAATAGAATTTTAGAGTGGACCCAAAAAAAGTGGTATAAGTTGAATTACCACTTCTCTCCTTCTCCCAAAATAACATAATTATGCAGAACTCATCATTAGCAATAACTACATAGTATATCCTTACAGCTTTCCATTCCTGTCTCTTAATGTAGTTAAAAGGGAAAGTGATATAAGTGATGCTGGTCTTTTCCTACTTGGCAGACAGTAAGGGTGTTCAGTCAATTGGAGGAGAATATGGTAATTCAATGTAAAGATCAGGCCAAAAAATTATCATGGACAATTACCTACTTCTTTAATCAGATGAGTATCTGCAAATAAATATATTAGAATATCAACAAGTGGAAAAATGTGAGCTCTTGTCTATCAAATAACATCTCCATCTCTAATATCTCTCCCAAGTAACATGTCCATCTCTATCTATCTCTATTATCTCTCTCTGGTCCAAGCACCATTTTCAGTCTCCTATACCTGGAAACTCAGCCCCTGCTACACTGTCATGGCACTCACAGAATCCAGGACAAATCCTTTGATTAAAATAGTTTAGGGTTTGTTAGATAAGAAAAAGAAATTCTGATGTGCTATTGCACAATAGTTATTAAAAACCAATAAATATATGTTTAAAGAATAAAAAATAAATCCAAAGTCTCTAATTTCATGCTTTCATTATAGGGTGACTATAGATAATGATAATGGACTATATATTTCAAAAAGCTAGAATAAAGGATGTTGAAAGCTTTCATCATAAAGAAATGATAAATGTTTACAGAGATAAATGTTTGACCTGATTTCAACATTATGCAATACATACATGAATCAAAATACCACATGGTTCCCCATAAATATGTTTTAAAAAAAAGACTTCAGAGTAAAACTTTCATTCTACCAGCTTTCCTTATGCTCTCTCTTTGGAAGCCAAACAGGATGTAATGACAATGGAACCTAGGGGTGGGGCTGAAGACTTGAGAGACAAAGGAATGACCTCAACCAAGAGTTCACAAGAAGTGAAGGAGATTCAACTAGGCGAAGAGGCTAGTCAGAAGATGCTTTGAACACCTGGAGCTCAAAGTGTCCTTGGGATGCATTTTGAAGGGTTAGTTAGATTTTGGAAACACTTATTCAATCATTAAGATAATATGTATTGCATTGCTATAGGACTCTCAATGGACAGGTCTCAATGGTGGGGACACAGTGAACAAAACAAAGTCTCCAAGTAGTTTAATGGGTAGAGAGTTTCAGTTTTACAAGATGAAAAAAGAATATGGAGATGGATGGTGTTACACAACATTATGAATGTATTTAATATCACAGAGTTGCACATTTTAAATGGCTCAGATGGTAAATCTAGGATTATGTGCATGCTACCATAATAAAAAATATATATTTTTTTAAAGTAGTTCAGAAACACAAAAGGAATTGATGAGAAGACCTGCCAAGGTTTGGTGCTGGTGGCAGCTAGAGGGCAGGCTGTAGGCTAATTATGATACAGGTCACATCACCATCCAGACATTTAATACTATACCCTGGCTGGCAGGTGACAATAAGCTGCCAAAGACGTCAAGGCCAGGAAGAGAACAAAAATGAATGATGCAAAAGTGATAAAATATGAGCACTAATATCATAGTTGATATTAGTGAAGGAGAGACCTCAAGTTCTGTAAGGTTTTGTGTTCCTGTGTAGAAGGAAGATTTCTAAAGTATGTTATCTAAATAAATGACAGGATTAGTTCATTAAAAGCCATCAATGAATACATATGAGTTGAAAGAAAGAAAAAATCAATCAGAATCTAACTTCCAACTTAGTGAGAATCTTAAGGAGTAGAGGGTTCAAATGATTTTCCCAAAGTCAAAGTCACATAGATGAGAAATGGTAGAGCCATACCTGGAACATAGGTCTGCTTCCAAACAGCAGGCTCTTTCCAAGATGGAATGGGCTAAACTGGTGGTAGTTATTAAAAACCAATAAATATATGTTTAAAGAATAAAAAATAAATCCAAAGTCTCTAACTTCATGCTTTCATTCTGAGAAAGGAAAACAAAAATAGATGAATAATGTATGAATTCCTCCTATGATATCAGATAAATACTATTTATAGAAGGAGGGGGTGTGCAGAGCAAGATAGAAAAGCAAAGAAGACAGAATATTATAGAATACTTTTCTGAGAATGGACTTTAATTAGAGGCCTGAATAAAATGAGATTGCACAAAGAAAGTGAGAAGAAAGCAAACTCAGAGCAACCAATGTAGTTCACACTCTGATCATCTTTGACCTGAATGGGTAGCATCATATCCCTACCCTGTCAGAGACCTCTAGTTACTTCCTCTCCAATTCATTCCCAACCTATGATAACAACAGATTCAGAATTGATATCTATTTTTTGTAATTTATGGCTTCCTATAGCTATAAAGAGGTCTTTGAGAAGAGGTGCTTGCTTAGGAAATATTAAGAAGGGTGGAAAGAAGGATGAAAGGAAAGAAGTGGAAGGAGAAAGGGAGGGAGTAAGAGAAGGATGAGGGCAGAAAGAAGGGAGAAGAGACAGGAAGGAGCACCTGGAAAACATAAAAAGGCAGAAATAAATAAGTTCATATATTATTTGTAGTTCTACCACTAGGTACATTTCTGTACATTGCCATTACTGTAAGGATTTTTAAATATGTTTGCAGTTTTATCATGAGTACATAGCATCTTCCAACATTTTATCATTGTATAAACCTCATTTCTAATTTCTGCATAATATTCCACTGAGAAGAAATGTCTTGGTCTACTTAAAGTGTTCACTTTATTATTTCAAAATTGAACACTTCAATAAATATTTTGGTTCATTGCTTTTACCACTGTCTCTGATGAGAAGGAAATTTGCAAAATAACATGTTCTAAGAAATGTTTACTTAAGTCTTTTAACTCATTCTGCAGAAACAGATTCTCAAGTGCAACAGTATGACATCAAAACATTAGGCCCTTCCTTAAGAGAGAGTCCATACCAATAAGCCATGGAAAGGCACCGTACCACTTGGTAAGCCTTTTTTAAAAAAATATATATATTTTTTAGTTGAAGATGGACACAATACCTTTATTTTATTTATTTATTTTTATGTGTTGCTGAGGATTGAACCCAGTGCCTCACATGTGCTAAGGCAAATGCTCTACCACTGAGCTATTACCCCAGATACGAGTAAGCCCATTTCAATTGTGGAGAGAAGCAAATACAACTGATTTACTGCACAAGCTGGACTCCACAGGATTGAAGCAGAAAACAAAATTAGTCCTTCTCATGATATCCACATTTTAAGTTGCTTTTCTCTCTCCTCATCTCTGGATGAAATATCTGTCAGGAATCCAAGTTCCCATCATTCTCTAATGATGAACTTCTTCTAATCCCTAAAATGAACTTATTTTAGTAATTATTTTAGTAACTGAAAAACCTATCTTGAGTAATAATTTTGGTCCAATATAAAAATTATTAAATAGCTACCAGGATCCCTTTACCCTGATATTCTCCCTTTACCCTCCCTCCATTCTCTGTCACACAAATTGGTGTGGCCTGCAGTTTTAAAGAATAGTGTGTGTGTGAGAGTGAACTCTCCAGTAACAGGGCTTGGTAATTTTATGTGTCTCATAGCATGTCTTTTATCACAGGGAATCAATCAGTCATCCCTTCTGGTGAATGTTCACTAGTTACACGAAGACAAAAGTAGAGCTAATTATTATTCTTTGTTTAATGAGTCAGCATTTTACAAGATTCCTCAGGCAGAAATATTGAGGCGAACTTGGAAGAAGAAAAGATATAAAATAGGAATAAAATAAAACCAAGAAAAAGATGTTTCCATGAGATTTAGAGAAAAGCTTTAAGAAGGAATGGGCAGTGACAAATATCACATACACATAGGAATTGACAACTAGAAGGCTATCATTGGCTTAGTTCTGTGCTCTAGAACTTTCAAGAATTTTCCAATGACTAGTATCAGGTTCTAGTTATTCTGCATGGCATGAAAGGTCCATTGCAACTTAACCCCCATCAATCCTGTGGGATTCTTGTAGGTCATACACATAATACACTCTGTTTCCATAACCAGCTGATAACCATACACAACATTTATGGAGTCTTACTATGTGTCAGGCACCTATCAAAACCCATCTGTGATTTAGCTCACTCTCTCTTCCCAACAATCCCAAGAAGTATATGCAACCTCAATTTTCAGATAAGAAAAATGAGACTAAACATCCTACCTATATTCTCAAAGATAATACATGGGAAATACAGGATTTGAGCCCAGGTAACCCAATCCCAGTGTCAAATTATGAAATAGTAAATGTTAATCTGTAAGTACTGCTCCCTGTTGTCTGTCTAGCCCCATGCTGTACATGGGTTGTCTCCACCTACCTACCATCTTCTTCCCATCACTGTTCATCTGATAAATCCCTAAGTCCTCAAGCAAGAACCACCACTCCCACAGCTTGCTTATATACCTCCATGATTTTTCTATGAAATTTGTCTTTACATTGGTATTATAGCAAATATCACAGTTTTATTAATTATAATTAATTTTTCTTTTTTGCAATAAAAATTCTTTTACATCCCTTTTTGTATCTTAAAGGCTTAGCACAAAGAAATAGGTAACAAATTTACCTAAAACATGAGACTTTGAATGAATGATTTCATATGGGTGAATACTAACTTTAATCTTGACATTAGTCAACAAGGTTCTATTTTGGTTTTGGTTCTATTAGACATTCTTTTGGCTGCAAGTAACTGATTGCCTGACTAGCAATAGCTAAGCTGATAAGGGTTTTGGGTTTTTTTTTTTTCCTCATGTGTCAAGAAGTCTGTAGGAAGGACATACCTCAACAATATCAGGACCAGAGTCCTGGTGGCCTTTTGTGTCTTTCTCTCTTTGTCCTAAAAGGCTAACTAGCTCTACTGTATTCACATTGAATGAACAATTCAGTAGGAAGAAGGAGAAGAGGGAGAATGTCAGTCTATTTTATCAGAGAAACAAGAAGTTTCCCATGAGACTTCTATTTCTCTTGTATTGGCCAGAACTTTATCACATGGCCACCTCTAGTTGTAAGGAAAACAGAGAATATGAATTCTTACCTTTCTAAGCCTCTACAATGGAAGGTTTCAGCAAGAGAGTAGAGACTCATGAGTGACTATTGGATCATCCAACAATGTCATCTACATCATCGCCCTAATTTACTCAGCAAAATTATTTTAAAGTGTCCACAGAAATATTAGAAAGCAACAACTATTAAGTTTTAAAAGCTTGCTAGTAACATATTCAAAAGATATTTTTTAAAGGCTATTAGTGAAGGATATCTCATGCAAGTAATTTTTCTCTGCCTTGGGATGGGAATTTGGGCAGATCCCATGTCTTTTCTGTTCATTCTCATTTAATGATAGTCTTGAGGTCACTTTAAATTTAAGAAAAAAATCATATTAATTTTATGATTGGAACAAGTATAGCCAGTCATAAAATAAAATTTCTACCTTCAATCTCCATTCAAATATTGTATCTGTCCTTGTTCCTGCCCACAGTTCCTTTTCCATGAAGGAGTCATGAGAGTTTCTGCTCTTTTGCTGTTCCCCCAAATAGTTACCAGCTATTTGATCCCACCCAGGTCAAAGCTAGAAATATGGGAAAGAACCATAGGATGGCTTGAAGCCCTGTGGGTCTCTGTCAGGTGATTAAAGCTCACCCTTCCTCTCATGGCAGTCTTTGGAAAGTCTTACCACTGAGGACCTCTGTGGACCCTGCTAAGTACATTTTTATATCTTATGTTCACTTGTGTCTCCTTACACACCTTCAGGCATTCCATATCACCTCCCACTTCTTGTTGCTGGAGTCCCTCTTCCCCATAAGAAGACCCTATAGAAGAGACTCCAAACCTACCCATCTCTGATGCACTGCCACTTGGCTCAGGTGTGGTCTGTGGAAAATACCCTTACCTGACAAGGGTCTCTCACATCCCTTACCTGACAAGCTCAGGCAGTACAAGCCAAGGATAGTCCAGCCACCCCTCCCTGCCTCCTGAGGGTGTTTTAGCTTCAGCATGAGTCAGACCTGGGCCCCTGGGAGTCTGTGGTTCACCAGGCCTGGTGAAGGAGGTAACTCCCCTCTACTCTTGTCTATAGCAACATCTGTGACCAAAAGAAAAGAAAATCTCTACAAAATTTCTCTCCCTGTCTTACTTCTGCCTCAAATGTTCCAGTGTCATCTCTGCTCTTAGGTGTTTTATAAACAGTGTACATGAGGAGGGATTTGTCATCCCCCCCCCCACAAATTGGTATACAGTATCTACTTTCAAAACTAAAGTAAGACACATTTTTGTTTAGAACATATTTTATCTTAGATATACATGAGCCCCTAGTACTTTGTTCCTTCAAAATTTTTAAATTGTGGTAAAATATATAGAACTTCAAATTTACCATCTTCACCATTTTGATATATAGTTCAGTGGCAATAAATAAATTCAAAATTTACAGCAATTACCATCATCCATCTTCATAAATCTTTCCATCTTGTAAAAACTGAAACTCTGTACACATTATATAATAACCTGCCATTTCCCCTCCCCCAGCCTCTGGCAACTACACTCTACATTCTTTCTCTATGATTTTGATGACCCTATGTACCTCATATAAGTGGAATCATACACTATTTGATTTTTTGTGGCTGCCTTAATTCACTTAACATAAGGCACTCATTTTGTAGCATACTGCAAAAATTTTCTTTTGTGTGTGTGTGTGTGTGTGTGTGTGTGTGTGTGTGTGTGTGTGGTATTGGGATTGAACCCAGAGCCTTGCACATTCTAGACAAGCACTCTCCCACTGAGCTAAATCTCCAGTTCCCCAAATTTCATTTCTTTTGAAAAATATTCCATGGTAGGATGTATTCTGCTTATCCATTCATTGAAATTTTTGTATGGTGTTAGTTAAGGGTTCAATTTCATTCTTTTGCACCATTTGCCCAGCACTCTTTGTTGAAAAGATTGCCCTATGCCCATTAAATGGTATTAGCACCCCTGTCAAAAATCATTTGACCATGTATTTAAGAATTTACCTCCTGGCTCTTTTTTTCTATTCTACTGTCCTGACTTTATGTTAGCTGAACACTGTAGTGATTACTAAAACTTTGTAGTAAGTTTCGAAATTTGGAATATGAGTTCTCCAACTTCGTTCTTCTTATTCACTTTGGATATTTGAAGTCCCTCAAGATTCCATGGGAATTTTAGGATGAATTTATCTATTTGTGTAAAAAGTATCATTGGTATTTTGACAGGGATTGCATTGAATCTTCAGATCACTTTGGAGAACAGTGACATTTTAATAATATCGCATCTTCCAAGCCCTGACCATGGTGTGTGTTCCATTTATGTATGTCTTTTTAAGTTTCTTTCGGGAATCAAGGTTTTGTAGTTTCATTGTATAAGTCCATCGGCAATTTTTTTATATTAAATACACATTTTCCAACTCAAATTGTGTTCTCATAGAACCCAAGAGAGAAAAGCATACAAATAATATATCAATCAATAACCATATGTGCAACCATATGTACTTCACCAATTTATAGTTCAAACCCCAACCACACACCAGAATCTGGCAGTTAAAAAACACCCCCCAGCTTCTTTAATACTCCCACTTTCATATGCATAGAGATATGAAATACGAAGTAGAGGTAAATCCTATGAAGAAATACAATGGGCAGAGGACTAGAAAATTATGTGGGTCAGTGTGCTACAATATAAGGTGCCAACTGAGAAGGGGACCAAACATGTGGGGGAAAAAACACAAAGGAAACAGTAGGATGCTCTTGGGGATCTAGGAGACATGATCTTCACCCCAATGTCAAGTGCAAGGATCTTTGATTTCTTCTCCATAAAAGGGAAATTAAGCTATTCTAGGTCATTCTCCTTATTGCCACAATTTCCACATAAAGTACTTGAGATGACGCTCACATCAGAATCCTACCTGCTACAAAATTTCTACATGGAATATCAAATTTTCTACCCACTGAAAATTTTGACATGAAAGATCTCTTCTAAAATCAAAGAACCTATTCAATTGAGGCATTCTTCAAACTGATGGATATTTTTGTACAATACTGGCTTTTGCTTTTAAGTTCACTGGGTATTATGTCTTTAAGGGGGAAGCACTTCATTTGTATTTATAGTCTTACAAGACAGCTGGTGTGTATGAGGTATGCGTGTGCTTGGGCATATAGAAAACAATTGTCCCTTTCTTTTAACACACTATGAGTGATCATGACTCTGAGCCATAATGAACTGCTACCACTGATGGAAACTGACCACAGGACTTCCCACCATGTGTGCACAGAGGCTACACAAGTGCAGTAGGCATCTGTGAAAGCCTGAAATTCCTCGTACAGTCTTGGCAGAGGGAAAAGGAAGCAGGTAGCACCCCTGATCCAAGACAGCAGGACTGAATATGATACCGCATGGTGCCATTATAATACTTTTTACCTCATCTAGCACAAAACCGAGCATCTCTATGCTTACCTCTTGGACCTTCTTCCCTTCCTTATCCTTGAGTTTCTAACCTCAGTGTTGTTAGACCCCCCCCGCCCCCGCCATGCAGCCTCTCATCAGATACACTTGAACTTGAAAGAACAGAGAAGTGCATTCTCCCACATGTATTTCATTGGCTCTCCATCAGGCTCTCTTGAGGCTTCCTGGGGACATTCCCACACCTGCCCTCTGTCTCCCCAAAGCCCTCAATTTGCCATCTGCTCCCCCCAGAGGCACCACCAGCATCGCCTTTCCCTTCCCCTCAGGCCTCTCTGGGAGTGAATATTCAGGTACACATTCCATTTGGACAAACAATTTTGAGTTCAGAACATGATTACATGTGAAATGAGTTGGAGACCCAATATCTGAGAAGCATGATGGAGACTTGCAGGTGGCAGTCTGGGTCTAGTAGAAAGTGTACAGAGAACTAGAGCAAAATCAATGTGAATAGTGAACTCAGGATGAAAAGCCATGAACCAATGGCTTCTCTGTGTCACTTAGAGTGAAAGTCAGTGAACTTAGCCTAACAAACCCATAGTGATCAATCCCTGCTCTGTCATGGCCTCATCTCCCCTGGGCTCCCTGTTCCCCCAGCATCCCTGAATCACCTTCCCCATCTCTATCATAGCCACAGTTGGCACCTTCAGTGTTTGAGCATCAAAGCTTGCTCCCTGCCTGAGAGTCTTTGTACCTGCTGATTTTCCCCTGCTTGGCCTGATCCTCCAGAGGACATTTCTCACCCTCTCATCTCCTTTACATCTGTGCTTAGGTGTCATTATTTCCAGGAGGCCTTCTTGACTGGCCTATAAAAATGGCAACACCCCCCCATGCTGTGCACCTCTTTTCATCCCCCTTAAATTATTGTATTTGCTCCATCACATTTTTCTACAGATATATATTCAATTGTCTATTTGGACAATGTCCATCTACAACTATGCTTGTGCCCCAAGAGAGCAAAGTGAACATGTTTAAGTCACTACTTTCTTCCCAGCACTTACAACAGGTTTTTAACATGACACAATAATCTCAGTCTACTCAGGCTGCAATGACAAAACAGCAGAGTCAGGGTGACTTCAATTACATTGACTTCTCACAGTCCTGGAGGCTGGAAGCCCAAGATCAAGAAGGAGGAAAGGTGGTTTCATTGGAAGGCTTTATGCTCACATAACCTCTTGGGTGTGTGACTGTGGGCAGAGAGAAGAAGCAAGCTCTCTGTTGTCTCCTCTTACAGGGCACTAATCCCATCTTTGGGGCCCCACCCTCATGACCTCATCTTACCCTAATTACCTCCCAAACACCTCATCTCCTAATAACATCACATTGGAGGTTAGGGCTTCAAACATGCATTTTAAGGGGAAACAGTCAGTCAGTCCACAGCACCACAGGTATTTAATAAATATTGCTTAATAACTGAATGCTCATTACTGGTGCATCCTGAACTCCCAGACCTGATACCCAGGGTATTTGTACCTCTGTGCCACCTCCTCCCCTTGCCCTAGTCTTGGTTTCCTTGGTGGAAAAACTATAAACTCATTGTATAATTGTATGCAGCCGTGAGTCATGCTATAAGAACGACCTTCAGAAACATGCCAAGTGAAAAAAGCCAGTCACTAACGACCACACACTGTATGATTCCATTTAGATGAAATGTCCAGAATTGAGAAATGGAAAGCAGATTGGTGGTTCCCAGAGACTGTGGGGAGTAGGAATGAGGCATGATTAATAATGGGCATGGGGTTTCTTTAGGGAATGACAAAAATGTTCTAGAGTTAGTGGCAATAGTTGTACAATCTTGTGAATAAAAAACCCCACTGAATTGTACTCTTTAAACGGCACATTTTATGATATATAAATTATCCGATAATTTACATTGAACAAAAAAAGGAATAAGCATGGTAGCTGACATGAATACAAAGGTTTTTCTAAGACCACCATGTGTAAAATTCCTCTAGGCACAAAAACATTTGAATGTGGCCTTTCTAGGGAGCTCCCAGTTTGTTGAACTGTATTTGTACAGTGCTCTCAGCCCACTACCAGAATGGTGAGAAACAGCAGCTTTGCTCCCAAGACACGTCACGGTTTAGATGTGGTGTCCCCCTGAAAGTTCACTTGGGAAACAATGCAAGAAGGTTCAGAGGAGAAATGATTGGGTTATAGCCTTAACCTAATCAGAGAAGTAATCCCTGAGAGGATTAACTGGAGTGCAGGGTATAGCTAGAGGAGAAGGGACTTGGGGCATGGCTTTGGGGTATATATCTGTATCTGGTAAGTGGAGTCTCTTTCTCTGCCTTCTGGTCACCACAATGTGAGCTGCTTCCCTCTGCCTCACCTCAAGCCCCAAGGAATGGAACTGGCCTTCTAGGGCTAAGACCTCTGAAACCATGAGCTCTCAAATAAACCTTTTCTCATCTACAATTGTTCTGATCGGATCCTTTAGTCACAGCAGTGAAAAAGCTGAATAAAACAACACACATCAGAACATCCGAGTTCTTTTCACTGTCATCTCTCATTCTCCACCCACCAGGGACATCCCCTCTTCCCCTTTAATACTGTGCTCCATCTAGTACCTCTAACTCACCCAGCTTGCTCATGTGGCCTCTGCACACACTCCTCCATTCCTCAGCCTCCATCCCCCTTCAGATTCAACCCACGTGTCCTTTGGGGGACACCTGATGCCTCATGAGATGTCATCAAAGCCACCTCATTTCTGCTACTTCATCTGTATCTCCCACCCCTTCCTTATGCCAGGAGCTTGTCCAAGGGAGGGCATCTGGATCACTAGCTCCTCTATCCAAACCTGACACACAGCAATCCCTTCCAGGGAAGACTAACTCCTCCCCCAGAGAGGCTGTGGACCCAGATGGAATTCCTGCAACAGGTCACAGTCATCCTCCCATAGGCCAGACAAGTGAGAAAACTTCCCTTCTCTCTAGGCACTAACTGTATATCCTTGGTGAACTTCTATTTTTAGTTTCATTAAACATGCTCTGGGAAATAATGTCATGTTTCTGAATTAGCATTTCTGCCTTTTCTGCTTCCAGAGAGAGCATTCCTAGAGTGCTGTGAAAGTTATAAAGTAGGAGTATACAGACTTTACATGAGGTTTTGGTACTGATTTTTTATTTGTCTGTATGTTTTTTGTTTGTTTGTTAATTTTGGTATTGGGCATTGGACCCAGGAGTGCTTACCACTGAGCCACATCTCCAGCCGTTTTTGTTTTTTATTTTGAGACAGAGTCTCACTAAGTTGTTGAAGGCCTTGCTAAATTGCTGAGGCCAGCCTCAAAGTTGCAATTCTTCTGTCTCAGTCTCGCAAGACTCTAGGATTATAAGTATGCACCACCATGCCTGGCCCTTCTGCTGTTAATTTTTTTTTTTTTTTTTGCTATAATTTTCAACTCATCTGCATCATACAAATTGATGGATTCATTGTGATATTTTCCTGCAGGCATACACTGCACTAATCCCGTCTCTCCACTCTTCTTCTACCGTTTTTTCCTCCCTCTATATATCCCTCCCCACATAATCCCTGTATAGTGTCTAAAAGTCCCTCTTCTACTCTCAGAATATTTGTCTTCCTGTGTCTGTCTCATTTTACTTAACATCATGTCCTCCAGTTCCATCCATTTCCCACTGTTCAATTTCATGACAGCTGGTTGTTTGGTTACCAAAAATCCTAGGTTATTTGAAGGCAGCTTTGCTAAAACAAAATTAACCTGTAAGGGTCTCAAAGGTAGTCAAGCTTACATACTTCGACTGAGTGACCCAAGGGGACTTTGCATGAGAAAGGAAAAACATACGTCAAGCCCTCAGATATTGTGAAGTGACACCTCTTGAGTCGTATTGGCCATTTCAGGGACTATTAAAGCCAGGTGTGAATTCCTTTTACATTGATTAAAATATTTTATTAAACATCCTCTTTTGCAACATTTATAGAAAATATGGGAATACAGTGAGTTGGCTACAGCAGTAGTACATAAAAATAAACATATTGGATGCTAACAGTGTGTCATAATAGGATCTCAGCCCAAGTTACAATGGTAGGAAACTTATGACATAAACACCTGAAATATTCCATTATAAAACTGAAGAAATCAAACACACAAAAAAAGGAAATAATATGAGCATAGAATGCCACAGTGAACTTTTTCCTTTTTTCTCTGTCTCCAGGTATTGCTATTCCAATCAGTCAATTGTCTTTCTGCTTTGTCCTTTATTTTCCTGAGTCATTGTTCTTTATTTTCTCCTCTTCTCTCTCCTCTACTTCTGGTCTCACACCTACAGCTGAAAATCAAGTCACCCCTCTCAACTCACTTTTCACCAGTACAATTAGACGGATAACAACTTCCTTCCAGGTTATTGTGAAGTGGAATAAGGCTGTCACTAACCTAAGTGGTACTCATTTATTCATATAATTAAAAAATGAGGTACCTTTTGGTGTTGTGAAAAAGAAACATAGTTTTTTGGCTCAGGAATCACACCACTTCAGGGTAATGGTAATCAGGAAGGGATTACAAGATGGCAGACTCCATACTCTATTCTCCTCACTCTTGGCCTCTTCCTTTCCCTCTCTTGCTTTGTCATCTGCACAGTCAATGCCAATGTGAGGGAAAAAAATGAAAAGTAGGCAAAGGATATCCTAAACATCTTAAACTCTATGTTAGTTTTCCCTCACTGTAACAAAATACCTGAGATAATCAACTTAAAATAAAAAGGTTTATTTTGGCTCAGAGTTTAAGAGGTCTCAGTTGGTAGCTGATTAGTCCTGTTGTTTGGGGTCTATGGGGAGTCAGCACACGGCAGAGCAAAACTGCTTTCCTCATGGCCAGAAACAAAAGAGAAAAGCCAGGGGCTGGGTCCCACAACCCTATTCAAGCATGTCCCCAGTAACCTAAAGACCTTCCACGAGGCTCTGCCTCCTAAAAGTTCTCAGTAGTGTCACCCTGTTGAACAAGTCTATAACACATATACCTTGAGGGGACAATTAAGATAATTTTACCTTCCTCTCCTGATGTTTCCTACTCTTTCCTCCACACCCTCCTCAATTCTGTCATTCAGGAAATATTAGCAGTGTACTTTCTACCTGTTGGCATTCTGCCAGGAACTGAGAAATCAAATGTAATATCTCTTCCTATATGGAGCTCAAAGAAAGGGATGATACACAAATTTAATAAACATAATTTTGATATAAAAGGGAAAGTGTTGAAGTAAAGAACTTATCCAAGTCAATAGTTACTGCTAAATGACTAGAGGCTGTCTTTTGTTAACAGGGTTTTCGGAACTACCGCCATGGCTAATTCCCCAGTCATGATAATGATTGCCTTCTGAGGTTGATTTTATACCTGGGATAAATTATTTTGAATCTTTATTCCCAAGAATACTACACAGCTAATCACCCAGGAAGATCTATCAGGTATGTCATTGATTCTATAATACTTCCCATCTAGACAATGCTTTGGTAAAATTTCACTTCATGTGGCTTGCTTACAAGAATGCATCTTTCTTTCCATTTCCTTAGATCTTTAGAAAAGATGAGGCAGACTCAGTACCTGTCAACAGTACTTATTCTTAATGGCTTTGGTGGTGTCCTTTGATCGTTGCTTGCTTCTTCACAAAGGAAAGCAATAGCCAATACTACTCTCAAATGTATTTATGTTTTAACAGATGATTTTAATTTCTATTGCTCTGTGGAATATGGGGTTCATATTTTGAAAATGTTAGCCCTCAACTACCTCTGAAATCATATTGTGAGTATAATTGTTCATTTAAGGCAATAATTAAGATGGTGAGAAACTCAAAAACATACCTAACATTAGCAATAATATAATAATAACTGCCATTAATTAACGACTTAGTTGACACCAAATGCTTATTTACTTTTAAGTGTTCTACAAACACTATCTTATGTAATCTGCCCTACAATTCTATGGAGCATTTTTATGCCCATTTTACAGATGGTGGAGGAGAAATTCAGAAAGTTCATAACTGCTCAAAACCTCACACAGGATAAGATCTCACCCTGTCCTGGGGGGGCCCAAAGTCTGGGTTTTTCATCACAGTACATGTCCCCATATGGGTTTGTCAATGGCATCACTAAAGAAGTTTACCCTGGAGAAAAGATGAGTTGTTATGGTTTGAATGTTCCCACCAAAACTCATGTTGATATTTAACTACCACTGTGAGGGTTGAGAGATGGGAATAGATATGACCTGGTGGTTAGGTCATGATGACTCTGTCCTCATGGATACATCAATCCATTATGGACCAATGTATTAATGGGTTTATGGGGTATCTCAAAAATGGGTCTGCTATAAAAGTCAGTTTGGCCCTGTCTCTTATATAAACCCCTCTCTTTGTGATGCCCTAAACTACTTTGGGACTCTGCAGGAAGACCCTCACCAGCTATGGTTCTTCAACTTTGGACCTCCCAGCCTTCAGAATAGTGAACTGAATAAATCTTCTATTCTTTTAAAATTAGCTGGTCTCATATACTTTGTCATAGCAATGGAAAAAGAACTAAGACATGAGTCCAGGGGAAGAGTATAATATTAAAGGGGAGAATGACTTTCATGTATAAAAGCATCTGTGGCTCTAGATACATATAAATATTGGTTCACTATAAAGAAAAACATTTCAACAACTAGAAAAATACTCATTCTTAATCAATTGTCTCTAAATATGTACAAAATCCATATATCCACACTATCATGTCTAATTCTCAGATAACCCTGCAAGGAAGACATTGGATCCACATTTATATCTGCAATCATAATCAGAATTCAAGATCCAGAGAGGGTAAGTAATTCATCTAAGCTTTCCCTGCAAATGCAAATCAGTTTTGGAACCCAAGTCTTGCTCTATTTCTCCTGTGTTGCCCTGCTCCCTACTTTGAGGTAAGGACATTGAATCAACACTCTGCTTGAGATTCTTAAGATCATGGTCAGCATTCTTTAGGGACAACAGGGTCCTAAAATATCTCCTAAGGGCTAATTGAAATCTTACAATCTCAAGAACATGGCAATTTTAGAGACTGGTTGGATGCAGGTAGCACAAAGCCCTCACACATACATGCTGGAAAACAATTCTACAGATTGACTATCCCTTATTCAAAGTGTTTGAGCTCAGAAGACTTTTGGATTTAGGATTTTTCAAATTTTGAAATATCTGGATATACATAATGAGATATTTTGGGAATGGGACCTAAGTCTAAACATGACTTTAATTTATGTTTCAGACGCACCTTATAAATATAGGTTACAGATAATTTTATATAATATTTTTGGTGCACCTTCATTTGACTGTTGCCTCATGTGAATGAGGCTAGGGATGGAATTTTCCACTTGTGCTGTCATTCTCAAAAGAATTCAAATTTTGGAGCATTTCAATTTCATATTTTTGGAGTTGAAGATCTTCCACCTATACCAAATATATAGAATACATAAATATGAACTGCAGAATAGAGGTATAAGCATTCAGCAAAAATCTTACAACTATCTGCTGATCCAAAAATAACCCTACAGTTGTCTACTCTATTCAGTTAGTTATAGCAACTGAGTTCGTTTTCTTAAAATATATTTCCTTAATTCCAAAATAATACATCAGATGGAATCCTTAGACTACATTTTTATTAACCCCCACTGGCCAGAAGAAATTGAGAAACATGAGTTTATTTGTGAAAAATAAATGGGAATCTTACTTAGGATTTTTTTCATATTTATTTTTAATATTTCTTGCTTACTTTCACATAGCTGTTTGTTTATTTCTGCAGTGCTAGGGATCAGACCTAGGGCCTCACATTATGCTAAATTAGCACTCTACCATTGAGCTGCATTCCCCATCCCTCACTCAGGTTTCGAAAAATTAAAAAACAGGTTTTTCATCTCACTTCTAGGTGTCTGAATTCAGAGTGGTATTGTCAATGAACATTTCAAAGGGTCATTATTATTTCTGTAGACTCAATGCTACAATAATTCAAAAGATGAATTCTGGAAACCATTCCCACAAACTAACATATCTATGAAATCTATAAACTTGAAAAGAATGTTTTTCTTTGTATTTTATTAAAAGATAAGCATGCCACAGCCTTCCTCATATAGAAGAGATTATAAATGGCTACACACATTTGCTGTCTTGTAGAACAATTATAGTGGTTGGCAGGCACCCACAACTGGAGGGGACACAAAGAGAACACCAGTTAGAAATAGGTCAAGGGAGTTTTATAAAGGAAAATTGGGAATGGATCCACAAAAAAACAAAATGAATGGATTTTACATAATTACTACAATCGAATAGAAACTTCATCTGTTAAAATCCTACATGTTGTTCATTTCCCAAACAATTTTAGATTTTCTCTTGGAAGAATTTCACTGGATACACTAGTTATAAAATTGAAAAAGATGTCTATTTACTTATTGATTATTTTTAAAAAAATGAAAGATTTGAAACACTAAGGACAGAATTTTTAAATCGGTAAAGCAAATAATAATATTCAAATTATATATTTTTTATTCTGAATTCACTCAAAAATATGTCTAAATAAAATCATATGCTATTTCATTATTTCTATAATTGTCAGAATGGGTAAATAATTTACTTAAAGAGCTCACCAATTTAAAAAAAAAAATTTAGAGTAAGAGAATACAGCTTAGAAAATACTTTTAAATTCTAGGACATTTTGGAGATTAGGTCGCTCTGGTTCCCCCAAACTTTTTTTTTTTGGTTTTGTGTATGGCTGACATTGAACGGCTGTTTTATGAAGGCATCATTTGTCTGCATAGGGTGATGGTTTGGTTCAGGCAATGCAGCTTAGGAGAAGCATTTCTGGAGTTTACCCAGAGGACAGCACAGTTCAGAGAATGCTATTCTTGAGCATGAACTTGCAACTTAATTTGTCATTTAAGTTTGAAATCCACTTAAAGTGACTTTTATACTGTGAAAACAAGGTCTACAAAATCTAACCTTTTTGTAGTATGAGATAATTCATATGAAAGATTATCAACTGGAAACTGCCACTCTATTTACTAGACCTTAAGGTAAAAACAAGCCACCAAAGACTAAGCATGGTTTGGACAAGGGTTTACAACCTCATCTACAGAGAATCCACTTTATGAATCAAAGCAGTGGGCTAAGGAGCCGTAAAGTAACCCTTATCAGCCCTCACTATATGATTAAATTAGGAAACATTAGTGGTATTTACTCTTAACATACAGTAACAATGCCCTGTTCCAAAACAGGAAGTGACGGCTATTAACAATCTCTTGTTATAACATGATCCAAAAGAATATGACAGTGGCCTTGATCAATGGGCAGAAAGAAACGATCAGCTGCCTCTACACTTAACATGATCTCTACAAAGCACATGCTCTTTGGCCAAACACTATCCTCTCTTAGTTTACAAAGATGTGATTCTGGAACTGAACTAAAGGTCTGAGCTAAGCCTTCCCTACTTAAAATAAAGTTTGGTGTAGGTGCACAGAGGTATTCAGTACATTATTCTCTTGGAATGACACATGTGCTTCTATTCTTCTCCATGTAGATAAAAGAACAAATAAATTAGTGTATGAAATCTGTTCTTTTATGACTCTGCATTTAGTCATTTTTTTCTTCCAACATAAGAAAGGTCAGGGAATACAATTAGTACAGGCTCGATAAGAAGCCAGTCACCTCCCC
This sequence comes from Spermophilus citellus, assembly GCF_964194105.1. Lineage (NCBI taxonomy): Eukaryota > Metazoa > Chordata > Mammalia > Rodentia > Sciuridae > Spermophilus > Spermophilus citellus. Next base: position 71,810,004 of record NC_138182.1, on the reverse strand, counting down.
CACCTTTCCACCAACATTGCTCAAGGGACCCACTGGGTGCAGGTGAATGATGCCTTACCTAGGGCACCAGTTGCAGAACACCATAAGGCCTCCAGACCAAGAGGCTCAAGTGGAAAGAACAAGAGCAAACTTGTTTCTGAGAGCTTGTGAGACATCACTGCCCTGAGAATGCCCAGAAATAGCTGGGGAAAATTTTAAGCAGAGGGCAGTAGCATGGGGGTTGAAGGTCCTGACAAACAAGCGAAGATTGGGAGCCATGGAGATATGCATGTAAATAATACTTGACCTTACTTATACCCATGGACTCCTGAAACTTAGGCAGTGTCTTTGCACTCTGGCTCTATTTCTGGGTTACTGCCACTAGGTCATGGCTTCAGGCCTGCATCTACTTCTGTCCCTCATCAGACATATTGGGCTGGCTAATTTTCTTGGCCGGCTCCTGCTCACCTGCTCTTCCCTGACTTTGTTTTCATATGCTTGGACTCTGCTACTCGGCCTGCTGTCCTGAAGACTGATTCTGCTCCTATATATGAATTTTTGTTACTTCCATTGTGGTACCACAAAAAAATATATACATATTTGTAGTGCATGCTTATATTGTCAGAGACTTGGGAGGCTGAGGCAGTCACAAAATTTAAAAAAGGACTGGTGAATGTAGCTCAGTAGCAACCTTGGTTCAATTCCCTGTATATAAAAATATATATATATATATATATATATATATATATATATATATATATATAATTTTTTTTTTTATCTTTGCCCCTGGTTCCTGGCACAGAGCACTGAAGAGCCTTGGAATTTCCTGAGTGATGAGTTTCTTTCATTATTCCTAAGGATTCATTTTTTAATCTCAGTTGACTTTATTCTAAGAGATGACTCTGGGTGGCCCCCTATATAGCTTCAATATGGGGGCTGGTGGCCTGCCAAACCAACCATGTGATTAGAGGGTTTAGAAATGTCAACCCTACTCTCTGAATTCCAGGGAGGACAGAGGAGCTGGAGATTGAATTCAATCTCCAATGGCCAAAGCCTTAATCAATAATTTCTATGTAATAAAACTTTAATATAAATTCTGAAACAATGAGGGAAGTTTCCAGGGTGGTGAAGACATCAAGATCCTGAGAGGCTGGTCTGCTCAGGAAAGCTCTGGAAGCCCCACACCTGCCCACCTCAGCACATCTTCCCCTCTGCATCTTTTCCATTTGACTATGAATTATGTCCTTTATAATGAACTGTAATCCTAAGGAAAATGCTTTCCTGAAGACTGAGTCATTCCAGCAACTTGTCAAACCTAGAGGTGGGAAGAGTCATGAGAACTCTCTCATTTGTGGCTGGCTGGGAAGAACTGCAGGTGGAGGCCTCATTTGTAGCTAGCACCTGAAGGAGGAGCAGTCTGGTGGGACTGAGCCCTTCACCTACGGAGTCGAAGTTATCTCTAGGTAGTCAGTGGAATTGTTGGATACCCAACTAGTATTGGAGGGCTGGAGGATATGTGGTTCTGGAAAACAACACAGCATCTATAATAACCAGGGTGCTGAAATTCGTCCTAAGTGTATTCAACATTCCAACACTGCCAGGTGGTAAGGAAATGAATTCTCATTGGAGAGACAGACACATACATCAGCACAAAGCCATCAGGCAAGTAACGTCAACCCCCGACCATGCTGACCACAGTCACCATCATCTCTTGCCTTAATTACTACAAAACCCATGATGGGTTTCCCCACTTCTTCCTTTGCCCCTACCTTTACCCAGCCAGGCTGGCTCCCTCCTTGTTTTTGGAACATGCCAGGCGGCTCTCACTGAGAGGCTTTGTCTGGAACATTCTTCCTCTAATAGCTTATGACCAATTCCCTCACCGCCTTCAAGTGTTTGCTCAAATTTCACCTCCTCCATGACATTTATCCTGACCACACTATTTAAAACAGCAACATGTGTTCCCACGTAGCCTCACTGAACTCCCACCACATTTTCCTTGTCCACCTTTCCCTTTGTTTCATCATACGATATGCCATATCATTTGGTCATTTATTAGATTTACTGTTTGTTTTCTGTCTTGCTCTGTTAAAATGAAAAACTCAACAAAAGTTGTTATCTATATCCGTTTCATTCCTGGATATATTCCAAGTCCCCAGCACAAAATAAAAGCTCAATATGTGCTATTTGGATGAATAATTTTATGAACAGAAGATTATTTGCAGAATCCTAACTAAAAATGGTGCACTGTAATCCCCAAGTTAGATGTCACAAACACATAGGGCACACCTGTAGGAAGACAGGAGAGACAAGTCCAAAATGATTCAGTTTGTACCTGACAAATTCTTTCTTCTTGACCAAACTTTAGAAAGCTCCTCTGAGGCCTGTTTTCCAGTAGGCCTCACATTCAGACCTTGTCTTTGCCCTACCTAGTCCAGTTGTAGCAGGAACTCCCTAAGTCAGTTTGGTGAGAATTCCCCATCCCATCACCCTTCCTGGCCTTCCACAAGAAACCTATCACATCAGTTTAGCAAGAAGCCCTCCATCTTTCATGTCTCCACATAATTCCCAGCTGTCTTCACGGTATTTCAGTTGAACTCAACCCCTCCCTCCATCATGATAGTCTTCATGCCTGCTGTAATCATTCTGAATAATGTTCTTCTTGCTGTTTAGCAAACGTTCAAATAATTATTTCATTAACACACACGGTGCTGTGTGACTTGTTTAAGATCAGACTCATCACGGGACCGCAGACCACTCATCCAGGAACCATGGCGCACGTTGGAAGCTTTTGTCTTCTGACTGGTTGCTCTGGAATCCACTGGGAAGTCCAACTCCCAAGCCAGGGCCCTGATGATAGCTGATAGAAGTATGGCCGGGAGAGATTTGGTTTCCTAAGATTCTGGGTATACTCTAGAGGCTGGCTGTGAGAACCAGGCTTCCATGTTTGCAAAGTATCGTTAATTAAGAAGATGGGCACTTCTCCGTGACTGAATTCCCCATCTACCCACACCCCTCCCATATTTGATGACCCTGGGCTCACTACTGCAGCCCTACTTCTGAACTCTTTCTTTCTTGTGGCTTGATTTCACTAAGGATAATTTAGAACTTTCCTAAGCTGACTCCTCCAAGACCTCTCCTCCCCTTCACTTCTGTCTTCCTCCTCTTACCACCCACCTCTGGTGGTCCCTTCAGTTCCTTTGAATCCTTTGGTAGGTAGGCTGCCCTCCAAACCCTGACCTCCTCTGGCCCCTGCCAGAACTTTCCCTTTCCACTCCAGCCTCTCAACTCCCGACAGTTACTTGAATTTTGGACCCTCTTCCCCCATGAGGAGCTCACAAAGGACTCGGGGACCCTCAGAAGCAATTGGATAGCAACATCTAAAAGTCTCCTCCATAAACGTTGGTGGAAAACATTCTCTCCTTTCGAGCAGGTAACCTTGACTTACTCTATTTGTCACAAACACCATGCAGATAGAATAAATACTAAGGCAAAGACAAGAGTCAACTATTTTATAAAAACCAGTGAGTTTTGTATTACTATGTTTACCTCACTCCTGTTTAAAATTATAGAACAAAAGCTATGAGGTCTCTCTTTGTGTCTGTCTGTATGCTTAGGATGTTCAGATATACGTGATATTTTTCTACCTCTAGAAAGCATCACCAAATTAATTTATGAATTCCCTTAAAGGAGTTCTATTCAAATTGGCTCAGTGATAAATAAGCACTTACATGAATTAAGTATTTCTAGAACTCCAGGAAACATAGAAACTAACCCCAAAGCAACTCATACAATTTGAGTAAATCTCTAATGAATAAAGTCAATTTAGAATTATCGTTCAGGGCTAGGGTTGTGTGGCTCAGTAGTGGAGTGCTTGCCTAGCACATGTGAGGCACTAAGTTCAGTCCTCAGTACACATAAAAATAAATAAATAAAATAAAGGTATTGTGTCCATCTACAACTAAAAAATTTTACAGAAAAAAGAATTATTGTTCAATGAAAATGGGTATATGTTCTAAGCTTTCAGCAATAAGTATAATATAAGCATTATATTTGGATTTACTAATCAAATAAATTAATATTATAACCAAATGCTTTAAATTCTTTTTAAAACTTTGTATTTAACCTAAGAAAATGATGAGGTGAAAGATGAATTGCTTAATGCTTAATACCTGTCACTGGACATATATCAAGCACAGCAGTAAAACAAACAACACCCATGTGTTTTAAGTTTTTGGTTTTCTTGTCTTCTTTATCTTTATCTTTCTTTATTTTTTTTTTTGTTTGCTCTTTATGATACATGCCTAACACGAAGATGCTCTAAAAATACTTAACAGGGAAGTAACTTGAGAAGATTCTAGCTTTGTTTAATATTATAATGTCTACTCAAAAGTTTCCATAATCTTTTCGGTAACTTGAAACCTTAGAATTCTGTTAGGTAATAGATATTTATTAGAATTTCTAACTAAGATAAACTTCTGGCACTTTAATTACTAAGCACAAGTTTTAAGTTGATAAAATTTTGGCTTATTTTTATATGGTGTATAGAGGCAAAATATATTTTGGTCTGTTAATAAATATGAAAAATTGTACTACAATGCACATGCCTGCCAAAATTTTGAGAAGGTACACTCATAAAATTTGCAGTCAGAATTACAGAATGCTGGTATGTGACAGCCAATCCACAACTATCCACATCCTAATTTTCTCTGTTAAAAAAATGTTACCAATTGTTAAATGTTATAATATATATTATATTATATATATGTAAGTGAAACTACTGAAAATATAAAGAGAAAGAGAAACAACTTTCTATGAAAAATATGCAAAGTGTGTTTTTACTGAGGAAGAAAAAAAAGAGCATTTCATCATAATAGAAATGGTTGTTCCAGAAATAAAAAGAGGAAAACATAGGAAAAACCTGACTGGATATGAAAAGTTATAGAAAGTTTATGAAAAATTATAGAAAGTTTATGAAAAATAGTCCCAAAGGAATTTTATCACATGTGGTCAAAACTGAGGTTGAATGGACTTATTTATAATTTGTTCTTTTGTTTATTAATGGCAAAAACCTATTTAAATAACAGGATCTTCTTGGATTATTAGTCTGCCCTTAATAAGAAATTTTTAAAAGGTTTTCTTTACTTTTTGAGTAATCCACCTAGGAAACAAGGATTCTCTGTCTTATCAGAATAATTTCCTGTCTAACTTTTATTGTGTCCTTGACTATTTAAGAGGACCGACTAGTCTCACTCTTAAGAGTTAAGTTAAAAAAAAAACAACTGTTTTATATCCTTTCAAATTCTTTTATGGTCACTTTGATTAAATAGGTAGCTAGGAATTGTTTCACAGCATCCTAGGACCTGATTCAGCCAGGAGTTCAAAACTTTTAACATTTTTGAGTTTTATCTTCTCAAAATCAAATCCTAAAAGTGTCTCAATCTGCAACTGACTTTGAGATTTCCCAGAGTGCACTTGGAAAATCCCCAAAGATTTATTCTTTCACTTTGTAAAAAGAGTGGTAATAAAAAATAATTAGGGGCTGGGGTTGTGGCTCAGTAGTAGAACGCTTGCCTAGCATGCCTGAGGCACTGTATTCAACCCCCAGCACCACATTTTAAAAATTAAATAAATAAAATAAAAGTTTTATGTTCATCTACAACTAAAAATATTTTTTAAATAATAATAATTGGGGGGCTGGGGATGTGGCTCAAGCAGTAGCGCGCTCGCCTGGCATGCGTGCGGCCCGGGTTCGATCCTCAGCACCACATACAAACAAAGATGTTGTGTCCGCCAAATACTAAAAAATAAATATTAAAATTCTCTCTCTCTCTCTCTCATTCTCTCTCACTCTCTCTTTAATAATAATAATAATAATAATAATAATAATAATAATAATAATTGGGCTTCTTGTGTCTCAGGAAGCTGAGACAGGAAGGTCACAAGTTCAAATCCAGCCTCAGCAAATAAGCAACTCAATAATATACTGTCTCTAAATAAAATACAAAATAGGGGTGTGGATGTGGCTCAGTGGTCGAGTGCACTTGAGTTCAATCCTCAATAACCCTTCAAATAACAATAATAATAATTGGGCTTATTTAATATGTTTAATTGAATGAAAAACTTAGTAAAATAAAAAAAAATTCTTGTTAGCCTTCCCTCTGTTATACTTGTATAGGTAAATACATTAACAAAATATTTCAGAAGTTGTATGACACTCCTAAAAAAGTTGTTGATAACTTTGCTATCCTTGACAGTCCTGGTATAATGTTATACATCATAATTCTCTTTATTTTTAAATGTATGCTACATAAATAACTGAATTTTCGGATCAAATGCACTCATCTGCTCTTTAACCACAGCCATTTTAAAGTCTTTTTTTGGTCCACAGGAAGTTTTTGTTATACTCTGATGCATCCTTGAAAACATCTGTGATCAAATACAGACCGAAGTGCCTGGCTCACCCAAAGGGTGATCTCAATCAGCACTTTGCCTTTCACCTGCATCTGCACGCTCTGCTCCAGGAAAGAACCCTGACTGGACCCTGACAGCTATACCATCTCCAGGACATGCAAACCAGGAAATCCATTAGACTGCCTCTTGGCCTCCTCACTCCACCATCTGAAGATGCTTTGAGGCTGATATCTGGAAATCTTTTCAATGAGCTGCCCTCTAGTCTCAGAAATTGGATGTACAGTCCATTCTAATGATTATTCTTTATTTTTATTTTCATAGAAATCCCCCTTCATTAAATGCCTGACTTCTCACACCATCCAGCAAATGTTCTGTACTACCAAGACTCAGCAGAAGGCTCAGCTAGTACTGATGAACTAAAGATAATGGAATGAGAAATTCATTTAAATTATTCAGAGAAAAGAAAGCTGTCCCTTCTTTCCTTAAATGAGAGGAGGGACCAAAAAAGAGTCTCTCCTTAACCACACTTTAGGCAGTCTCCTCTGAGACTCTTTTCAATTAGGGTCCTGTCTTTGACCTGCCTGGCTCAACTATAGCAAGCATCCTGATAAATCCATTTGGTGAGAATCCTCCAAACTTGATGTTTGATCACAACTTACATCTCATTAAATTCCTTATCTTTCATCCTTCATATCTTATCATTCTATCAAGCCAGTTAACAAGAATTCTTCAGCCTCTGATGTCCACTCAGTAATTTTCCATCCACCAAACCCTAACTCTGAATGCTGGCTATAAACTACCCATTGAACCCCATCTCTCTCCTCTACTGCAATAGTCTCAGCACCTGCCCTGAACAAAATCTTCCTTGCCATTTTAACAAGTGTTAAATGAATTTTTTCTTTAACAAACCCTATGACTTTAAGCAAATCATGTGACCTCCATTTTCTCATCTACCAAATGAGACCCATCCCATAAGAGGAAATCTCTTAGACATTGTCACCAGCTTGAATGGATCCCAAACATGTCATGCTCTTAAGTGTACTATAGCTAGAGCTGCTGCTTCTTTGGCATCCTCATGCATTCCCCACCTCCCAATCTAGTCCATTCCTGGAATCTGCTTTTTGTACCATCACATACTATTGCTCCAATGTCTTCCTGAAGGCAAAGGATTGAGGGATGATTCTCAAAGCAGCCTTCAAGAAGGGACATCCTGTATATTGCAACTTTTAACTTAAAATTTCAAATGGGTGTATTCAATAATGTATCTGCTTTTATGTTGGCATATACATAGCATTTCATATAACTTAATAGATAATTTAACTTCTCCCCACCCCGCAAAAAAAAAAAAAATACATAAAGCCAATGCCTATGAAGGTCCTGTATACTAATGCTGAGACTCTGAGGAAGCCACCACCATCCACACACACCAGCAACCTCAAGTACAAAAGCCCCAAAGTGCAAGCCTAGGCTCTATCTTAAGCCTTAAAAATGATCTTGCACTAGGAACAAGGAGACCCGGCAACCGTATTTCACAAATTTATGGTCTTAATGGGACAGGTTTTTACAAGTCTTAATTGCAGTGTTTATTAAGAAAAAAAAAACTTCCAAGTTGATCCTTTGACTCTCAACACATCTACTTTATGTATTCAAAAATGTTGTTCTATGCAGCCACTAATATTTTGGCTTTAAGTAAACTGGGAATTCTAAGTAGCCAAAGTCCACATAATGTAAATCTCTGCACAAAAACACCTGAATTAACTGCAAAGTTTATTCATACTTTTTTCTAGCTATAAATAGAATTTATCACCTAGTGCCTGTACAGACCATGTAATGTGTTGGTTTTTCAATATCATTAGATGCTTCAAATCAATCTTGATTGTTGACCACCTATAATCAGTGTTAGCATCATTGACTTTATATAACCACCAGTTTTCAAATAAATGTATAAATGAAATTATTAAAAATTAGTTAACTGGCAAGGTAAATGAAAATGAGTTAGACTTTCACTTGAAAAAACATCTACTTCTTAAACTAGTGGGGGGAAGTACTAATACAGAAATACTTAAGAAGGTTAAAAAAGAAAATCCACAGCAATATTGCAAGATAACATGAGACAATAAAGTACATTTCTTTCATGTCCAAACAATTTAGTATCAGTAGTAGTAAGAAAATTCATCTCAGACAACTTCTAATAGTACCAGAAAATAAATAATACCTTGTGCATTCTTTTTTTTTTTTTTTTTCATCTCACTATATTGCTCAGGCTGGTTCCAAACTCCTGGTCTCAAATGATTCTCCCACCAAGCCTTCCAACTGCTGGGAACTATCAGTGCACACTACCATACCCAGCTTCTAGTCATATAATTAATTTAAAAATCAGTCACAAGATTAATCTGGATACACTAAGAGGCAAGTTCTACTGAAATGATAACATGAAATTCCTCTAATGAGCAAAATTGTTTTCAAAAAGTAAAGAGAAAAACAAATAGCATTTTCCCCTAATGTTTCAAATTTGAAAAGCCTTTTTATCTGCTGACATAGTTATTAGCTTAAAGATGTGAAGCATTCCCTGGTCTCTATGGCACTAAAATCTCAATTAAAGAATGTGCCATTGGCATACAGCAGTAAAAATTATAAAAGGGTGTTTTGTTATATGCTTGAAAAGAAAAGAAGAACACAGAGAAATTTAAGCAGTAGTTGCAAATATACATAAATGTTACATTTTTACCTTAATCCTCAAGTTTGTAAAATAAGCAATTTGAGAAAAGGAGCAAGCATTATCTTTTATTATAATTTATAAAGTAAAAGTCTCTCTCTCTCTCTCTCTCTCTCTCTCTCTCTCTCTCTCTCTCTCTCTCTCTCTCTCTCCTTCATCAGGTTATTCAGTACAATTTCAAGTACTTCACAGCTATTTATTTTATATTTTCCAAATAATCATATGGTTGATGCAAGATACTAACATATACATTTCATGAAAGAGAAAATAAGAGAGTTTAATCAACTCTACAACATGAATAGCCACATAAGGAAACAGAAAAATGCAAAACTATGTGTACAAATATGAAGAAATTATTTTTAATCCTTGGCTTGGCTTGGAATGTTATATATGCAATCTAATTTAAACCTGGAGTATCTCTATATAGAGAGTATATATAGAGAGTTCCTCTATATAGAGGCTAATTCACTTTTACTTCTAGAGAACAGGCATTTGTTTTTGCCTATCTACATTTCACTTGGGAAAACCTGACAAGCCTTAAAATCTCAATGCAAACAACTGTCATCTAAAATATTAATTCATTTACCTATTCTCCTTGGTCTCCATTATCACTTCTGAAATGTTTGTCCTTGAAAACCATGAAAGTACTTTTCTTCCTTCTGTTTAAGTCTTTTGCTTGTCTTGTCTTTAAATGTGCACTCCAAGTTCAGCTCTTCCTGGCTGGTGAAAAGCTGGTTTTTGCCTTCAACATCCTTTCATCATCTGATGTCAGAAAACATCCTTGTGTTTCGTGTCTGCGTTTCTTAAAGTGTGACACACCAGTCTGATAATGACTGCCTTCTGATCCAGTAACCCACGGAAGTTCTTAAGGTAAAACACTGGATTGGCTAAGAGTTATTGGCTTTTCCCCAAAACAAAATTAATTTTTTTTCATCTGAGAATCTCTTGTATTTCTTCTTGAAGCTGCAGGGGGAAGATGTTATAGAAGTCCTTGGACTCGGTCTTAATCCCCTTCATTTCAGCAGATACAAAATACTCCTTGGTGACAGCCATTCTTCTGGCTCTTGTGACAGGGGCATCTTGACCTCACTTCTGGGGTCCTGAAAGGAAAATCAGGGAAGGGTAAACACCAGAATAAGGGAAAGTTCTCGAAGTCAGTGCACTGAAAATGCAATTCCTCATGGAAAACAGCCATGGTTCCTAGCTCCAGTAACTTTCTAATTATAAACCACAGGTGGCACTACAGCCAACCAGCATGCCATTTATCCCTCCCTCCCAGCAAGACACACAACCAACAAACACACACAGCACCATACATGGAGGTCTCTAGAAATTTAAAAAAAAAAAAGTCTCCATTTAGGTTCATGCTCTATTTCCCTGGCTTCTTCCAAGTGGAAATATGTGCTTCTCCTCACATACAATGCACTTTCTATTCAGGAACAACACCTTTAAAACTCAAACCTATGACTTGACACACACAATATTTTGTGTTTGAAAGAGAAACATTTACCTTGGAAAAAGAAGAGTAGCCAATATCATGCTAAGCAAAATAAGCCAATCCCCCCCACCAAAAAAAAAAAAAAACCAAAGGCCAAATGTTTTCTCTGATATGTGGATGATAACTCTCAATAAAGGAGGATGGGGGTGGGGGGAAGGGTTAAGGAAGAATAGAGTTACTTTAGATTAGGTAGAGAGGAGTTCAGGGAGGGGAGGGGATGTGAGGATAGGAAGGATAGTAGAATGAATCAGGCATTATTACCCTAAGTACATATATGACTACATGACTGGTGGGATTCTACATCATGTATAACTAGAAAAATGAGAAATTATACTCTATTTTTTTAATAAAGAAAAAGGAAAAGAGGAATAAATAAAGACTGCCTTATAGTCGTGTTCTTAATAACTACTGGTGCCGCAATGGCCTAACATTTTCAGAAATAAGAGAAGGGGGAAAATGACAAACTTTTTACCACAGTGATAAACTAGTAGGACACATAAGACGAATTTTCTGCCACTCATACAGATGCCATGGTTATAAATACTTGATAATTTTCAAATATTTGAAAATTATCTCTTACACATGATTACAATTCATGGTTCTTAGAAGTAGAACAAGAGAGGTAGAGCAGCTAATATATATGTTAAAGAAATGTGGATGCAGGAAAGTAAGTAAATTTGTTTAAAATCACTCAAGGAGGGATGGGCTCAAACTGAAAAAAAAATACCTCTTCATTTTTCCTTTTGTTCTTTTCTATCCTATAACCTGGTGGTGCTAGGGAGAGACTCCAGGGCTTTAGCATGCTGGAAAACACTACCACCAGATTATACTCCCAAGCTTTCATTGTGGACAAAAGTAATAGAGATGATAATCTAAGCTATAGTAATAGTGTTATCAGTATTTGGATGTTCATTAAAACCCTAGAAAAGAACTTCCCCAACATTTCCCCAACAACTTGACAATTAAAAATTTAACTAGGCATTGTGATTAAGATTAATTAGAACAAATCAATCCAAAATCTTAATAAAATGTAATATCATGATTCCTATGGTTTGAATATGAAGTGTCCCCAAAAACTCCTGTTAATGCAAAAATATTCAGAGGCAATAAGATTAGATTGTGAGAGCTGTAACCTAAATCCATCCTACTTTGAATGAACTGACTGACTGGGTGATAAGGGTAGGCAGGTAGGGCGTGGCTGGAGAAGGTGGGTCTCTGGGGGTGTACCCTGGAAGGGCTGTTCTTCCCTGCACCCTCCCCTTCTTTTGATGGCTGTCAACTTCCCAACACCCTGGCCCCCACTCTGGTGCCCACCATGAGTGGAGCAGCTTTCCCTTGCTGGGTCCTTTCCCCAAGATGTGCTGCCTTACCTCTGGCCCAGAGCCATGGAGTGGGCTGTCCGTGGACTTAGAGTTCTCAAACTGAGCCTCAACTAAACTTTCCCTCCTCTAAATTGTTTATGTCGGGTATTTTGGTCACAGCAATGCAACAGCTAACTAAAACAATGACATCTTGATTGCCACATGTCAAGAATTCAAGAAATTGTACATTTAAATTTAAAATTTAGAAATGAAAGTTAAGGATTATATCAGCAAGAGGATATAAGCCTTCGATGTGACAATAGATTTTTAAAATTGGATTCTTCATTTGAAATATTTAGATTAATAAGAGAGGTCAAGTATTAGGAAGTGGAAGATGAGGATCAATTTCTATATCTATGAAGCAAGGAGCCGGGAATAAGTGTTCTAAGTTGTTAATGTCTCTAAAACTCTACAATTATAGACAAGTATACTTGTTTTAAAACCCCTCAATGATTCTGGGACTAGAAATTCACCTACATATGCCTTTTTTCTGTTTGTTTTTGGCACTGGGGATCAATCCCAGGGCCTCCCACATGCTAAGCATCTGCTCTACCACTGAGCTATACCCCAAGCTCCAAACAGGTCTTTTAAATAAAAACAAAGTTTGGCTGATCAAAATGTTATTTTAAATATAATCATAAAATATAAATGTATTGTAGAATAGATGCAGGTTTTATAGGAATCTTTATGATAGAAGATACAAGTACAGGGAAATCCAGGATTAGTTATACTTGGAGCTAAACCTCTGGGGCTCTGTCCTACGTCTGTACAGAGTATCTGCTCACCATGACCTGGCCCTGGGGGAACATTAGAGGGAAACTGGAGAAGTATTGATCTCAGTGGAACACTACATATTCATGCTTTGTAGCCTCACTGAATCTCCAATTCCAGTTTCTTGAAGCTTTTTTAAAACAAATATTCTAAGATTTGAAATATTAATTATCTTTATATTATCAAGTATGTTTGATAAGATTGCTAAACAACATAGAGTCGATCACATTTATTTCTATCACTTTACAGTATATGATAACTTTGGCCTATGTATTACTAAAGCACAATACAGTCTTTCTCCTGATTTACACTGATCTGCCAATCAAATAATCTTGTCTTAGTAATAAGGGGGAAGTGGTTTAATATGACATGACTTGCTCTTGATGAACACATGCTGGATCACTGTGACCTTTTCTAATACCTCCTGAATTCACTCTCAAATAATCCAATCTTTAATTTTAATAACACTTCTGCAATTAACATCTAACCCAAAATTTGGAATTCTCAAGAGTAATTATTCTCTTTATTGGACATTAGAACATTGTACACGTCCATCTCTGCCTTATTTTCCATAATTGTCAGAAATTACCCGCTATGATGAATAATTACATATGCAACAAGATGGTACATATGAATGAGGGAAGAACTCTAGTTTCCCAAAAAAGAGTCACTGATGAATCACTCTCTTAATTTTTCATATTTGAGCTACAACATACCTTTCTGGGAATCTTTGGCCAATTTTTGTAGCACTTTTTCAATTATTAATATTTTTCTTGAAATGACTCTGTTGTGGGTTGAATATGATTTGTTCCCTCTACAACTCATGTTGAAGTTGAATCCCCATTGTGTGGTCTCCAGAGGGTAGAAGCTTAATCTATGTGTTTTGAGGTAGGGCCTTTGGGGGCGATTAGGATTAGGTAAAATCCTGGGGTGCAGCTGCCATGAGAGAGTTCTGTAGTTGTATAAGAAAAGGAGAGATAACAGTGGAGACACAAGCATGCTCCCTGTCTATTGCCATGTGAGCCCTGGAGCAGCATTGGGACTCTGTCAGTAATAAGGCCATCACTCTATGTGACTACTCAACCTTGGGCCAGAACTATGAGCCAAAATCAACCTCTTTTCTTTATAATTTACCCAGTCTGTGATATTGTATTATTAGCAACAACAACAAAAATACGGACTAAGCCACTCTCTGTTCTAATAAATATATAATAAAAGAAAAATTTCTATCTCTACCATAAATAGAAACTGAATAATGCCATGTGCTACAAATAGAAGGTAACTCTGAAGATAACTAAAATGAATGCAAAGGGATTCTTAAATTCCGACTGGATACAAGTGCTCACCAAAAACAGTCTTTGACCTGCTTTTTCTTTATTAAAAGTAGGGATTAGTAAACTTATGGGGGAAAGCTTAGCCTTCAGTGATTTCTTTCAGAAAGAAGAAAGGTTGAAAATTGAGTGAAATATCCATTTCAAGAACTTAGAAAAAGGTTAAATTTTCCTTTGGGGACAAATCCAAAGGAAATGAGAAATAAAGATAGGAGAGTAATTAACAAAAAGGAAAATTTCAGCAGAAACAAAAGTTAATTCTTCTGAAAGACTACTAAAATTGGAAAATTTCTGGAAGATTGATCATCATAAAGCAAAAAAGTTTTAAAATGTATTGGGAATGAGAAAATTTTTGAAAATAAAGAAGAATACTATAAACAAGCTTGAGGTAATGAATGTGAACATTTTGAAAATGGATGAATTCCTACAAAATATAAAGTACCAAAACTCATTAAAGAATAAGTTGATCCGGGCTGGTTCTGTAGCTCAGAGGCAGAGCACTTGCCTAGCACATGTGAGGCACTGGACTCAATCCTTAGCACTGCATAAAAATAAACAAAATAAAGGCATTCTGTCCTACGCTACAAAAAAAAAAAAATTTTAAAAAGAATAAGTTGATCCTACTAAATTGTTTCAATCACTGATATTTAAAATCTCCCTGAGGAAAAAAAACGCAAGGATGGATGATTTTACTGGTGAGTTCTACCAAATATTCAATAAACAGATAATTCTAATATCATACGAATTCTACCAGAGAATATAAAAAACAGGAAATAGTCCCAATTAATTTCATGAGGCTGTAAATATGTCCAAATCAGATTGGGAAAGTATGAAAAAAGGAAAATTACTGGCCACGCTTACTCAAGATCATAGGCACAAAAATTCAAAATTCATATTAGCAAGGTGAACCCAGCAATGTGTAATAAAGATAATACCAAATTGGATTTATCATAGTAAAAATTTAATATCCATCCATGACCAAAAATACAGAACAAAAACTCTTACTAAACGATCAGCTGAGCAGATTAAAGGTCAAATTTTAACTGTATAATAAGTATATTTTGCTTTCTCCACTTGTATGCAACATTTTGTCAGAGATGGTAGTTAGTACAAGACAGAAAAAAATAGAAACAAAGAGGAAGAAAGAAGGAAGAAGAGGAACCAAACTGTCGGGATTCACAGAAAAGTTTCATAAATTTCGACAACAAAAATTAATAATAAAGTACTGATAGTAACCGAGCATACTGATATTAGCTCAGTTGCATTTCTTTTTTTTTAATTTTTCAGTTGTAGATGGACACAATACCTTTATTTTATTTGTTTCTTTTTGTATTGTGCTGAGGATCAAAAATATGCCTTACACGTGCCAGGTGAGCATTCTACCACTGAGCTTCAACCCCAGCCCCACTCAACACCAGTAAGAGTTTTTTTTTTTTTTTTTTTAAAGGCATATTTTTAACGCTAACTGTGAGATCCTTGGAATGACTATCAGGAAGGAATTAATATAAAAAATTTGAAGAAGTATCTAAAAACCTTAACAAAAGACATTAAAGATGTTCTTTTTAAAATGGAGCTATGTGTACAATGGACAGGAAGGCTCACTATCACTGAAAATTGATCTTATAATTCAGAGCAACTGGAAACAAAAATCCAAATCACTTTTTATAAAACTTGACAAGCTAATTCTAAAAGTTCTGTGGAAGAACAAAGGGACAAGAATAACCAAAGATACTCCTTTAAAAAGTAAGGAGAAGTCCTGTTTTTCTAGGTATCAAGCCTTATTATAATTAGTGTGGCATTTGCACAGGAACAATCAGAGTCAGCTGAGTCAGACCCAAGTGTCAACAGAAACTTGATCCATAAGAGAGCTATCAGGGAGCTTAGTGGGAAAGGTAGACCATTCCAAAAATGTTACTAAGACAAGCATTCATCAACAGAGAGACAAGCACAGAAAACTTATCTGAACACCATACTGTGCACAGATATCAATTCTAGATGATTAAGGACATAGATGATAATCAAACCTTGAACTTTCAGAAAGAACTGTTAACACAATCTCTCTTTGGCCTCAGGATAGAGGAGAATTTCTTAAATAACAAATAGAAAGCACTAGTCATAAAGAAAAATATTGTTAAATTCAATCTACATTAAAATTAAAAACTTCTGTCCACCCAAGGCATGCTATATAAATCAAAACATATTTGGCATATGGAAAAATGAGCAAAGGTTTTGTGTCTAGAATACAGAAAGAACTCTTGAAAAGAAAGAAAGAAAGTACCTAAGAAAATTGGCAACACACTATAATTTACATATACTATTTTCTATGCATACTATTTTCATTTAAATAGAATTAAAGTTAGAATTGTACTATAAATTATGTCATGCATATCAGACAGTATTGAAAGCAGATTTATCATACAGTGACCTCTTTAATATCTTTGATTTGTATTCTAAACAGCTGTTGATTAAGAATTAGAGCCAGATGTGGTGGGGCACACCCCAGGGACTCAGGAAGCTGAGACAGGAAGATCACAAGTTCCAGGTCAGCCTCCATAATTTTAGTGAGATCTGTCTCAAAAAAATAAAAAAAAATAAAAGAAGACCATGGATGCAGCTCAGTGGCAGAATGCCCCAGGGTTCAATGCTCAGTACCACAAAACAAAAATAAAAAATTAGAGATGGAATAATGTCTATTTAATCAACCTTTACAGAGAGAAAATAAGGGGAATGAGGGTGTGGCTCAGTGGTAGAGCACTTGCCTAGGATTAAGTGAGGCCCTGGGTCCCATCCCCAGCTCCTCTTAGGCTGGGGAGGGAGGGCAAGCAAAGAGAGAAGGAATTGGCAGAAGGGATCACTTCCTCATTGCATGAAATTATTTTACCCTTAGCAGCACCTATACCTTTCCTGAACCACCAGTCCCGCTCTCTGTAGGCAGGGTCAGCATCTTAACACCTAGAAAGTGCTCCATGACAGTTTATTTCTCAGTGATTCCAAACCTGTCCCTTAGTCTTCCAAAGGTTCACAAGATATATTTGTAAACCCGTTCTAATTACTACTAAATTCGACATATAGTAATTAAATAATAATTCTTACATCTGTATCATCTTTTACACACATTGTCACATGATCGTCCAAACAGCTTTCTAAGAGAGGTAGACCAGAGAGTTTCCTCATTTTAAGGCTTAAGAGGCAGAAGCTCAAAAAGGCTCAAGGATGAACCCAGACCCTAAGGACATAGAAAAGAAGGGGACCCAGTGACAGAAATCCCCGGGGCCAGTCTATAAGGGTGCCCCATGAATGTTAGTCTCTGAGAACGATAACCACGTGGTGGCAGCATGGAGGGAGGTAGAAGGAACACTTACCACAGCGCCTCTTGAGACACTGGGCCCCTGCAGGGCTCCACTGAGGAGGAGACAACTCCAACATGATCACCAGGCCCCTAGCTTGGCTTTCTCTAATAAACCAGATCAGTTTTCATATAATAGTAAGGAAATGAATAGAGCACATCAACATTCACTAAATATTTATTGTATGTCATTGTATCTTGTCTCATGATTTCTTTGCACTAACCCAAGACCAACAAATGCCAGCAAGAGAAATATTAAAATCGTTTTTTAAATTTCCAGTTTATGATTCCATGTACACACATCTATCAAACTCAACAAAATAGTCATTACCGGATGCACTGAATTTAAATATCCTAAATAAGTAGATAGGTGGGTATGAATGCAAAGAGTGTCACCGCTTGTAATGAAATACATATTTTGTCCTACTATAGTTTTATTACTGTAGACTACAGAAATGCCTTCTGTTCTTTACTGGTTACATGCCCAATCCTAGTCAGAACTTTTACACTTAAATATCTAATGTTTTCCTGGGAAATAATTCCTCATTTAATAATGCATGACTTTTGAATGTTTCAATATATGACACATTTACTTATGTAAATCCTTAACAAGAACCTGGAAAGATAAAAGCTAATCTTCTTTATTCTGGCATATAATATGATTGAACAGCAGCCTGATGCAATTTTTTAAAGGAAGAAATACCAACATTCAAACTCCATACTAAAAAATTTAAGACAGTTCTTCAATAAGACTGACAAACTAATCATGATACGATAAGTCTGGCATCTTTTACCACTTTCATGAAAATTTTGTGTTCATGTATTTCATTAACATGCCCCCCCAAAAAATGAGTATATCCTAAATTTTATGTATAGTTAAAATGCTATTGATATTTAATATTAAAGTGCAGTATAATAAGGTTACCTTGTATAGTCATGGTATTTTTTTTATTTTTTTAGATGTTGATGGTCCTTTATTTTATACATTTATTTATATGTGGTGCTGAGAATCAAACCCAGTGCATCACACATGCTAGGTAAGTACTCTACCACTGAGCCACAACCCCAGCCCAGTCATGGTATTTTTAATTCATTAAAATGATTCCATAGGTTTTATCTCATTTCAGCCTTGTTACAGGCTTATGATTGGGTAGGTCATTGTTAATTCCCTTTTATAGTAATGAGGCTGGTGCCTAGAAGAATTAAGCATCAGCCCATATAGGGACTTAAACACAGGTCCTCTAACTCCCAGCACTTTCCTTATTCCCCAATATTGAGTGCCTGACACAGGTACAGTACTCTGTATCCATGGGTGCTGCATCCACAGATTCACCTAAATATAGATCAAAAATATTTTTTAAAAAGAACTGCATCTCTACTGAACATGTACAGACTTTCTTCCTTGTCATTATTTTCTAAGCAACACAGTATAACAACTATTTGCACATTTACCTTGTATTAGGTTTTATAAGTCATCTAAGCACCACTTAAAGTCTACAGGAGGATGTGTGTAGGTTCTGTGTAAAAAATGTACCATTTTATATAATGGACTTGAGCATCTCAGATTCAGCATCCAATAACAACTAATCCACTGCAGATATCGAGGGAAAATTGCATGAACATTCAAATATTATTTCCTTCTCCTCTTTTACCTTCTCTAGGAGGGGGTAAAGCGGTTTCTACTACGTGATTTGGGAAGCAGTGAGGCATAATGGAACCTTCCAACATGGGCCATCTACTCACCGGGACTTGAGAATTACACAATCTCTAAGTGCCCAACTGTCCTCACCTGTAAAGCCAGGAAATGCCCTATCTATTGACAGCATCATCACAAAGTCCAAAGTGAACTGGGTCTAAAAGTGCTTATCGGATGCCTCTACTTTTACTTATATCATATCGGATGCCTCTACTTTTACTTATATCATATTTTGTAATTCACAAAATAATATGAAATGTGTCCATGAAAGTGTCTGCCCACTGATCCATGTCCTCGCTTCATGCATCAGGGACCAAAACAATCAAAGCCATAGAGTCACTGTTGGGAAATGGGGCTTGGACATACATCTTTGCCAACTACAAAAACGGTCATCTGGCTCTGAAACCTGCAGCCACTGCCCGTGGCTATCATAAGCACAGTGTGTCCACTCAGTGACCTCTTTGCCTTCCCAGCAAAAATATCCTATTTTGGCAACCTGGGGTTTACCCAGAGTGGGAGGATTTGGCACTCTATCTGATCTCATTTAAGGAGTAGGAAGAGAAACCTGCCAGGTCCACTTATTCACTGATGTGAAAATTCCTTTTGAAACAGAAACAGCTTGGAGACTCCAGGCTTAAATCACAGCTGCAGGACAAGCCATATGTGATGTTCTTTTTTTTTTTTTTTTTTTTTTTTTTTTTTTTTTTTTTTTTAAAGAGAGAGTGAGAGAGGGGAGAGAGAGAGAGAGAATTTTTTTAATATTTATTTTTTAGTTCTCGGCGGACACAACATCTTTGTTGGTATGTGGTGCTGAGGATTGAACCCGGGCCGCATGCGTGCCAGGCGAGCGCACTACCGCTTGAGCCACATCCCCAGCCCAGGTGATGTTCTTTTAACTCAAAGTTGCCCTTTGGCAGAGGTGGGTAGGGGGAAGCATGTGGGAAGATGAAGGGGATTCTGAGGTACGATGACGTGAACTGCAGCAGAAAGGAGGAGGACAAAGCGAACACCCTAAGAACTAGAACACGGACAGCTGGCTGTCACCCAAGGAAATGACAAGAAAGGCTTTTCCTACAGGGATGGCATAAAAATATAATCAGGAGCTATCTACCCTCTTCAATGTGATGTCCTTTCTGCTTGTCTGTCAAATTTCAGAACCACATCCATTGTTTCAAGACTAGTAAAACCCCCTCCTCATGGGGTGGGGGGTGGGGAGGGCCAAGGGCCATGTCAGGGCAGAAGAAAGGACAGCAGAGACAACTCCTGCTCTTTCACTGTGCTCAGTGCTGCAGTGCTCCCGGCACAGCCCTCTGCAGCTTGACCTATCAGGAGAGCCTTGTTTCCCTAGATACTGTCTTTTAACTCTTGCAGCAAAAAAGAGCATTGCCCTTAGCCACTTCCTGAGAACAGGGTACATATTCATCTGAAGAAGAGAACTAAAAATCCACATTATTTTTTATCATTTACGACCAAACAAACTCATACATGGCTAAATCCTCTAGGATATGGTGGAAAATTACCCTAAAAAGTCCCTAACATTACAGAAACGAGGAGTCAGATGCAGACAGACTTGAAGCCCACCAGAAAGCCCCCACTGGAATCACCAAGAGATTGATTGTCTCATCCTCTGTCGAGTCAGGGTAAAAACGTGAGTCAGCAAAGGCAGACTTGGTTTAAAATGGAATTTTTGCAAAATGAAAAAGGTAAAATCACGTATAAATCGACAGACAGAATCTACAGCATAGCAAGTATTGCTGATGTCATTACTGGCAGTACTGCTTCAGCACGATGTGTCGTAGAAAAGGTCACGGTCACCATAGCCATTACTTGACCTCGAATGCACACCCCGTGATTGAATAGGTGTATAAAATGCATTTTATACAGCACATAAGGGTAAAGCTAAAAGTGAGCACCACTCGTTGGTCATATGTGTATAATTAAAGACTTCCATGGAAAATGTACAATAGTAAAGATACTCTGTTTCAAATTAAATAAGAAAAAAAAAAACTTATTTCCTCAGCGTTCCAAAGCCCTCTGTGTTACACAAGTCTTTGTCATTTACTTTGCTGAAATCCCTCATGCATGTTTTGTTCATCTTTGACTCCCCCATTCAAATAGGTTCTAGACTATGGATACATAAGGTATTTAATAGACTAAACACTTTAATAACTTTGGTCAATTTCCAAGTAATAAAAACACACATTCTTTTATTAGCATATCTAGAATCCAGTTGATCCAGCCTCAGATTTCAGTCTACCAAACAGCAGAGCTAATTGTGGGAAGGAGATGTTTGTGGGGGGTTGCACTAGAACAGAAGTTCCTTGGACTCTTAGGTTTCCCTTTAAAAAAGCTCAATTTATCTCACAGATAAGATTTTATATAAAAATAATATAATATATGGTTAAACTGTATGGTATGTGAATTATATCTCAGTAAAGCTGTTAAAATTAATATTAAAATTCTATGATTAAAATATATCTAGCTTGATATTAGATGACTGATATCAAGTGGCTCTAAGGAGGGATAAATAATATTTATTCGTTTGTTTAAAAAATAGCTTTATGAGGGGGAGTCCATCCTATACAGCCATGCCAGAGGCTTGCTTACCTGTCACCTAACCTCTGAGTTGGGATTGTTAACTCATGCTTGACCCCGTGTAAGAAGAAAGAAACTGAGGCTTCAAGAGGGTAAACGTCAGAATGAGTATACTGTATGTCACTTTTCAAAATCAACTCTTGAGTCCAAATAAATTCATTTAAAATCTGGGTATTAGCTTGTTTTTAATTCTTAGGAGGGTCTCGGGAATAGGAACATGAGTTGGACACAAATATGTTCTTCAGGGTAAGAATTTTCTTATGATGGTCACTTATCGTAAACATTTAAAAAATAAAACATCAACAGTAAAAACGAGTGGGGTGTTTGGCATGATTCGTGGAAAACTGATAGTGATTGGTTTTATGTGTTAAACTTAAAGAACTAACAAATTGTTATCCTTACATGCAAAGTAACTATCGTTTAATTCATCAGTTAAGTTTGTTTATATAGTATTGCCAAATTTAGCAAATTAATTATAAGTATTTGTGTCTGGTTAAGTTTGAATTTCAGATAAATAATAATTCATTAGTGTGTTTGTCTTATGCAATATTTCTTGTATTTTATCTTGCATCTATTGGTATTTTTAATGGTTAAATTTATCATTGTATTAAAAACAAGGATAAAACCTGAGCTTCTATCTACCATTATGTACAAATTCCAGATACTTATAAAATTCAAATTAAAGCATTTAGTACTTTAATAAACTAAAGAGGCCTTTGAAACTTAAATGATATTAGGATGAATTTGACTTATATTAAAATGTTATCATTTCAGAACACATGAAGATTTTGTAGACTGCAAAGCCTTTAGATAACAGACTGTCCTAGATAACAGACTCCTGATCTAATCCAGAGTAGAATGTTTAAAACAAATGTCCGTCTGGATGAAGCAATGCTATAAGTGAAACCAAAATTAGTCCTTACAAAACCAAGAGCAATCATGGCATCTTGGGTTTCAAATCACCATAAATTCTAAGTGCCTTGAGAAAGGACACTGCAGAAAGGACCAGAGCTCAGGGTTTTTAGTCTGAGAGTTTCAGCAAGAAAAGTGAACCCCAATATCACACTCATCAACATCTCCTTTAACAACTAAAAAATGGATAGGCTTCTACTGTATCTTAATCTTATATTTTGTACTACAAAAAAAAAAAATGGAACTGCCTGCTTCATAAGACTATTGTGAGAATCAGAAGAGACAACCTAGGTAAAGATGTCTAATTGGATCAAGTAGTTCTTATAAACTGAGGATAGATCAAAGAATCACACACTCATGGCACAAAGGAAATATGAAGATTCTCTAACTCAGATCTCTTACCTTAGGATAAGGGTGAATGACTTTCTAATTGGCACAAAGAGAAGCCAAGGTAGCGCTAGAGCCACACTCCATAATCAATAAAACGTAGTGCTTTTTCCAATTTCACTATGTTCCCTCTTAGGGTGCAACAGCTCCATCCTAAACATTGAAATCGAATGCAATGTGCTAAATGTCAAGTTTAAGGAAAGAAAAGATGGCAAGGAGAAAGGAGATAGACACATAAAATAGAAATTAAAATAGCAACAGAAAATACAAAAATTACATTGCCATTGACACTGTCCAAGACCAGAATAGCAACGGAATTATTCCAATTACAATTTGGCACGTCTACATCAATCACATTTAAGGATCCTCCTTGGACTCATGGTGGGAGTGGTCAATGTTGTCATCACTGCTACTATCATAATGGACTTAAGGAAATCGGTCTTCCTTCCTCCAACAGAATACGTTTATGACAAAATGGAAATTTAGCATTACTTTTATAAGTAAAAGTTGCTAGAACAGTGTTTATCCCATAGCAAGAACTGAATAGGTATATTTGAACTGATCACAGCTGATTAAGATGCACACAGTCAGAAGTTCATTAATTTTGTGAACTAATATGTGAAACCACTTTTGCCTGGATCATGGATGGGTGGATAGTAGATGAATGGATTGAATGAGAAAATGTCAAAACACCAAATGATTACATTGTGTGAAGTATGTACTAGGCATCTTCATGCACATTTTCTGGTTTCAGCTCTATGATAATTTTGTGAGCAAGGACCCCCATCATCTCTGACAGAGGAAGGAACTGAGACTTACAGAAAGTAAGTGAATCCTCAGTGATTGCAGAGTGACAATACGTATGGCAGAGCAGAGATTTGAACCCAAGACTACAGAGGACAAATCCAGCACAAAGCAATAGTACCCAATGTGCTTCTGATCTTAGTTTTAAAAAACTGAAGAATATAAAACATTGCATTAACCATAGAAAAGTTTATAGAATTCAAGCAAGATATCCAAAAAAATATGGGAAGCTAGAAAATCTGGCTTGGTTTGTTTGAAGGATTTACAGAGCAAGTCTTGAAGATCCCAGGGCAAAAGAGGAGAAAAATTATCCATCCAAAAATTCAGAGAAGGGAAACAAAGGATGAAAGGAATGACCAAGAATGAGAGAGACTTGTCATAGCATGAAGTAAGCCTTCATGGACAAGATTAAGGAATGAAAGCTGGTTAACCGAAAATAATACTATAGGAACATAAGAACCAGGCATTAACCTAGTATGTATCAGGTTATCAATGAGTAGCTTAAAAAGTGATAGATTTACTTGTCATGTGACAAACAAAATGGGTTTTAGCATCAATTACTTTTATTTGTGTTGGTGTAGAAATAAAGAGCTGGCCTTCCATATAATATCTGGAAGCTAATGCTTGAGAAACACATGAAATCAATCTGTATTTTACATTTTACTTAAATGGAAGAACCATCCATCTTCAGAGGCAGAATAAATTTAAAGCCAAAACAATTGCTATGTTAGAAAGAATGTCAACCCTCTTCTCTGAGACATTAGCCTTGTTTTAAGGGAAAAAAAGAAAAGGAAGGAAGAGAAGAAGAAAAGAAAGAAGTAATGAGATTTCCCTGCTTAAATTGGAATACTAAGAATTGAGCAATCACTGATCAAAATGAAATTAAATAAGAAAAATGTTTTTAACTAAAAGGATTTTCAAATATTATTACATAAGTCATGCATGGGATCGTTTAAAGACAGGCTGTTTAAAAGGAGGACAACCACTAGAAATTAAACAACAAGCTCCTTTGAGAACCCCACTTGATGGTTTCAAGACTCCTCACAGGGTAAGACAGCAATAGAACCATTGTGGCCACACTCTGCAGCCCAGGGTGGCAATTAAAATGACAAAGCGGCTAGTCTGCGCGTCCTGATCAGAGTGGATCTCTAGTAACGCTGCAGCTGGCGCCTCACCCACACACCCGCGGGCAGCCAGCCCAAACTGAACCTTTTTAAAAGAACTCCAGACTCACAGCGGCACCGCACACCTAAGAAGATGCTCTATCCTCTAACGAAGGCGAAGACCTTAAGGAAGGGGGTCCGGGATCCCCGCAAACGGCTGCAGAGACCGACCGACCGACCCTGACTCCCAGGCGCTCCCGGGGGACTGCAGGACCCATCCAACCGCGGAGCCTGAGATGGCCATCGGCTTCTGGTCCACGTCCCCTCCTCCTTCGCTACCTCGTTGGAGCCTCAGATACTTACTGGTCGCTGTCAGCATCACGCATCACGGTCTTCGTGCCTTTGTTTGCCTTTTGTACCATCAGCAGGTTCCAGCGTGACTGCCACCGCAGCCAGCTGCACTGGGTCCCAGCACTCGAATGCCGCAGAGTCAGTAGCTCCCCCTACCCAGCGGCCTTTTTTTTTTTTTTTTTTTTAAAGAGATAGGCAGATCATCAACCTTAGGTTTCAATGATGCTGCAGACACAGGATTGTAACCGTTGAGAGATTTTTTAATTTTCTTCATTTTATCAGGTGAGGTTGTTTGATGGAAGATTGACTCTATTAAACAATAACTGGGGCTTTAGACCTCAGGCTGGGTCTCCTTGACTTCATGAGAAATGAAGAGTTGTGAGCAGGCAATGTCCAGTCAGGAGATCCTACAATTTATTACAAAGAAACCAAAAAATCCTAGCAATGCACTCACAGATAAAACACAACAACACGGTGTGTTTGCACCGCATGAATTTGTGTTATTTGGATTTAGGTATGAGGTTCCAAAGGTGAAAAACAAATAAGCATTCACTCAAAATGCTTTGTGAACTTGGAAATGCCATACAGTTGTATTTTTTAATGTCAATTTAACAAGAAGAATATTTTTAAAATAAAGCAAATAGATCTTTATTTTCTTGCGTCCTATAAATGGGGGATCTGAAATACCAATATCATCTGTTTTTATGGCTCTGCTCTCCTGGGCTCGTGTACACTATATTCCATATTGTAGTCTCCCAGGATTACTGCCTACTTTATCTGTATAAATCTAGAATTTAGGCTTATCTAGAATTACTAGAGTTTGGAAGCTCCTCTTTGTTCTACCCCTGGGGAAAATACCTAATTTAGTTCAGCCAACTCTGGACCTGAAAGGTTCAGATCATCTCTCTGAGGAAGAAGCAGGTCCCAAATGTCTGCACTGTCCTCAGAAAGAGAGTCCCCAATTCTCTGCAGTCTAACCCTACACGGGGCTGCAGCATAATACACCAATCTCACAGCCTTTCTTTTAGATCTGAGATTCACATTTTCAAGTAGTGTCATCCCTGAGTATCTATAAGAGATCAGTTTCAGGAGCCTTGAATCCAGGTATGCTCCAGTTCCTTATATAAAATAAGTCTATGCATATCCTGCCTTGCATTTTAAATAATCTCTAGATGACCTGTAATATCCAATATGATGTTAATGCTACGTCAATAGTTGTTACAGGGCATTGTTTAAGGAATGATGATAAGGAAAAAAGTTTGTACATGTTCAGTACAGGTGCAATTTTTTAAAAAATATTTTCTATCCGTGTTTGTTTCAATTCATAGATGTAGAACCTATGGATAAGAAGGGTGAACTGTTTGTAATTTCCTAGGAGATAGTAGTGAAATGACTTTTTCCAACAAAATTGATACATAACAAGTAAAATAACTTTATCAGAGAGCATGATGTCTTGAGGGGACCTCTGGATTCTTACCAACGTGCTCATGGGCCACCAGCAGTGTGGCCCTTGGTGGCATGCACCTTATGTAAGTAAGCCTGCCTCCTTCCAGGCTACATCAGTTTTAAGTACCATTTCCTTATCAAATTAATTAATGGTGCAACAATTGGATTGTAAGTTGTGAATATGTATAATTCCTCACTCCCATGAGTGAGAAAAGTGGGTTTTAAGGGAGACCATTTTGTTTTGCTCAGTGTATGAGTGTTAGGATGCACAAGGCAGAAGCCAAGAGAAAAGTCTCTTGCAGGAGCCTAGAGAAGAGCTACATCATGCTGCACCAAAGGATTGCCCAGCTGGTGACAACTCTAGAGTGGAGGGAGGGATTCTCAGGATAGGAAAATCCAGGCAACTGACAGGTGTTTGAGAGATTGGCGAGAGGAAAGGAAGGAGAAGGGGGAAAAGAGACGGGAAAGAAATGAGGACCGTACATTTTTAGAATGTCCTGCTATGGGTTGTGCAATATAATTCTGTCTTCAGTACTCTCATCATGAAAAAGCTTCAGTAAAAAATTCCTGTTTGGGACCCAATGCTGAGTATACTTAGATTATGTCTTAGTCTGTTTTCTGTTGCTACAACAAAATACCCAAGTTTGGGTAATTTAAAAAGAAAAGACCTCATGGTTTTGGAAGCTGTGTCGTTACATCAAGCGATGACTATATGTTGCTTCTACTCATGATGAAGGTACACGCAGGATTGCCAGCAACAAGGGGTGGCTTTACAACAACCCACTTTCCTGGTAACTAACCCAGTCCCACTAGAGTAAGTTCTCACTATTTGAAGAAAAGCTTAACCCATCCACAAGCACTCCAACCCCACAACCCAATGCCTCCTACTAGACCCCACCTCCCAGCACTTCTACACTGAGAATTAAGGCTTGACTTGAGTTTTGATGAGAACAGACCACATTCAAACCATAGCAGGTGACAAAAAGATTCCTGCAGGTTGAATGTGGAGCTCTGCTCTCTGGGCCAGAGAGCTCCTCAGTGTGGAATGCCTGCCTATGGTCTCCTGCTCATGATCCCTACCCTGCAGGGTGGCCCTTCATGTCCTATAATATCTCTTTGCTGCATCAGCTTTACCACCATCTCCTCACCCAATGTATAGGTGATTCCAATTGATTTTTACTGTCTTAAATAAATATTTTAATCATCAGAGGTAGCTCTTACACTGCTCCTGCTTCCCAGTGGCCCTACGTGTTGACAGTTTTTCTTTTTTAAAATTGTTTTCTATTTTATTTTTTTAGTGGTAGATGGACACAATGCCTTTATTTATTTATTTTTCATGTGGTGCTGAGAATCGAACTCAGTGCCTCACGCGTACTAGGCAAGTGCTCTACCACTGAGCCACAATGCCAGCTCTCTCTCTC
Organism: Spermophilus citellus; assembly: GCF_964194105.1. Taxonomy (NCBI): domain Eukaryota; kingdom Metazoa; phylum Chordata; class Mammalia; order Rodentia; family Sciuridae; genus Spermophilus; species Spermophilus citellus. The sequence continues at coordinate 71,781,873 of NC_138182.1, read as the reverse complement.
TCTCTCTCTCTCTCTCTCTCTCTCTCTCTCTCCTCCCTTCCTCTCTCTCAAACAGGGAATGAACCCAGGGCTTTGGGAATGTGAGGCAGGCTGCTTTGCTGGTGAGCTACATCTCAGCCCCTACAGTATTTCTTTTTTTTTTTTTAATTTTTTTAAAATATTTATTTTTCAGTTTTCAGTGGGCACAACATCTTTATTTTATTTGTATGTGATGCTGAGGCTCGAACCCAGTGCCCCGCGCATGCCAGGCAAGAGCGTTACCGCTTGAGCCACATCCCCAGCCTCCTACAGTATTTCTTAAGTGACAGTTACTGTTTTATGCTGAGTACAAAGGCACTGTGTGTTTATACTGGAAAACCTGAGAAATATAGCCAGTACTTTTACTATCCAAAATAACTACTCTCAATCTTTTTAAAATTTATTTTAACTCACACATAAAAATTATACATATTAAAGGGGTGCCATGTAATGTTTTGATGCTTGTATATATTGTATAATGTTTAAATCAGGTTAAACGTGTGTATCTCCTCAAATACTTATCATTTCTTTCTGGTGAAAACTTTCAAATACTTTCTTCTTGCTTTTCAAAATGCATAGACTCTTATTGTTTTATATAGTCATTCTACTGTGCCACCGCACATCAGCCGTGCTTACTCCTAATTTTAACCCAGTACCCATTGATTGACCACACACACACACACACACACACACACACACACACATACCCACATACATGCAGATTATATATATACAAATCAGATATATACAGATTGTATGTGTGTGTGTTTATATACATATAATACATAAAGATAAAGTATACATTGAATATGCGATTGAATCTGTTTTTCCACTTAACATTATACTAAGAATATTTCCTTGGGTTGGAAATGTGACTCGGTGATAGAGCACCTGCCTAGCATGATCAAGGCTCTGGGTTTGAGCTCCACTACTGCCAAAAACAATAAAAAATAAAAATATTTTTCTTTTATTTCTTGAGACCATGATCTCTTGGTCCTATTGCATTATGATCCTTCTTATTATGCCATAATTTATTGAGCCTCCTCCTTATTTGGGGACTTCTAACTTGACATATGGTGTTTTCAGAAGGGTTAGACCATTTTGTCTACCAATTCACCCTATAAAAGGTGCCCGATGAAATATGGTTATTTAAAAATAGTCACATTATGTAGAGTTTAAATACCTCATGAGTAGTGCATAGTGTATACTTTTTTACTGTCAATAAGTTGCACAGATTTATTTCTAGCTTTGTGTGCCTTCTGAATATGGTTTCATTTGCACCACAAATCCTTCACCCTGCCCTGGTCCAGATACAATGGCACACTTAATCAACCATCTGAGCACAATTTATATTTGTGGCACTATTTATGGCATTTGAGTGTTGTCATCAAAAGATTTATACTTTGTCTTAAAAATGTTACAAAGCAAAGGTTTCGGCATAATTAGCAAATCATGGATTTTCCACGTTCTGGGAAATGATCGACTGCTAACCAGGACAGAGGTCAAGATGTCTGTGATGGTTTGTTCGTGTGTCAGCTTGACTGGGCTAAGGACGACCCAGATAACTGGTAAACATTATTTCTGGGTGTATTTGTGAGGGTGTTTATTAAAGAAACTAATATTTCAATTGTAAGACCAAATAAAGTAGATCTGTCCTTGACTTCCCATTACTATATCAAAAATCTAAGAAAATCAGCTTACAAAGAAAAAATTGTGAACTTAAAGATAAAAAAATTATTTTGGTCCACAGTTTGAGAGGTTTCAGTCCATGATCTCTTGGTCCTATTGCTTCGTGGTGAAGTAGAACCTCTTACCTCATGACCAGGGAGCAAAAAAGAAAGAGAAGGGTTTTGGTCTCACAATCCCCTTTGGAGGCATGACCCCCCCATAACCCATAGACCCCAATCAGCCCTACCTCTAAAAGTTCCTACCAACTTCCATTAGCTCCAATCTGGGTGCCAAGCTTTTAACATACAGGCTTGGGCAGGGGAGATGCTCTTAATATCCAAGCTATTCTGGCTCTCATCAGTGTTAAAAAGAACAATCCAATCTGTTACTACAAAAGACCTATAAAAATAGGGCCCAGAAATGAAACCACCATTTGAGCCAGCTATCCCACTCCTCATTTAATACCAAAAGGACTTAAAAACAGCATACTACAGGGACACAGCCACATCAATGTGGAACCAACTTAGATGCCCTTCAGTAGATGGATAAAAAAATGTGGTATATATACACAATAGAATATTACTGAGCATTAAAAGAGAATAAAATCATGGCATTTGCAGGTAAATGGATGGAGTTAGAGAACATAATGCTAAGTGAAGTAAGACAGTCCCCAAAAACCAAATGCCAAATATTTTCTCTGATATAAGGATGCTGATATATATAATAGGGATGGGGGGAGCATGGGAGGAATAGTCAAACTTTAGATAGGGCAAAGGGGAGGGAGGGGAAGAGAAGGGGCATGGTGGTAGGAAATACGGTGGAATGAGATGGACATCATTACCCTAAGTACATGTATGAAGACATGAATGGTGTGACTCTACTTTGTGCACAACCAGAGACATGAAAAATTATAATCTATATGTGTAATATGAATTGAATTGCATTCTGATATCATATATAACAAATTAGAATAAATAAAATTTAAAAAAATAGGGCCCAAAAGCCACAACAAAAAAGGCAGAAGAAGGCAAATTATTTCTCTCCTTTTCCTGGAGCTAGGATATCTGTGTTCTCTTGCCCTTGGATATCAGGTCTCTTTGTTCTCAGAACTTCAGACACCAGGACTTACACCACCAACCCTCTCCTAGCCCAAGGCTCTCCGGCTTTGGCCCTGTATTGGGACTTCCCTGGTTCTTAGGCTTGGATTGAACTATACCACTGACTTTCCTAGTTCTCTGACTTGTAGACAGCCATCAGACATCAGAAGATCTCTTGGCCTCCATAATCATATGAACCAAAACTTCAGACATCTTCACATATCCTTTTGGTTCAGTTTCTTTGGAGAACTCTAATACAATGCCTTCACCTGCCTTAAACTAACCTTAGAACTTGATGTAAGATGGTATTACCTGGTTCCACCATTGTCCAGAACTATGAAGGCTCAGCCAGAGGATATGTCTCTCTCACTTGTCCAGAGCGTTCAAAGAGCTGGCACCACCAACACTCTGGCTTCTTCTCCTGGATCACTTTAGCCTTTGTTCAGACTGAGCCCAGACTTCCTTTCCAACTATGTCATATGGTTGAAGTTCTGTTCATGGCCTAGTGACCATGTGGCTTTCTTGGCTGTTTTCTACAAAGTTGCTTAAGTGTTACATTTTATTAACTCAGAAAGGTCCACAGTTCCACCTGAGTGATATCAACTCAATCTCAGCATATACTGACCATTCTAGATTCTTAGCTTTAGTACCTTTGCTGAAGGTTCTGTTAACTCACCTGCATCTCACGCCTGTACTGTACTCTCTGTCTCAGTAACTACTCTTGGCTGCAAATAGACAGCCAGGAGTTCAGTCTCAGTAAACCAGTATATGTCTCGGTAAGTCAGTCAGTCATGTTTTTTTTGACCTTCCGTTTCTTTATCTGTGAAATGGGAATAGTGCTTTCTCATGTGGATGTACCCAGGGTTTGGCACATAAGGGTTCAAATAACAGTTTATTGGTATATAGGTTTTTCTCTACTTTAAGACATTTTTCTAATTTAAAAATTATAATTTTAGGGAAAGGGACAAGACATTTCCTTAATAAACATTGAAGTCCTTTAACTAAATCTTTCAGGAAATTTTCATTTACATTTCTAACAATAGCAACAAACAATTCCACGGCATATCTAAAGATGAACTTACAGTCCCCAAAGATATGAGAGGTACTCGGTTATCAACAGAAAGAAGACCTCACACGCATTGTGGCTTCTCAGTAGAGGTGGGCCAGCGTGACAGGCACAGCCATGTAACAGATCCCTGACACAGCCCCCCAGCTTGTATTCCTGGGTGGGCATATAGAAGGTGCACAGCCAAGACCAGCTGAACAGAGGAGACTCAAGGCAGAGCTCACTTCCTCAAGCCAATTTTGTCCTCAGGCCTCACAGTGTTAACAAGCCTGCTATGGGTTCCTTGAACTGCTTCTAAGAAGTCAGTTCCTCGAAGCTCATCTCTGATTTATCCCCTGCAGTTTCTGAGGCACAGACATAGAGGCAAACAGAAACAATCCCCACGCAGCTTCCTCATAAGGAGCTCTTCATACAAAGTTGAAACTGAGTTCCTTTTGTCCCTGCTTCACAATACAAATCACATTACAAAGAAAAATTGCAGACTTTCTGTGCCTTAATTACAACATACCCAGTTTCTGCCACATGATGTGGTGTAGGCAAAATTATCATTGATTTTTTTTTTAATCATTGATTCTTAAAGTAATGCTTGAGGCCACGTGGTCACCTAAAAAAAAGTGCACATCAATTTACAGAATCATCCACTCACTATAAAAGGAAGGCTATGCCAATAACCCAAATTTCCCTGAGGCCACAAGATAAACAGACTCTATACAAGGAGCAGTTATTTTAGATCAGTCTCCCAGCCCCCACATTTAGAAAACATTTTTTTTAAACAGAGCTCATTTCATGTAAATAAAAATCCACCATAACCCTACCACTAGGAAAAACACTATTAGTGTTTTAGTGATTGTAAATCATGTCAGGCCCTTCCCTGGGCATATATGTGCAAAAACAACTATTTATTTAATTATTTAGTGCCTTCTTTGTTCAGGGCCCTATGCTATGCACCACAGAAAACAAATAGCAATAAATCAAATAGCAAGGGCCCGCCTAGGGGAGCTTATGTTCTATCAAGGAGAGACCAACCACACACAAATAAACATACATGTCAAATGTTATACAATAATATTAAGAAGAAAATTAAGTAAAGGAAGAAGATAGCAGTATGACATTGGAATATGCTAATTTCGACAAACAGCCAGCTCTGTCAAAAATTATTTATCAGACATTTATCCTATGCAAGTCTTATAAAGTATGGCATTTTCAGACCTAGAACTAGAATTAAAATTAGCAATTTAATGACCTTAACATGGACAATAATCAAAGCAAAATCAAATACTAAGACAGCACTCAACATTTTTGTATACTTAGTTTTGTTTTTCTTTCACACTCAGTGTATGAACGGTGAATTTAAATTACATAAGTAACAGATTATTGTATTCTTCTTGCAAATGATCAAAAACTATAGCTAAAACAAATCTTACATATATAAATAGCATGTCTCCCATTTATTATCTCAGACTAAGTAACCATTATCATCAGTCATTCTTCTTCTAGAGAAAATCTAAACCTTTTCAACAATGCATATTCATATAAACATAGCAGTATATTGCATTGAATCACCAAAATAACATAACCAAGCCAAGGGCCAAGGTGCTCACCTGTAATCCCAGTTACTCAGGTGGCTGAGGCAAGAGCTTATAAGTTCCAGGCCAGCCTGGGCAATTCAACAAGACTCATCTTAAGACAAAAACAAAAACAAAAACAAAATTTATACTCTGCTAGAAAATATTTTTTCTATTTTCATGCCTGTATCCCATTCCTTCTAACTTTTGCATAGTGTTCCACAGTCAGGAACTTCCATGTATTTAACTCTTTCATTCTTGATAAATATAATGTGATTTCCAATTTTCATTATTAAAAGATAGGATGGCAATTAACATCTGCATACTTAACTTTTTATGTTCATGTGATTATGGCCCTATGGGTGATAATATGGAGAAAAACTACTGGACCATAGGACTTTACATTTTAATATATGCTATCTAATGATTTTATCTATTAAAACACTGTGTATCCTTTGCAAAATTAGAACCACAATATAGGTATCTTGAGGCTACATTTTCTCCCACCTCACAAAATACTATGAACATTTATCAGTTTATCTATAGGTCCTGTAAAAAATACTCATAGAGGCATATGATTCCACTTCATTGGTTCCATTATAGTGTTTGCAACTACTTCTCTACTGTTGAATATTTCAACTATATCCAATTTATGTCTATGAATCTTGTGTATACATAGGTGTAATTTCCTGATACCATATTCCTTGAAGTTTAATACTGGGCCAAAGGGGATGGACAAGTTGAGGACATCTTATACAAGACTTGCCAAATGGCCCTCTGGAAAGACAATTCCAACAGCAGAGTATGGGAATAATCACATTCATTTATAGAGCATCCAGGGTGTTCCTCCAGTTTTACTCAATTGTGAAAGTTTCTGTGAAGGTGGAAAACTCTCTACCTGGGCAGGGGCCCTGCAGCATGATGTACCCAACATGGCAGGGTGCTATGAGAATGCACAGATTGGCAAGCCCTGGCTTCCCACTTATGACTGGGGCCCTTGAGGCACGACTTGTCTGCATGCCCCAGTTCCCTCAAATGTAAAGTGGGGATGGTACCATACCCTATTGAGTGTTTGTGTGGAATAAATGAGCTAAAGTTTTTTGCACAACACCTAGTTCCGTTCTCATATAAATATTAGCAACAAGTTATTATACTGTTGCTGTTTCCATGCTTACTTTTAGAAGCAAAAATGTCCAAAATTCCTTATTCATCTTACTTATTGACTACTTTCTATGAAGTAAGTAAGTAGACAGTATTTTCATCCATGTGACAAATTTATTGGAGAATTTATTAGGAAGATTGTTCAATAAAAGATTGCTTTGTTTTGTCAGCAGAGGGATTATATAGTCATTCTATGGTATCTGCAGGTTTCAGATTGGTTTTAGAACCATTAAGATACCAAAATCCACAGGCACTCAAGTCCTTATATAAAATGGGGTAGTATATAACTTATGGGGTTACATATAATGTGTGTAAAATGGAGTTACATATAACTTATGGACATCTTCCTGAATAACTGAAATAATCTCTAAATGATTATAATACCTAATACAAGTAAGTGCTGTGTAACTAGCTATTATAATATTTAGAAAATAATGACATGGGTAAAAGACAGTACATGTTCAACACAGATGCAATGAGTTACAAGTACTTTTTTCCAAATATATTTGATCCAACTGTATGATCATGTATCTGCCTTTTGGCCTTTGTTCTGAGTAAATGTTCAATTAGAATAATACTGATACTATTGGCATATGAATTTAGTATATTGATTTTATTGTCATTTTAATGTTTTTTATTAACCTTACTTTGGGAATATATAAAATCTTATGAGTAAGTAATCTCATCATTGAAACAGATGTAGAGGGCTCAGGAAAAGGGGTCAAAAGCAGAAAAATGTAACCAAACTTCAAAGAATATCAAATAAGAGCAGACAGAGCCAATTTTTATAACATGTGTCTATGTAAATTCAGAAAAGCTCAAAATGAGAGGAAGAGCTTGAGTCTCTTTAGTCTTTGCTTTGTTGAGTACTGGAGCAAATAAGTGGAAAAATTTGATTTTAAGGAGAAATGGAAAACTAGCATGAATTTTGCATCAACAGCATTCCAGGCATTATTATTCCAGGCATTAGGTTACTATAATGTTTTTCTTAATCCACACAAAATAATTGTTCAGTTGACCCTCGATTTTTAGAAAAGGCTGAGTCCAGAAGGGTTCCCTCCCAGGTGACTGTAACCACCACCCTCCTTCCCAGGAGGCACAGTGAGCAGCCAACAGTGGCATCTCCTATACATGTCCCTTATCCCAGGGTTGATGAGCAGGCAGACAAGGTGAGGGCTCTCTTCAAGAGATCTAAAGCCGAGTGATCATCCTCTTGGCTCAAAAGAAGTGAGATCATCGTGCTATTTCAATAAATAATATGAAGGAATGAGGTGTTACATCACAAGGCAACATGTGACACAAAAATACACACACACACACACACACACACACACACACACACACACACACACTGATCATGCCTAGAATTTATCCTGAATAACTAACTTACCAAAACGAAATTTAGATATCTTCTTGCAAGACTATCCATACAAGAGTACAGCTCGAATGTCTGAGCATCACATAAATTATAAAATAACATAGTCCTAAAAATAAAAACAAAATAAAATAGAAATCAGAACCAGCTATATAATTTGCAGGTCCCACTACCAAATGAAAATATTGTGTACTTTGTTCAAAATTATTAAGAATTTTGAGATGGTAACTACAGAGCATTAAGGCAGGCGACCTTCTAAGCATGGAGCCCTCTGTGACTTCATTTAGCCATTCCTAATAGACAAACTGAGTAATATATTACATGGTAAGCAGAATAGATGAATAAATGCAGCATGATTATAATTACACAAAATAAATATGCACATGTAAAAAATCTGGGAATGTACTTTAAATAACTAAAATAGCTATGTTAAGGTGGTTAGATCATGGAGTTGTGGCAAACTCCTCCATGATATTTTCATTCTGTTACTTTTGTGATAAAAAGTTTATTTTTAGTAAAACAGGATAGGAATCTATGTTTGTAGAAAGAGGATAATGAGCAAGACTAGAAAGATGGGTGAATGAGGTATGTGGTCTTGCAGATCTGTGTGTGGATCCACAGCCAGATCTCCTGCTGTCCTCACTGGGGTTAACTGCAGTGTAGTCGTCTGTGACCACAGGAAGACACCTCATTCAGACACTTTTCTGTACATGACTGCCATAGTTGGGGAGCTTCCTTGTCTGTTTTGGTTCTCAGGGATCTCCCTGGCCCAGGTATCTCTCTGAGCCTGTGTCTCACACTGCCCTGTGCTTTATACCATCTGCATCCGGTTTCCTTAATATTTACCTTGGAGCAGCCAGCCTCTTATCACTGCAGTTGTACGAAGCTGACAACCTGAGAACACTGTGAGGGGTCCCAGCCTGGGCAGACCTGGGTGTGGAGCTGCTGCCAAATGAGAGATGTAAACTGGACCTTAGAGCCAGTCAGCCCTGATACCCAGGACCATCTCCAAATGTCAGAAAAGTCAGAGAGGAAAAACAAACACACAGTCTGTTGAGAGCAATGCAAAACAAAACTGAATAGTGCCAAAAGCTGTGGGGATGCTTATTTTTGCCAGGTACCAAGTTTAGAATCCTGGAGGGCTCACTAAATAGCCTTATAACATGGGTGGGATGTTTCACATCAATCCAGCCTTCTCCGGAGGATTCTTCAGGATTGCTTCCTCCTATAGATGTTGGCCTTAGATGCTTTAAGAAATTAATACCATAGAAACTGCTGATAAACTACACAGTTGGAGGCTTACTTGGACTTTATGTGTGATGCAATTTTCAACCACATACTTCACAGGGCAAATCCAACATAACCAACCATACAGACTCAGTCCTGCTACTTCCTAACATCTGACAGGTAGGTTCACCACTCTGTTCAGTCAGAACTGTTAAAAAAAAATAAATAAACTTGCTTAAGATCACATGGAGTGACTTGGAGAGCCAGAGCTCAGACCCCAGGCTCTGAAAATTGTGTCCATCCAAACGAACAGCCATCTCTGCCTACAGGATATTTGAATGCTGTCACTTCTCAGCACGTAGCCTCACGTTCTTCTCGAATGAGTGTTTATGTAATATTCTCGTTCCTTTTCCCTGCCTCAGGTACCACCTCTCTTGACGTTAGACATTCAAGCCCTGTTTGAACACTTGCTTCCTCTGTACCCATCCACATCCAGCTCATGCCGGCTGAACACTCATCATGCCAACTGGTTCTGTTCCTGACCTCTCTCACAAGGCATGGAGATGTTCCTGGTCAAACCGGTTGGCTCTTCATGGGAGCCACTTCCAGATTTAACCCCACATCATCAATGCATTTCACTTAGTCTTTAGTTAGGTCTGAAGTCATATAATGAATGATGGATTTCCATCATTCATTAAGAAATTGCTAAAGCAATAAAATAATAGAGTAACCTTTCATCACACATTTTTGAAAAGCAGTTGTATTTCCCACTTTGGGTTTCTTCAGGCTCACCATTATCGAATCACAAACCTCTTCATTGTATAGACAATAAAAACTGAGGAACAAATAAACTTTGTGACGTCCTAAGGAGAAGACAGTTAACAAGCACCAGGGCTCCTGAAAGCTCTGGTTAAAACCTGCACTGCATCATGCCTCATCCAGGATATTTTTCTTTATTCCAGCACCAACACAGGGATATTATGTACTCAATATTTACTGAAACATACAATAGCATTTCTTCTTTTGCAGTTTTTAAGCTGAATTGTGGTGTTTGGTCATAAAAGTTTTCCAATGTAAATGCATAGAGTTTTGCAAGATAGTTCCATAAATGTTTTAACTTCTCTTATTGATATTGTTTATTCCCTTGGCCTATCTCAATTATGGTATTTGTGATTTACCCCCAATTTCACTGGTTACTATCTAGAAGTTTATCTGTATTATCTTTCAAAGAACTAGTTTTGGATCTGTTGGTTCTTTTTTTCTGCATTCTAGTTTATTTCTGTAATTATCTTTATTTTTTCTTGGTTTTCTCTTGATTTTTTGTTTTCCTTTTCTTACTTTTTGAGTTGAATACTTTATTCACTTACTTTTTTTTTTAGTTCTAAATAAATATATGTGCTAAGATGATGCATGTGCCCCTGGTTACAACTTTAACAAATTCTTCTATTTTGACATATAATGTTTTAATCATCATTATTAGATAGGTATTTGAGAGTTGTTGGATTATTTTTTTCTGAACCATATGTGGTTTCAGAAAAAAAAAAATGTTGTCATTTCCAAGTAGCAAACATTCATTTTGATTCTACTTGCGTTAAAAATGTGTGGTCAGATATCATGGATTAAGTTATTTTAACTTTTATTAATTTATGCGTCTAAATAAAAGACTGTGCATTGTCTGTTACAGTACTATGATGTTAAACATGTGATTGTGACAACAACCTAGTTAATTAGATTCTTCTGACCCTGCATGCTTACTATGGTTTGTATGCTGTTTGTCTCTGAAAAGCCCCTACGTGGGAAGCATGTTCCCTAGTGTGATGATACTGAACAGTGGTGGGATATTTAAGTGGTGGGATCTAGTGGGAAGTGTTTGTGTCATGATCATCCTCTCGAAGGGATTAGTGCTTATCTCATGAGTAAGTTAGCTCTCGCACGAGTAGATTAATTCCCATGATGGTGGGTTACTATAAAAAAGCAAGCCTGACTTCACCTAGTCTCTTCCTCTCTCACCATGTGAGATCTTCCACACATGCTGCTCATGGCCTGACCTACAACTCCTGCCATGTGACACCATGTTATGACACAGTAGGAGGCCCTTTCCAGATGTGGCTGCTAATCCTGAACTTTGAACCTCTAAAATTCTGGCTAGGTAAGCCTCTTTTCTTTACAAATTACCCAAACTCATGTATTTTGTTATAGCAACACAAAAATGGACTAAAACTATGCTCTTACTATTAGTCTACTTGCTCTGCTATAGTTGAAAGATAAATTTAAGTTTTCTGTTACTATTCTATTTCTTTTTATTTCTCTTTGAATTTCCTGAAGTTTTTGATTTATGTATTTTTATGGTATTTTTTCTGCATAAAGATTAAAGATATTTCATTATTGTACACTGTTTTGTTATTTTTTAAGTGTTTCTCTTTATCTCAATTAATAGATCTTGCCTTGAATTCAATCTTATCTGGTATTAATATCACCATCTCAGTGTCTCTTTTCCCTATAATTCACTTGATCATCCAAAGACAATGTATTTAGATCTGTATCTTATGTAATAATCTGCAGTTTGAATTTAGCATTTTATTTATTTTAGTACTTTTCTTTTTAATAGGCAAATTTATCCTATTGATACTTTAAACCTATTTTGGGATTAAATTCTCTGAGTCTGCATTAGCTTGGGGAAGGTCAATAACAAAAAAATTAAAATGAATACATAATTTATTCCCATACTTATAATTTTATGACAAAAAGTAACTGGGATGGGTGAGGTTTCATAGGATGCCAAGAGAGGTTTCACCAAGGAAATACTATTTTAGCTGGCTCGATAAATTTGACAAATACATTGTGGACACTTCCTGAATACTGGGCATAAGATTATGGCCAATGTCTCTCTGCCCTTTATATACTAATGGGTCCATGGTACATGCCCTTTATTTTTATTTTTTTAAATATTTATTTTTTTAGGTGTAGATGGGAACAACACAATGCCTTTATTTTTATGTGGTGCTGAGGATTGAACCTGAGTCCTGCCTGTGCTAGGCTGAGCCACAATGCCTGCCCCTGGTACATGCCCTTTATGTACTAATGATAAGAGTTCTGTGCTAAGACAGAAGCAACTGCCAAATAAGAACCTTCAGAGCAGAAGGAGTGTCATGTGCAAAGATCCTGAGATGGGGGGTGGGTAAAAAAGGTCACAGATTGGAGAGCAGAGAGAGGAGAGAGTGGCAAAAGATGGGTTAGGAAGGGAGTCAGGGTCCAGGTTACAGAGGGGCTAGTCAGCATGGAAAACAGCAACTTTTGTTCTAATGATACTGGAAAACATTGGGTCCAATTGATCCTTAAGAAAGATCACTTTGGTTTCCCTTTGAGCTCAGCAAGTGTGAAGGCAGAAGGTTCAGGCAGAGAGCTTTGGAATCATTTCAGGTGAAAACTGAAAGTAGTTTGAAATCCGGTTGTAAACATAAGGATGGTGACAAGTAAAAAGATTTATGCACATATTGATTAATTTTACTGGGAGATTGAAAAGATATGGAGAGGAATCAAGGATGGAAAAAGTGATCTCTGAAACCCGCTACTAAGCAAATGGGCATCGGTGCTTCAGAATGAGACAGGGCAGGCGGCAGAAGTCCTGGAAATGCGACCCACGGCTTCGCCAGAGTCAGAACTGAGCGTTCTGTCTTTACACTGGCTTTTCACTCTGGTTCTGCCTTTTCCAATGCAATCCTTGTTTTTCTTCCTCTAAGCATTCCAAATTTGGGAGGTTTACATTCTGCTTTTGAGAACAGCAGCAAAGTCAAAATTATGCAGAGAAGACAACCCTAATTTTTTTAAATATTCTATTCTTAAGGTGGAATGAAAAATCAACATGGGGATATAGTCTATTTTTTTTTTTTTTTTAGAGAGAGAGAGAGAGAGAATTTTTTTAATATTTATTTTTTTAGTTTTCGGCGGACACAACATCTTTGTATGTGGTGCTGAGGATCGAACCCGGGCCGCGCGCATGCCAGACGAGTGCGCTGCCACTTGAGCCACATCCCCAGCCCAATAGTCTATGTTTTTAACATCAAATAAAATTTAATTTGTATGAGAGAATAAACATATTGTGATTTGTATGTATATTCATGCTTATTTTTATATTTATACCTCCATCTTTTCAAGTGTTTTCTTTTTTTTTTTGCAATCTAAAAAAGTTTAATGCTTTTTTATTAAATCAGTACAACAGAAGATCCCATTTTTTACAACTTTAAATTAGCAACACATTCCTAACTATGATTTTTAAAAACCATTATAATTTTTCTTCATTTTGAAATCAGAACCTTTAGATATAAAAATGCAATTTACAGCTTAATTTTTGTTCTTTTTATGAGAGAGCTACGTGTCTCTCACGTTTTGTTTACTTACTATTCAGGCAAACTCTTCTTTTGCAAGTACTTAGACCAAAGAGCTGGAAGATTTTAAACTATAATAAACGGGAAAATAATCAAGTGTTTTCAACATTATTGGTGACCTTAAAAGTAGTGACTCCTGCAAAAAAAAAAAAAATCAGATTGATGAGGTCACAGATGATCAGAATCCATTCCTAATACAATTACAGACCCATTAAAAATCAATACAAATAGAAACCTTCATTTAGTGAGTTGAAATTCTCACTCTCTCAAGTTATCAAGTAATACCATCTGTCTAAACCAAGGTTCATGGAGGCCAGTGGAAGACATTTATTAAGAGATCTGTTGAAAGGAAGTGACTCACCTGAGTGTGGGCCTGGCTAAGCATATCTGAAATCCGGAGGGTGGCTGGGCAACCTGAGCACTGGCTAGCCTGCTGTCCGTGGTAGATGTTCTTCTTCCTCAGGAAAGCATCAACTCTGCCTTTAGGACCTTAAAACTGTCTGAATTCGGCCCTCCCACACTATTTAAGATCATCTCCCTTATTTAAGGTCAACTGCTTTTGGACTTTAATCATATATGCACAATACCTTCAAATCAAGGTTGAGGTTAGTGTGGGATTAATTAACAGAGATGGTCATCTCACCAAGTTGGACACCAGAAAAACCACCATACTTTCCCAAGTATGACTCTAGGGGGGTCTTCAGTGGTGCTGAGCTGGAATCTGTGCCCTCACATGTCTTACTGGCGCCCCTGACCCTTTTGGTGCTGGGGATATGACCCAGGCCTTGGCACCGCTAGGCAACTGCTATACCACTGACATATGCCACCAGCCCGTCCCCTGGTTTTCTAACTCAGAAGTTACTGTTCCTTCCAAAAGTTCTGACCAAGACCTTATGACTCATTGTCCCCGTAGGAGTACAAGACCAAAACTTGGTTAAGAATAGAGATGGATGTCAGGGAAAATGTGACAAAGCTGTGTGTTAAAAAGCTAATGTAAAAATAATCATCTGATTCTTCTCACCACCCTCTGTAGTCAACTTTGCAGCTAAAGAATGAAAAGATAATTTTCTCTCCTTCATTTCCTTCTCCCAGCAAGTATAATCTTGTACAGTTAATGTTTTTTTTAAGAGAGAGTGAGAGAGGAGAGAGAGAGAGAGAATTTTTAATATTTATTTTTTAGTTCTCGGCGGACACAACATCTTTTGTTGGTATGTGGTGCTGAGGATGCCAGGCGAGCGCGCTACCGCTTGAGCCACATCCCCAGCCCCTACAGTTAATGTTTTAGATCTATGAACAACTATCTATATCTATCTTTCTATGAATATATTTAAATATGTATATTTAAAATATGTATAAAATATGTATATTTAAAATATTTAAATATAAATATATTGAAATATATTAATATATATAATATACATTTATAAATATATATATTCATATGTGTGTGTATGTGTGTGTGTATATATATATGTATATATATATACATATATATATATATATATATATATATATATATATATATATATTTCAAGGTTAAAAATAAAAGAGTTATTGCACAGTGAGAAGGGGTCAAACTGAGTCAATTCCTACCAGTGTTTTCTGTGTAAAATTTAAACAAGAGGTTGCACCTTAGCAGCCATAAGTATGGAGAGCCAACTAAGGATGGAAAGGTGGAAGGAGGTGAGTGCCAATGGTTTCAATGAGCAGTCAAACCAATGTCAGTCACTACAGGCCCCTAACCTTTTGGTTATGTACCAAAAGCATTTGGACCTCCCTGGTGGCAAGACAATGAGGATTCTTGTTATTCACAGGATAAGAAATGTGGCTCCTCAGACAAAAAAACAGCACCTACCATCATGTCTGTGCCCATCCTGCCTGCCTCAGCAGAATTATTATGTGAGTTAAATAAGGTAACACATCTATAAACAAGACATCAAAATAAGATATTTTAATAATAGCCTGCAGCAAAAAACCTTATATGCCACAGATATACAAGAAATGTGTGCTATGGTTTACTTGTGAGTTTTTGTCCTTTTTTTACATAAGAGCAAATGAATGAAATATTATTTGAAATAAAAATATTTGGAAAAAAGTAATGATAATTTTTTTCACAAAAAGAAATAACTGATGTTTACGAATTCACAATTTTCATCTAAATATGTATTTCCACTTAAACATTTTATAAAAGGGATAAAGCAAGGTGAAGAGATATTTTACAATGCTGTGCTAGTCTACCTCACTTGAAAAATATGGAAGTGACTTGAATAATTCATTTGGCCTCTTTTGTGAAAACCAGGAGAAAACTGTGGATTAGCCAGATAAGGAAACTAGGAAGAAGTTATGTTATGTCCCCAGTAAACCTTGAAAGGTCATGAAGGACCATCTCTCTGTTTCAGTCCAGCCTAAATCTAAACCACCCCTGAGAGATGAATGTTGGCCTAGCCACATTCATGCCACCTGCTCCTTATTAATCAAAAATGCCACTGGAGTCAAACGTGCCCTCTGGGACTCTGGAAGGCATTCTGCTTCATGACAACATATTTCCTTTGATCACAAAAGTGAAACATATTTATTCAAGTTGCAATAGCAGATTATAAATTCATGTGAACATTGAAAAATTGTCTCCAATATTCTTACATACCATAAAATAAACTTTATCTATGTGTAAAAGTTTTCCAGAGTTACTGAACTCTTGCATGTTACCATTTTTAGAAAGACTAAATGAATCTGGAGGTGATTATCACAATGATTAAACATAGAGGCCATCCCCTGATTGAATCTCCAGCTTCACCACTTGGCTGGGTAACCTTGTGCAAACTAATCATCCCCTCTTCATCAGAATTCCCTAGCCTATCAAGCCAGGGGCAAGGGCTTCAGTTTCTATACCTTATGATGCTTTGATATCTTGACCTCTTGCAGGCCATGAAGAGACTGTCCCTTCCAAGGCTAACTAATGCCTAGAGATAGCCAACCATTTAGCTGTCAGCTGGCCTTTCATATACACACCAACCAATTCAAAGCCTATGTCTCCAACAACCTTCTTTATCTAATTCTCACACACTAAACCAAAATTTCCCCTATTCTAAATCATGCCTGGAACAGGTACCAAAAATTGGGACACCTAATTCAGTCTACCATGAACTGAAAAATTTCAAAGAGTAGTCAATCCTAAATTTTCTCAACTCACCTACCCTACCACACTCATTCTTTCCCAGGAAAACCACAAGAAAGGTTCTGGAATGCATTCTCCTTGCTCCTCTGACTCCTGAATGACCCTAGTACTTCCCTGTGACACTGTGGCCCTGCATGTGATGGCAAACCTTCTCCTCTGAATCTGTAATAAACTTCTTTCCATGGCATTGACCTCTCTGTGTTGTCACTCAATCACCTCCAGAAATTCAGTCCTAGGGACAATTGAAGCAGGGGGTTATCAGCAGTTCCCACCTCTAGGTCCTATGTGAGGATTAAGCCATTTAATGCATGTGAAGCCCACAGGACAGAGCCTGGAGCATTGTAAGCCCCTCAGAGGGGAGCCATTGCTAACCTCTGCCTGCTGTTATTGCATCTCACAAGATGGAGAGTCCAGAATCAATCCTCACTTCCACTGTTCTCATCCATATTCTGTCCTTTCTCACCTTATAATCTCCCTTACTCCAATAGTCATGTTTTAAGTATTCTTCTTCCTCCTCTTTGACTCCTCCTAAGAGCCTATCACCAGGTAGAACAAGAGCAAGAGCGTCTGTGTCAGCTTTATGTTACTCTAAATAAAGTACTCAGTACCCAGAAGGCACTCAATACTAAACTATTATTATTAGCACCATCATTGCCCATTATACTAATACACTCTGCATTTCAAAAATACTACCTCAAACTGGTTTAGGCAAAAAATAAAACTTAAGAAAAAAAAACAGACCTCAGGAATGACTAAACTCCTAATGCCTTTAATATTCTCTCTCTCTCTCTCTCTCTCTCTCTCTCTCTCTCTCTCTCTCTCTCTTTCTCTCTGTATTTAACTCTTTGGCCAACTGTATTCTAATCATGGGAGGTCTTGAATGACAGAGGCTCCCTGGGAATGTCTGGGGAACTCAGACTGGCTCAGGTTGGCTCAGGTGCCCAGCTCTGTCCAATCCCCACAGCCTGGGCATGGGATTTGAGGAAGGAGGTTAGCTCCTAATCATACCTGAATCCATAGTGCTCCTAAGGAAGAGGGGGTGCTATTGCAAACAGATAGAAGAGCTGCCAGTTACCACCACCATCTATGAAAGTATCTTTATAGACTTCAGCTCCTTTTGTTGAGTCATGCTTTCTTTATTCATCCATGCTCTTATTTCTTCATGCAGCAAATAATTAAATGTCTACCATGTGCCTTTCATTTCTATGATTCTATTCAAGGTGGAATCATAGAGATGGATAAAACATAGCCACCCAAGATTCTGAATTTTCTCTTACTCTTATAGCTAAAACAAATCCATCTACTTTTTTTAATGCCCAAATAGCTGGCCTTACTTTCTGCTCTGGATTTAATGCTGTTATCTAAACTGAAGTTGAAATTTAATCCCCATTGTGAGCATTAACAGGTGAAAATTTAATCCAATTATGATATTTGGAGGTGACATCCTTGTGAGGTGTCAAAGGTAAAATAATCCATAAGAGTGCGGCCCTAATCCAATGGGACTATAGCTTTATAAGAAGAGGGAGAAAGACCTCAACTAGGCTGCTCTGTCTTCCTATGTGATGTTCTATACCATCTCTGAACTCTACAGAGAGTCCCCACTAGCAAGAAGATCCTCATCAGAGACAACTGTCTGATCTTGAACTCCCCAGCTTTCAGAATCAAATAAACCTTTATTCTTTATAAATTACACGGATTGTGCTATTAAGCTATAGCAACAGGAAATGGACCAAGAAAAGCAGTTGTTGCTTTCACTGAGGCCACTTTGTCAAGGAAACGGTGACTTCTGATAGCCTTGGAACAGCTGCATCAGGTCATGGGATGACATAATTCAGTGAATCCTTCTACAAATGACGACTGGGCAAGTGTTAGCATAATCTCATGCTGAATGAGTGTTTGGAATGTGGAGAAGAGCCACTTATCAAAACATGGAGCCCAACTCCAAGATACACAAACAGCTGCAGAATCACATGGAGCTTGAAAGAGAAGTTATTCGAGAGCCCAGGCTATGAAGGCAAGTGGAGGTCAACCCTTGGCCTCCTTTCCACACACCTGCCCCAAGTCCATCCTAGGGCAACTTTCTCCACCCTTCTCAGGCTTCTCCCCACTATTTAGCAAATATTTCTTTTAGATTTAGAAATCTTCCCCCTAGCGCCAAGTCTTGCACTTGTTCCAAGAGAATACAGAGTCTCATGAGAAAGGGAATCTTGCAAACTAACACAGTGAGTGTGGCCTGGGTACAGTTGAATGCATTGCACAAATACTGGGGAACAAGGCACAGGGAGGCAGAAAATAACTCTGCCCGTGGGAGTTAAGTGACAATGAAAGATTGTTGGATACTCCCAAGAGTGGCGTTTGTGCCCCAAAATATTACTCAAAGGTTATTTCTGCTTCCAGAATTAATATTCATTTCATTTAGGTTACAAATTTTAAACTTTCCTTTAGTTTTTAATGCAATTTATGAATCTTATTATTTTATAAAATGAATAGTATGGCTCTAGCAAATTTCAGCAGTCCCTACTAAGGATATATTTACAACTTAATTAGATAATCATAAATAATTTAAACTTACTTATAAATATAAAGTATTTAATTCTCCTTTCAAGCACTGTAATTTAATAAGCAAAATCTTCCTGAGTGCTTAAAAAACCCCTACAAATCTAATAAACTTACGAATGTAATATTCTTAAATTATGTTAAATGTATGTCATTTTTTAAATATTTTATTGATTTTTTAAATATACGACAGCAGTGGAATGCATTATAATTCTTATTACACATATAGAGCACAATTTTTCGTATCTCTCTATATAAAGTATGTTCACTCCAATTCATGCCTTTATACATGTACTTTGTGGGGGTTTTTGGCATTAAAATTCTTAATACACATATATACCACAATTTTTCATATCTCTATTTGTATATAAAGTATGTTGACACCCAATTCAAGTCTTCATACATGTACTTCGTATAATGACGTCCATCAATGTGTGTCATTTTAGAAAGACCTTTATGTAAAGACTACAATGTAAAACAAACTAATGTGAGTTATTAGCACCACGCTCCAACCAGCTGAGCTAAACAGCCACAACTTACTGTGAGTTATTTAATAATATTAATAGACTTGTAAGGCTAATTTCTGACTCCAATTTATTTAAACAATACAAATATAGTTGGTCCACCACATCTGTGGGATTAACCAATTGTGGGTTAACCATTTGTGGAATTAACCAATTATAGATTGAATAGGCAGAATTAATATTATCAAAATGACCATACTACCAAAAGCACTATACAGATTTAATGCAATTCCAATCAAAATCCCAATAACATTCCTCATAGAAATAGAAAAAGCAGCCATGAAATTCATGTGGAAAAATAAGAGACCCAGAATAGCTAAAACAATTCTTAGCAGGAAGAGTGAAGCAGGTGGCATCACTATACCAGACTTTAAACTATACTATAGAGCAATAGTAACAAAAACACCATGGTATTGACACCAAAACAGACTGGTAGACCAATGGTACAGAATAGAGGATGCAGAGACTAATCTACAAAATTACAATTATCTTATATTAGACAAAGGTGCCAAAAACATACATTGGAGAAAAGATAGTAGCCTTTACAATAAATGGTGCTGGGAAAGCTGGAAATCCATATGCAGCAAAATGAAATTAAACCCCTATCTCTCACCATGCACAAAACTCAACTCAAAATGGATCAAGGACCTAGGAATAAAACCAGAGACCCTGTGTCTAATTGAAGAAAAAGTAGGCCCTAATCTCCATCATGTGGGATTAGGCCCCAACTTCCTTAATAAGACTCCTTTGGCACAAGAATTAAAATCAAGAATCAATAAATGGGATAGATTCAAACTAAATAGTTTCTTCTCAGCAAAAGAAATAATCTGTGAGGTGAATAGAGAGCCTATATCTTGGGAGCAAATTTTTACCCCTCACACATCAGATAGAGCACGAATCTCTAGGGTATATAAAGAACTCAAAATACTAAACACCAAAAAAACAATCAATAAATGGGCCAAGGACCTGAACAGACACCTCTCAGAAGATGATATATAATCAATCAACAAATATATGAAAAAAAAAGTTGATCATCACTAGCAATCAAAAATATTCAGGAAAAATAATTTCATCTATACTGAACATGAACAGATTTTTTTTGTCGGTATTCTCTAAGCAATACAACATAACAACTATTTACATAATTTTGCTTTATATTGAGCATTGTAATATAGAGATGATTGAAAGTATGTGGGAGGATGTATGCAAATACTGCACCATGGAAAAGACTTGCGCATAAGCAGATATTGGTATCCACAGGGAATTACTCTCTACTGGAGACTGAAGAATGACTATACTTAAAACACCAAATGTGCACAATTTATTTCTCAACATTAATCCATAAATCCCAAAAAGTTGATGGGTTTGATCTCTTCAATATTTCTATATTTAATTCAAAGCTTCTCCCAGAGGCCCAAGGTGCTTACCCTCTAAAAAGAATAATTATGTGATTACAACAATTTTGGATAACCAGCTTGTAAGGCTACCTAACATCCAGAGATACAGACCGAGACCAGAGCTCAGAGGTTCCACAAATCCAGACCTATTGTTCTGTGATACCAACCACAAAAAAAAAAAAAAAAAGGATTCTATATTTGATAGAAAGGAATGTCCATGGAGCCCACAATTTTGTGCCTAGGTTTGATTCATCTCCTTAACTAATTATTTTCATCATTCATGGATATCTATAACTGCCCATCAGGATACGACATTACTTAATTAAATTTTGTGTTTGATATCCTAATCAGTTAAGGATATACCTTCCACAGATAGAAGATTCTGATAAGGCCTTATGCAGAAGGAGGTATTTGGACTGGGCTTAGTGGGACCTCCTCACACCAACTGTCTAATACCTGTGCCTTCTTACTTTCCACTCTGCTGCAAGATCCCACTGTGATAGGCCCAGAGGGAAAATGGAGCCAACTGTGCCATCTCTCTCTAATCCCACTTTTGGTGACATCACATTGGTGGATTGGAATTAGCCATGGTTGCAAAGTGGAACTAGGCAGATGACATAAACAAGGGCTTTCAGGGAACTAGTTGTTCAACACTTATATTGGTGATGTCCCAGTGAGTCTTGCAATCTTCATGGTTAGGCTCTGGGTTCCAGGCTAATGGCTTGCTTATTCTCTCCTTCCCATAAAACTTAATCTATGTTAATCAAAGTGTTGTAGAGTTCTGTACTTCTTTCTTTGGCGGGAAAAGACTAAACTAATATTAAATAAACCGAGTCACATTACGACATTAGTGGCAGGTATTGACAGGCAAGCTGAGAAAGTTTTTCCCAGAGGATTGTGGGGAAATAATTACAACATTTTTTTAAATGTTACCCTTTATCTTTTCTAGTTGTTTTGACATTTAGCTTTCACAGAGCTTTACCTAATGTCTTTTTAGCCATTACTCTTTTGATCATAATCTTAAAATCCAACGTGCAAACTTATTGCCTATGTTTTCAAGAATGTTCTATGATCCCAACCACAAAAAAGATGGATTCTATATTTCATATAGAATATGAAAGTTTGATATTCTCCCTTGCTTCTCCCCTAGTGCAACTACTACTTGAGAACTGTATCATTTGGCCCTCACATTATTTGGCTAGCCCAGTATTTAACAAATAATTAACATTTAAAGAACTTTTCAATCCTTAGAAGTTGGGACATTTCCCATGTAACCCAGATTCCTGGCTTCCCTTGACAACTGACAGGCCTGAAAACTCATGACCCACATTCTCAAATGGCCAGTGGTCAACAATTAGCTAAGGTTGAGAAGTGGTCGTTTCTCTCTAAATGGGCTTCAGTTGGCTTCAGTTCACACAGTGTCCACCTAGCCAATTTCTTTCACTTACATGTACTCCCTGGAATGAATCTGGGGAATAAGTGTAATATTTCAGGTGGAATGGCAGGTCAATGGGCATGGTTCTGACCTAAGGGAGGCAGCTCCTAGCAACAGTTGCTAGGATGATAAAATTACAGCCCTTTCTAGGACTTTTCACTCAAGCGTCCTAAATCACCCTCCCAGGCCACAGATAAGATCTGCAGCTACTCAGTGCTTTCTCTTTATGCAGTTGGCACACTCTCTCTTCAGCAGAATTGCAGATGGCCTGGAGTGAAAGGGACTTGGGTAGTTAATCTGGTGGAGGATTCCCCCATTGCCTGAAATCCACACATCTTTGCCAGAGACTCCTAGGAGTCTCCAACCAGCTTAGACAGTCTCATTACCTGCCCCAAGCAGCCATTCCAAACCTTGAGGCCATTATCCTAAATCACAAAGGAACCTGACACTATATGATTATACCTGAAGTGTACAGCACTTTATCCTAGATGCCAATTGGCTGAGTAAAGGGATGTCCCTATGGCTTGTAAAACATTATTTATGGGTGTGTCTGTGAGAGTGTTTCTAGGAGGATTAGCATTTAAATCACCAGACTAAGTAAAGAAGATCCGTCCTCACCTATGTGGTGGACACCATCCAATCAGTTGTGAGCATGGGTGGGGAGAAAAAGACATCAAAGGTGAATTCTTGCAGCAGTCCCACTGCAGCAAACTATCGGGGTGGGGGGTGCCTCGACTTGTGTACATTGATACAGCAGGAGTGGGAGCCGTTTGTTGTAGGACAGGAGGGGTATATATACATTCCTCACAGCTCATCTTACTTAACATAAACTAGATGCAGCAGTCAACCAATAAGGAATCTCCACACTTAATGGCTCGCTGGCGTTACTTCACAAACCACTCCCTCTGGCAAAATGCCAGGCGCCATCCTGACTTGTTTACAGACCCTAACAAATTCTTTCTCTTTTTCCGCTTGAACAGGGGCATCCATCTCCTCCTGCCCTTCTACATCAGACCCTGGTTTTTCAGCCTTTGGATTCGAGGACTTAAAACAGCCGTCCACCATCTCCACCCCTCTTCCTCAGACTAAGAGTTACATCACCAGCTCCTCCAGTTCTGAGGCCTTTAGACTCTGAACAATGCTCCTGGCTCTCATGGATCTCCAGGTTGCAAATGAGAGACACTGGGAATTCTTGGTCTGTACAATTGCATGAACCAATTCCCATAGCAAATCCTCTCCCTGTCTGTATATATCTATTAGGTCTGTTTCTTTATACAGGCACATATCTCTTTTAATCCTCCCATTAAGACTGACTTATTTACATTATTGTTTCTTAACAAATGAGAACATAGAGACACAGAGAAGTTGTGTGCAGTAGCCAGGGTCACATAACTGCTAAAGAGTGGTAAAAAGTGATATTTTTCTGATTCAGATTTCAATACTCTTTTTCTTAAAACATCAGTCTGAGATCTATCACATTAAATAATTCAAAATATGTCTAGTTTCTTCTTTATACGATTGTATTTGTCAGATTTTAGTCACTGCGACCCAAATACTCAACAAGAACAACTCAGAGGAGGAAAGATCCCAAGAGGGGCTGGATTGTGGCTCAGTGGTGGAACGCCCGCCTGGCACATGAGGGGCCCTGGGTTCAATCCTCAGCACCATGTAAAAATAAATAAATAAAATTGTGTCTAACTACAACTAAAAATAAATATCAAAAAAAATATATATATATCCCAAGAGGCTGGTCCCGAGAGTAGGAAGAGAGACACTTGGTGCACAGCCACCCCAGCTCCCAGCTTCAGATCATCCTAAATATGGTGAGTATGTGGCTCATATGCACACCCACTAGAGTCCCATTTAAGCTATGGAGTAGGATCTGGCTTAGGGAAGAATTCTGCCACCTCCTGGGAACAGCATTTCGGGTTCAAATTGATAAATTAATCAGCATTCTTTAATCAGACCATTTAACAAATAGTAATAACAGTTGTGCCACCAGCTCTTTGCCACTGTGACAAATACCTGATAACAATAACTTAAAGGAGGGAAGAATTGTTTGGGCTTGCAGTTCCCGAGGTCCCAGTCCCTTGTCAGCTGGCTCTGATACTCTGGGCCTGAGATGAGGCAGGACATCATAACAGAAGGACAGGTGGTGGGAAGCTACTCAGCTCAGAGCAGGCAGGAAATTCAGGGGGGAAAAAGTGTCCAGGGCATGCCCCCAGTAACCTACTTCCACCAACTAGCCTCTGCCCCTATTACTTCCAAATAATGCCAATTATGGGGGTTAATCCACTGATAAGGTCAGAGCCCTCAGGATCCAATCACCTTCACAAAGGCCTCACCTCTGAACATGGCTGCTCTGGGGACCAAGCTTTCAACACACAAACCTGTGAGGGGGCATTTCAGATCCAAACCATGACATTTTATTGGGTACTTACCACTTGCAAGGCCCTATTATAAGCTTGCTATATATATTATCTCATTTGACCCTTACAACTCTAGAAAGCAAATATAACTCCCATTTTATAACGAGGACACTGGTGTTCACATACGTTAATGGAGGCACTCAACGTCAAACTGTGGGAGAGGAGTCTGTATTCTTACTCCAGCAACAAGCCTTCAGCACCCTCCTCTCACATGCCTCATTCTACAGCCTCTCACTTACTGACCCTCAGCACTAGAATCAAATGGAAGGAGATCCTGTCAAATGGTATTGGGGAACTGAGAAACACATTTCCTCAAATCCTAGTGAGTAATCACACACCAGGGAATTGGCAGATTCAGAGAGGAACCAGGAATTAAATCTCAGCGAATGAACCTTATTCCATCTGTAAGAAATGTGCCATGAGTACCACTGATAATAGTAAACTCAGTTGCTGTTGTAATGTGTTTATTATTTGGGCAAACGTCAGTGGGACAAATGGAGACCCAGAAGAAGAGATGCCAGTGGAAGTTATTACTTAAGTCATCACTAGAACTTTCATTTCTTAGCAGACTGACCTTTATAGTGTGTGTGTGTGTCTGTGTGTGTGTGTGATGGTGTGTGTGTACACACACACCATAAAGGACAATACTCCGATTTCAAGGAAAATTCTAATTTTGTAAGTCAGTCACCTGATGATTGTTTTTTAGTTCTTTTTATGCATTTGTTATTAATTGCTCTGAATAATGAGACCAAACCAGTATCTGCATATTTCATTGTGAGAAAAATCTATGTAGAAATGTCTGTGCCCTTTTTACAATGATGAAGACTTACTTGATAAAATGAGCATAAATACTAGCCTGCAATATCAATCCTACCCAATCACAATTAAACTATCCTATGTAAAAAGACTGTTTACTATGAAACCTTACCTCCCAAAGTATTATCATGTTTACATTTCTTGGTGGAGCCGCACATTAAAAAGTGTGATTCCTAAGTCTTCATTCTGTCAATAGAACATTCATGCTAGATGTTGTTTTTTATTTTTCGTTGTTGTTGTTGTTGTTGTTGTTTATATGTCTTGGAGCATCTTGTGAGATTGTTTGCTCATCCCATAATACAGTTTTATGTAGAAAGATTAAAAACTATGTAGTTTTTTTAAAATTATCAGTTACTTTGAAGGGGTAGAATGTCTTCTTGGTTGATAAGAGAATCTTTATAAATAAAGTTGAATTTTCAAATAAAAAATAGTATTCAGCCTGATATCAATAAAATGAACTTGAGGTCTTGAGATAGAGGACAAATGTGGGTTTCAATCTGAGCCCCAGCACTGACCCAATAAATGGCCTGAGGCCACCTACTCAATCTCTGAGCTGCACTTTTTTGGGGGGAAAATGAAGATAAAAATGTCAACTTCAAAAGCTGTTTAAAGTCTGAAAGCTCCCAGCTCAACCTATAGCTGATCTCAAGAGACACTTGCTGAATTTCCTCTTAGGTAGAAAATGGGAATATTCTGACGTCCTGGTCCTGTGCTGTCTGTGCCCTGGTCCCTCTTCCCTTGCTGCTGAGACCATGCTTCGTGTGTGTGAGAAGCTGATTCTTTCCCTGACTTTCATTTTCCACTGCTTACTTTAATTCTGCATGTTCAGGTCGGTACTTACTCCAAAGCAGTGAGTCCAATCCTCTCCTCAAACTGGCTGGCTGAAACGGAAAGTCCAAGCATGACTTCCTCTGAAAAACAAAGCTCGGAAACTGGAAAAGAAAACACTTGGAGAATTTTAACTAGAACAGGGGATGGAAAACTTGTTTTCCAATTTTGGAAACCATTCTGTCATAGAGACTTTAAATTTAGAACTGATCTCAGCTGTGGGGCAAGGAGGACTGCAGAACTCTGGCCACACAGATTCTGAGGAGCTGCCTGGGGAACAGGTATCATATGGATAGATTGCACTCTCATGGCAGGTACCTAGGAGGAAGCCCTAGTTCTAGGGAGGTCCACACTGAGGTCTTTAGAGATGATGAGCACCATGGCAGAAAACAAATATATCTATATATGAAAGCAAAGTGGCAAATGCTCAGTTTGGGGAACATGGGCAAGAGAAATAGGAGTGTTCTTTGTGTTCTTCTTGAAGGTGTTCTGTAGATTTCTTTAAAGGCTAAAAACGTCTTGGGAACATTTAAGCCCTGTTGGTAGGAATGCAAAAAAAAAAAAAAAAAAGTAAATAACCAAACATGGAATTACATTTGATCTTCTTGGTATACACCAAAGGAACCAAAAGCAGGGACCAGAACAGATATGTGTAAGCCCTTGTTCTTAGCAGCGTTGATCACAAATGGCAAAAGTGGAAGTAACATAAGAATCCACTGATGGATGAACAGATAAGCAAAATGTGAAATATCCATACAATGGAATATTATTCAGTCTTAAATATGAACTAAGTTCTGACACATACTGTGACCTGAATGAACCCGGAGGATTTTATGGTAAGTTAAATAAGCCAGTTACCAACGGACAACTATTATATGACTCTTATATGAGCTTCCTAGAGAAGTCAATTTCATAGACAAAGTGGTTGTCAGGGGCCGGGGAATGGAGAATGGGAAGATGCTGTTCAGTCCCTATGGAGTTTCAGACTTGCAAAATGAAAATTTCTGAAGACTAGTTGCACCACAATGTGAATGTCCTTAATGTTATGGAATGATACACTTAAAAGTGATTCGGATGCTAAATTTTATGCTGTGTTTTAACACAATTTAAAAATTTAAATATTTCAGCTGCTAGTTATTTCTTTATATATCTTCCTTGTCTTTTCAGAATATAAATCTCTTGGAGGCAGAAATCACGTCTTAAATCTATAGCATGATCCAAAGTCAGGGCTCAGAGACTGACCAGTACAGAGACCTTGCAAGAAAGAACTCTTGAGAGTGAGTGAGTGAGTGAGTGAGTGAGTGAACTCCTGACCTCAAAAGGGTTGCCTTTCTTTTTCTCTTATTAATTTACCCCACATCTATCACCTTGCTCTATAGAGAGTAAGTGCTTAGCAAACATTCATCTATGACAACAATAACCCAAATGGTCTTTCATCTTTTCTCTATCTCCTGATGGCAGCTCATGGGGACTCATAAACACTGGCGGAGTGGCCATTCTTCTCACCATCTAGGAATGTCTGCCAGATCACTTCCTGAGTATTTAGACTTTGACTAGAATGCAGAGCTCTAATTTTTTTCAGTCCACCATTTTGTTTTTCATTCTTTAAGTTAGGTAAATGCTATGGTTCAGATATGCCCTCCAAGTCATGTGTTAATCCCCAGGGCAACAGTTTTTAGAGGGGAAACATTTAAGAGGCCATTAGGAATCATGAATGAATTAATGCCATTGTCATGATTCAGGGGTCCTTATGAAGAATGAGTTCAGATCCCTTTTCCTCTCTGTCTCACCACAAAAGCTCTCCCCAGATGCAGCTCTGTCTGCTCTCTCAGGCTTCAGTCTCCAGAACTGAGAGCTAATAAATATCTCTTCACTAGGAATTACCTAGTTTCAGATATTTTGTTATAGCAGCACAAAATGCACTAAGAAAATAAGTCCCTCCTTTCCACTAATGCCCAATTCTGTGTTGCACCGAACAAGTCTAAAAACGTATCTTTATACCTTGAGATCTGAGAGGGGACCTAGAATTCAGAGTGTGGTTATTTCATTTCTGCCTCCCAACAAACCTCATGATCAAAGTGGTGTTTACAACAGAGCAAAGAGAAGCTGGCAGAGCTTGACTACCTTTCCCACAGAGGGAGGCTCACCTGTGGAGGGCCAAGTGGGAGTCTGAGGGCACAGAGTCGATGCTTCCTCCTCCACACCTCAGGGTCTCCTGTGATTCCTAGCCTTCCTCATTCCCAGGAAGGCTGTTCTTCCTCTGACATGGCAGATGGATGGTTGATGGGGATGCATAGGTGAGGCTCCACAGGCCACCTAAACAGGATTTGGAGGATGCCTGCCATCAGAAGGCCCTACAGAAGACTGCTGGGTGTCAGGATGGGGCAGGCAGCAGTAGCCAAGACTGCCTGGGGGCTTACCTGACGACTGGTCCTAAAAGAAAAATGAAGTGGGGCTGGGGATTAGGGCTCAATGGTAGAGTGCTTGCCTCACATGCAGAAAGCCCTGGGTTCCATCCCCAGCACAGGAAGAAGGAAAGGGAAGAATGACAGTAGCAGTCAAAGAATTCTCAGCAGTGTGGCAGCCTGTGGAAGGACTCTACTGAAGTAACCAGAACTTTCCTACTAGCCAGCAAAAGACAGAATCCAAAGTATCAGGCCAGCCTCTCAGTTACACTTGGCAACCCTCTACACAGCAATTGTGTGCTTTCTGGATAGTTGGTTTATAGGGTGTCCCTGGGTATTCACAAGGGAGGGATGCCTTCCAGGGCCCTCCCTCTTTTCCTAGAGGATACCGAAGTCCACCGATGCTCATGTCCCTTGTATAAAACCGTGTAGTACTGGTATAGAACCTATGCACATTCTCCCATAGAGTCTAAAGCATCTCTAGATCACTTGTAATACCCAGTGCCATATAAAAGCCATGTAACTTGTCTAGAATGACAAGGGGAAACTCCGTAGAAACTCAGTGCAGTAGCAATTTTTTTCCCAAATATTTTCCGTTCAGGGTTAGTTGAATTCGCACATGCAGAAGCCGCCGAAATCGAGAGCCCTTTGTCTATAAACTGCATGGCTCTTTGGAAGTTTACCCCAGGCATATTTACTTCAACCACAGGAGGGCGCCGCGGTATCGTTAAAAAAACGATCCTCACTGCAGCGGCTGGGAATAGACCCACGGATTTTTTTTTTTAAATTTTTTAATAACAGATTGTTCTGATATGAACTCAAATGAGATTGTTCAGATTAGGAAGCTGTTCCAGTCCCTTCGTTATGCCAAGGAGATAACAAATTCCAGGGAGTTTGCCCAAGGTGCACAAGTGGTTGGTACTGCACTGATCATGTCTCCCAAGAATCCGAGCAGGACTCCACCAGAGCCAGTGAGAGAGCAGGGCGCTTTCAGCTCAGCAGGGACACAAGAGGGGGAAACAGAAGCCCCACTGCTGTCACAGAATGAAAAGTCAGCATCCTCCCTGTATTTCAGGAACACTTGATGTAATAGGAAAATTTTAAGAGTACAAAGCACAGGAAGAGCAGCTCACAGAAACACATGGTACTCAGAAGTGCTTAACTCGATGCAGCTGTAGCTTGCAAGGCAGAGGGCCCACGGGTGTCCTGAGTGAAGCCGGTGGCACCAGCGCCCGCTGAGCCGGCCTTGAGAAGAAGAACGCCTGCGGGCCGCCTTTGTCTCCAGGAGAGATCCCTAGCTTCTAGCCCTGGCCCTCTTCTCCTGTTCTCCATTCAGGGTTGGAAGAAGGATCTGATTTAAACGATTATGAAGAAAGGACAGGAGAGACTTGGAGCAGCCCTCTTCAAGAAGCATCAAAGAAAAACTAAGGAGTCAGTCTCCCACTTATGTCAGTCCAGAGTTTCTGTCTGCCCATGGCTGGAGGGTCCTCTTCAAAGCTGAGCTCCGAAGGACCTGT
The DNA here is from genome assembly GCF_964194105.1 of Spermophilus citellus. NCBI lineage: Eukaryota > Metazoa > Chordata > Mammalia > Rodentia > Sciuridae > Spermophilus > Spermophilus citellus. The sequence continues at coordinate 71,751,229 of NC_138182.1, read as the reverse complement.
GCTGCCCACTGAGATAACTGGGCAACCATCAAGTTCAAAGCCAGAGACCCTGAAGCAAACCTACCCACAGATCTAAATACTGATTATCTGGGCCAGCACTTCCTCAACATTTCACGGGCACATTCCTTTTATTTTATTTTATCTTCTTTATTTCATTTTATTACAACTTTGCTCTATTCAATCGTGGTAATTCTAACTTAGTTGTAGTTTTATTGGAGAATGTGTAAGATAAATCTCCCAGTTATCAATCACAATTCTGGTCAGATATCAGGCATCTGTATTGATGTGGATGATGAATTCATAGTTAAATTCATGAAGAAGCAAGTTGCTTGATTCTCATTTAATTAAAGAGATGATTTCTTCTAGAGGCATATAATCTAAAACAAAGCTCACTTAGCTAGACAATAAAAGACAGTTACACTTTATCATTTCCCTACTAAGTGGTTTTTTCTGTTTTGTTTTCTACAACACAGAATTATAATAACTAAATATAGTTTCAATCACAATATAAAAATTAACATGCACATGCACTAATACATTTAGTCTAACAATTTCACATTTAAATGCGTATGTGTATATGTGGGTGGTTTTGATATAGCTCTACAACAACAACAAAAGAAAACCACGATAGGCTTAATAAAAAAAGAATGGAAATGGGAACTAAAGATCAAGAGAAAAGAAAATAATGAATATGATAATGCTAACACTTGACATAGTTTCTGTGATTTAAGTATCAAACGTAGCTTTGAATCCTTTTTGAGACCAAGGCCAAAATGGAAACAAGATAAATGTGCATTATCATTGGCCTACAGAAGAGATAATGCAGACTTAAAATATTTTTCCCCAGAAACCAAATTTAAAACGAATTGTTCTCTGTAATAACTCATATGTATGGCTTTAAGTAAAAAAGTCATGAACAATATCTCCCATCTGAGTCTTTGCACCAATTGAAGGAGATAAGAATTGATAATAAGATTCGACTCAGTAAAGTTAATCTTGTGGGAGGCGAATAAACTTCTGAAAACACAATTTATTAAACATTCCAACAAATGGAGATGTGGAGAAAGAGATGTCTTTTCTGTCTACGTCATTGGGACCAAGGCCAATCCTAAATGTTGAAGACAGCCTGTTCCAATGTAAACTCAAATGGCATTGTTCAAAACAGAAGTCTGCAAAAATTCAGCATCTCTGATTTAAAATGATGAATGGTTTTCATTAGCCATTTGCCTGGTCCCTTAGCAGCATCTTGCATACAGACACCAGGCCACTTCAGTGTGTCATCTGGTAGACGCTGTGCATGAACAGAGGACATCTGAATGGTTCCTATGTAACACAGCTTTATTTCATAATTGCATTTCTGGATTGAATTTTGAGCAGATGTGCATTGTTCTCTTTTTAAAGGTAGAAAGTAATGGAAGATGCTGTGTTTTGAAATTAAATAAGCACTTAAAAAATCAGCTTAGTTTGGCTTCTTCCCCACTCCCTTATCTTCTAAGACTCTCTTCTTTGCAGCAAAACATTCTAATGGAAACCCAACATGCCCACTGCCTTCCTACTCCTTCCAAAAAAAAAAAAAAAAAAAAAATCCATGGAAAATTTTCACTAACTAAAAGAAGTTCTTTACAGTTTGGTTTTATTTTTAAATAATAGCCATTACTTTATTTTTAAAGCATTTGTAATAAATTAATGAATTTCTGGGTTTGGATGAGCATCCCCCAAAGGTCTATATGTTCAAGGCTTAGGAAGTGGTGGACCCCTGGGGAGGTAGGAACTAGTAGTAGAAGGGTAGGTCACAGGAGGAGTCACCTTGAAGTATTATTAGAATTCCATCTTTTCCTCTCTTGGCTTCCCAGCTGCCTCGAGGTAAACAGGCCTCCTCTTCCAAGAATTCCCACCATGATATGCTATGCCATTTTACAGACCCAAATGTAACAGAGCCAAGGGATCATGGACTAAACTGCTGAAACCATGAGCCCCAAAAAAACTTTCTGCATTTTAAGTTGATTATCCCCGTCATAGTTATTGAAAAGTAAGATACCAATGAATACCTGTGTATCAGATTCTAATATGTCTGGACTCTAAACTGAAACAAAAAACTGCTGGGCTACAAAATAAAATGAACTTTTATTTTTCTATTCCCAAAGATACTACAATTTTTAAATTTTAAACTCAACAAAATACGAACCATCCTGGAAAAGAGTGATCATGGTGTTTCCCTAGCATAATAATGGTTTTTAAACAAATACAGCACATAGGATCCCACCATGTAGGTGATTATCAACATCCAACTGTATTTTAGATAGGTACTGAGGGGCGCGTGGGGTGTCTTCACTGTGCATGAACTGTCTGCTGAGTAGAAACACATTGTAACTTGCAGCTCACTGGTGTTCTCAGGGGTATTGCCATTAACTACAGGAAGACACCTGCATGGGGCTTCCTCCTCCTAATTGGTGAGGTCAAATCATTCCCCTTGTATGTGGTTTTCAGTTCTTGTCCATTTCTGAGGCTTGATGATTAAGTTTGATGTATGGCTCACTCAAAAAAGTCGTTATAAGAAAAGTAAATACAATTTTAGCAATGTCTGAAAACACAGAGGACAGTAATTCCTGCTGGGGGGCGGGGGTGAGGGGGGGCGGGGGGAAGGGGGGCGGGATGCAGCCAGAAAGTTCTTAAGAGGATGAAAATATGGAAGTTTGTCTACCTCACAGGAATACTTGTCTCAATCTACTCTGAACAAACATATTGGAAAATTATGTTTTCATTGAAAAATTGCCTCTATTTAAAATGCTGGAAATGGCTGGAGTGTTAAATAAGGAAATCATATTATTCCCAAGTTGCATTTGAATCTGCATTACTTTTCTCCTTGATTATTTGGAAGAAAACATTTATCTTAACTTTATATACATGCAAAGTTGGCCTGAAGGAATCCTAAAAGCTCTTAAGTAACTAACTAGGAGACACTGGCAAATTCAGTGATGTTGCTTCTTTCTCAACCAGGTAATATACTTGTTAGTCGGTGATGATAATGGTGTGTTGTCGCTATTGAAAAAGCCCCAAACTCTCTTTCCTCTACTTTGTGCAGGTGAAGTTTAAATAAATTAGGAAGAGATGCTGTGTTGATGGTGAGTTACTTGGCTATACTATGTGGAATACGGCTACAGCAACCTAAGATGATTCCCTCCACCTCCACGCAACGCAGAGCACTCGAACAGTAGTTTCTTGAAGAATATCCAACCATCTTTTTGAAGAATATTCAACCATCTTTTGATTCATTGACTTGCTCACTTTCACAACTCCTTTGTGCTGAACACACCATCGGCTAGGACCTGGGTTTATTTACCTCCTACGGAGAACTTCCAAGGGAGACTTCCAGGGTAGTCAGAGGGCAGGCTGATGCCTGAGAGCCAGGCAAGGGAGTCATTCTTACCCACTTTACAACTTTCTTTAACACGTGGGCACCACAGGATGTGCCAATGCAATGTGTGCACAAGTCCAATTTTACTTGTTCTTATTTCAAATATCACTTCTTCCCTGACCCCTGACTCAATATAATTCCCTCTCAAGATATTTCTTCTTTGTACTCTAGTATAGTCGTTCACAGAATTCTTTGTACTCTAGTATAGTCGTTCACAGAATTCTCACAAATTACAATGATTGGTTAACATTTTTGTGTTACTTTGTTAAGTGAGAATATGCCCTGTCAGAGGGTAACATCTATGAGGGCAGACAGCTTGCTGGTTTAGTCACCCCTGAATACTCTGCAAAGCATAGCATCTAGCACATAGATGTTCCATTAATTGGAAGCTTATAAAAATTATTGACAACTAATACAACAGAGTTTTTTCTTTTCTTTTTTTTAATACAACAGAGTTCTTTCCTGTCTTTTTTTTTTTTTTTTTTTTTTTTTTGGTACTGGGGATTTAACACTGAGCTACATACCCAGCCCTTTTTAATTTTCTATTTTAAAACAGGGTCTTAAGAAGTTGCCCAACCTCAAACTTGCGATCCTCCTGTGTCAGCCTCCTGAATAGCTGAGATTACAGTCATGCACTGGTCTTTGCATGCTAGAACTTTTTTTAGTATTTTTATTACTAATTTTTCTATCCACTTAACTTTTATTTTAGATAATTTGCATTGCCATATAATTTTTCCCCCAGTGCCGCAGTCCGGCCTTAGGAAAATAACCGGGGGGTGACGAGCAACTTGTGTACATTGATACAGCAGGAGTGGAAGCCGTTTATTGTAGGACGGGAGCGATATTTATACATTCCATACAGCTTATCTTAATTAGCATAAACTAGATACAGCAGTCAACCAATAAGGAATCTCCACACTTAATGGCTCGCTTTTGTTACTTCATAAACCACTCCCTCTGGCATTTTGCCAGGTGCCATCCAGACTTGTTTACAGACTCTAACACCCCAGTACTACATCTAACTTCCCAGTGCCTTCCTGACTTTAGATATCCAGAACTGTTTCTTCTGACTCTTGATTTCTGTTATAGTCCTGGGCACAAAGTCTCCAATGTGCCTGAGTCAGGCTTTTGTATCAACTATCCAGAACCAATCCTGGCAACTTCACTCCCCTGAATATGTCTACCCAGTAGAGGGCTCAGCCCTACTCACATCAGGCCTCTTAAACATCTTTCTCCATCTCTATCCAGCATCTTCAAGGCCCAGATTTCTACAGCCTCAGTGTCCTGAATCCTTTTGTTACCCAAGGTTACAAAGCAACATCTTCCACTTCTACTCCACCTGCTCTTTGACCATCATTATTCCCATTGGCAGTGACCATCTCCAAATTTATGCAAACTAAAGTCAAAAGTCTCATGATTGAAAAAAAACTATACAGAATATAATATCTGTATATTTGCATTCTGTTTATGGGGAAATTGAGTTTTCTAACTATTGTATGGACTCATTCAATGCCCCTTCAAAAATGTTGTCCTTTATTATCACTTATTTTGACTATTCTAACATTATTATATCACCAACTGAATTTCTTTCAGGCTCTGGGGTCTACATACACATTATAGAGTTCATGATACCACATTGTTCTGGGTTTTCTCTTACCAGTTGTGCTCTCCATCTATTCAAATTGACTGCCAAACATTTAGTAATTTGGGAACGGATCCTTCTTTCATCTCCTCTTGTCCTAGAGGATTCAGACCAGTGACTTAAAGAACAAAACAGTACCATAGTGTGTATCTCCAACCCTTAAATCCAGGCTCAGAACTCCACCTGCTTAGAATATTCCTTCAACAGGATATCTGACAGGCATCTCAAAGCTATCATGACAAACAGTTCTTCCCCTCGTATTTGCCATATCCCCCAAGGTACACCAACTACCTAGTGGCTCAAACCAAAAGTCTCCACTCTATCCCCGACTCCTCCCTTTCCCTCATTCTCTGCATCTCACCTATTAGCAGGTTTTATTTCAAATTCTGTCTTGACTCTGTCCACCTTCTCCAGCTTACATCCAATTACCACACTATGCTAAGCCACCACCTCACCCATAATGTGGTCCACCTAAATAGGTCCCTCTCTCCACTCCTGACCTCTGCAGTCTATTGTCATTCAAGTAGCTAAATAGTTCTTCTTTCAAAAGAGAAACCCTCTCATTCCCCTGCTTATCGACATTCAATTGCTCCACATTGTTTTTAAAATTAGATCTAAACACCTCATCCTTGCCGTGACTACCAAAGCACAGGAGAGCTGTACCTGCCTGCACCCCACCTCTCCTGGGCCGCTCTCCCCACCTCACAGAACCCCAGTCAGAGGCAGCTCCTTGAGTATGTGGAGTCTACTCCCACCTTAGGAATGTCAAGAAGCTGTATCTAGTTTATGCTAATTAAGATAAGCTGTATGGAATGTATATATACCCCTCCTGTCCTACAATAAACGGCTTCCACTCCTGCTGTATCAATGTACACAAGTTGCTCCTCGTCGTCCCCCCCCCCCCCCCCCCCGTTATTTTGCTACAGCCTGACTGCGGCACTGGGGGAAAATTATATGGCAATGCAAATTATCTAAAATAAAAGTTAAATGGATAGAAAAATTAGTAATAAAAATACTAAAAAAAGTTCTAGCATGCAAAGACCAGTGCATGACTGTGATCTCAACTATTTAGGAGGCTGACACAGGAGGATCGCAAGTTTGAGGTTGGGCAACTTCTTAAGACCCTGTTTTAAAATAGAAAATTAAAAAGGGCTGGGTATGTAGCTCAGTGTTAAATCCCCAGTACTCAGCACACGTGAACCTGGAGTTGGACGTGAAGCTCCCCTTCATTGTCCTATTAATTTCCGTGGCTTTGGTATAACAGCAATAGCCTCTACAGTTCCTCTGAAGGAAGAGCTTCCCTGGGGTCACAACTTGGGTCTTCTTATTCTGTTCGCCCCACAGTACCTCAAAAGCTTGCCAGATGAATGAATCAACAAACAAATGAGTTAATCAACAAGATAGATGCCTAAGCTCTCACCCATCAGGACTTTCTCTACTTCTAAAGAAAGCTAAGCATCTTTTGCCTTCCTTCCTCCAACAGGCTTAGTTGGGGTGAAATAAGACTCACTAGACCCAGATTCTACCTACCTACTGTCTTTGTAATCTTAAACATTGTCCCTCTTGATGCTTTGAACTCTCAATTGTAAAATGAAGGATTTGAAGCAGAATTTTTAGAACATTTAGAATGATTTTCCAACATTCTAAATGAAAGAAAAATTTTAAAATAAAATGATGGCATGAGTTTTAATACATGAATTATTGAAAAAACAGTGTTTCTCTGGGTAAATGGGTTGGTGCTCTTGGGACTCTACCAATCAGCAAACCAATCTGTGCCTGTCTTTGGGGACCCCAGAGGCATCTCCATATACGTTCTGCACTCTGCAAAGCCAGTTCAAAAACCACTGGACTCAAAAGTCTCTAAGGCCCCTGGTAGCTCTAACATTTCATGATTCCAGCTCTGAAATAAACAACAGATGTCGCCAGCTAAAGCCGAATGAAATTTATTCATGTACTCCTTTAAAAATTAAATGGAAGACATTTCTCCCCCTTAAAAACCAAGCAAAATTCATTGCTTGGAATTCTGACAGAGTATACAAAGAGCCTTTTAAATGCTAAAGAACATTCATAAATGACTCTGTCACAAAGTGTTATAAGATATTGCAAAATTGAGCTTATGTAGGTTTTTGCTGACTTGAAGTGTTATTGATTAGAAAATACCTTCTCCCCTCCGGGTTGTGCGTGCCTCAGAAGGTTTCAGGTCCAGGAACTGGAGTCGGCTGACCTACGTGCTGCAAAGGGCAACCCACCAAAGAAACCCATTAAAACACACACGCACATTTGCTCAGCGTAGAGGTTGAGAGTGGCAGATCCCATCTCAACCAGAGCCACATGGAAGCCTCCAGAAGACTGATGTCATTCTCCTGCGAATCTGTGGTTTAAATGGAATTGATTATTTGAAAATATTAGATATGGCATGACTTGCTTTTCTCACATTGCATTAAGCACTCTGATACATGGGGCTAGAAATGGACGAATAGATGTAGTTGTTCATTGTGTCTCCATCTTTCATACACCTGCACATGGATACACGCACACCAAGAGGAGAGGAGATAATAATAGTTTACAGATGTGTAAGAAGTTACACTTATCAAACACAGCATTTCATTCACTCCTTGTTAAAACTGTGTAAGCCGGAAATTTAAAACACCTACTAAGTACAAAAATAAACTGCACTGATTTTCATGCATTTATCCTACTTAATTGTCCCAAGTTTCAGGATAAACCAAGTGGTTTATCCTACATCTCAGTGTGAAAGGGCAGATTTGTGAATGAAATCTAGTCCTTTTTATTGACTATTGAAGGTGTCATCATTCCTCTATGAGGAAGCTTCAGCTACTCCCAGAAGAGAATGTGGGCTGTCTTCTGTATAAATGCTTGCTCTGCCAGACCAGCCTTTGGTGAGTCATTTGTTATAAGTGGCTTTTCTAATGTTAGAGCTGGGTTCTCATAGATGCACATTCAGCGGTCACCCAGCACTGCTAAAGACAAACTGGGTGAATCAGAGCTGTGCACTGAGTCACTTTGAATTTGACTTATGACCTTGACTTCATTCATTCCTGAGTTGGGCAATGGTAAGTTATCCTTCTGACCACAGGAATAACACTAGGGCAATAACACGCTCTCCTCCACACACCCCACCTTCCCAACAGAACAGGCCGCTCCATCCCTTGTTTTATTTCCATTTCCTCTATGGCCACCGGCACTGGATTTTTCTCCTTTATGTGATAAGACGCATTGTCTTCATTGTCTCCACTGTTCACCGCTGGCAGAATGAGCTAACCAGTCTGGTAAGAACAAGAGAAATGCGATGATTCGCTTTGGTGGTTTAGGAACTTGATACCGCTGGGTGTCCTTAATGGGATATTGGCCAAAGAATTTCATTCACATGTTGCTTACGCATGCTGCCCCAAATCTCAAGAGCCTGCCACGGCCTGGAAGTTGTGAAAACGATCCCAGATTAAGCTGTTCTGTGAGGAAGGAATGAGAACCGCCCAAGATAAACTACCAGGCCTATAACTAAAGGGTACCGAGCTTCTCAGGGAGGAAGAAAGATAAACAATCTCCTTGATTACAAATCTCTGACTCTTGTAGAAAAACCTATTCTCCAGCCCCAAGACCATGTTTCGGGAGGAGTACCATCTGCCAGGGGCTCATCTCTAATGAAGAAAGAGTTCAGTACAGTAGTGATGGATCCTCTCAGCAGACTCATCAATCCCGGGGAGCCGCTCTGACCATGGTATGCCTTGCCCTCCTCCTCTCCTGCTGCCAGCTGTTTGTCCAGAAGGGTAGCATATTTCCCACCCTGGAAATAGGAGAAGGGAGGAAATCTATAGACAGGGTGCCCTCGTCTTCCCGCTGTCCAGGCAACCCATCCTGACGAACCTGACAATTACCCCAATCCTCAGTTATCCAAAAAAATGCAATTAACACAAGCCAGGAGCAATTGTAGTGCAAAGTTAGTGGCTAGAAACCTCTGGAAATGCCTGGAAGAATACGATGCTGTCACGTGGCTCTCCCCAAAGAAGAGGAATTCTTATTTTCAATTCTTTTCCTTAAAGAGAAAAATCAGACACAGTAGTAACTCCCCACGTTAGTTTGGATCCTGTATCCATTACCCAGGCCAGCCGTCATGGCTATATTGGGTTACTAACTAGGTCACTTCTTCTAGGTGCACTACTACCTTGAAACTCCTTAGTAACGCTGATGTCTTCATCCCTGACCAATTCTTGGCCATAATTTCAACAGAAATTAGTAAAGTCCTTCTATAGGAAAACAAAAACAGTAGCCAGAAAGAATAAGGCAGAGAAGGGTGAAATAGGGAGCCAAGAGGGGCAAGATTAAAGGTGCCGTGAAAATAGCAAAAACACCTTGAGAAAGAAAATTATGATTCGTCTTTCTCCACTGGCCTGGAAATGCGCACACTCAATCATGGTCACAGGGAATATATTTTCCATACCCCAAACTGTTGGAACAAATAGTCTGACCGGGAACCTTTGTGCCACTTCTGAAAGTGAAATATGGTATTAGAGATATAATTTGAGTCCTGAAATATGAGTGCCCACAGCACATCAATAGATTTGGAGTCAACAGTGAAGTAGATTTAAAAATGGCAGTGTCCAGAAAATTCAAAGATATATGTCTGCTGAAGTCATACTCTCAGGGCTAAATTACTATTTTATATCAACCCAATAGTGGGAGGAACAAACTGAAAGGCCTTGAACACTCCATCTCTCCAGGCTTCAGTGTCCCCAAGTGTAAATTGAATGGGTTGCATGAGGGAATCACAAAGGTTCCTTCCCACACTCATATCCTAAAATTCTACAATTTATTTTATATGCCATAGTAGTCCTGCTTCCAAACCAGAGTGTATGGGTGCACAAATACAGTCGCTGACACACTCACTCACAAGCCTGGTATCTTCCATTACTAATTGTCAAAGTGGGAAGCACTGTCTTCTCAGTGTGTGTGTTTTAATCAGATACTCGTTCTTTCCATCAGAAACACATCTCCAGGTCTTGGTCCAGTGAGATACTAGAATAACGTGTAAGTATTTGATAATCCGGATAGATGCTTCCTCAGACCTCCAGGTTCTTTGGACACCACTTCTTTCAGTCTGCATGTCAGTTCTAAATCTGGAAATGACAATAGCCCATCTCAGGACTCCCAACTCCCAGATGTTTAGCCAATGTCTGGTCTCATTCTTCTTCAATTTCTTAAAATTTTTAAACCTCAAATTCTCTTACTATAAAAGGGTATAATAATAGTATCTACCTCATAAAAGTGTTAAGAACAACAAAATTTTTTTTTTTTTAGAGAGAGAGAGAGAGAGAGAGAGAGAGAGAGAGAGAGAATTTTTAATATTTATTTTCTAGTTCTCGGCGGACACAACATCTTTGTTTGTATGTGGTGCTGAGGATCGAACCTGGGCCGCACACATGCCAGGCGAGCGCGCTACCGCTTGAGCCACATCCCCAGCCCCAAGAACAACAAATTTTAAAAGTGCATATAAAACACAGCAACGTTTAGTTCCCCAAGTCATAAATTAAGCCCAAGACTGAGAGTACCTTCTGCCATCAAGAGTTACTGATGTTTGTGATGTTTATATCAGCTCTTCCCCAGAAAGCCAGGCTCGGATTGCCCCTTCTTAGCTGGCCTGGTTTCATAGATAGGTATCATCTCACCACTGACTGGGCAGAAAATGGCTACAACAGAGAGGGGCAGAGTGAAGCCCTTAGGAGCTGAGACCCATGCCACAGAAACAGACTATCCAAATATCACAGAGCCCTCATAATTAATATGTGTTTTTGATAGGCTGGCCAGCAATTCCTCTTCTTGTGGACTTAACAGACTTACCAAATATGTCAACAGAAACCTATGCACCAGGATAGTTACTGGCACTTGTTTATAAGAGTAAATACCAGGATGTTGAACTGTAAGAAATGTAATGGTTAATTTCATCTGTCGACGTGGCTAGGCACAGTGCCCACATCTCTGGTCAAACTTCAATCTAGGTGCTGCTGAGAAGCTATTTCTTAGATGTGAATAACATTTAAATCAGTAGACTCTGAGTAAAGCAGATGGCCCTCCATAAGGCAGGTGGGCTTCTCCCGCCAGCTGAAGTCCCTAGGAGCAAAGACTGAGGTTCCCAGAGAAGAAGCAGTCTGCCTCAAGACTGCAGCAAGGGACCCTACAGACTCAAGACTCCCGGCTCCAACGTCAGTTCTTTCCTGCACGCAACACCCACTGGCCTGCTCTACAGGTCAGCGACTTGACCCTCTCCCCTCTCCTCCTCCTCCTCCTCCTCCTCCTCCTCCTCCTCCTCCTCTCCTCCTCCTTTCCTCCTCCTCCTCCCTCCTCCTCCTCTCCTCCTCCTCCCTCCTCCTCCTCCTCCTCCTCCCTCCCTCCTCCCTCCTCCCTCCTCCTCCTCCTCCTTCTCCTCTTCCTTCTCCTCTTCTTCCTCCTCCTCCTCCTCCCTCTCCTCCTTCTCTTCCTTCTCCTCTTCTTCCTCCTCCTCCTCCCTCTCCTCCTCCTCTTCCTTCTCCTCTTCTTCCTCCTCCTCCTCCTCCTCCCTCTCCTCCTCTCCTCCTCCTCCCTCTCCTCTTCCTCCTCCCTCTCCTCCTCCTCTTCCTTCTCCTCTTCTTCCTCCTCCTCCTCCTCCTTCTCCCCACTCATTTTCTTCACACACACAAATATCTATATCCTATTGGTCCCTAAGACAAGGAATGGTCACAAAAACAAGTTTAAACTACGTGAAATTTCTATGTAGCTCAAAAACAGTTGATCATTGGCATTCCCTGTAGTCTGATTAATACACACACATATATAAAAATGCTAAAATGAGAAAGTTTGAGTAGTTTATCCCTAATTTGTGTGACTATCAGTGATTTTATTTTCTCCTCCATGGTTTTCTTAGGTTTTTACATTTTTAAAAAATCAATATATTTTTAAATTGAAAAAAATATATTTAAATATTAATCACTCTAAGATCACTTCAGTAGTGTCATAAATTCCAAAATAAGTTAAGCCATCCGGAAGAATTAAAGCCTTCCTTTTAAAGACGCCCGTCACGTGTTAGTCATTTTCTGTATTAACACCTTGGCAAAAAATGAGCATCCACAGTTGATTCCCATTGTTGGGGTTGGTTTTTATGCACCATCATTGTGCCTTGGCACCCTAATACATCACAGCCAGGTATGGACTGTCAGAGGTTGACCAGACAGAACAGGAGAGAGGAAGGAGGGGAGGGAGAGGCAAGGGAGAGAGAGAGGGAGAGAGAGAGGGAGAGAGGAGGAAGAGGAGGAGGAGGAGGAGAAGGAGGAGGAGGAATGGAAGGAATAAAGGAAAGAAATAGATCAGGAAGGGAAGAGGCAGGGATGAAGGAGGGAGGTTGGATGCTGAGTACACACAGGACTGAAGTCAAGGCACTTCTTTTGCATCTGTGTGTTTTAAATCATGAAAAAGAATTACAGAAACTGGGTTTCTTGTCCTGTGCTTAGAAATCTAAATCAGTATGCCAAACCAGTAAGATTTAGATAACTTTTACATTAAAAAAGTATTGATTCTAAATGTCTACCATATTTTCAACAGAAATGAAACCTGCATAAGAATTAAAACATTTCCTAAGTTGTGTGAGACTTGAAGCGACACTTTTCCAGGCAGAATAGTTATTCAGAAAATTCAGACGCTTGAAAAAATTTAATTAAAGAAAAAGCTATGTATTGGCCTGATTTATTCTAGTTGACTGTCTCCATTGGTCAAATTCATCAATCATCATTCAACCTCATACCTTGGCTTATTTACAATTAAAATCCTCCTAATGGTTACTTTAATTGTAGGTAATAAGCTCCAAAAGCTGACTCTGGAGTCCTGCACACAGATCTTAACCACCGAATACCCTCAGGCCTTCCAGAAATGGAGGAGGAAAATTTAAATCTAAACTAAAGAACAGCTCCCAGTGCGCCTCAGACATGTACTCGTGTGTGTGTGTGTGTGTGTGTGTGTGTGTGTGCGCGCGCGTGCATGCACTTAACACAATTCATTACAATAGGTATATTCAATGTAATTTGCATGAAAATTCCCCCCAAACTATACATCTGATTCATAATTAGCTTCCCTTCATGAACTAGGCTATAGATTAATCTAATTACGCCGCCTACATTTGTGTATTAGCTTCTAGTTACTTCTGTTTGTTTTACTCTGAAGTCTCAAATGCGTTCCTCAGCCTTATCTGCTGTGGACAGGTAGAACTTGAGGCAATCACTCAGCCACTCAGAATGCAGAAGAAGCCCAGCCTCAGTTTACTAATACAGACGAGAACCACAAAACAGAGAAAGTTACCTCCATCCCATGATAAGAAATTTATTTAAACTTTCCTGGGAAATTTGAGGTTAATAATTTTTCTAAAGAAATGCAGGAAGGTGTAAGGAACACCCCATGTGTCATGTCCGGGAAAGGACAAGGCTGGGGATTGAGCCCAGTGCTGGGGATTGAGCCCAAGACCTGAGCATGCCAGGCAGACTCATGGAGCACCAGGCTGCGCCCCATATAGACGCTTTGACAATCGCCGTTGCCCAGTGTCCAAAGCCATGACCTGGACGGCTTTCTCCAGCTTGGACCCTCACCATTTTTGTATCTGATAAAACCTACCTGGACATGGGTTCAAGGGTCACGATCTTTGTTGTCAACTTCTCACTGCCAATCCCTCCACGCCTGTGGTTAGCCTTTTAAAACCCCCCCTTCCTCATTGCTCGCTCCCTTTAAACCACAGCATATGCTGCTGCCAGTGTCGGTATCACTCAGGGGGCTGTTCTGATTTTTTGCACAGAATGAAAGCTAGCAGCATCTGGAACCTTGAGCAGGACATTGATCAGAACAACTCCACACTCCAGAATGTTTACGACCATGACGTCAGGTGTGTGCGTGTGTGAATATGTAGGGAAATGGACAACACACCAGCCTTTGCCTTGGAGACCTCTGCAAATGACAGTGGCTACGTGTGAAGCCAAAGGCTCTGTGGCAGTCATTAAACCACTGCATGCCTGAGCCACTGGTCCTACCCCAAGCTCCTTGAGAACACCACAGTCACTTCCTAGTGTCCCGCACAGAGCAGCACAAAGAAGGAGCTCAACAAATAGTTGTTGAATTCTTCTTCTACTTTAAAGATCTACCATCACCAATTGACAGAGACATGGCTTTTCAGTTTGATAAAATATTTTCTTGGTTGTTGGGAAATAATGTCTATTATTTTGCTTTTTTATTAGAAAAGTTAAATGGATTTATTAGAGCCACTTAAAATTGAGATAAACATCAAAAGATGCATCCCTTTTGATGTCTTACCTACTTTTTCACTAAAATATTGTCAACCTCAAGTCTAGTCACTGAATATTACTCTATAACTGTTAACAGCTGTGTAGTATTCCACTGCATGAACTGTCCCTATTCTTTTGTTCAACTTGCTAATCAATGATAAGTTAAACGCACAGTGACTGAATATGCGTTTTGGTTTGGTTTGGTTTTTGTGGTACCAGGAACTCAACACAGGGAGTCAGGAATGCTGGGCAAGAAATCCATCACTGGGGTATATCTCCTTCCCTTCAATATCTGTTTTTGAATGAATCAGTAAATTGAACAGACATTTCGTTTTTCTCTATTAAAAATAACTTCCATGAACATGTTTGTGGTTAAATTCTTGTGCACATACATAATTCATCCTTTGGATGAATTCCTAGAAGTTAAAATACTGGTCAAAAAGTGAAATTTGCTGAATTTTAATCCCATCACCATAAAAATCTCTAGAGACTGCTAGAGCTGTGCACAAATGATTTGCATTACTCAAAGCTGACAACCGTTGGCTTCCTCAAGTTTTTAACCTTCAACTAGGGGAAAACAATCTGGCTTCCTCTCCTCTTCTCCACAAGAGGAACCTAGATCTACAAAATGAGGACATATGTATTGCAAGAACATCATCTATCTGTTAGGTATGAAATGAAATCGGTCAGGAAAAAAAAATATATCCTTCAGTTTGATTCACCGGGGACCAAATAAGAATGATTATAGGGTGTGTAGCACTGTCCATTCATATAAATGACTAAAGTGGATGCTAATGAATGTTTGCTTCCATCCAATTTGGCCATCTGGCCAGTGGTTTGTTTCAGCACCTGCTACAAAAGATTGACTCTGAATGCAACGTCAACGTCATCCTCTGATCCACAGGCTGCCAGTTACTAGAGAAAACCATACACTCTATCTGTTGCCTTGACTGGACTGCGTTCAAAATTTGCTGAACAACACTGACGGTGCTGCGAAATGCTCTCCTGCAAACAATTGCAGGGGCCACCTACCACCACCAGTTGGAAGGCAATACACACCGAGTGACAAATGTTCTAAGTATTACTGAGTCATATCTGCAAACATGATATTTCATTGCAAGCTTTAACTTTTGTACATTATTCATATAATTCAAGATTAAATCCTAAACACCTGGAAATACCATTCCCGTAATACCACAGAAAATCCTTGTTATGAATTAAATCAAGCTCAAGCATCTCAGACTCGCGTGAATATCAGAGCCTCTTCCTAACGTCATTGTTTTCTAAACTTGCTCTGACCACTGAAATTATTCACTGCAGTTAGACACTGTGCATCAGATGGGTTCTTTACATGTGGAAAGTGATCATTTTCAACTATGTCATTGAGACAGCGCATTCAGGCAAACGAGGTGAGGAAAGTCAACACGCTCTCACTCCAGCCGCTGCTCTGGTGTACAATGACTTGTTGACCTAGAAGATTTTTGATGTTTTTTATTTTTTTTTTTAGTACAGAAAACCTTAACAACAAAAATAATGACTCTAAAATTACCAACTGCAATTATGTGAACTTTTTGATCTTACCGTGGGAGACACATCAAAGCAAGACAGTCCAGGCTTCTCAGTGTAGCGGCTTCTGGAAACAATTATTTCAGTTGTTAAAAATGTGGAAGAAAAAGCTCAAAAAGGAGTATCTCTGTTTCTCTTCCAATTATACAACATTCATAACCAAAAGCATGCATTGAAAGGTATTTTTACATCTGTAAAACTTTATATCTACAAGGACATTCTATCATTTAATTAATAAATTGGATGAAATAAATATGGCCTGATCATTAAAAATATCTATGATTGCAATAAAAAAGCCACAGGGTGAAGTTGAAATGCTACGAGACCGCAACAGTCCACAGGGCGCTTTACCTAGGGAATTGCCACATTGCCAATGGAAATGTGACCTTTATTTCTTAAATACTTGAAAATGCTCTCTTTTGCCCTATAAATGTGACCTTAGACAAACCAGAGAAGCCAAGATAGATTAAAAATCAACGATTCTTGCCATTTTCCAAGCTTTCTTTCATCAACCTAATTAGGTAAGTACTATTGCCAACTGTATCTTGCAGAAAGGAAGCAGAGGTGGTAAGGAGCCTAATAAAAGATGGAAAAGAGTCCAACCCAGGCTATTGGGCTCCTAGCCCATTGGCAGTGATATCAAAAACTGATTTCCAATTTTTGATTATTTTCCAATTAGACAATAGCCAAGTGAAATCACTTTGCTAGTGTTGCAGATGAAAACTGTCAATGTGACTTTCAGGAAGTCACTTTACCTCCGAGTTTCAGTGACCTTCTATTTATATGGGGGCTTTAGACAGTTTGGTATTAGGAATGCCAATGACATAAAAGTGTTCTCAGAGCTGAAGTGTAGCTCAGCAGCAGAACTGATCAGCATGCACAAAGCCCTGGATTCCATCCCCAGCACCGCCCCCCCACCCCCCACTGCAAAAACTCTACTGCAAATACACAAACATGTATTTTCTAAGTGCAGAATTCTATTAAAAGGTATTGACTATTTGAATAGTCATTTTATACAGCTGACTCACTGAGTCTGTCTACGTATTATTTTCCCATTGTGTTGGACCATGATTTCAAATAATATAAAGCTTTATAGGTTACCATTTGCTGCTGTCACAACAAAGTATTAGTATATTATATTGTCTTATGGAGATGCCAAATTAGTCAATAAAAGGAATTTGGGCCACAATGAAAGGAATCATTAAATATAGATAGCCTAAAATATAGCCCAGTGATTATAGATTTTGCTAGTAAGCGATTTGCTTCAAAGAGAAACCATGAAGTTCACAAGACACTATAAAACCTCCTTTAAATTTTTCTCAGAATTGTAAAATATTTTCTAATTAAGGGAATTATTGTATTTTCCTGTTTCAGACGAATTGTTTTGTCACTAAAGTAGCTGAAACCAAGGGAAAAAAATGCCATCTGCTCCCCCAAAGCTGGGTCACATACCCCCCAAACCCCCTAATACTTATTCAAATTCCTGTTGTAACACAATCTGCACATGGAATCCTGGAAACTCTTGCTTATTCTCAGCAAATACATTTCCCAATTATTTTTTAAGAATAGATAATTCTTAAGGCTAAGGATATAGCTAAATGGTAGAACACTAGCCCTGCACATATGAGACCCTGGGTTCGAGACCCAGCATATCAGAATATATATAAAAAAAAATTGATAGCTCTTGCACACTATCACCATATCACCCTTCTACCTTCAAGTGAAAGTGCATTTCCTGCTCTGTGGGTTAAATCACACAGTTTTGAAACTAACAAAATATTCCATACATCATGTGGGTTGGCTGAAGATATCAGATATCAGGACTGGCTTTCCTCTTCCTTTGGAGATAGTTTTCTCTCATCCCATATTATTTTACTAATGTCTTTCTTTTCCTTTTCCTCTGATTTATTAGAACTGTTCAACAGGGGTGAGAGGGCAAGAAACAAGGGATCAGATGAGAGAAAGATTGACCTTGAAGTCTCTCTTTCCGCATTAAAATTATCATTGTGAATTCCGCATGCATAGAGACTCTACTAGAATTCTCCGACGAAACAGAACCAATAGGATATAAGCTGATACAGGAAAAAGGATTCTTTATAATTGGCTTATGTGATTATGGAGGCTGAGAAGTCCCATGACAGGTACACTGTCTGCAAGATGAAGGAGGTGGAAGGCTGGACGTGTGATGGAGCCCAAACTCTAAGAAGGAAGGAGTCAACATCATAACTCTCGCAGGGCTGAAGGCCTGATGGTCAAGGTGGCTGGTAGTCTATGTCCCAGAGTCCAAAAGCCAATGTACTGGGAGCACCAATGTCCAAGGGCTGGAGAAGTTAGATATCACAGCTTAAGAGAAATAAAATCTGCCTTCTCTGCTTCTTTGTTCTCTTCCAGACCTCAAGGAATTGATGCTCACATTGGTGAATATAATCGTCTTTACTCAGTCTACTGACTCAAATGCTTATCTCTTCTGGAAACACTTGCAACCACACCCAAAGTTAATGTTTTATCAGCTATCTGGGCATCTCTTAGCCCAGTCAAGTTACCACCTAAAATTAACCGCCACAAATCCATCTCCAGGTCAGACTAACCCTTGCATCCTGGCTTTCCACCGCCCCCTTTTACTAGCTGTGTGGCTCCATGCAAAATGTCTAACCTCTCTAAGCCCACACTTCCTATCTCTGAAAAGGTAATCGTTCTCACACCCTCGCAGTGTGAAGTAAGGAGGAATTAGCATAACATACAGGAAAGCTAGCATGGTATCTGAAACAAAGCCAGAGGCACAATTAAGAAGATTGTTTAATCCTCCCTCTCACCATGGATGCTCTGGGTCCTGGTCTGATTCTTTTTGGCTACATGACAGTTATTTAAATTTTCTTTTTGGCTACATGACAGTCATTTAAAGAGATCTGTCGATAAGAGCAGTTTCCCTGACTAAATAAAAAATCAGTGCTCAGGGCCTGTGTGGTACTAGCTCTCTACGATCTGCACTGGTTTCCCAGGACGGCTGAGACCAAGTGCCACCAACTGGGTGACATTAGAACAGAGGGAAGAAGCTCTCCCTTCCTCCTTTTAGATCAGCCTCTTCTCCCCATCTCCCTGCTCTCAGCCTCACTCATGTCTCCAGCAGCTTTCACATGGAAAAGGGCCTTGTCAAAGGCCATCCTGCTCCTCTTCCCCCTCTGCCACTCAGCCCACCATGGACAAGCAGCAGCAAGAGCACCCTTCAAACACAAAGACCCACGACAGTGGTCACCCTCGACTGGAACCCACCAGAAGTTCCCCTCCCCTGCAATGGGTGTCCCCAAAGCACCTCTTGTTCCCTCGATCCCATTTCTTTTTACTCACTCAGGGGTCTCGCTCCTGTAATTATCCTTTCTCATCTGTGATCACTTTTCATTATATCAATATACTGTCCCTTAGTCCCTCTCTAACTCTGGACTCTTCCATTTATTTTCCTGGGATGTACCACTATCCAAAATTCAATTTTATAGAGACCACCCATCAGCTTCATTACTGTCTCCCTCCTTCTCTAGAATACAAGCTTCATGAAACGTTGCTTGGAGCTGCCTCTGAGTGTCTTATACAACAGACACAGAATAAGCATCTTTAATGAATTAATTAACAATGAAACAGGAGGAGAGATCCTGCTCTTCTTTTCATGTCTCCTGTTGGCTCTACAGAAACATATTCATCTGAGATGAGAGCCTGGCCCACATCAGGCACATTTCTGTGACCTTTGAATAACTTCATTTTAATGTTTATTAGCATATTCTACCAGTTTATTAGACCTCATAACAACAGCTATGTGTGCCTACTACAATTTAACACTAATGCTTCATCAACTCTGAATTGTACTGTTCTGCTTGTCCCTGTGAATTATTCACTTGATGGCCTGCAGTTGACCATGGTCTCCAATGTCCCTGTGATCAGTTGATCAACATGCTGGTTTCATGGTACTCTCTTCATTGTCTTTTGAAGCCACTTTATTTTCATATTTTATCACTTACATTGGTATAAACCTTTCAACAAAAGTTTGCAATAAATAAACTCATATATTTAATTCATTGTTCTTTGAAATCTCGCTATTCTTAACCTCCCCGAACTGTTTAACATTATAAATACATCTCTAAATGTAGCTGAGTGTCTCTCTTCCTCAGACTACAAAAGCAATTACACTTTTAAAACTCTACTGCAAAAATTAATCACAATACACAGAATGAAATGTCATTCTGAATGGCAGGCTCTTCCCAAGCTGCCAGGACAGAGCTTTCGGAAACATCAGTATTCACCAGACAAATCCCAATTTACTGAGTCCACCAACAGGTTGCAGAGTTCTCCCCACAGTGTTGACAAACACAATTGCTGAGACCGCTGTGCAATAATAATGAAAGCTTGAAAAGAGGCTGGGAGAAAGACTGTAATGATAGTATTTGGAGTTTATTGGCTTCCAATAAAAATAACCTCGTGCTCTGCCTGGATGCTGCAGCTGACAACTGAGTTCCCCCGCGTGGCTTTACTCTGCAAAGCCTCCATCCCCAGAGCAGCAAAGTCCTGCCTTTCTCTCCTGTTCTAGAGAGAAGTGATCTTGTGATTTATCAGGAAAGATGTGCCTGTCTATTACTGAAGACCTGCTCGAGAGCCAGGTGGAAAATATCAGGATAGCAATGCATCTGTGTGCTACACAGAAACTTCTGGGCTGTTTCCTTTAATCTTGAGTTTTTGCTTGAGTTAAAATCATGGATTCTAAACTATCTCTCTCTCTCTCTCTCTCTCTCTCTCTCTAAAAAGGAGATCAGTGTCATGACCTCCTGCTCTGAAAGCTGGGATGCTCATACGTGGAGCCCAGCCAGGAGAAAGTCCAATCCCTCCTCCACCTGGAAGGTTCTAGACCCAAGTGATACAGAAAGGAGACACGGAGGTCAGGGCCATGCATCTGTTACTATATTAAGGGGCTGGAACCTTGGAGGATGGGCTCAGGCCACCTGCAGCACTGGACTCTCTTCCCCTAGGAGCATTCACACAACTGAAGGTGGGAATTCCTTTACAGAACTCTCTGTCATTAAAGGACCACAGTTGCACTCACACACCACTTGGACTTTGGAAGAGAAAGAATTGAGCTCACTGTTATGAAGGCAGTGACCTGGCTCAATGTGCCGCTGTCCTGAAGCACTCAGTGGTTAACACCCACATCCCCAGGGATCCGTGCAGCAGTGTCCACCCTGAGTTCCTGTGACTCCAAAGGCCCAGGTGGCTTCCTCGCAGGCTGGCTGGGGACAAGAGGTGATCACAGAGAGAGGGCTGCCAGCCTCCCTCCACCCTTCCAACCCTCTCCCCTGGAGCAGCCCCCATTTCCCATGGCCTATACATCAGGCCCCGAGGAGCGTGGTGGTGGTGTTTTACTTGTGAACACTGCTGTCCGGCAATCCGTGAAGGTTCAGGTGAAAGCTCAGCTTCTTCACACACAGTTTCTTGTCTAGCTCAGCTGCTCTGTGGAGAAGAACAGAGCCATCAGACCTGACGTGGAAAAGCACGGTGGGGAATCCTGATGCAATTTGTTACACAGGGATGCTGTATATGTCCTGTGCTCAGCGTATGGTTAGACTTGGGGGACAAACTGGGTTATCTTAGACATCACCTTTGTAAAGAAAGGACAAGTTTGGATGAAGGCCATGTGACCTGCTTGCTAGCAGAGCCATTACCGGGTCAGAAAACAGAAGGGATCTGACCCCCTGGATTGCCACTTACAGGCCAAGCCCTGTACAGTTGGGTCAGCTCTTCCTCACAAGCAGGGAACAGCCAGCACCCAGAGTGGCCACCCAGCCGTCCCCCAGTGGGTGTCCCCGCCTCACTCTTCCATTCTCTCCATGCCCGTCCCTCTGCTGCCATCAAGCCTTCTTTACTGTCTCCCCTTCTGTCTCTAAAACACTGGTACCGTCCAGCACATGGAAGGGTGGGCAGACAGCAGCAACCCCTGTACCCCACAGCTGCAAGTGTTTAGGCCAGAGGAAACTGTCAAGGCCAGGAACAAAGGTGTGGGTCCAAAGCTGAGCTTCCCGATTGTCCTACTTTCACCCCTGATGCATGTCTCCGGGGACTGGTCTCATTTTATGATGAATATATTTGTGTGTGTCTTACATCCTTGCCAGCGTGCACTTGCAAAGTCCCAGGCACAAATACATGCTCACTGAATGTGTGCTGACTAACAGATTAATGAATGAACTAATCAGCAATCATACCTCAAAGCACGTCCGTGGCTATCTTTAAATTGACACCTAATGGAATTTTGTTCATTTTAAAATTGATTATTGTAGGGTTTAGTTTATTTTGAAATTGTTTAAGCCTTAAATCTTTTCCTCATCTTCTCATTCAAGTTTTTACACTTGTATCTAGAATACACCCTCAATAGGATTCATATGTTCACTCTTAATTTAATTCATTCTACTAAATTGGAAGATGAGATGCAAAAATATTATTAGTAAAATTGTTGTTATTTGGAAGCAAACTGCAAAATATTTATGCAAATTTTTATGTATACCACTACCCCACCCCCAAGACAAGAAGTGTAAGCTCACTCTTCAAAACTGTAAGATTTGGTAATAAAGCATCAAGCAGAAATATAAACTGTGATGCTCAACTACAGATCACCTTACAAAAGGGGTCAGCACACCTTTCTGTAAGGAACCACATCATAAATACTTCAAAGACCATATCGCACATTGTCACCATCTCAAGGTCTTCTTTGTGTGAATGCATACACGTATATGCCCTTCACCACCTTTAAAAAATATAAAAGTCATGCATAGCTGTGTGCTCTTGAAAGGAAGAAAGAAAGAAAGGAAAGATAGAAAGAAGGAAAGGAGGAGGAAGGAAGGAAGGAAGGAAGGAAGGAAGGAAGGAAGGAAGGAAGGAAGGAAGGAAGGAAAGACTATCACTGACCAGTACTGTACTGTACTGTACCCACCAGATATGGTTTGCCACTCCCCATTCTACAATAGTTGTTTGTATTCCACTAATTATTTTATCTTAATCCACCTTTATCCAGTCAATTGTTGGATAAGTATTAAATAAATAACCAATTCATGATTGTAACACATGTACATCAAATAAGGTGAATTCAATTATATTTTTAGAAATAGTTAATTAACATACAATTTTCTGTATTTATCCTCTTTTAATGTCTTTAGAAGGTAAAATCAACATGAATTAATCAGTCATCATGAGCCAGGGAAGAAGAGGCAGTCTCAAATAACCTCAAATGGAAGGAAATTGGTGAAGAGATAAATAATATTTCTGAAATGTAGAAATATTTCAAACTCATCATAGGACATCTACATTTCCCCTTGCAAATGATCCTCAGTTACCTCAAATGGTATTGACATTGGGAATAAGGGAAGAAGATCCACAGGAATGTATATGAGATCTGTTATGGTTTAGATATGAGGTGTCCCCCAAAAGCTCAGGTGTGAAATGGTTAGATTATGAGGTCTGTAACCTAATCCCTGGACCAGTCCTCTGACAGGGAAGAACCGGGTGGTAACTATGGACAGGTAAGGTGTGGTTGCAGGAGACAGGTCCCCAGGGATGTGCCTTCACAGTACATATTTTGTTCCTAATGACGGAGTTTTCTCTCCCTGCTTTCTGATACAATGACCTGAGCCACTTTCTTCCTTCAAAATCTTACACCATGATATTCTGCCTCACCTCAGGAGGAGGTGAAGTCACCTGAAATCTATGAAACCATTTTCCTTCTCTTAAAAATTGTTCTTGTCAAGCCTTTTGGTCACAATGAAAAATGGCCAGCTAAAACAAGGTTCTAGGACACACAGGTGGAACTCTGCAGTAGACAGATTCTTACCACAGTGTTCAGACAGAAGAGCAGTGTAACTGGATATCATATGGATGGCAAGTGACCTACAGAAAATGTGCAAGAGGGGAAGGAACAGAATTAACAGGCATCGGGACAGTCTTGGCAGAAGAGGTGGTGCTCTGTTCTTGGTCTGACCAGGTGTCACCTGAACTTCAGGAAGATAGCCATGTGGGCAACAGCTTGCTCTCCACCCTGAAGAGCCCCTCAACTGGTCCTTATGCCCCCAACTCGTGTTCTAAAAGAGCTGGTGGGTAAGGGAAAGATAGGGGAGGCACAAAATAACTCAACACTGTTTATTAAATCCCTTCCTGTTTAAGAAAGCTGAATGAAATGACAACAGCCATAATCTGTGAGCTCCTGTTTCAAAAAAATGTTCAGCCTGTCTAGATAGAAAGTCACAGGTTAAAGGAATTATTGGGTTTTGTGGTCTGCACTCTTGCCATCTATCTATAATATGTAAGCACACACTCTGCAGACCAAACTTCCATTGAATGAGGACACTTCCATTTCTTCCACTGGGCCTGGGAGAACTGATTTAGCTCCTTTTGCTTCATTTGCAACTCTAATCTTCATTTAAAGTCTTTACACAGGGTTACTTTCTCACACATGTGAGTGCTCCTTATTAGCACTTACCTTTAATGACGATTGTTAACTTTGGTGATATCTTCCAGGATCATGTGATAACTCTGGGAACTTGCTATGCACAGTGCATAACTAGAGAATGGGAGGTATATTTTAAAGAAACAAGTGTATAGTAGAGATTTAAGTGAATTTTTATACAATTACAAAACTCATGTTTTCTTGACTGACAATGTACATCATTCTGTCCTAAATGAAGTTTTAGGGGGCTGGGGATGTGGCTCAAGTGGTAGCATGCTTGCCTGGCATGCTTGCCTGGCATGCGTGCGGCCCGGGTTCGATCCACAGCACCACATACAAACAAAGATGTTGTGTCCGCCAAAAAACTAAAAAATAAATATTAAAAAAATTCTCTCTCTCTCTCTCTCTCTCTCTCTCTCTTTCTCTCTCTCTCTCTCTTAAAAAAAGAGAAAGTTTTAGGCTAAGATTGAATGAAAATATAAGAGGTGATTAGA
The DNA here is from genome assembly GCF_964194105.1 of Spermophilus citellus. Lineage (NCBI taxonomy): Eukaryota > Metazoa > Chordata > Mammalia > Rodentia > Sciuridae > Spermophilus > Spermophilus citellus. The sequence continues at coordinate 71,726,334 of NC_138182.1, read as the reverse complement.
TTCATCATAGTCATCTTTGGCTAAAGCCGACAATTTCAGAATTAAAATTTGAATCTGTCTTTGCTCTCAAGTTTGGTCCAGATACTGCATAATTCTGTGGACTGGCTTTTCCCTACCGTTCAAACTACAAAATGGAATGTTGGCACGCAAAGGTCACCTCGGCCAGCCAGTTTTTCACAAAACATGGCGCAGTGACATTTGAATTCAACCTTATGTCCACTGAACTACTCACCAGATTAATTTGACAGATCTGAGTATGATGGATGCTGATTTCCATCCAAAAGGTTTGGCCAGGCCTCAGCAGTAATAGAACCTTTCTTAAAGGTTATTTTTAACCACTTGCTAAAAATTCCTAGAGGAAAAAAAAGTGACGTGCCCTTTAGTAAAATGAATACAATAATATACCTACAATTGATACCACTGCAGTTGGGTCTAGTCAATTGCCCAAATGAGAACTCACTTTTTAGTAACCAGGGGCTGTCCAGTTGTGGCCCAGTTCCTTGAGTGGGAGTGTAAAGAGTGTACAGAAACTGAGCCTACCTCTAAAACTGAAACAAAGAGAAAGGGGAGAAGGAGAAAAAAATCTCTGAGGTAGTTATGCAAGCCCTCCATTATATTGTCAATTAACTCTGATATTGTTTTTGTAAGTCAAACTAAATTTAATGCAGTAGATTTATTCATCAGGAGTCCCATTGACTCCATGAAGTTTAATCTAATGGTTAAACAATGTTTGACTTTATTTTCAAAAGATTTTTATACAATCCCATCTCTGAGAGATAAAGTGGAATTAAGAAGCATTGCAATCAGCAGATTGATTGGACCAACAAAATTAGCAGCACTCCATTTGAGATAATAACCCCAAATTATTCCCCAAATAAGGCTCCATGTACATTTACAATTTGTTGGTGACTAGTTAAGGAAAAAGTTTGTACAAATATAATTAATCTTCCGGCTCATGAAATTTTGGTAGTGCGGATTTCATTCTGACAGCATCAAAGCTGTGCCATTTTAAATTCACAACTGGAAAAAATGTATTATTCCAGGGTTCCCCAGTCATTAAGGTAATACGAGTAATTAGCCACGCCATGCTGGCTCCACAAGGTTGGGACTATGTGTTTCTAGGTTTCAGTGATTGGGAGGCCCCAATCAAAGCCTTCTCCAGCAGTTCTGTCCCCTCAGAGCGTGCAATAACTGTCCTGGAAGATTCCAGTTATTCTGGGTACAACCAGAAATAGAAGATACGGCCCTGTTAGGCCATAAACAGACAAAGAGGAGTATAAATGTTGTGAAGAAAGAGCCACTAAGTGCTGTCATCCTTCTCTGAGATCAAGGTAGTAGCTTGTCTCAAAGTCAGTTTTTTCAATACTTCTACTAAAATAGCAAACCTCTCTAATTTCCTCATTTTTTTGTAAAACATCCCATATAATTTATCAATTATTAAAAATAATAGGAGAATATTTCTTCAAGACAAATTAGGGTAAAAAGCTCCAAAATGCCCATGTTATGAAATAATCTTTATTTAAAAAAAAAAAAACCTTCAAAAAATTGGTACAATGTAAAACAGGATATATGAGAACACAATTAGTATTACATTTTATCTTCAAAACTAGTGCTCCCAGTTTTGCTGACTAGACACTGTGGGATAGGTAGAGAGATAGAGAGAGAGAGAGAGGCCCTTATTAGAAGTTTACAAGTCAGTTTTCCCTCTCCCTCTTTAGATGTACAGATGTAGAGCTTTAGAGAAGTAAACAATCAGGGTAGGATATATTTCAATACATGATGATGCAAAATAAGTAAACTTCCTTCCCCTTTATAGATTTGTTTTAATCACAGAGCTTAATTTACTTGTCCTCACTAAATTAAACTCTACAACGTGACCTGCCACAGTCTGGCTGGGCACAAAATCACGACCCACTCAAGCAGGAACAAACTTTATTTTATTTTTTTTGTGTGTGTTCTTTTTTTTTCACTGTTTATTTTATTTTATTTTTTTATTGGTTGTTCACAACATTACAAAACTCTTGACATATCATATTTCATACATTAGATTGAAGTGGGTTATGAACCCCCAATTTTACCCCAAATGCAGATTGCAGAATCACGTTGGTTACACATCCACAATTTTACATAATGCCCTATTAGTAATTGTTGTATTCTGCTACCTTTCCTATCCCGTACTATCCCCCCTCCCCTTCCCTCACATCTTCTCTCTCTACCCCATCTACTGTAATTCATTTCTCTCCTTGTTAATTTTCCCATTCCCCTCACAACCTCTTATATGTAATTTTGTATAGCAATGAGGGTCTCCCTTCATTTCCATGCAATTTCCCTTTTCTCTCTCTTTCCCTCCAATCTCATGTCTCTGTTTAAAGTTAATCTTTTCTTCCTGCTCTTCCTCCCTACTCTGTTCATAGTTGCTCTCATTATATCAAAGAAGACATTTGGCATTTGTTTTTTAGGGATTGGCTAGCTTCACTAAGCATAATCTGCTCTAGTGCCATCCATTTCCCTGAAAATTCTATGATTTTGTCATTTTTTAGTGCTGCATGGTACTCCATTGTGTATACATGCCACATTTTTTTATCCATTCATCTATTGAAGGGCATCTGGGTTGGTTCCACAGTCTAGCTATTGTGAATTGTGCTGCTATGAACATTGATGTGGCAGTATCCCTGTAATATGCTCTTTTAAGGTCTTCAGGGAATAGTCCAAGAAGGGCAATAGCAGGTTCAAATGGTGGTTCCATTCCCATCTTTCCCAGGAATCTCCAAACTGCTTTCCAAATTGGCCGCACCAATTTGCAGTCCCACCAGCAATGTACAAGTGTACCCTTTTCTCCACATCCTTGCCAGCACTTGTTGTTGTTTGACTTCATAGTGGCTGCCAATCTTACTGGAGTGAGATGGTATCTTAGGGTGGTTTTGATTTGCATTTCTCTGACTGCTAGAGATGGTGAGCATTTTTTCATGTACTTGTTGATTGATTGTATATCCTCCTCTGAGAAGTGTCTGTTCAGGTCCTTGGCCCATTTGTTGATTGGGTTATTTGTTATCTTATTGTCTAATTTTTTGAGTTCTTTGTATACTCTGGATATTAGGGCTCTATCTGAAGTGTGAGGAGTAAAAATTTGTTCCCAGGATGTAGGCTCCCTATTTACCTCTCTTATTGTTTCTCTTACTGAGAAAAAACTTTTTAGTTTAAGTAAGTCCCATTTGTTGATTCTTGTTAATAACTCTTGTGCTATGGGTGTCCTATTAAGGAATTTGGAGCCCGACCCCACAATATGTAGATCTGAGCCAACTTTTTCTTCTATCAGACGCAGAGTCTCTGATTTGATATCAAGCTCCTTGATCCATTTTGAGTTAACTTTTGTGCATGGCGAGAGAAAGGGATTCAGTTTCATTTTGTTGCATATGGATTTCCAGTTTTCCCAACACCATTTGTTGAAGATGCTATCCTTCCTCCATTGCATGCTTTTAGCCCCTTTATCAAATATAAGATAGTTGTAACTTTGTGGATTAGTCTCTGTGTCCTCTATTCTGTACCATTGGTCCACCCGCCTGTTTTGGTACCAGTACCATGCTGTTTTTGTCACTATTGCTCTGTAAAATAGTTTGAAATCTGGTATCGCTATACCGCCTGATTCACACTTCCTTCTTAGAATTGCTTTTGCTATTCTGGGTCTTTTATTTTTCCATATGAATTTCATGATTGCTTTGTCAATTTCTACAAGATATGCCGTTGGGATTTTGATTGGCATTGCATTGAACCTATAGAGAACTTTTGGTAATATCGCCATTTTGATGATGTTAGTTCTGCCTATCCATGAACAGGGTATATTTTTCCATCTTCTAAGATCTTCTTCTACTTCTCTCTTTAGGGTTCTGTAGTTTTCATTGTATAAATCTTTCACCTCTTTTGTTAGGTTGATTCCCAAGTATTTTTTTTTTTTTTTGAGGATATTGTGAATGGAGTGTTTTTCCTCATTTCCATTTCAGAAGTTTTGTCGCTGATATACATAAATGCCTTTGATTTATGCGTGTTGATTTTATATCCTGCCACTTTGCTGAATTCATTTATTAGTTCTAGTAGTTTCTTTGTAGATCCTTTTGGGTCTTCTAGGTATAGGATCTTGTCGTCCGCAAATAGTGATAATTTAAGTTCTTCTTTTCCTATTTTTAATTTCTTTTCTCTGTCTAATTGCTCTGGCTAGTATTTCAAGGACTAAATTAAATAGAAGTGGTGAGAGAGGGCATCCCTGTCTTGTTTCAGATTTTAGAGGGAATGCCTTCAACTTTTGTCCATTCAGAATGATGCTAGCCTGAGGCTTAGCATAGATAGCTTTTACAATGTCAAGGTAAGTTCCTGTTATCCCTAGTTTTTCTAATGTTTTGAACATAAAGGGATGCTGTACTTTGTCGAATGCTTTCTCTGCATCTATCGAGATGATCATATGGTTCTTATCTTTAAGTCTATTGATGTGGTGAATAACATTTATTGATTTCCATATATTGAGCCATCCTTGCATCCCAGGGATGAATCCTACTTGATCATGGTGCACAATTTTTTTGATGTGTTTTTGTATTCGATTTGCCAGAATTTTATTGAGGACTTTTGCATCTAGGTTCATTAGAGATATTGGTCTGTAGTTTTCTTTCTTTGAGGTGTCTTTGTCTGGTTTCGGAATCAGGGCGATGTTGGCCTCATAGAATGAATTTGGAAGAGCTCCCTCTTTTTCTATTTCCTGAAATAACTTGAAAAGTATTGGTATTAATTCTTCTTTAAAGGTTTTGTAAAACTCCACTGTATACCCATCCGGTCCTGGGCTTTTCTTGGTTGGTAGTCTTTTGATTGCTTCTTCAATTTCATCCATTGATATTGGACTGTTCAAATTGTGTGTATCCTTCTGACTCAGTCTGGGCAAATCATATGACTTAAGAAATTTATCGATGTCTTCACTATCTTCTATTTTATTGGAATATAGGTTTTCAAAATAATTTCTAATTGTCTTCTGTATTTCTGTAGCATCTGTTGTGATATTGCCCTTTTCATCCCTTATGTTAGTAATTTGAGTTCTCTCTCTTCTTCTCTTCCTTAGCATGGCGAAGGGTCTGTCGATCTTATTTATTTTTTTGAAGAACCAACTTTTAGTTTTGTTAATTTTTTCAATAGTTTCGTTTGTTTCAATTTCATTGATTTCCGCTCTGATTTTAATTAGTTCTTGCCTTCTGCTACATTTGCTGTTGTTTTGCTCTTCCTTTTCTAGGGCTTTGAGATGAAGTGTGAGCTCATTTATTTGTTGTTTTTTTCTTTTTTTGAGGAATGACCACCAGGCAATGAATTTCCCTCTTACTGCTTTCATTGTGTCCCATAGATTACGATATGTTGTGTCTGTATTTTCATTTATCTCTAAGAATTTTTTGATTTCCTCCTTTATGTCTTCCGTAACCCATTGATCATTCAGTAATATATTGTTCATTTTCCATGTGATGTAGGATTTTTCCTTCCTTCTTTTATCATTGATTTCCAGTTTCATTCCATTATGATCAGATAAAATGCATGGTATTATCTCCACCCCTTTATATTTACTGAGGGTTGCCCTATGGCATAATATATGGTCTATTTTTGAGAAGGATCCATGTGCTGCTGAGAAAAAAGTATATCCATTTGATGATGGTTGATTTATTCTATATATGTCAGTTAAGTCTAGGTTATTGATTGTGGTATTGAGTTCTATAGTTTCTTTATTCAACTTTTGTTTGAAGGATCTGTCCAATGGTGAGAGAGGTGTGTTGAAGTCACCCATAATTATTGTGTTGTGGTCTATTTGATTCTTGAACTTGAGGGAGTTTGTTTTATGAATGTCGCAGCACCATTATTTGGTGCATAAATATTGATAATTGTTATGTCTTGTTGGTGAATGGTTCCTTTTAATAGTATATAATGTCCTTCCTTATCCCTTTTGATTAACTTAGTCTTGAAGTCAATTTTATTCGATATGAGGATGGCCACCCCTGCTTGCTTACAAGGACCATGTGCGTGGTATTTTTTTCCTGTCCTTTCACCTTCAACCTGTGTATGTCTTTTCCAATCGGATGTGTCTCCTGGAGGCAGCATATTGTTGGATTTGTTTTTTTAATCCATGATACCAGCCTATGTCGCTTTATTGGAGAGTTTAAGCCATTAACATTCAGAGTTACTATTGATATATGGTTTGTACTTCCAGCCATGTTTGATTATTTATCCTTTTTTAAAAAAATTTAGTTTTTTTCTCCATGATTATCTTTCCCTTCGCCCTCTGTCTTTACTGAGGCACTTCCCACTGATGATTTTGGTTATTGTTTTTCATTTCTTCCTCGTGTAGTGTTTTGCTCAAAATGCTTTGCAATGCTGGTTTTCTGGCTGCAAATTCTTTTAACTTTTGTTTATCATGAAAGATTTTTATTTCGTTGTCATACCTGAAGCTTAATTTTGCTGGATACAGAATTCTTGGTTGGCATCCATTGTCTTTCAGTGTTTGAAATACGTTGTTCCAGGATCTTCTCGCTTTCAGCGTCTGTGATGAAAAATCCGTTGTTAACCTTATTGGGTATTATTATTGTAAAAAAAAATTAAAAAAACAACAAGAAAGAAAAATGAAAATGAAAGAAAAAACCCAAATCAAATAGAAGAGAAAAAAAAAACTAATAAATGTAGTCTTAGAGTTTGATTAACTTCTCTTCCAGTAGGTGGCGCTGTGCCCACCAGGCTAAGTTTCTCCTGTCAATACGCGGGAACCAATCACTGTGCAGCAGCTCCTCCCAGACTGGGCGAGTCTCCAATCCTGAGTGCCTAGGGCCTCCTCTTGTGTCTAGTCACTTCCCCACTTTTCCTCTAGCCAGGCCCCTCTCACGGGTGCCGCTCACCACAATACTGGCTACACGCCAGATCTGCTGCTCCCGGGAGCCCTGTTTTCATGGACAACTGGGCACACTCTCCCTGTTTGCCATTCCCTCAGACCCTAAGTTTGTAGAGCTTGGGGCTGAGAATCCTCAGTGAATTTTACTTGCCCTCCGGTAGCCACGCCCCTGGTAGCTGGTGCAAGAGGCCTCAGCAGTCAGCCCTGGTGGGAGCAGTAGTTCTACGCCACGGGTCCCGCGCCACCTCTGATTCCCTCGGGCTGGCTATGGCGCTCACGGGAGAGCTGGGAGGGGCCCTTACGGGAGAGCTGGGAGAGGCCCTTAAGGTTTCCCCGATGTGTGGAGAGGGAAGGCTCGGGAATTACACACCTGTAGCCGCAGGTTTCAATGAAGTTATCTCCTCCACTGCAGTCTGGTGACGTTAGTTCTCTGCCATGGTGGTATCTCTTGCAAATGGCGACAGTTCGTTTCCCTTTGCCGGGTGACCAATGCAACGGGTGGGTCCTTACTGTCTCTCCCAAGCCCCGTTTCAAACCTGTGGCTACTACCTATGAAGGCTCGGTTGGCATTTACCTCCGTAGGAACAGAAGGGCCGACCAGTTGTTTCAGCCGGATGGATTAGTGCTGAGTCACACCTGTTTGTCTGCAGGAAGCAGGCAAATGGGAGCTTGAATTCAGCCGATCCGGGCTCAGTGTGTGTTCTGAAAGGCCCAGACTGATCGCCCCAGATCCACTCAGTTCAGCATTGCCTAGTGATCCTGAGCAAACAGAATTTAGATTGTTTACGACTCCCTATGCCCGCACAGCTGAAGAGGTCAGAGACTTGATCTCTTTGCGCCCACCGCCATGTTGGAATCACACAAACTTTATTTTTGAAACTGCCACCAATGCCCCGTACACTCCCGGGACGATTGCCGACCGACCCACGTGACCGCGACCCACCCAGGCGGTGTTCTCCCAGACCCCAACAGGAAGTCCCTCCTCCGGAATTCCCTCCTTCCGCACTTCCCCAACCAATGGGAACTCTCCAGAAGTCCCGTAGCAGGCCGAGGTGGACAGCAGGAGTCCAGTATCCATATGAATGCAGATCTTAACATAATCATATCATCTCAATGGCTTGCTGGTGTCACCTTTCAACCAAAAATGCCATGCATCATATTACTTGGCTGTGGCTCTTAGCAGTGACACTCTGGTGTCTGCCCACTCGGCACACATACATGGAGCTCTGAGGCATCCTTATGAGGTCAGGGCTCATGGGGATGCCCACGAGCACAGCACCACCAGGGAGCACAAATGCCTGTGGCTGCAAATTGTTAACCGTGAACATGCAGGTCCTGAGTCTACCAGCTCTGAAAGCCAGAATAGCCACCTGCCCCAGATACTAAACAGAGTGGAGCAAAAAAGTTCTTTCAAAAGGTAAATTTAAGTAAATATTGTATTCAAAACATTTTGGGCATCATTTTATAGATTTTGGTGTAGTATCAAATTTCATATTTTGTACATTTAAATTTCACCACTTAGCATTCAGTGATATAGGATGCATGACAGGTGGGGATAGAAGGAGAGATGGAGGACAGATGGGTGTATGGTCAGGGCAGGCTATTAGAAAACCATATTAAGTAAAAACGTTCCAGGTCCTTCTACTAAGAAATGAGACCTGAAATAACAGGAGAAAGATGAAGGTAGAATGTCTTTTCCAAGCAATGATCTTAAATCTTTAAGTCCTTATTTGAAGACAACCTTCTTACTAATGGACCTTAGCCAGTGAAGAATCTGAGACAGAAAGGTCTAGGGTGGGAGACAGTACTCAGGATTAAATGCACTGAGGAAGAACAGGAAATGAGTTTGAAGGATAAGGACAAGCCACCTTTTCAAGGTTTTTTTTTAGTTAATTAGAACTTCGTAATACAGCAATCTGGAGAAAATAGGGGACTTTGATAGAGGATCATTTTGCCTTTTAGGGAGGTAATTTTAACAGTGGCACAAAGAAAAGGTAATTCAGATAGGAAGTGATGAAGCATTGTGCAGATATGCTAACAGCGGGAATGGAGAGTAAGGCCAGACCTGACAAACAGTTCCAGACCAACAGTTAAAGGGCAGGATGGATGAGAGGCAGGAGTCAACAGACTAGCATGTCCAGCTAGGGAAAACAGGTGCATTGGGAGACCATGGGCTTGTAAGGGTCCGGCAAAGCATCGGAGGAAGAGACCACACAAGAGACTGGCTTCATGCAATAAGCAGGAGGGAGTTTTATTGAACCAGCATTCTGGGGCTCTGTGCCCACTCAAGAAAGGAGAGCAGCCCAGAGCCCAGAGCAGTGGTCAAACAGAGCTTAAGTACACTTTTTGGGGAGGGCGGGGGGCTTTACATACATCAGAACAAATCACCATGAGGCGCGGGAAAATTGAACAACAACTCTGAGACATGATTAGTACATTCTTTGGCGGGAACAGTCTGGGTAGGGGTGATTGGTCACTCCTAAGTGGGGTACACATTCAAACTGATTGGTTCGGGCCCTGTGACAAACTGCACAGGGCCCTAGGCTAAATGGCCAGTAGGGCGTTGTCTTAACTATCTCAGGAATTTCAGGTTCTGGGTGTAGCAGAGGAACTTAACAATACCTAGTCTTTTACATTTTAATTCAGGCTTTGCAGCTTAGAAACTTTACAATGCCCGGTCTTTTACATTTTAACTCAGGCTTTGCGGCTTAGAAACAGCTTAGAAATTTTACCTTTACAGGCTGAGATAATCTGGAGAAAAAGTCAATAGTTCAGTGCAGTGGGCAGTTGGAATAATTTAAAAAGTGCTAGTTCACAATATCCTGTTCTGTGTTTAAGGAAGAACTAGAAGAGGGGAGATGAAAGACCTTGCACACAAAGAAATGATAAGGGGAGGGGAGAACTCCTTCCCCTGATTTGACCTGAGCATACTGTTTACATGTATTGAAATATCATACTATGCCCCATCAATGTGTGTAAGTATTAAACATTAACCGAAAATAAAAATGAATGACCGTTTAAAGTTGCCAAGGAAATTGTTCTAATGTTGAAGTCGTTGTGAAGCATTCAAGAAAATGTCTTTCTGGGGAGGCGGGTCTGCTATCCAGAGGCTGCTGCTGTGTATTCGCAAGGTGCCATCCAAATCAACAGCCTGAAGAGTGTGCCAAAAGAAAAGGGAGCTAATGTTAGTGAAGATCAAGAGAAGGGGAGTAAAAAGAACCTCCAAAGCCCTACCAAAAGAATCAGGATAGGCTGAGGTTCTCAAAGGAAAAGTGAGTTTTAACAAATAAGAGAAAATCTATTGCTGTAGAAAAAAAAATTGATAACGTAATCCAAAAGTAACACAAAATTTGCAAAGTAGATAATCCACGTTGTTCAATCAAGGAGCTTTGGTGTTTTGGGGGGGAAGTTTGACTCTGGTAAGTGAGATCATGAATGAGAGTAGAAATGGAGCAAGTGGCTTCCATTCATTCATTTGCTCCTTTAGTCATTCCAGGTGCATACTGATCACCTACTGCATACCAAGCAATGTTAATACCTGGAAATACTGCAGTGACCAAAGTAAGCTTCCTTTTTCTTTCTTCCCTTTTGCTGGGAGAGTCCTAAGTTGACCCGTGTGGAGACAATGTCCTTTCAGAAGTTCATCCTGAGGCACAAGAAGAAGACAGCCTGAGTAGTGGGTCACAGTAAAGAGCAGGGTTTTCAAGATGAAGGAAAGCAGCCCATCCATGGCCTAAAGGAAGAAGAGGAGGAAGCAGAGGAGATGAGGTAACTTAGGAATCTGAGAGTGGCCAGGAGCCCAAGCTTGAGAAAGTGACCACTGTCTCCCTAACCTGGAGAAAGGCTCACACCCTCCCAGCAATCTTCTCCACAAGGATCTGGGAACTCAGGGAGGACACCAAGCCCTCCCACAACCTCAGCAGGACCAAGTTGGGAACAGGCTACGAGGATGGCGGCTGCCAGCGCGTGTCCTGGTGAAAGGGTAAAATTTCTAAGCTGCAAAGCCTGAGTTAAAATGTAAAGGACCAGGCATTGTAAAGCTGCTTCTAAACTGCAAAGCCTGGGTTAAATTCCTGAGGCAGTTAAGACAATGCCCTACTGGCCATTTAGTTGATTTATAGCCTAGGACCCTGTGCAGCTTGTCACGTAGGCTTACAGGGCCTGAACCAATCAGTTTAAATGTAACCCCCTCCTTAGGAATGACCTATCACTCCAGCCTGCCCTGTTCCCGCCAATGAATGTACTAATCAAGTCTAAGAATTATTGTTTGATTTTCCCACGGTGTAAGGTGATTTGTTAAAGGAGACTGTGATGTATGCAAAGCCCCCGCCCTCCCCAAAAAGTGTACTTAAGCATTGTTCAACCCCTGCTCTGGGCTCTGGGCTGCTCTCCCTTCTTGAGTGGGCACGGAGCCCCAGCATGCTGGATCAATAAATCCCCTTCTGCTAATTGCATGAGTGGTCTCTTCCTCCGACGTTTCGCTGGTCCCTTACACTGGGCTGCCCTATTAACCCCAAGGAAGAGAGTACCTCGTCCCCAGGGAGAACTCACAGTCCTGCTGAGCTCTGGAATTCCAAACCAGGTTCCAAAGCTAAAACTTGTGGGATGTGGGTTCCTTCGTTGTGAGGTCAGGGCCCAGGAATGTGTCTGCTCTTGGAGACAAAGGTCAATGCAGGCAGGACTGGAGACCAGGAAATCCTGAGCTGATCTGAAAGGAGCAGAATCGTGTCATCTGCGGTTGTGAGGGGAATGTAAAAATAAACAAGGAGAGAAATGAATTACAGTAGATGGGGTAGAGAGAGAAGATGGGAGGGGAGGGGAGGGGGGATAGTAGGGGATAGGAAAGGTAGCAGAATACAACAGTTACTAATAGGGAAGTATGTAAAATTGTGGATGTGTAACCGACGTGATTCTGCAATCTGCATTTGGGGTAAAATTGGGGGTTCATATCCCACTTCAATCTAATGTATGAAATATGATATGTCAAGAGCTTTGTAATGTTGTGAACAACCAATAAAAAATAAAAAATAAAAATAAAATGAAAGGAGCAGAAAATCCCAGCTCCCATAACCACAGCGCAGGCAGGGCTCTGAGGACTGCCTTCTCCAGGGGGCTGCTGTGTGCCTGCTCTCAGCGATTGAGCGGAGCATGCGCCGTAGCCTGCAGAGCCATGTGCCACTATGGGCTCCAGGCTCCTCTGTCCTCTGGTGGCAGCTGGAGTTCCCTCTCTTGTCTGTGTCTGTGTGCTCAGCTCGCTTCCTCGCCCTCCCGACAGACACCTAAAACACACCTTTAATGTGTTTGAAAAAAGATCCTTAAATATGTGTGTATCCTTGTAAATTATGTAGTGCTCTGTTTGTGTTTTTAATTTACATAAATAGTTTTGTGCAATAAATTCCCTGCTGTTTCTTACCTTTTCATCTCAGCATTGTGATTCTAAAATCCACCCTTGTTGCTGAATGCACAGTCTGTCACTATAATGCAAATCAGCTCACGTGCAAATGGTGCAGGGGGAAATATGTCAGCATAACAAAGAAGTTACATTGCTTCCAAAGCGACTTTCCCAGCCTGCTCCTGTTTATGAGCCTCTAATCACAAAACACACCAATCCACCACCCAGGAAGCCAGTTGAGTACTAGAGAGATGCCCATTCAGCCCACATCTTCCTTACCATCTTGGCTTGACCACCTACCCTCATGGAAGCATTTATGTGGGCTTCTTTCCAATATTTGTGCCTTCATTTCTTATCTCCAAATTTAGCAGGCTAAATATTTCTTATACTCTCTTCCATTTTTCTGCAAGCAAGGATTAAGATCAAACCTTATATGTACTTCAGTACATACATATGTACTTGTCACATGTGTATGTACTTGTACTTGTCACATCTGAGTGAGAACATTAATAGCCAGTATGCTGATCGCTACATTTCTCTTGTTTTCTCTGCTGGCATGTCCAAATAATGGCTGACTCCTAAGGGTGTAGAATAAAGAAGACATAAAACGCATAGCCAACCTATAAGAGTGTAAGCCACCGAGTTTTGGATTGTTCATCACTGAGATTAAACTAGCCTAACCTGATAGAGCTATGCCTTTGAAACAGAGGGGAAATAAAGTTAAGTTCTTACTTTTCACTATAAATCAATTAACTGGGAAGAAATTAAGCAAATATTAGGGAAAATGGGGTATTTTTAGTGTGTGCACACAGCAAAAGACTTTCTGAATAAACTGTAGTAGTCCCTACCTTATTTAAAGTTTTGTTTTGCATGGTTTCAGCTCCCTGCAGTCAAATATAGTCCAAAAATATTAGGTAGAAAATTCCAGAAATAAGAATTCCATAAGGTTTATATAGCTTGCTGCTCTGAGGGGCATGATGAAATCTTGCACTAATCCACTCCCATCTGAGATAGGCATCATCTCTTTGTCCAGTGTATCCACACTGTATATGCTACTCATTAGTCACTGAGCTGTCTGACTTATCAGATCAGTTGTAAAAGTATTACAGTGCTGGTCTTCAAGCAGCTTTTATTTTACTTAATAATGGCCAAAAAAAAAAATGTGCCTGAGTGATGATTCAGAGGAGGTACGAAGGGCATAAAATATGGAAAGATGGACTCACTCTGGTACTATGTGGTAGAGGCAATATGGAGATAAACACAGTAGGTATGAGGTTTTGCCGCAGTCTTGGCTGGGCACAGAATCACAAGCCACCACACAGCTTTGTAGATTCAAACAGCAATTCTTTATTCCCGAACTCACACCGGCCTCCACACACGTTCTGGGGCAATCCCAGTTCTGCTGCTACCCAAATCACCTACTCCACGAGGCTTTTTTCCCAAAATGCTCTCTGAATCTCACGAGAACTCAACGGGAGCTCAGGCAGCAGGAACGCCCTAATTCCAGCAGCAATAATCCTCAACATTGAACTTCCCTAAAATCCAAGGTCTTAAACTGGGAACGCCCTTAACCCAAGGAGCAGGATACTTCCTCAAACTGCAGGATACACCCTAATCCTGGATCCACCCTGGTCATTGAGCAGGGTCACCTTTCTCAAACACACATGCAAGGTCACAGCAAATTTCCAAGGCAAGTCCATTTAACATGGGGTACGATGGCAAGGAAATATCGATGCGTCATATCTACTTGGCAGTGGCCCTCAGCATCTCCCCCCTTCTGATTAATTAAACAACAAGCAATGTGGCTTAAGGACCGTGCCTGGTAGGTTGTCCAATTCAACATATGGTTCTTACCCGTCATGGGAAAACTGACCTTTAGGCGTCAGCCTCCTGTCTTAGGTTGAATCCACTGCAATCAGATCAACCCGTCACTGACTACCGGTCCAGCATTCAGCCATGCTTGTGGATAGGCCTATGCACCAGTGGGGGGGTGAGGTTCTTGCCTCACCTCTGTTGGCCCCCAAATTTAGCCTTGGTGCCAGTGGGGGGGTGAGGTTCTTTGCCTCACCTCTGTTGGCCCCCAAATTTTAGACCATCACTAGTAGAAGGGAGGAGGATACAGAAATGCCAAGACACCAAGCCAATTGATGGCTCCTTTGGAAAAATTGCGTCACTGGTGACACCATCAGCAAAGATATGCCAGCATTACCACAATTAACATGGGGTGCGCTGGCAAGGAAATTGCATCACTGGCGACACCATCAGCAAAGATATGCCAGCAGTACCACAATTCGCTGCATCAGATGATATTTCACAATGCATGCAACTGATATATAGTCCAGGCAAGTTCTGCAAGCAGTTCAAAGTGGAAGAGTCTATCAATATGTCCATTTATTCCCGAAGTAAATCGAGTCCTTGATTGAGCATTACTTGTTGAGTTATATTCATTGATGCATTAGTTTATACAGTTTACTGTGATGGCTATCATAGAAGCTGTAGTTTGGTTTTATCTTAGTCTTCACCGGCACTGGGATGGAGATGGGAATTCTGGCAATGACGCTAAAGAGACATTATCCTGAACAGAATTATTAAATATAATGAAAAGGAAAGGTGAAAGTAAACAAACAGATCTGTTAACCTCCTTAAAAAACAATCCTTAACAGCTGTTTACCTAATTTAAATTAGTAAACAAACAGATCTGTTAACCACCTTTAAAAACAATCCTTAACAGCTGTTTACCTAATTAAAATTAAAGCATTTAAATCACGTGAATAAAAAAAAAAAATTCGGATCCATTTTTTCATGAGCGCTCCTCAAATATGAAATATGGACATACACACATACAGACATACAACACAAAACAGAAATGTGCACACATAACATACAACACATAAGACAATAAAGGCCTTGTAGTTTTACCTAGGTGAAATCTCCATTGCAATGTTTAAAAACTCCACAGTCAAAAAATAAAACACAGTCAAAAAATAAAACTGATCAGAAAAACATTAACCTAGGTTTGTATGAGCTCAAAAAATAAAATAGAACTTTACGATGTGGGAAAAATGCAATAATAAAATAGATATTGAAAAAAGCACCATGGTTAATCACTGTCGCAGATGTAAGAATAGCCAAGCTGGAGCTCTGGATATCAGCTGTTATGTATTTGAGTCAAATCATCTTCTTTTTGGTCTGTAGAAATTGCTTTAGTTAGTGTCCAAATCGGCTGCTGTTCTCCCTGTGGAAACAAACAAAAACGGAACCCCGACTCCAGACAATAACTGGATCCGGACCTTTCCATTGTCCTGTTAGAATATCTTTCCAAAGTACCTTAAGCTTATGTACATTTTTCGGATACATATGTCTTTCCGTAGCACTAAGTCCTGATGAATCCAAATTTAAAAAGTTTAGAGTAAAAAGGGTTATTTTAAGTTTATCTTTGGGGGATATATACCCCTTAAAGATCCTTTTAAATTTAAGTCATTCAAAAGCATTCTGCCTTAGTTTTTAGAATTACTTTAGTCCTTTTAATTTTTTGATGTGGTTTTAAACCATAGTTATCTTAGCCTATTGCATTTTCTATCTGAAATACCTTTACTTGACATATTCAACCATTTTCTATCTTATTTCTATCTTCTAGTTTTCTTCTAAGGTTTTTATATTTACCCTTAGTTGCTTTTTTCTCTCCTAGTTTTCTTTAGTTTCCTATTTTGTGGGTTTAAAATTCTTGTCTTTCTACATCTTTTTTATCTTCCTATATCTTTTTATCTTTCTACATCTCCTCTCTTTTTTTACCTTTCTGTACTTCTGTTTTTAAAGTTTTCCACTTTAAATTTTTAATCTTCTTTATCTAAATATCTTTATCTTATTATCTTCCCATTTTCATGGTTTTTTTTTCTCCATCACGAAGGCATCTTAACCACCTTCAATTTAACCTTTTAAAGCCTTTTGCAACTTATTTAGACATTTTACAACTTTTTACTTTACCACACAAAGATTATCTCATCTCCCTCTTTATAGTTTAATAAGTACATTTTAATAGTTTGATGAGTAAAGCAATCTTTTTTCCCCTGCCATGAAGGTATCTCGACCACCTTCAATTTAACCTTTTAAAGCCTTCCAATTATCATCTATACTGTACTTTTAAATGTACCTTTTCACCACCTACAGCTTTACTCTTTTAAACGAGGCTTCGATTCTGTTTAAATCACTTAATGTTAGTTTACATGGCTGCCCTTCAACCAAAGGCTTTTTTTTCTCCATTAAGAAGCTTTGTCTCAATCTGCCATGTACAAATACCTTTCTCTTCTTTCTTCCATTCTCAAGCTTTTAAATTAAGTCTAGTTTCCTCAAAATCTTTTTAAATGGCATTTTACAACTTTTTACTTTACCACACAGAGATTATCTCATCTAGAAACATTTCTATTTTCTTTAACATTTTATATTAAAATATATTTCCACATCTTGAATCTTTTTATATCTCTTTTTTAACCATTAACCCTTTTTATAAATTCACATTCTGAAACAACTCTTATAAAATTTCTGATTTAGACAAATTATCCACTTTAATAAGATGAAATACTTCCATGTTTTTTATGGTGCTATTATACTGTAATTGAAACCCAACTGAAACTTCTTATACTCTTTGTATATAAATTACACATGATAGAATCTTAAGACTTAGTAACCTTGTTTCAGCAAAGACACAGACCAAAGCAATATTAAACTTTTTTCTATTTACCAATTTATGAAAACACACATAATGTTTAAATATATTACCTTATGGAACTTAATAAGTAAAGAGCACTTGATTTTATATTTAGTAGTTGATATTTCAACACTTTAGCTTTGTAAATTAATCAGATGTCTGTAAAAACCAAGATCTTAGACAAGTATAGTAAACAGAACTAGCCATCTCTTTCTTGTTGAAGAAAGATCCTTCTACAGGATACCATGATGGCCCCATTGATATACTTAATAACTTGTTTTTAAAAAGCCATGGGCTACATTTTTGTACTGTATCAACATATGCCCTAACTGTTCTTGGTCTCACTGGGGTGCCTCCTTTCTCTAACAATTCCTCTTCCTCAGAGGCGAACAACTTCAAACCTCGAGTCAACCATTTTCCCCAGTTTGCCTGAGAAAGTTCTAGGAACAGGCAACTTGAAACAAAAACAAAATAAATCAAAACAAGAACACATTGTTTTTCGAAATAGTCACCCATTTTTTTGCTCTCCTTCAGGAGCGAGCAAATTCACTTACCCCCAAGCTTCAGACATCCCCGTACGGGCCACCAAATGCCGCAGTCTTGGCTGGGCACAGAATCACGAGCCACCACACAGCTTTGTAGATTCAAACAGCAATTCTTTATTCCCGAACTCACACCGGCCTCCACACACGTTCTGGGGCAATCCCAGTTCTGCTGCTACCCAAATCACCTACTCCACGAGGCTTTTTTCCCAAAATGCTCTCTGAATCTCACGAGAACTCAACGGGAGCTCAGGCAGCAGGAACGCCCTAATTCCAGCAGCAATAATCCTCAACATTGAACTTCCCTAAAATCCAAGGTCTTAAACTGGGAACGCCCTTAACCCAAGGAGCAGGATACTTCCTCAAACTGCAGGATACACCCTAATCCTGGATCCACCCTGGTCATTGAGCAGGGTCACCTTTCTCAAACACACATGCAAGGTCACAGCAAATTTCCAAGGCAAGTCCATTTAACATGGGGTACGATGGCAAGGAAATATCGATGCGTCATATCTACTTGGCAGTGGCCCTCAGCAAGGTTTGATGCTATCTTCAGTATCAGATATCTACTGGGGCTTTTGGAACATATCTCCTGTGGATAAGGATGGATGGCTATATAAAATCCAGTTACCACAAAGGGAAAGATTGAAACTTTGAACAATATAAAAAATCAGTATACAATAAACAACACAGAGTTATGCAGACTAGAAAAGAATCCTACAACACACACAAAAAAGCAAATGACTCATAACTATAATATAAATATGGATAATATGGATTTTAATTCAAATTAATGTAAGAAAACAATAAATTAAAAAATTGGGCTAAAGAAATGAGCAAGCAATACAAAAAGAAAAGAAAAATAGCCAGGGAATATGTAAAAATAAGCTCAAACTCTAACAATGCAAGGGAAGCAAGCAGAGCAAATTTCAAGTTGTGCACGTATGGACATAACAGGATGGATTTCATCATTATGTAAAACTGTACTGTACCAACTTAAAAAGATAAGAAGAAAAGGTAGAAATAGACATTATTAGGAGTTTTTAAAAAAAAACAATCAGGTTACACTTTTTAGACTTTAGATGGCCTGAAACAACCTGGGAAGACACCTATAAAGAAAGGCTTCCAGGGACAGGGGACACTTGGGCTTTAGGATGAAAATGTCTCACAGCTGTTCTCAACCAAGGCAAATGGCCCAGAGGGGCATCTGGCAATGAGTGATCGCAGGTATTTTTTATGTTTCCCAGGGGAGGCACGCGGTTGGCATCTAGTGAGCAGACAGACACCCCACCAGAGAAGCGCTGCCCCAAAGTCCCAAGAGTCCCCGGGCCCAGAGACCCAGTTTGGCAGAAGGAAGGGCCATGCATCTCTGAAGAAGGCTGGTCTAGCCATGGAGGAGAGCATGGGGGTGTGGATGGGAGACAGTGATCACACCAAGTAGGCCAGAGGAGGGCTCCGGTGCTCCTGGGGCCGCTCGGCACGCCACAATGCACTCCTGAGAATTTTCAACTCTTTGGGGGCTGAAGCAGAGGGAAATAAGGAGAACAGCGTTAACCTCTGCTTCGGTTGACTTGCATTACTTCAGACTTATTCCATTTAATTTTATACCCTGTGATTATTTAAAAGGTTTTCATTTTAATCAAGACTATTTATGGCACTCTAGAAGTCTGTCCTGCATAAAATAATACCACATGTACAAAATGACATTTTGAATGTCCAATTTGGTGCTTTTCGGAAAGAAAGAAAAAAAAAAAAAAGAAAAGTGAGTTTCATAAGATGATTAGTAACACTCCAGCCCTTCTGATAAGCCTGATGAGTGAGGCCTGGCAGGAGCAAAAACTGTCCAAGAGTATAAAACATAAACTTCCAATGAAGCCTCTGTCACAGAGCATCAAAGCCTACAAGTGATTTCCACCCTGAAGGTGAACCTGAAAATTCCCGGTCCCAAACTGTGGATCAGGAGGGTTGGAAGCCCTGCTCCACAGACCCAGACCCACACCCACAGGCCTGCCCGCCCAGCAACCTTGCAAAACCCTATTTTAGTCCAGGGCCTGCTGGGCTAACTGTGGAAAGGAAATGAACGTGACTTTTTCTGTCAAACATCTCTGCAGACCTGCTAGACTTGGGTGATTTGGTCATGAGAAAGGCATGTTCTGACCATGTTCACTTTTTACAAAATGATTTAACTTGGGTTGTCCACACAGAGAGGATCAGACACAACGGCCCATATTTCACAAGGGTCATCCTAGAGTGTACTCTCAGTCTCCCAAGATTTCAGTCCCCAATTATCAAGCTCACTGGGGAGACTGTCCAAAAAACCCTCTTTGATTTATCAGAGTAAGCCTGGACTTTGACACCAACAAATTTCAAAGCCTGGGCTGACCTGGCGGATACTCTAAGCAAATGCATTTCAGTACTCCAGTGGGACTATCTGGAACATCTTCAGTAAGGAGAGAAGGTAGGGAGAGACATTCATCTCCTTTAGCCGGGCAGCTACAAATGTGTGATTGTTAGCTCAGCTGAGTTGAGCATTGTGTTAATGAGAGCAGGGCTGCGAGGCGGATTCCTCTGTGGCCAGCTTAATTCTGTTCTGATCCACAGCCACAGGATCCACGTGAGTAAAATTCCAGGGGCTCAAACAATCACTGTTGAAAAAGAGCACTTGTGAAAATGGGCAGCTGAATGAAAATTACACACCCAACTCATGTGCTGCCACTGGAACATGTAACATTTGACTCAGTTTTTTGTTTGTTTGTTGCTGATCTGCTTTTTGCTTCTTCATAGAAATAGCCTGGAATGAAAGTATGGCTAGGAAGTGGAGGAATTCTAAGCGCTGTACTCTACATGCCACATCCGTTTATCCTCTCTCCTTGATAATGAGATGGTCAATGGGGACCTACAATTCATGCAGAGTTGCCCTTACCAAAACTGATTCTGGAGCATTCTAATACCTTGCTTCTCAAAGTGTGTCCTCAAGCCAGTATCACTTGGGAACTTGTTAGAAATGCAGGATCTTGGGTTCCATGCCAGACAAATTCAT
This sequence comes from Spermophilus citellus, assembly GCF_964194105.1. NCBI lineage: Eukaryota > Metazoa > Chordata > Mammalia > Rodentia > Sciuridae > Spermophilus > Spermophilus citellus. The sequence goes on along the minus strand of NC_138182.1, from coordinate 71,705,757 downwards.
TCAAAAATCTGCACGTTGACAAGATGCCCAGATGGCCTAGGAACATTATAGTTTGAGAAGCTCTGCTCTAAGAGAGAGCCAGGAAAGCCTGAGACCCATTTTATATCCAGGGTCACCAGTGCTCAGTAGCCATTCCTCAATATGCCGGTCACCTGCTTTGCATGGGTGACAACGCCAGGTGCTGCTGCATGGTAGACCTGTTTGATGAGCATCCTCTGCAGAGCTTATGGGCAATTCAATGAGGTCACTGTTGGGAAGACATCTCAACCAGCATGAGAGTAGCCAACAAAAGCTTTCAGTTCAGCACATCCCTTCACCATGAGTGAAAATCGAAGGACACAACTGAACACAAATAGAACCCATGCCACTTCAATTGGCTGAGCAGGTGAACTTCAATGACTTACCTGTGGTATCATTGAAAGTGCTTGCAGCATGGAACAGTGTTGTTCCACTCTGTCGCACTGTGGAGTGAGCAGTGGACAGCACCATTGTTTGAATGCAAATGTTAGGTAATAAAGATGGTAAACATTGGAAAAATTGTAATTTTCATAGTTTCATGTATAAAAGGTAGTGTTGTACACAGTGATCGTTTTTTTCAAAAGTCTGAGAACAGTGATTTCATACTCATGAATACCTTTTAAATAAACTATGATTTAAAGAACCAGTATAAAATAAGATAGCATTTTAATCTATGACCCAAGAATAAAAAAACTCTTAAGATGGAGTAGAGGTCTTAGGGCAATATATGAGGAAAGCTGAACGTGGAAATCAGTTCCTATAGCTCGGTGCCTTTCCTCAATGTCTAATGAAGTACACACATAGGCAGAATACCCCTCTGTTCATTTGACACATACCTTTCTGTTTGTAATGCGCTATGTGTCTAGCACATTTCTAACCTAAATTCTAACTCAACTGCAACGTTGTCTAGTTTTCAGTCTGTTAGGCTTCACAGTGCTGTGTTGAGTGATCTCAAAAGGAGACAAAACATGAAACAACGATCTTAAAATGTAGCAGGGAGGATTCTTTGATCTGCTAAAAATCAATCAAGTTGATTTTTGTTTTACTCCTTGGGTGGTTGTTTATTGCAAATGGTCCTGTGTAAGGAAGAGAGACTCCTGCTTGTCTGCTCTTCTGGGATGAGGCTCGGCTGTGTCTTCTGTCTAGGCCTCTCTGTTGTGTACTGGGATACTGATATATGTGTGTGCTCATATTTCCAGCCCCAGTGGTGCCAGAATGGAAATAGTTATTGAATAAACAAGCAAGTGCTTTACTGTGAAAGCAGGCTGGAATAGCACCGGCAAGCCAGGGGCAGAGGCCAACCAGCCCCACTTCGCAGACTCTTTCTTTGCTGCAAGACAACGCAACATGTCCTGCAGGCATTTTGAAAATCATCCTGAGAGCACATTTATGCCTCTCCTGGCTTGGCAAACATGCTGGATATTTACCTTGAAGAAAGAACACAGTTCTTAAATCACTAAACAGCCGACAGTTAATAAAGGAATTCCAAAGCGGAATTGTGTGACCCTTTCTCATCATACACACAAGAGCTCTGATCAATTCTTTTAGGAGGACTAAGGGTGGTAAACCTGGACTGAACATCTGCACTGACCACAGCAAACCGAAAAGCAAAGTGACTGTGGATGAGAAAATCTGAAAATACCCCTGTTGAGTCCGACTTCCTGAGAAAAGTGCATTTGTACAACTCAAATGAGAATGTTTGGTCTTGGATCTCTGATACAATTTGAATATTCATTTCTTAAATCAAAGGTTTCTCTACACATCCTTGTCTAAACCTCATCTCAAGCACTTGGAGGTCAAGTTCAGATCTGCCTGAGGCTCACTCTTGTCAATATGCAAACTAAAAATAAATAAATAAATAAATAACTCTGTTGAGTGTAGACCTTTGGAATTTACCATAGCAGTTTACAATTTTAATAGCTACCAGCTTGTGTAGAAGTGAGCTGCTATAAAATTGCCTTTCAGCAAGCTCTCAAAGTGCATTTACAAGCTCAGTTAACGTAATTGCTAAAGATAAGCCTATTCCCCTCCCCTTACCTTTCTTCCCAGACTGTGTTGAGACATTCCAAGGTTCCACCCAGAATAGAGTCTCCTGAAGGTGAACACAGGAAAGTTGAGACTGAGCTCATAAAATGCATCGATTACAGTTCAGACACAGATAGTACTTCCAAGAAGGATCAGGGTCCTTTTTCTCACTGTGGCTTCAGTCTTCTGAATTTTAACTTGAGGGAAAAAAAAGTGCTTTAAGTCTTTTAATATCATTTCTCACTCATGTCCATCATGAACAAAAATAAAACTTAGTTAGAAAACAAATTCGAGTCACAGGTGTCACCACGCTGTAGAGATGGTTTACCTGGTAACGCCACCTCATCTAGTACTACTGCAGGCCACGGATGGCCTTTCCCAAGAGTGACAGGACAACTTTCACACATATGTTTATCTTTTCAGATTTCTATCACCAGCGCCTCTGGGCAAACTCAGATGGAAAGTTCACGCGCTTGCCTTTCTGACAACTTTCTCAGTGACATTCCAGAAAGCACTGTGGTAAAACAGAGCCTTGGCAACAGGCGGGAGCTTCAGTGTTTACATCAAAACCATCCATTTTCACTCGGTTTCACAGGAGACCATTTGCTGATCTTAGTAGTACATATGGCACAATAGTCTAACTACGAACTGTGGGAAAGAATCTACCCCTTACCCAACAATGCAAAAAATCTGACTCCAGCTATTCCACACGTTTAGATGCGCATCATGCCTTAGTAGAGCACCAATGCAAAGTCCACAGTCCTTTTGTTAATACTTAACTCAATCATTGTTTTTAAAAGCTTAAGTATTTAGAAATGCGAATTTATAAATATAAATTTAGCAAATGACTTTTTATACCATTTTCTTTGGCTTCACTAAGATATTGCTCTATAATTTAAACGATATAGATAGCACACCGCCTTTTGGATTTGTTGGTAGTAACCAATCCTCTCATTTTAACAGGAACTTGTTAAATCAATTACCCTTCAATTAGGATGTAAACTTCCAAGAGGATGCTCCACAGAAGAGATGTTTATGAATTGAAGCTTTCTCTTCTCCGCATCAATAAAAAGTAAATTTAAGGCCTGACTCTATTGACGTGTGCCTCAAAAACATGGAATCATAAAATTTTAGAGCTGGGAGAGATATATTTGAGATTCATAGTCCAATGCTATCATTTTAAAAACAAGGAATCTGAGAGCAGGAAGGTGAATTGACTTTCTCATTCTCAAGGTCATAGAAGCAGTTAGTGGCAGACTGGGAATTAAACATTCCAGCTAATCCATATGTCCTTCCTTTCACAAGGGGCTTGGCATCTCATCCTCTGCTGCAGTGAGGGCTTTAAGACGCACACACCTGGCTCTGATTCCGTTGTCCACTGAGAAGAAAATAAATTGTGAATGGGTCCTTTCACTGTTCCCTGAGTCAAGCTACTAAGTTCTGATGGTATCATGGTGCCTAGGGGAACGTTTTAGGATCAGGATAATAGGGTTACCCAGCAATCAATCCAGTTAAATAATAATAATAATAATAATAATAATAATAGAAAATAAAGAGAAATTCTCCCAAAGACTCCTTTGGATTATCTTCTCTATATCCCTGGAATTAACAGGTTTATTAAATGAGCTATCCATTGTTGTTCATCAGTGAATTAATAAACCTGTAGATATAAGAACAAAGGTCTCCATACTAACTTCCTAAACCAATGTAACCTTAATCAAAGACTGGCAGGTTTCTGGGGTCTGCCCTTCATTTTATGCCTAGTAACATCTTAGAGGAGGAAACCCAGATTTAGGCACCAATCAGCCTGCCTGGGAGGCTGTCTGGGATGTTTATCTTCAGGAATCAACTAAAACAGAGCCCCATTAATAATGTGATTACAACTCAAAACCAGCGGAAGAGAAGAAAACAGCTTTCAGCCCCTTGCTTCTAGCCTGTGTGAAATGAGTGGGTCCCTGGAGGTCTCACCATGCAGCAAATGACCTTGTAGTCCTTCCAGTGTCCTGCAGATGCCCGTGCATTTGGAAATGACAGTGTACTGAACGCTCCAGGTGCCTACTTCCTCTTTCCTGCCACTAAACTGAATCTGACCACATCTAAATTGTGTAAATCATTATATTTCTGCTCTGTGTCCTAGCATGGCATGAAGAACAGAAAGACGGAAGACTCTAATGCTAAGAAGTGAAGTGTCAGAACAAGTCTTCAAGATTTCTAGCCATGGACCCTTTGAGGAACTAATGGACTCATTTTAGCATGCTTTTCAATATTTAAAATAAAGATACACATATAGAGCCAACATAAATATTTATTATAAATATAATAAAGGTAACAAAATAAATGCAAAATATAAAATTATATACAGTGGACTACAAAGAAAAGCAATTATTTTGAAACATGAATATCAATATATTTGAAGTTTGCATATCAACGTGTGAAAGAAAAACCATTATAATTTCTCCATGATGACCAAAAAATGATGTATGTTTCAATGTATTTGAATAACTAAAACAGTATAAAACATCATCTGTGATTTTTGTAGGTGGTAAAGTTCACAGGTACTAGTCTTCTGGGGTGTGTGTCTGTTATAATTTCAATTTAGGTTAGAAGTAAATGACAACCAGCACACAAACGTTTTCCCACCTAAGGGGATGGAATTCCTTACTTCTTTCCACTAACTCCCTGAGAAGTACGATGCTAGATTGAGAATCCCTGATTTGGAGTAATACAGACCCCCAAATTGGAATTCTAGCCCTGTCTTGGGCTGTCTATGACCTCAACTGTGTTGCTTAACTTCTAGAAGCTCTGTAACGTGGGCGTGGAGGTGCACAGTGCCTGGGACTGTTTGGAGGAATACTGTGACATAGCAGGGGTGCACACTTTCTGGCATATAGTCAACTCTCCATGTATTACGCTCTTGATTCCCAGTAGAATAATTATTCCTCCTTGATATTTTAGTCATCTAGAATAATTTAACTTCCAAGCAAGCATGTAATATTCCTTCTCTACTGCTGAAGATTAGGTTCTTAGACATTTTAGCAACTTAATTCACAAAAGTGCTAAAAGGACCAAGGTCACCTGAGATTTTACAGAAAGCCCTCAGACAAACTTCTTTAACACTAAAATTCAAAGAATGACGGATACTATCAGCAAAATATTAAAATGCACCTTTTGGAAAGGAAAGAGATTGAATTGGAGGCCCTGAATCCATTTGATCCATGAGAAAACATAGTGCATCTAGCAACTTACCAAAGATGATATTGCTATTTATATCAACCAGGTATATGTAATTAATTGATCTGAAATTTTTGAGCTTTGGAAATATTGAATAAAAGAAAATCTATAAAATCTATGAGTGTGTGATTTAATTTCAGCACAACAGAGGTCTAGGTGGATCAGCCCTGGAGCAATTGGAAGCTGATAACTGTAGGAGGATACCTGGGGGTTCATCTCACCCCCACCCATAGCATGATAAAATTTTTATTCAACCCCATCCCACCCCAACAAAAGAAGAGAATAAAATGACAAGCAGGTATCATGGTTAGGAGGGAAATTAGACACTAAGAAAAATACCTTCTGCTGTCTTTTTGCCCCATTTAAAATATTACTGAATTTCAAACATCCCAGACTAACTGGTATTTGTCACCAATGCTTCCATTTAGCTATCAGCTGAGCCTTTAGCTACACAAGAATGAGTCCATTTATATAATCAAGCACATTTTGAGAACTGTTATTTCAGTCATTTATATTCAACAATTGCTTATTGGTGTCAGTGACAGCATTAGAATTTCAAGGCAACAAACATGAATGAACACTGGTCCCTAGCAGGCATGGTGGTGCAAACCTGCAGACCCCACTACTCTGGAGATTGAGGAAGGAGGATCATTTGGGCCTAGGAGTTCAAGACCAGCCTGGGCTCTATGGGCAGGCCTCATCTCCTAAAAGCAAAAACTGGTCCCTATTTTAGAGAGCTTGTAGTTTGATGTGCAAGATATCAAGCATATTTAGAACGTTTTGAGTGAACCCTTGTTTATCAATACCCAAAGGAGCCCTTGGGACTGAAAGTACTTGTGACTGAGCTTAAAAAAACACCAGTAATGTTTCTATGAGTCAATGAAGGAAGGGAGGGAGGGTGTGCCCCGAGAGGTGTGAGATGTGGGACCGAACATGTCAATACTAAACAGGTGCCTGAGGAACGTATGTCAGGATCTTCCCTCAGTGCTACAGGACTGGTCCCAATATCAAGGAGTCACCTAAGACCAGAGGAAGGTAATAAATTGAACCATTGTCAGAAGACCACAAAAACAGTTTGAAAAGGAAAGTTTTATTCATTTACTTATCTTGTTTTAGAAGATTCTGAGGAATTACAATTCCCAGAAAGAAACAATTTTATTTGGGGGAACTGAAGAAGGAAATAAGTAACTTTAAAAAAAAAAGAGCTAAAATGAGTTGCAGATCCTAGAAAAACAATAAAATAAATGGGGAATGTTTTTGTAACCTATGAAATTACCCACATCTGTAGAAACAATATAGGATATGGGAGACAAAGATCTTGGAGAAGAAAAGAAAGACACATGCATCTAGCAGAGGCCGTTGTCAGAAAGACAGAAAAAGAAACAAGAGCCAGAAGAGGGAAAGAGATACGAAGACAAGAATGGAGCATGTCACCACCCCCAGGAAGTGTAAGCGGCTTTAGGAGGTGATCAGTCCCCATCTCTAAAAGCCCTGGGTCAGGAGATGGACAAGCAGGTGAGCTCGAGGTGATTCATTCACCCAGTGTGGCACTGGGCTAAGTGACATAGGAGCACCTGAAGTCCATTCTAATGCCTAGAAAAGTACATTCATTACGATTCCATGAATACTTTAAAACCCCCCAAGATGTATGAAGGCACACATTGAAAGCAAAAGAGAAGGAAGGACCCCAACACAGAATGCCAAACCAAACCTAGTTTCCCTTTGGAAGACAGCTCTGGTCTGATGAAAGCTATTGCAGGGGTGCAGAACACGCCCCGCTCTGATGCCGACACAGGAACTTCAGGAGAGGCCAGAAACACGCCCCAGAGCCCAGCCTCAGGCCCACTAACCCCTGGCTCTCAACGGAGTTTATAAGTCCCCTGCAGCACACTAGGCATCACACTTCTCCAATAACTTGTCCAATAAATGCCTTCCTTGTGCTTGAGAGACTCACTCCTGCTGGGCTTTGGACCATGGACCTTCAGATTCAGAGGAACTAGAATCAAAATGTTGCTGACCAGCTCCAGAAACATCCATTAATCAGTGCCCTGTTAACTCCCCGTGTGTCCATAAGTAGTTGCTCACTGGGAAAAGGCTTGTGCTCACCGAATTTCTTGGCTCAAACGCACTGAATAAACCACAGCTTGTGACTGAGGAACCGACAGTGGAGCCAGAGACCCAGGCTTTCCCCGTTTCTCACCATATCCAATGACTTCCTTCATCAATGAGATTGGATACGGGATAGGACACTTATGTTTCTTTCGTGGGGAATCCAAATTTCAAGCTTCCCTATCCTCTCAAACAGTCATTCTTTCTAGTAAGGTATTTTTCCCCCCAAACAGTATTTATTATAGAAACTTTCTTTGGAAAATGAGCTTTTAATGCTTCAGAATTTGAATATGCATTTTCATCAGGAATTCACATTCCTTTAAGAAAGATCAACACTTGCAAAATTAACATTATAAATTATATGAAAAGGGACAAGTTTGACTCCCAACCAAGTAACATGGAAACCCCTATTTCCTTATAAACTTCCATCATTTATTTTCTTTTCTCTAATTTTATTACCCTAAGGTTTACATTAATGCAGTTGTATTAGGACCAGGAAAATTAATATTAAACTACTGGAAGTGAAAATCAAGCCACCTCTAAGGAATTTTTTTTTTAATTTCAAGAAGTTATCTCTGAATCTGTTTCCTCGCTGTTTATTATGTATCTTAGCAAAAGTCAAACTTCAATCATTTATACTTAATTCTGGGGTAGGACTATACCAGATGAGGACAATATCCTTCGTTAATATAATGTCTTCTATTTTCCAAGATTCCACTGTTTTGAAACATTATCTCAATGGCACAGTACTCAGAATGGAAGGAATGTATAGTCTCTCCCTCTCAGTCCCCCGAGAAAGCACTGGTCCCCAAGGCCTTATATACATACCCACAACACAGGACCTCACCCAGAGCCTTTCTAACCCTTAATGCTGATTTTCCCCAGGTCTGGTGGTCCTGCAAGGTTCAACACTGAAGAATTGACACAGTTTTGATTTTGAAGCAAGCTCCAAGAAACAAACTCAATGATTTGCAACTTTGATAAGTTGTTGCTATTAAAATACCAATTAGTATCTCATCTTCTTTGATAATAAAGATGGGTCTGAAAAGGTGACAGTTTTTAATTATTTCCCTTCTCTGTGAAAATTCTTTGTGTTGAGATACAATAAAGGGCATCTAAGCATAAATGTTCTCTGTATACCCAGGAGATCTGGGCAGGCATGTACCTAGCACCAACAGACACATTTTGTACAAAGTTTCCATTCACCTGGTCTTCTGCTGGATTTTAAGCCAATGGTTTTTCATTGAGGAAAGAAACTAAATTCCCATAAATATATTAAGAATGGTGGTGGAAGCTGTCAGAGGGTTCCAAAGAGATGGGGAAGCAGGAAAAGCTTTCCTGGGGAGGTCTAGGGATGAAAAGGTCAGAGACTCAGAAGTGAAAGGCAAAGAAGATGAGACAGAAATTTGCACTGATCTTAAGAAAATAATGACAAAATGTCAAGAATCAGCCACCAGTAAATGCTCAGGACACACTGGGGGGGGGGATAATAGGCTTCCTTGAAACAGAAGAGAAGGAGCTCATGGTGGTAATCTGAGTGAGGCACCCTAGGTGCTTGAAGGAAAGAGGCCAAAGAAGCACACGGTCCCTAGAGCCAGTTAGAGGTCAGAGGCACCCCCTCAAGGAAATGCCCCAGGGGAGAAGGGCTAACGTCTCCACAGGAGTTGAATGAGGAATATCAAGTGCCGGGGAATCGGGTGTTGGAGGCACTGTGAGAGACAAGCTCTCTCAAAAGGAAGCAGGTAAAAGACAAAATGCCCTTTGGCACATTTCATCCTAAACTGACCAAAGTAGAGAGGTGCTCAGCTTTTTGGCTAGGAGGGTGACATAATAGTCCTTAAGAATAGGAGCGTTTAAGTGTCCTGACCTAGAGGAAGTATGCTTGAGAAACACCACTTCCCTACGTTGGATTTCATCTCTAGTTAACTTCTTTAATTTACCTTCCTTGAAAAGGGATACCAAGATGGTGTCTGACAGTATCAATTTGCAAAGCTTCCCATAGAAAGCAATAAATCTGAATGCTAGTGTCTTTCTTACATTTTTATTTGCTCTTTTTAGATATGCATGACAGTATATTTTCATGTATTATACATACATGTAGAATCTTATAAGTGGAGTTGGTGTCAGTCCTCAGAGGCTAATGCATACAGGGCATCTTACTGAGACACTTCTCCATAAAGTCCATCTGCATCACCATCCACCTCAGTCTCTTTAACTTCAGTGAAGGCTTAAGGCTTAGAGAAGCAAAGCCATTAATGCTGTATGCATGTGGGCAAGCAGAATAATGGAATGATCCCCACCCTTCAATAATGGTCCAATCCCTGCTGCTGCTGATGAGACTGGTGGTGCTAATTAAATGAACTTAAAATAGACCACCCTAGATTACCAGGAAGCCCATGGTCATCACAGGGGACCTTAAACATGGAATATGGAGGTGCTATTTATCTAAAGAGGTGTGATGAGGGACATAGGGCCAGGTACATGCCACCTTGCTACCTTTGAAGATGGAGGAAACAACCATGAGCAAGGAATATGGGTGTCCTCTAAACAAAGCATCGTGTCCTTCCTTGGAGTGTTTGATGGATCATGATCCTGCCCACATCTCAACATTAGCCAGTAAGACACACTCTGACCTCTTTGCCTACTACAAGATAACAAAGTCCCACTGCTTTAAGCTACTGTATTTGTGTTAATTGCTACATTAGCAATAGGCCACCAATTCAGCATATACCCAAGTAAAACTGGTTATAAGTCGATTGAATCAGACTTTAAAACATGGTACCATGTACCACAGAATCTAAAGCAACTGCCATATCTACTGAAGTGATTAAGAGCATAGGCTTTGAATATAGACAAATCCAGATTCAAACCCTAATTTGGGCCATTTAGAGGTAATAAGAATAAATTATTAAACCTCTTCAGGCTTCAACATCTTCATTCATTAAGATGAATAAGTACTCATAGATCATGGTGATGATTTAATGAGATAAACTTGTCTAGTTCAGCAAAAATGTCTATGAAGCACTCTTACATGGTAAAGTGGCTGATGATGGGAAGGTATGTAACATTTTTTAAATCTTTGCTAGAGTTCCTGTTAGATGCTGGAGTTGCGACAATGCACAAGATAGACACTGAAGAATAGCTGTGCAATGTTAATATCCCGTGAAAAACCTTTGATGAGCATATAGAAACTCTGTTAGCATGCACAGAGCATTTGGGCTGGATTTACAGGTAGGAGAACATTTCTTAGAGGAACAAATTCTAAATGAAGGCCTAAAGAATGAAAGAAAGTAGATTTTTAAAATGGGTGAAGGAAGAGTAGAAGAGCATTTTAGACACAGGGAACAACATAGTATAGGGCTTGGGAGTGTGGCCCTCAGGGCAGTTGAAGATAACAGTAATAGAGATGCACCTCTGGGCAAAGCATTGCCTGAGATGTGAGGGGTCCTTTCTCCCCATTGCCATCTGAATTTCCAGCGATGACGACTGGAGGAAAGATATTGATCGTGTTTGTGTTCCACGTAAATCATTCTGGAAAATCTAGAGTGTCAAGAAAAAATATGAAAATCTAAAACAGCAACAGAAACCATCTGGGAAACTATTGTGATAAGACAGAACAGCCGCTATTGTTACTTTTGCAATTGGTATATGAGAAATAGGAATGAGGATGAGAGGAGATCATGAGATGAACACATGAAAGCAAATCTACGAGTCTGCTATCAATGTGCCATCATGTGGCATCACTAAATAGCAGTTATGCAGGCAAGGAACAAAGGGTCCAGCGTCTACTTGCGACCACAGGGCGCAGAGGGCAGGGCAGAGGCAGGATGTGCTTGCTGTCGGGCAGGATCTCAGACCCACCAAAGACAAGGCTGACAGGAAAGTCCAAGTCTCACTGGCTTCTCCCTGGAGACTTCTCAGTGGACTGAAGACAACAACACGAAGATGTAACTGACCACCAGATCATTCCTATATCAATCTGGGCTCCACAGAAAAGAGAGCGGTCTTAGGAAATACCACTCATTGAAACACCCAAACACAAAAAACTCTGCCTTATTCTGAGTCAAGGTGGAAGACTTGAAGCTGGGTCTCCTTGTCCTCTCTTCACACAGGGTAACCTGGGACCTACCAAGAAAAAGAGAGATGTGGATGAATGGTCCTCATCAGAGAGGACAAGCTGAGAGTGCTGGGGGAATGGGACATGCTACAGGGGACAGGAAGAGGGAAAGGCAGGTCCATTCCACTATCACCAGGTCGAGGCAGGTTTTACCATACAGGGAACCCGGCAGAAAAAAATCCCCGCTGTTCCAGCAAGAAACCCTGGAGACACCAGCACAACTTTTCTACAAATCTACAAGCAGGAAATGGAAAAGAACATGTTACTAAAGCCAAATGGTGAACCAATAAAGTGGAATACAGTATTCAGATGAAGAACAATTGTCATTAAAATGGCAAATCGTGATTGTCCTACATACATAAAAATGAACACGTTAAAGATTTTGCTCAAGTCATGAATGAAGAAAATAGTGAGGTATAACCACTAATTCAAAGAAGAAAGAAAAAAGCGGGGGGGGGGGGACACAACTGGAATTAATGTATAAAGGAAGGCGAGATGGGCCTCCCCTAGTCTAGAAGGAAAAATCAGCAGAACTAGCTGCAATGGGTGGAGTTTGTATGTCTACAGACACAAGGAGTTCTGCCTGTAATCAGATATTGGCATCTTACAAAGTTAGAAAATAGCTCCCATAGAATCATGCTTGACTCGTGTACTTCAGAGAGTGCATAGTTTTTCACTGAAAATTGTTCTTGAATTTTGACTTCTATCTGTCTACCCTGCTTACCAAAGATGTACTTGTTGGTGGTCAGAGTGTTTACTTTTTTGTTTATATGTTGAACTTTATTTTTAACAATCACATAATAACTGTACAAATGTATGAGCTTCAGTGTGATATTTTGATACGTGGATGCATTGTGTAATGACCAAATTAGGGGTAATCAGCATATCCATCTCCTAAAACACTGGTCACATCTACATTGTGAAATGTGCAAAGCCCTCATCACTGGTGTGGTCAGCTTATTGTGCAATAGCACACCAGCAGTTAGTCCTCCCTCTAACCATAATTCTGTCCATTGACCAACCTCTCCCACCCTTCTCCCTCACCCTCCAGCGGCCACCACTGGACTCTCTCCTACAACTTTTTGAGATTCTACATGAGTGACATCAGACTGTATTTGCCTTCCCCACCTTTTTCCCCTAACATATCTTTGAGCTTCACCCATGTTGTCACAAATGACAGGATTTCACTCTTTTTATGGCTGGACAGCTTTCCACTGTGTCTATGTACCATACTTTCAATAGCCATTCATCAGCTGATGGACCCTTAGGTTGTTTCCGGATTTGACTCACATGGACTAGTGCTGCAGTAAACATGGGAGGGCAGTCTCCTTGACCTGCTGATGCCATTTCCTTTGGATATGTTCCCAGGAGGTAGCTGGATCATATGGTAGTTCTATTTTTAATATTTTGCGAAACTTCTATGCTGTTTTCCATAATAGCTGTACTAAATTCCAGGCCCAGCCATAATATGCAAGGGGAAATGGTCAGAGTCTAAAAATGGGAAGTCAGTATCCAGCCCTCCATTTCATGCTGAGGGTCGTAGGGAAACCTAGGAAATCTCAGGAGCTGAGAGACAGCCTGCAGAGGACCTTGCTGGCTCGTGTGAGGGGCAGCTTATTCACATGTCATCTTTCTGAAGATCAGCCCATTCGTATTTGATCACAGAGCCTGCCTGTGAAGACCCAGACTGTGAAGAGCCCTGACCCTGCCCTGCCGGCCTGACACCACCCAAACTCTAAGACTAGGCCTGGCAGTTTCCCAGAGGAAAATGTGAAAAATCCAACCCTCCGCCTGCTCCTCTATAAGGCCCAGCGCTGGATCCATGTGGCATTTCCAGGAACAACCCAAGCCACCTCAGTCTTTTTTGAAGTTACATATGTCAGCAGGATTAGCACTCCCAGGAGCCTGGCCTGGGAACACTAGGCAGGGACCAGCACCGCCTACAGACTGTGTCGGCTGCCTGGCTCCGAGCAGCAAGTGGGGAATTTGCTCTGCGATGAGAACTTAGAAGTGTGCAGGGGAGACGAAACTGAACAGTAACTTCCGCATGCGGCTTATGAGCAAAAGCACATTTTAAAACTCTAGAGAACTCCGGGAACTTCAGATAAGAACAAACAATCTGCCAATGTGTTGTTTCGAAGGCGGAGGATTAAAAAAAAAAAAAAAAGTTAAGTCTAGGATGAGAGGCAAATTTTGCCTCTAGATGCCAAAAGTGATTGTAACACAATATGGGATAAACATTGGGAAGCTCCCAGGAGCAATTGTACATATGCACCATGGTCATTTCAAATCATGTAAGTGGGATGACAAGGACATGGGGCTGTACAAATGAGACTGTGAAGTATCTAGACCAGAAGGGGCTTGGATCTCAGATGGTGATGGTTACACTTGGTTGTTTTTTTTTTTTTTTTTTTAGTGGATTTTTTTTATTTGTGTTAAAACTGTATTTCAGCTGAACTGGAACAAAATAAAGACAAAAGTAATATAGTTTATGAAAACTTCTGACATAGAAAGAGCGACTTTTCTTCCAGGTTGGAATCTGAGTGCTGTCTGTTAATGGAAAATCCATTATGGTATTTGGGGATAATGCACTTTGTTAGAACAGATGAGAATTTTTCCATCTCACTGACATCACTTTCTCATGGTTAGTCGAGAAATTTTACGAATGTCACCAGTTGCACGATAGAAGCTGACATGTCATTAAGTAATAAAGAGTTGGAAGAGAAACAAATATTTATTATCACTGTGTGTCAGACACTGAGCTAAGCATTCTATCTCATTAAATTGAGTGAACTGTGCTTCTAGTTGCAATCCCAGGTACAGAGAAAGATGAAAAAACAAACTCAAAAAACTGAACCTAAATATTCATGCTCACACTGAATAATTAAGTCACAGAGTTTGGATGCAAACCTGATTGTCTCATTTGAGACTTATCCACTACTTTAGAAGATGGGTGGAATGCACTTGGGTTGTTTTGTGGGATTTCTTAAAATCATACTGTCCTATGATTAAACCAAGATTACACTCCAGAACATAGCATTCATTCAAAAATATTTCTTAGCACCTACTACGTACCAGGTATTGATCTGAGCTATGTAAATATATCAATAAACCAAACAGGAAAGGAAGGGAAGAAAAAAGGAGGAGCAGAAGAGGGGAGGGGAGGGGAGAGAGAGAGGGAAGGAAGGAAGTTCGCCCCTTGTAGATTTAAGATATACTCAGCATGGATTTGCTGATGTCTTTGGAGACAGATAAAACATTTTCTCCTGTTCTTTAATGAAGTTTTCTTAAGCCTTCAGAAGAAAAGCAATTAGACCTAGCAGTAGTACAGTTAAATTAGCAATAAATTAGCAACCGCCAAACGTTGTAAGTCCTCCCGACACTCAGGAGCGCACACATCCCAGCAAAAAGGAGGCTCCCTTACATGGCTGTAGCGTGTGATGCTGTAGCGTATGATGTCACACAGAGGAGGGTGGCTCACAGTCACACAGAACACACACTAGTTCCAACTTCAGCTGTAAAATGAGATAATACCACCTTCCCCATAGGGTGCCTGAAAGGACTGAATGAGTTCACCTAGACAGCACCTGACACAGGACAGAGCTCTCCTGAGCTTTAATAAACACCGTCTGTTGTGACCAAAAGCAGGAGCTTAAAACAGTGAATGGCTCTGCGATGCCCGTACTGCTCAGTGCTGGTGTTACGCAGTAACGCAGTGCAGTCTTGGCTGTGCTGGACCAGGGAAAGGAGAGCTTAATGAGGGTCCCTGGCACCTCCACACGCACAGGCAAAAAACAAAATGTTGTGAGTGCCTCCCATCTCCCAGGATGATGGTGTTCCGTCATCCTGCTTGGCCTAGGTCTTCTGCACATCACAGACCAGGAGGCGGAGGAGCAGAGGCTGATCGATGATGCCCAAAGCCACCCAGCCCTTAAGTGAACCCCGGTGGTCCCCTTTGGGATGCTGATGCTCAAGTGTGCCCAGCTCTGCTAAGCGCCTCTTGCACACAGATAGCTCATAATGTCCGGTTCTGCACTGTTCTCCTGAGCTGATATTTCTACATGTTTTCCTTTATGGTTTCAGACTGCCCAAGGCCTCCATCTGAAATCATTACATTGCTCTGTGAGAATCATTCACGTTCCTCAGTTGTCCTCACCTGAGGCCCCAGATCTTCACTGCCTTTGGGCACACCATCTCCAAGACTGACACAGGTTCAGGGTACGGAGAGTTGTTTCTTCTCTAAGGAATTTACACCATCAGCCTCTGTGTGATTCAGCCATGAGCATCTGAGGCCAGTGTGTAAGTGAATTATATGATCGGCTTAGAAATTATTGATCAGTAATTACCACAAATACTCATTCTACTGCTATCTATTCTTTGGCTGCTCTCAGTCCCCACAAATGGGTCATCTGGACTTCACAAGAGAAATTATTACTTAAAATGTAAGAAAAAGAGAGTAATGACCATGTTAAATTTCAAACACGATGTCAATGACTATGGTCATGTAAATATGGATAGTTACATGTTTCATACACTAAGTCACAAGTCAAGGAAGGTCGGTACACTGAGAATCACATGATTGTTTTGAGAACCGTCCTATCAACCTTCAGATGTGGTCATTTACAAAGCCACCCACATACTTCACAGTTTGTATGCTTGAGATGCATCCACCCTTTAGGAGAAAGATGTAAATGCAAACAGCCTTGTTGGGGGGACCACAGGTCCCCTCCTATGTGGCCACTAGTCATGCTTAAGTCTCCAAGAACTTTTGGACTTTGTTATTTTACCCATTCTGTTTATAATCAGTCTCAGTGTTTAATTTGATTTTGAAGTTGTAGTTAATCAAAAGATGTTTTACTTTCAGTACCACGTTTTCATTTCCGTCCAGCCAGCACCGCAATAACTGGAGTTTCAGCAACTTATTCCTCATTAACTGCCCATTAGCAACACCTTCTCTCTGTGTGTTTTGGAGGACAGCTTGCCTTTCAGATTACCTTTTTATGGCACCTTTTGCTGTTTCATCGACAATTGTACCTTGGTTCCTTTTCATATGCAAGAATTTTTATTTTTCTTATTTTGTTTTCCTTGTCAACATTCCAGATCGAGTTTTCTGTAAATGCTTCTTGGAAAATATATAGATATTACATCAATATCCACAAGTAGGAAAAAATTTATCCCAATAAAATAGTACTAATATATATAACATTCTAATTCACTTTTACTGGGCCTCTAGGCAGGCTAGGAAAAAAAAATCTCTCTCCAAAGTTGCCATAATCCACATTAGTTTAAAATATTAACGATTAATTTAGCCTAAAGGTCAATTTTTTAATAGAAAGATACTTGATCATTCTTAATAAAAGATTTAAAGAGTAAAAAATACCTGGAAGAAAGAATCTGTGATAAGTTAAAAGTAATCAGCGTGCTCTTATCCTTGGGGCCCAATATTCAGAAAAGGCAGTTCATTGGATTTTATTGACAATAAAGTGATATTTGGCAGGTTGGATGTTTTTCTTCTTTTTAAAATTTTAAAAATGTACCGTTGAAGACCTGCCAGATTGGCAGCCTGGAAATCTGAGTTATTCCATGGAATTGGCTCCCCATAAAACTGCATTCTTCAGGTTGGGGATGCGGGTATAGGAGTGGGTTTTTTCCCCGACCCTAATTACCTTCCTCCAATAGCACAGCCATTAATGAATCAGAGGTCCTCCTGGAAAGGCCATCGGCTCCCTTTGTCCCTGGCGAGAAATAATACTGACTTTCAAGTGTTTAGGGGAGAAGAATGTAAACCAAGATAAAGGAGAAATGCAGCCATGGAAAAAGAGAAGATCCCGCTCTCCTTAGGAAGGGTGGTAGGTCACGTGGCCCTGGTTGTTGATGTCATTTAATAGGCTGTCTACATGGCTCCGAAGACCATCTGCACCAGACGCAGGAAATACCACAGCCTCGCGACGGGCCCTGTGCAGAGCCCAGGAGGCTTCGACTGTGGTGGTTAAAAGAACCCCTGAGCTTTACCTCGACTCACTGCTTCCAACACATGCTACCCGGGTGACCAGCTATCTTCCAGGGACAAGAAACTTGATACCCCCTAAGGAAGCTCATTGCACAGATAAATATTCTTTTTATTGAGTCGAAACGTCTCTTCTTCCCAAGTTGGGCCCTAAATGACGTGGTAATCCCGGTACCGACTTCTCTCCCTTGGGCCCAATTCCAAGGAAATTTTTGGGTTAGGTTTAGACTCTCTTCCTCTTTCTAGTCAAATCAGAGTTGATTTTTAAAAATTACTCACATGAATTATTATCACTTCTGTTTCTGGGCTTGTCTCTAAGTGACTCCAAACTAAAAGAAGGGTTTTCTTTTTTTTTTTCTTACCTACACAAGGGATTTGGGGTTGTTCTGAGGCCGAGGAACATATTTCTATTTGCCTTTCTTTTATTCAAAAAGTCTGTATCAGTGTGTTTTCAAGTGCTGGGAGCATTTTTTAGATCACCTCAAAAATGTGAATTATTTCTAGGCATTGTTGAAAGAGGCAAAATTCTAGCTTTAGCAAGAAAATCAGAAATGTTCAACATGGAATGCTAAATGTATAGAACACCAAAGTAACTTTGCTCTAAAAAGTGCTGACCAAAACAAAATGCTCTGAACTCCTCCATCTGAACAGAAAAGGCTCGCATTCTAGGACTTAAGTAAGCAAAGTTACACCCAGACCACCTCCAATGAGTTTCCTTCTCTTCAGGCACATGGTCAAACAGAAACAAGCACATAGATTAGCCTAGTAGATACTAAGAGAAACCATGGAACACAAGCTTCTGTTGCACCCTGTTAGAGTCTGTAAACAGTCTGGATGGCGCCTGGCATTTTGCCAGAGGGAGTGGTTTGTGAAGTAACGCCAGGGAGCTATTAAGTGTGGAGATTCCTTATTGGTTGACTGCTGTATCTAGTTTATGTTAATTAAGATAAGCTGTGTGAAATGTATATATACCCCTCCTGTCCTATAATAAAGGGCTCCCACTCCTGCTGTATTGATCTATACAAGTTGTTCGTCACCCCCCCACCCCCCACCCCCTGTTATTTTGCTGCAGCCGGACTGCAGCAGCACCCAGAGGAGCTCAGAGAAGGCTGGAGTTCATAGGCACCTGAGGACTTATTTTCCAGTGTCTAAACGGCTAACTCTTACACTCCTCCTAAGAAAGTGTCATCTCCACCAAACTACACTAACTAAAATGATGCACAATTGCACATTTTGCCCTATAATACATATTGTTGTGCCTAAAAAATTCAGAAGAATGACAAACACTAATGAATTCTGCATGCCATCAATAGTAAACTACCCTTTCTAGAGCAAATGCTGAGGGGAACCATGGTAAGAGCACCCAAGATCAGAACGGCGTGTGTAGAGAATGTGGAGAACAGGCGCCTCTGCCTCTGGATTCAGACGTAGATTCAAACCAGGTGCTTAAATGCAACATTCCAGGCTGTCTTCTATCCTCTGAAATCCCTACAGCCTTCTCAAGAGACCTGTTATTGCAGAGTTCATTTCTCTACACTACAGAGAGTGACTGACCCTGTTCAAAAATAAAGCACAATTTGGAAAAAGTCGGTCCAGGAGGAAGAGGAAGTTGATGAAACTTCTCTAGGTAATGGTGAGGTCTCCCTCCACCAGAGGATCGCCACCAACTAGGGTGAGCCTTGTGCTCATGAAGTGGCAGGACTCCTATTCCACAGGCTAGTGCTTCCACAGGAGGTGACACCACCCAGACATTCCAAACACAGGGTCCAGGTCAACCCTGAATTTGAGAGACTGTTGGTCCTGAACACTTCCACACTTTGCAAATGTCTGTAAGCCAAAAGGAACTTAGACACAAGGGTACCTAACTGCATTTTATACTAAAGCATGTTGCATTCATTTAGCTGAAAAGTAAATTTGTGGCTGCCTAAGACCATTTAATTTTCTTGAGTCCATAAAATCTTTGGATCTAGATGATTCTGAAAATGCTGAACAAAAAAATATATAAAACATTTCTCCAAATTCAATAGTTTCCCTCTTCTAACACGACATGCAAGACAAGTTGATATGAAGGTAACGACTTTTAATGTGTTATATAAGATGATGTACTGGGGAGATTTTTAAATTAAAAGGCTAATGCAATCAATTTCCAGAGTAGTTCCCCTCTTTAGAGTATTCAAACTCTTGCTCATTTTCAAGGAGATATGCTTTAAGGTCTACTTTGATGTAGGGATAGAACATCCTCTCTAGAGGATTTCCTCTAGAGAGGAAATGAAGAAACATGGTGGAAAATCTATGTGCTGCTTTGAGAACATTTTCTTTCTTCTCATGGAGCTAATTCAATCTCAGAAACAAGAATAAGTAGAAATGAGTTCTCATCTACTAAAAACCTCTGTGAGAATAGAAAACCTCTTCCATTGCTCCTTTTAAATGAGTAGCCTTTTAACCACAGTAAACTGAGCAGTTTCTGTGTTTCTTCCTGAAGCCCAAACATCCTATTAATCTAACTGGCAAGAAAAGGTGTCACAAATATAAATCGGGGAGAAGAACAGGTCTACTGATGGCCATCGGAAGCGTTTTAATAGGACCCTGATACAAAGACTTACTAAGAACAGATCAAATCTTGTCTGAAAAAAGAAAAATAAATGCCTAGAAATAAAATAAAAGCAAACATGGAAAAGGAGACAAATGAGTTTCCACAAAAAATCCACTAATCCCCCAAATGCACATAAACCATTCCCTTTCTTTGTCTGAAGGTTGTGCTTGCTTGTTCTGCAGAAGCTGCCCATGGGGTGAGAGAGATTGACCATTACTCAATATCAATTTGCCACGCATTGTCCCCCAAATTGGAACTTCTGGATTTCCATCACAAGTGAAATAAGCATACTGAAGGTTAGAGTTGACTTCGAAAAGGAGGTTGAGTTTAACATTCCATTTTAGGGACTGTGTACATTACACAAAATGCAATTTCTTGTCAATGAAGGGAGTGTATTCCCTAGGAAGAGATTATGAATCCTGATACTATCCTCTGGAAAGCCACTTAGCTGATTCAGACAATTGTGCCATGGTCTTTACATCTCTGCACCTTAACTCTCTCCCTCTAAATACCTTAGCTTATGCTTAAATAACCATCTGGTTTTCAAGTAACCAAGTGAATCCTGCATATTTTTGTGAAGCTACTTACTGACTTCTATAGCTAATGAATATTAGCTGCTATAGAAGGAATAGAGGGAGGGTCTAGAAAATGGCGTTCTGTTTCCTGTTGGATGTGTTAGAATTACCAGAAAGACAGACAATCATACCTTCAACACACAACTGGGAATTTTTTCAAGTATTAGTTTCACTTCTTACATTTGTCTATTTATAGCAAATATATCATGTCATGAATTTATATTACTTTATAGGTGGTTTCTCCTTTGTAAACTAGAGTAAGGAGAAAAGCACTCCATGAAATTAAGACCTTGAGGGGAGGGGAATCATAGAAAATACATCTGAATTAGTGGTCTTTAAAAAAAAATGTTTTCAGTAAAGAACCACCAGGTTGGATTTAGAAATTGACCTGGAAGACTATATATATGATGCTAGAGTGCTTCAGCATAACTAGAGTTTCCAGCTTGGATCATTAATGAGTCATTGATTCGCTCAGACACTGAAGCCAATGTGGCTGTGAGCTCACTGTCCATGACAGAAATAGCACAGTGTGTCTCTCCTGCAGGCTCGAGGCAGCTCCTCCCACAGGGCACTTGAGTGACTTTGCATGTATGTGCAAGTAAAGAGGAGTCTATGACACAGTCGGTTTTTAACAGACTCAGGCATTTCTTCTTTTTTTTTTCTCTTGGTTTCCTGGTTTGGGGAGGGTCCTGATGGGTGGGCTTCGTGGTGGGGCTTCCCTAAGGTGGTCACAGCAGTGCT
Source organism: Spermophilus citellus (assembly GCF_964194105.1). Taxonomy (NCBI): domain Eukaryota; kingdom Metazoa; phylum Chordata; class Mammalia; order Rodentia; family Sciuridae; genus Spermophilus; species Spermophilus citellus. Next base: position 71,684,341 of record NC_138182.1, on the reverse strand, counting down.
GAGCAGGCACCTTACTCAGAGCACCACATCCCACTCAGCCTTTCCCAAATTCCCAAGTTTATTCCTCCTCTCCCAGAGGGATTCACTAAGCAGTTAAAGATCATGCTTAATAGCCCTCTGATATAAGGAAAAGATTATATTTAATGTATTTGAATATCCTTTTCCCTATCATGCTTCACATTTCACAATTCAGGAACTTAATTGGTTTGCAAAGGTACAGGGGGAAATAAAAAAAAATTTTTTTAAGATTTCTGGATTTTATAGGTAGTACTTTCTTGCCCCCTACTGGAAAATGGGAGACTGACACACTAGAAATTACAATTCTGAAGTGTTTCCTGAGTTAACTTTCCCATAAGTCAAATCACAATCCATATCTACTTCCAGCAAAATGAAAGGAAGTAGGTGTAGAATAATTTTAATACCATTAGTTATACATTTTATTGAAAAAAATAATGAATTTAAGAAATCCAATTTATTTTTTAAAAAGTACCCTCAGGAGTACAAAAGCCAATTTTCCAATTGCGTAGTAGAAGTAAATCCAGCATATCAAGTTGAAAACTAGTACAATTCTTCGTAAATACAGCTTAAGCAGAGCTTAACATTCTACTGGATTTGCAAAGATTATAAAGGAAGTATTTTTCTGCTTATCAAATGTTATTCATGACTTCTTGGATGTCAAAATATTTCAACAGAGAAAATGTTTCAATAATATATTTATTTTGAAAGGCACAGATGCAGTTTTTCTTTAGAAATATTTTTAACCCAGAGCATCTGGGACCCTAGGATCACTTTTGGTCATTTTTTTCCAGTAAAAAGTTTTTAGAGTGCTCTGCTACTAGAATAATGACACCACTGTGTCTTGGGTATGAGTTTTAGGTTTTGTGGTTCAAGACAGAGCTAACTCGTGCAATAATTTAGGCTTTCCTAAACCAACATGTTTCGTCATCAAATGCCAGGTAGCGTGAGGCTGCTGATGAGAGTGACTGGTCCTCTGTGGCGACACTGTCCTCCGAGGGCACAGAGCTGGGGTTTGCCTCGCTGGGGTTTCCTGCCTCTTCCCTCTCCCAGGCCAGCAGTCTTCCCTTCTGGGGTCAGAGGTCTTGGTGGAGCAGCACAGAGCTTTCTACTTGGTGACCTTCATCTTTCAAATGGCAGGTCACTTCGTGGAGAGGTGAGACGGTCTCACTAGAATAGACAGGTGCACCCCAAGATTGGAAAGGACCTCTCCCCACCATCTTTCCTCTGACACCAAAAGCCTTCAAAGGCAGTCCTTCGCAGGACACCAAGACAAGTGGTGCTCTCTAAAGTCACCAAGCCAACCGTGACCAGACCTTCCTTTTCCCTCTTATTGGCCCGTGGCTTCAGGATGGGATGTGTGTGTGGGGGGGGAGGGGTTCCACATCTCCTCCCAGTGGAGATTGCCGAGATTCCTTTTATGTTTATTGCTCTTTCCCAGTTCCGTGCTAAGCTACAACTATCCAGGTGAGAGAGAAGGGCATTATTATCTTTGATAATAGTCTCTGAAACCCAAATTGCAAACATCTGCTCTAGTATGGCAAATATCCATTCCCGGTTAATGGCATCCCTTTGGGGGCAAGGAGAGGGCAGAATTTCAAAGCTTTAACTTCATGGAGTGCCTGAAAAGGATCCTGAACCTTTTAGGGCAGAGTCATTCACCTCGGTCATGGCTGCCAGAGATGGTTGCACAGAAAAAAATTACCTGCTCTAAAAATAGCAAGTGCCAAAGCTTAGGGCTGACTTCTCTGTGACCTGTACAAAATGAACGTATTCCAGTGGATTTCCTGGCAAACAAGCATGGGTTACCAATGCTCCTACCCCTTATCCCACAGTAGAAAGAGCTGGAAATCAGGGACTCTTGGAAAGGGAAGGTCTCGGGTTGAACTGAGGTGTGAGTAAACACCATTGTCCCACTACGGGAGACGTAGGGTTCAGCTGTTCACCAATTTCAAAAGTGTCAAGCAGTCAACATCGTCTCAGAAGTGTTTCTCACAATTTCACTCCTTCCCACAGGGGGCTGACGGCCAAGACAAGTTCTCAAAATAAAATCAATAACAACCCAAGGTCATGGGAGTTTACCTATCTTTTTCCTTCCGATTTGCCCACATAGGTGTCTCTGCAATACTCACTACTTCTATTTTAAGAAAAAGGAAACTAGCAGAGTATAATGCTATTAAATCAAATCATGTACATGCCCATGAGTATGGTTGAGATAAGTTTGTCCGTACATTGTCAGTTAATTTTTACCACAGCTCTATCTAGGTCAACTGATTTCGTTATCTGTGATTGGAAGGAAATTTTATTGCTCATTATGTCTTTCTCACCAACTTCTATGCCTATTTTCTAAAATTTAAGAGGCAGAACTATCGTCTTCTTCAACCAAGATTTTTCTCAGACCCTAAACTATTTTCTGAGAAATACTTTAGGCTTCCTGCAAATAGAGGCAAGAGAAATCTTCACACAGACAAAAACATCTTCATTCATCCCCTTAAGAATATATTGAGGAAGAATCTCCACACCTTCTAGCAAGTGCATGTGACAGTGGAAAAACTTCCAGGGACACTGAGCCACTGCCCCTGGTGTGTAGGCATCAGTGGGGGAGGCCTTCTTGGGCACCCGGCTGAACCGCTGTGGGGTAACACATGCAGGAAACACAGGGTGTAAGAAGTCTTTGGGGAGTGGGGCCTCCATGTCATTGAGGCATCTTTACAAACAATCCCTCAGGTCACCGACCAGATCTCCAGTCTCACATCCGGCTCTCCAGCTCTCACCCAGATGCTGAAATGGTGGTTTGCAAGAATCTATGACCTTCAGCCCTCTGGTAGCCCTCCTGGCAATCCAAGAGGAGATTGCTCAAAGTCACTCTAGGACCATTGCTCAATTCATGATTTAATTTAACTAGCACACATAGAGAATTGCATGCAACTTATATTAAATACTGAAGCTTATAGCTCTTTATACAAAGTAGGCTTGGACAAGGAATGGAATGACTATTGCTACATCTCTGTGAACAGCCTGCCTTTATTAATGAAATAATTGCCTCCGTGTAATATCATGTTCTGTCTTGTTTGCTTTTTTCTCACCTTCCAGATAATTTAAGGCAAAAGTATTGTCTTAAATAGTGACCAGTTTCTCAAATGCAGGGATTCTGGGGCAAAGACCCTCTTTATTAATTGAGTGAAACATTGTGTAGCTATGGGAAAAGAGAAATCAATCAATAAAACCAGTTTCCTGTTTTGCTTCATTACAGACTTTGAGCAAGAAAAGCAGCCTCAGGATCAGGTTCCTCAGAAATAAAACGGAAATAAGAATAGAGTCTCTCACAAAGTGTTATGAAAGGATTTGGTGGGTTAATATATGCAAAGTACCTGCAAATTAAAAGAAGAAAAAAGCAAAAGAAAATATTAGGTGTTGTTGTTGCTGCTTTTGGGATGCTGTGAGATCTCTTTGTGCCTGTGAGTGCCTTCGATGTGACTCCTGTAGTAATCCTCGGCTAATCCCTTCTGTAGGTGGATAACAGGGCAAATCTAAAACAACCCGTGTAAACATATCTGAAAATCAAAAGCAATATCCACTGATGGGCAGTAGTCCCCAAGAAGAAACCAGGAAAGGCTACCCATTGTTTATTAAGGCCCTCACTGAGCCTCAGAGAAAAACTGGAAAAAGTAGCCATCAAAAGCAAAGACCCCAAAAAGGTATCACTGAGGGACTGAAGGCATGCGGAGCAAATCTCTGCCAGAAGACCCCCACCCACCATGCCCAGAGATCCTGAGAAGGAAAAAGGATTTTCTGAGACACTCGGCCGTGGCCATCATGTTCTGTTCCCCAGGCATCACCCGTCCACCCTGCAGGACAGCTGGTGCAGAAAACACGGGGGTCCCTAGACACCCCTGGGGGCCAGGCCTCTGTGCTATGGCTTCACTTGTCCTGATTGCTGAATAGGCAAATGAAGCTACGAATGGATAAATACAGGAAATAACAGTCGATTCCGCGAGGCTGCAGGCTGTTCTCCTCTAACTGTTCATTTCTTGCTATTTTCCACAACATAAAAAAACAATGGTTAAAACTCCTGGCTTTATCATTCTGTAGCCAAATATTTGTGTGTTCCTGAAAAAAACACATGGCTGCAATTAGAAAACAAACAGTGGCCTTCCTACACCGCCAGTCCAACTGATTAAAGGATGCTTCTTCCGTCCCCAAAGCTCGCTCACCCCTAGCTTTGGTGTTAGGGATAGGCCCCCCAAGTTGTCCTGTAAGAAGGTGAGCAGAGGAATCACACACAGCATGTGGGAAACAAAGTGACCTTCGCCTGTTTTTATTTTTCATCTGAAATGTGAGGTCTCTTCCGTAAGTCTCCGGACCTCTGCCATCTGTCTTCACCCCCATCCCAACACACAAAGTCAGAAGAATCAGGTAATTAATAAAATGACCAATAACTGTTTCTTGCTAACTTGTAATTTCATCTCAAAGAAGCAGACTACCTCGGCATGACTTTGAGATGATTCCTTCTTCTTTGGGAGAATTGGTGTTATTGTTAAGCTATTCCTTTAAAGAAATAATAAAATAACTATGGCTTATTTTGAAAATAAAATATGAATAACTAAAATGAATTTTGATTTCTTTTGACTGCACAAATGATTTTGAAAGCTAACAACTCTGCACATTTTTAAAATAGATTCAATCATTCAAACTCAATCACAAATTTTCTACCCCATAATAATTTCTAATCATTTCACAGTGCACACACATCCGCATCTAAATGCCTTCTTCCACATGTCAAAATAAAATTCATATCTATTACCACACCTCTGAACCATCAAATCATTCAAAATGAAGATCATAAAATGAAGATATATGGAAATGTTGTGTAATGCCACAGGAGAATGTATTCTGCAGGGGCGAGCCTGCCAAGCTCCAATATCACATGTCTCAAACTTAACAGTGTTTTGCCTTTACAATCGTTTATTTTTTAACTTTTTAAATATTTTGTAATATTGACAACTGAACCCAAACTTTGCTTTTGAAAGATTCTGCCGCAGTCCGGCTGCAGCAAAATAGCCGGGGGTGGGTGACGAACAATTTGTGTATGTTGATACAGCAGGAGTGGAAGCCGTTTATTGTAGGACAACAGAGGTATTTATACATTACACACAGCTTATCTTAATTAGAATAAACTAGATACAGCAGGCAACCAATAAGGAATCTCCACACTTAATGGCTCGCTGGCATTACTTCACAAACCACTCCCTCTGCAAAATGCCAGGCGCCATCTTGACTTGTTTGTAGACCCTAACATTTCTCTGGCAAAATGCCAGGCGCCATCCTGACTTGTTTACAGACTCTAACAAGATTCCAACTTGCACAGAAAAAAAACATCAGTTTGGTACCATCTACAGGGTGAACACTGTTAATGTCATTGCTAGTCACTCATTCCATTTATAAAGACATTGCAATAACTCATACAGAAATTCAGATTACAAGAAAGCATTATCTACCACAGATAGAAATAAGTCATCAGTGGACAACTAAAAAAATCGAACAATCATCCTTCAATAGATGACGACAAAGAAAAATGAATGAGTCCCTTCATAATTTCCCCTTTGTCACCCCCAACCCTGTATACCATGAAAACACACAGAGAAGACTCCCAAGCACATGCCCACAACACACACACACCTACGCTCACACATCCTGGACTTCACTCACTCACACACAGACACACACACACACACACACACACACACACACGCAGGAGGGGGCCACCCAGATGTCATAGGACTCTTTCAATACACCTATCTTCTGGGCCTCAACTTAACAGAGCAGAATCATATCTTCTGGGCCTTAGACATAACTCGGGAATGAACTGCCAGACAGTGAGAGGCCTTCTGACCTGAGTCTTGCCTGAGGCAGAAGCAGGGTACCTGTGCCGTGGGCATGGCCCGTGTGATAATCACAGGTGCTGAGTTAGCAATCCATCCTGTCAACATCCACACAGGCGACAGACCCTCCCACCACAGGGTGAAGCTTTGCTAGGGAGGACAATTTCTGTCTTTGGAAATAGACATGCCCCTATTTTCTTCCTCTAGCTAGCTGGACTAACCACTTCTAAACACCTCGTCCCTGTCCTCATCCTGGCCTTGTTGATGAACACACAGGGAAGGATGCTGGAGGCTGAAACAGGGTCAGGAAATGGCACCCAGCAGAGGCCCTGTGACTGTCCTCCCAGCTCACGGAGCATCAAGGGAAGGTGCAGAGAGAACAGGAGCACACATCTCTTGTTCTTTCTCCCACCTGTCCCCCACAAGACAACTCCTACTTTAGTTAAGGGCATCCCCTCCCTCCCTCAGCCTGGCTGGCCCGTCTGTGATGGAGATGTCCCCTCTCTCTCTGTCCCCTGTGTCTCACACTGCCTGGTGCAGGCACAGGGCCATCTTCAGCAAGCCTGCCCAACTAGACTGGTTCTATCAAAATAGTACCAAGAGTGACTGCCTGTCCCAGAACTGGACTTATTTAACATTTTGTCATAACTTAGTCCATTTTCTGAGTTAGATTTTTTTTCCATCCAGTCATTTCAAAGTGCTCTTGAACTTCCACACATTCCTATTCACTTGTATTTCTTGAATTAATATCATTTCCCAAAGCATCCTATTTGGGCACCAACTGTGAAATCTTCTTCTTTCACATTAATGTTATGTGATTTGAGGAATCATTTGCATTACTGGTTAGATTAAATATGGTAAATATTGTTTCTGATTCATTAATCAGGAGAACTTAATTTTCATCTAGAATTTGCTCTTCACATGTGTGACATCGTTTTCATTGTGTTTTTATTAGTCCATTACAATTATACATATCAGTGGGGTTCATAGTGACATATTCATACATGCACATAACATGATTTACTCCATTTCATTCTCCAACACCCGATCCCCGAAAAATACAACTAGACTAGAATCGTGCTCCTTGCTCCTCTCCAAAATCATTAGGCAGTCTCCATGCTCATCGTATCAATAAGAAAGTAGAAAGGTAGAATTCTATGCTTTGGCAGGGATACAGTGACCTTGAGGAAATTACAATATCCCCTTAAAGAATGCCCTCGTTTTCCCTTTCTGAGAAAAATTTAGTATCTTTATTTAGCAACCAGAGAAGATCGCTTCCTGGCGAAGCGTAAGTGGGTAAGTGAAAACACCAGGAAGCAGCATTAACAAATGTGCAGCAGGGTTACAGGAGAGATGATGTCTGCGACCCAGCTCCTTGAGATAATGTGCCCAGAGAATTAGGCTCTAGAGCCTGCGTTGATCGTCTGTATACATCGCCATGCCATCATTCATCTTTCCAGAAAGCGCCTTAGCAAACAACTTCCTCTCAAATCAAACTGTTTAGAAGAATGCATTCAGCTTCCCTTTCAGCAACTTCTAACTCAAAGATGCCACAGTTCCCTTTGTTTGCATTTTTCAGAGTCCTACAAAGCCCTGAGCCTCATTCACAGAGGACCTCTATGCATAAAGCAGTGGGAACAGTCAGATTTCCAGCACATGTATAGAAGGAATAAATATTCATTCTTTCCTTCAAAGAATGTTTCTTGTACATCATCTATTGTCAAAGCACTGTATTAAGAGCGAGGCCGCTACAAATCTGAGCAGAATAAATTCTTGTCTTAATGATATTTCAATCCTAGAAGGGATTACAAAACAGGTGCATAACAAAAAAAAATGTAAACTAAGAGAAGTATAAATAAAATGCCTTGGGATTCACAAGAGGTGGAGATTAATTTCACCTTAACAACTAAGATGAGCGTGGCTTCACAGAGGCTGCGGTCTTTCAATTGGGGAAGAATAAATAGCATGGAGTCATGTAGACCAGTGGTGGCCTAGAGAGGAGACTGTCATGGCCAAGCACAGAGGACCACCACAGGTACACCAATGTGAGTCTGGGGACAGAGACCAGCATTCCCCTCATCTGCCTGCAGCCGTGGTTCATGAAGAGGAATGAAGGAAAATACAATAGTTAGAACACGGTGAGGCTAGACCAAGGATGGCTTCATGTGCCACCTGAGGAACTGCTCGGGATTCTCAAAGGAATGAAAATCTCTTAAAGGTTAGGATTCTGTGAGTAAATAATCAATAGTTGCATCAAGAAGATTGTCAGATGTGTGTAACAAGTAGAATGGAGAATGGATTTTTTTAAAAAAAGACCCTTAGGAGACCACTGTCATTGACCATGCAAAATAAGAAAGGGACCAAAGTACATGAGATCCACCCAGAGACAGGGCCAGAAGGCTTAGGAATCAATATGAGGGAGAAGCAAAGGAGAAGGGATCATAAGGAGTTTCCAGCAACTGGGAGAATAATGAAGACATCCAGAGGCAACATGGAAGAAGGAGGATAATAAGCTCAGTTTCAAACATACACATTTGTCCAGTATTTCTGAAAAATGTAGGCCCATGCCAGCAGCAAAGTGTGCTAAGCTATCTACAGAGGACATCTGTGTTGAGCAAGTATCACTCACGTTAATCCTGAAGTAATGGATGCTGTATTAATACCTGACATGGCCTCTGCCCAGTCTGTCTCAGCTACCGCTCTCCTTCCTGGCTTTCCACCAGGTCCTTTCCAGATAGTGACCGCCTCTCCCACCCCCACTTTCACATGGCTCATGCCCTCCTGTTGGCTGTCCATGACTCAGATGGTCTTGGGTAGTAGACCCCTCTGCTCAGCCCCACCACCTCTCACCAGGATTTGCCTGGAACAATGGTCAGCTGGACAAAGAAGGTCTAAGTACAAGCCTTAGTCCAAGTCCTAGATGACTGGACTCAGACTGATTTAAGGTGTTGAAGAGAAGGTTGAATGACGACGATTGTGGTCAGTTGGAAATACAGCACTGGAGTTGAGATTTCAGAAAATTTAGACCATTTCAGGATAATCATCCCTGCTTGCCACCACATCAAGAGTGACAGTGAAGTGGTCATGCCCCTTCAGTGGAATAGATGGGTGTCCAAGGAACCCTCTGAGAACAGGAGGACAGAGAATCCCAAACATGGAGTCCCCTATGCACACAGGGTCTGCCCCTCGTCTGTGTAATAGGAGGGTAAATGAGAAGAGAGACTGTTTTACCACACTGATAGGAGGCTGGAGTGTGACCCTCAGCGCCTCCTGCAGGCCGAGCTAGCCCCGGTGACACCCCAGCCACTTGCAGCAGGTCGGCCCTACAATGTGGAGTCCTGGGAGGCTTGGAGGAGCTGAGGTGGAATGAAGGAAGGTTAAATGCTCTCTCACTTACTTCTAAGTGATGAGTTTTAATTAAACATAATTCACACCTCAACGGATTCTATCAGTTCCTGCTGCTGACAGACTTGGAGGCTGTCAAGAGAGAAATTTGCAAAAGGGAGGCCTTCGTGTGATAATGGCAGGAGGAGGACAGGGTGCACGTGTGTACTCGTCAAAATGGAGGGGGGAGGGGGATTCACCAGGAGAACATGGTGGGCAAGTACAGCAGGTAGGGTGGCAATTTCAATGTGCCCACTCCACTTAAAAGAGTTTCACTATCTGAAAAAGTGCATTGTATACCAATGTCCCGTTTTATCAGCTTTGAATATTACAGAAAGACATTATTTGTTTCAGAGACTTAAAATACATTAATACCAGTGTTCTCATTATATACACTTAAACACTGACACAGAGAATGAGGCACTGACCATCACCTGGAGTGGAGGGTCCAAGGTGACAACAGAAACTCCAAATCCTCCAAACAAGACCCCACCTAGGTGCCAGGCACAGTGGCTCACACTGTAATCCAAGCATCAAGGGAGGATGATACAGAAGGATCACGAGTTCAAAGCCAGCCTCAGCAATGGCGAGGCACTAAGCAACTCAGTGAGACCTTGTCTTTAAATAAAATATAAAAATAGGGCTGGGGATGTGGCTCAGTGGTTGAGTGCCCTTGAGTTCAATACCCAGTATCCCACCCCGCAAAATAAAGACCCCACCTGGATTTGAGTGGAACAGGATCTGACATCATCAGTGGATTTTGCCATTCAAGCCATTCCCCTTTTGTTTTTCAAAGCTATAAAAATTAAAAATATGAAAAAAATTATTCTTGCTAAAATTCTATTTCTGGGGTCACAGCTGCAGGAGCAGGATTAACATATGCTAAAGCTAGAACTACTCTGAAGGTTGATTGTGCACATCTTTTCAAGTGCAGCTTAATCGCGCAAGAATGCAGAATCAAATTTCCGATGTATTTAAAGCGTGAGAAATATTTATATAATTATTGTCTCATCAGACAAATATTAAAATCCTACACCGCTGCATGTAAGGTCCCTGAATTCAGGTGTCAACTTTCATGGCCATATTAGGCAGTCCTTAAACACCCAGCAAAATCCTATTTTCCACACAGGTCCCATTCAAACTGTTCAACCTTCACGAAGCGTGCCCCCCCCAACCCCCCCTCCCATCTCCCCAGCAAAGGTTAACTTTCATCTCTTGAAACCCCATAGCACACAGTCTCCTAATGCGGCACTCATGTGCCATGGCTGGCAGTCATCTGGACAGACCCACATCGGATGTCCCTGCATCCCCATGGCATCGTACAATCACTAAGGGAAGAAACCGTCACCTCCACATCAGCATATCTATTCAAATAGCTTCACAGAACACATCCTGCTTAGGAGGTATTAAGTATATTTTTTAAATGAATGATAACTGCATGAACTCTCTCCTGGGTAACTCCAGCTTTCCTTTTAAAGCTTTGTCTTAGAAAGTGGAAAGCGAGATTCTGCCGACTGAACCTAGCCTGCGGCTACTTCTTCACCACTAAATCACAAATGAACACCATCTGCTATTCCTTTCTGCCGGGTCCCTCTGGGACCCCCTCTAGGTTAATTGCCCACTCTCGTTCTAGCCTTGGATTTCTCTCAGTTCTTACTCCCAAGGAATCCTCAGCAGAGCCCTGGGTCTTAGATGCTGTTTTCTAAGTACTATGCTCCCTACCATATGCTTTTCCTCTTTAAGCTCCTAATTATTATTTTCTTTTTGGTTATCATCATTTCCTCCCTCTTGAAACATTCCTTTTCCAGGGCTCTCCTGAAATGCTCTCCTTTGAGCCATCTACAGAGCATAAGGCAAGCAGATGGTACTGCGACTACACTGGCAATTACCCCCTGAGAAAAGCATCCCTGTTCCCAAAGCAGGTAATTTGGGCTGAAATAGAACTTTCACCAGAATAGCCCAGGTAAGTAGGGTATGGAGCTATAAACATATATGATTGTACTCCAGGCAACAGAAATCATCATCATTAGTTTATGACAAAACCAGGCTGCTGTTGTGCTCCCTTGAGTGAAGAATGTCCCTCATCTAAAACCCAGATTTGCTTCCTAAGAGGAAGACTTGCAGGCCCCATCCACTTCCCCACCCAAGGCCACCTCCAGAGGTGGGTTTGGAACACCTGAACCACAGCAGAGGGACCCGGGCATCTACCTGCTAAGCAGTCACCTGTACTTCTCACATCTAGAGAGAAGCTCTGGGACTTTGTCATATGATGTTTATTTTTAAGGAAATCCCTGAGACGAAGTTGCCATCCATATGGGAATGGTTCTGACTCTGGCACAGGCAATATGGAATCCTGAAACCCAATCTGGGGACACAGTGGGAGAAATAAAAACACCTCTTTGACTGAGAAGGAACAACATTTTGCCCGCACTTTCACGGGGCTTTGTGAACCGTGATCTGCTGAAAGACTGCTCCGACCACAAGACCAACTGGAGTGCCTTCAGGCCGAGAGCAGGGCACTGCGTGTCATGGGGCAAAGACGGCAAAAGGTCCTCCAAATGCACTTCACAGAAGAAGAGAAGCAGTGAGAAATGGTCACTGCCCTTTCCAGGCCAGACCAGCCCCAATTACCGTCCGCTCTTTGTGGGCATTTTTCCTCTGTTTTTAGCTGGTGTAATAGTGTGATAACCCAAAGGCTGCGAGTTTGTCAGAGGTCTCATTAAAAAGAGAGCCTGGGTTTTAATATGTATCACCAGCACAAAAGCAAGATAGTGTGCACTTGACATGAGACAGAGGTTAACCGTGTGTCTCTCATTTGTTCCTTCCTTCCCTCTAGAGGTACACAGGGAGGCAGGAAAAAAATACTCAGGGATAAAAGAGCTCATTCTAAACACAGCAGCTGCAGTGATGTTGTGGAGAGGGGATGGCCAACTGTAGAATGAAGAGCCTGTGTGCACCTGATGAGATCTGGGTTTTAATTTGTTTTGTTTTGTTTTTGTTTTTGTTTTTACGGTTGTGGGGATTGAACCCAGGGCTCCTCCACCCCTGAGCTACACCCCCCAGTGCTTTGTGTCTTTGAGACAGAGTATTTATTGCTAAGTTGCCCAGCCTGGGCTCAAGCCTGGGAGCTCCTGCCTCAGGCTACCGAGTGCTGGGACTCCAGGCATGTGACACCATGCCCAGCTCAGCATCTGGGTTCTTGCAAGGCTGTCCTGTATCATCTGACAATCTCTTCCTCCACCTTGTCTGACATTACAAACTGTCGAGACCACCAGTGCTTCCTGTTAATCACTCTAAACTCCCATCCACTTCAAGATAAACTCGCTGGGAAGATTAAAAAGTGGTCAAAGTGAGGGATTTCACATTTTGTTTTTCTATAAACTGAAGTCTCTTATAGAATGAATCTGCTCTTTAAAAGATATTCCCTTTAATTCACATGAGGTAAGATGTGTGTCAGAATGCAGCATCGAGCAGCACCAGAACCCAGAAGTGCTAGCATTCCAAATTGGTCATCATTCTCATCATTCTGGGGACCATGAAAAATAACTCACACACTCACTAATAAGAGTCTGCTTAAACCATATAATTCTGGATACTGATGTGTGTGCTACTGAGAATATCATCAAAATTCCTTACCTAAAGGAAGTGACTGATGAAGAGTAATTAACTAATAAAGCAGCTAGTATCCAATAATTAATTAATTGATGGATACCCAGCCTGGACACTGACAATGTCAACAGCTCTGTTTTCAACAGCTGATAACTTCCCTTCACAAAAAGTCTAATTAATTCCTCAAAACCTTACTTGAGGACTGAGTAAAGCCATGAACTGCACCTCCCATGCAAAGTGATTTGATGCTATTTATTAAAACAATTAACATCATGTTAAAATTGGTTTAGATAGGCTATGTCAGCATGGACCAATCTATATGGGACCCTCTGCACCTGAATCTTGAAAAGTAGCCATGTGTTTAATGACAGTCCATTTTGAGGTTCTGCCATAAACAATAATAATTTATGAGTTCAAAGGAGCCTATGTCTTGTATGAACTATCTCAACAAACTACAGACTGAGGCACACAGCCTTCTTATTCCTCAGGACGCAGAGTGTCAAATATGGTTTTGGTCAAAGTCTGACTCTTTCCTGATCAGAAAGTGACCACAACTGGAATATCCAAGGGAGCTGTTCTCAAAGTGAGGTCCCTGAGGAGAAGCATCCACATCTTATGGAAGCTTTTCAAGTTATCAGCTCCTACCCCAGACCTGATGAATCCAATCTTGGGGATGGGGGTAAGGAGCAATTAGCATCCCACAAACCCCGCGTTGTCGAGATGTATGCACAAGTTAAGAGCCACCACTCCTGAGAATATATTTCTCAAAGTGTGGTATGAAGACAATTAGCTTTAGAATCATCCAAGTCTACAGTCAGAATGGCAATTATAAAGAATACAAGTAGCAATAAATGTTATCCAGGGTGTAGGGAAAAAGGTACATTCATACATTGCTGATGGGACTGCAAATGGAAGCAACCACTCTGGAAAGCAGCATGGAGATTCCTCAGAAAACTTGGAACAGAACCACCATTTGACCCAGTTATCCCACTCCTCAGCATATACCCAAAGGACTTAAAATCACATACTTTAGTGATGCAACCACATCAATGTTTACAGCAGTTCAATTCAAAATAGCTAAGCTATGGAGCCAACCTAGGTGCCCTTCAACAGATTAATGGATAAAGGAAATGCGGTATATACACACAATGTGATATTACTCAGCCTTAAAGAAAAATGAAATTATGGCACTTGGCAGTAATTGGATGAAACTGGAGACTATCATGCTAAGTGAAATAAACCAATCCCCCAAAACAATTAATATCATGTTATTTATTATCCCCAAAACCAAAAACCAAATGTTCTCTCTGATATGCAGATGCTAACTCACAATAAGAAAGGGGAAAAATAGAGATTCATTGGATTAGACAAAGGGAAATGGAGGGAAGGGAGAGAGGGGATGGGAATAGGAAAGACATTAGAATGAACTGGGTATAACTTTCCTGTGTCCATATATGAATACGTGAGCAGTGAAACTTCCCATCATGCAAACCACAAGAATGGGAAGTTATGTATGTAAACTATGTATGTAAACTATGTCAAGTACAAAATAAAAAAATTTTAAAAATCATCCAGGTCTAACTCATGGAGCCCATCCTGGCCTATTGAACTTACAATATCCAGAGATCTGCATTAAAATTTGAGAACCCAACAGATTTAAACAGATTGAAGTTTCTCCCACTGATATCCCAAGGAGGTACGAACCCAACCATCAGACTTGTGGAACATGGTTCACCTCTGAAGACATCAGCCTGCGGTTCTCTTCAGAACCGTAGTTGGGCCCAGGTAAGGAGTCCTTAGGCATTGCTGGACAGCAGCACTAAAGGGGGCCTCCTCCTGCTGCTATCCGAAAGCCTGTCGTCAACAAGAAAAGCCATTATTTCCTAATTGAAAAAAGTAAAATAAAACTGCAGTAGACATTTGAGTGTCCCCGGATCATTCTGTAATTAGCATTAGGCTGCACAGAGCCCAAGGACTGGACATTGTTGTGAATCAGATATTTTCTGGTGGTCTGCAGTGTTGCTACTGAAGGCACTGGCATTCCCACATGGGCCATCCGTCGGCCACGCCATCCATCAGTCCCGCGAAGACTCTCCCTCTCCATCAAACCGCAGCCAGAATTAGTGAGAAAAGACTTCCAACACCAACAAAATAGCGTCACGTCTGAGGGGTGGCAGATGTTGAAACAGGGAAGGGAGGAAAATCAGAGTGAAAAATGTGAAACAGAGATTAGAAGACAGAAGCCAGGCACCATATTAGGTTTAATAAAAAGCCAATCACCTCCCCCTTTATCTTGCTGAGTGAAAATAAAAATATCTGCAGGGACATTAACATTCCTGGAACCGAGTCTGTGATCACGGAAGCAGCCTCAGCGTCCAGCCTCTTCCTCTGAGGTCTGGGAAAATACAGATCCACAGAAACGAAACATTGCCTAATTTAAAATCTGCACAGTGTAGCTGGTGGACACGTCAGGACTCCCCCCTCTTCAAACATCACGGCGCCCTTATCAAGGTAACACATGTATTTTGCCAAATGAATCTGTTTCAGCCCTATCACTTAAATGGCTGTGTCTGCTCTTTGACTTCACAAACAGCAACAAGAAACAGATTAATTTTTCCAATATTGTAGGAAACTGTTTTCTCACAAAAACAATGTAGTATTTTGGAGAAAGCAAGAGGTTTGCAATGAGAAGACCCAGGGGTGCCAATATCTGGTCTTCCATTTAATGTCTGTGTTAAGGGGAGCAAGTCAGGAAAAACCATCTGAGTTTCCATTTCCCCTTGTAAAAAGGATCCCTTAGAAGTACTAGGGAATAAGATCTACCAAATTATACTGTCCATGAACAAATGTACCATGATCAATCCTGTTTTATATATAATTATAATATGCTGATTAAAATAATAATAATAATAATAATAATGGAAGAGAGAATAGGGAGAGGGAAAGAGAGGGGAACAAGATTGATCCCAATATTTTATGTGTAGGTATAAATATGCCATAATGGATCCCACTCTTAGATAGAATTATAAGGAATCAATCAAAACAGGATCCCCTAGAGGGTTAAATGGGAAAATAGCCATGAAAATTCCTTAAGAAAAGTGGGTTTTCATACACATCAATAGACTCCAAGTTTCCTAGTGTTAGGGATTGTGTCTTGTCATAATTTTCTCTCTAGTGTACATAGTAATCCATTACTTAGTTTATAGATTAATCAATTCCATGCTGTGTGATCCTAGCATGGCCTCAGGGGAGTACAGCCAAGAAAACCCAAGCAGACATGGGCCCCAGGTCCAGAGCCAAACCAAGAATGGCAGTTATCCAGAGTGGAGCTTCCAGTGAGCACAACCCCCTGTCACAGGTCAGTGGGGAGGGTCCAGCAGCAGACACTAAATCTGTCATCTGACCTAACGGGCTAGAGACAGCAGGACCTAAAAGGTAAAGCCATGGCAAACATTCCTGAAGGCTGAGGCAGGAAGAAAGAGAGTAATAAGGTAAAAAGACCAGGAGTGTCACTTTGTGTTTATCTGAAAGAGCTAAAACCAGCATCCATGGTGATAACATGCAGACCAATGTTTACAGCAGTGCAATTCACAATAGCCAAGTTACAGAACCAGCCCAGGTATTTATAACAGATGAGTGGAAAAGGAAAATATGGTGTGTGTGTGTGTGTGTGTGTGTGTGTGTGTGTGTGTAATTACTCAGTAATCAAAAAAAATGAAATCATAGCATTTGTTGGTATATGTGTGGAACTACAGAACACCCTGGTGAGTGAAATAAGGCTTGCTCAGAAAGACAAAGGTCAGACATTTTCTCTCATATGCAGAAGCTAGAAAGATATAAGTTTTTTTTTTTTTAAAAGCTGGATCTCATGAATATAGAAGGGAGAACAGCGGAGTCCAGGAAGGGGATTGAGGGGAAGGGCATGAAATTGATCAAACGGTGCTCTGTGCATGTGTGAACATACCAGTGAATTCCACTTTTAAGTACAATTATGATAAACCAGTTTTTAAAAGATAAATTAAGAAGAAAGTAGAATAAAACAGACATTATTACTTTAGGTATTTATGTGACTGCATGACAAATAGGATTCCACAACAGAAAAATGAGAAAATAAAAAAAATGAGAAATTATATCCCATTATCTATGATATATCAAAGTGCATAAATGCATTCTACTGTCATGCATCACTAATTAAAACAAATAAAAAATTAATGGATGAAAGATCAACAGAGTAGAGAAAGGGAATCAGAGAGAGATAGGAAGAGAAGGGACGGGATGGTACTGGGGATTGAAATGGTACAAATCATGATATATGTGTTTATGAACATGTCAAAATGAACCCCACATTATGTGCACTCTAATGCACTAATAGAAATAAATAAATTTTAACAGAAGAAAGAAACTTTTCAAAGACCAGCAGTGTCACAAGGGGCAGAGTGGAGATGCTCAGAGGACCTGATGCTGGGTATTGGGCACCCAGAACTTGTGATTCACCCTGAGTGACAAGTCCAGGGTTAGCGTAGATGGAGCCATTGCCGTTTAGTTTTATAATTTATCATTATTTCCAGGAGTCAGCAGAGTATGAAGATATAAGCTCCTTGACTTATGTTACAGTGGGGTAACATTCCAATAGACCAACTGTCCATGGAGAATGCATTGAATACCCCTAACCTACAGAACACCCCAGCTGAGCAGTGCAGCACCCTGGAGAGTGCTGGTTGTTTCTCCTGGTGATGACGTGGCCTTCGGGGAGCTGCAGCTGATGCCGCTGCCCAGGGAAGCATCTACTCCAAGGTCAAGGAAATGGGGCAAATTCAGAATCCAAAGTTTGACTTCTACTGAATGCATTGCTTTGCACCATCACGAGGTCAAAAACTCCATAATCTAACCATTGGGGTCCATGAGTATCTGTTTTTGAAAGAACACGGATGAGCTTCAGGAGAGGCAGAACCAAGTTCATATCCAATTCCTTGGGTTGTAGCTGTGTGGCCTGGGGCTCTTTGCCTAACCCTTTGAATTCCTATTTCTCCTATCTTCCTATAGTAGGCAGATAATAACACCTTTCTCCCAATGCTTTTGTGACACTTAAAGGCAATCAGGGGTCACTAAGAGCCTCAAATACACAGCCCCTAGAATGCACTCAACAAATAAATATCAGGTCCCTTTTCCTGCAACAATTTCTAAGTTTCTCCAGGCTACATGCTTTTATAGTAACTTATTATCTCTATGGTAGTCAGGAAGTGCTTATTGGAAAAGAACTAAAACCAGCATACCATGGTGATAACATGCATACCAATGTTTACTGAGGTGAGACTGATTCTTTTTGCCTCACCTCAGTAACTGATCCTAGCTTTGACGGGGCCCCCATAACCAAAAGTCTTGGACTCTACATAGAAGGTAGCAGCAGGAGGTGGGAAAACACGCACTAGACTCTCAGCAGTAGACCCTCCACAAAAGATCAGCGCTCCTGTGTTGACTTAATATGCTATACCAACTATTCCATGAAGTGGAAGCGCCCCATGAGTTCATGTTTACTATTGAGACACGCTGTTTGGACATCCTTATGGGGCACGTTATGGTCATTCAGCACTCTATACAATGTGTAATCATCAAATGATGATGAGCGTCTCCATCTCTTCAAACGCAAGTCATTTTTATGTGTTGGGAAATTTTACCCTATTTTACAGTCATTTTTAAACGTATCATGGGTCGTTTAAACCTACTATGCTAAAGAGGAACCACAGGTAATTCCTCCACTGAGTTTCTGGGCCCCTTACCGAGCTTCATTCCCTTTCCCCTTGCCTGGTGCACTCCCCGGGTCTCTACTGACCACTACCCACTCCCTACTTCCACAGAGATAACTTGCTAGTTTCCACAAATGAGTGAAAACATGTGGTATTGAGCTTTCTGTGTCTATCTTATTTCACTTAACTTTTTCTTTTCCCCAGTGGTATTGGGGATCAAACCCAGGGCAGATACACGTGCTAGGCAAGTGCTCTACCATTGAACTATATCCCTAGACCTAATTTCCCTTAATATAATGACCTCTAATTTCATTCATGTTTTTTCTCATGACAGAATTTCATTCTTTTCATGGCTGAATAATATTCCATCGTGTAAGTAGACTTCTGTGGGGCTGGGGACACTGAGCATCAAATCCAGGGCCTTGACCATGCTAGGCAAGTGCTCTACCACTGAGCTCCATCCTGTCCTATACCACATTTTCTTTATCTATTTATTCATTTACCTACTGAAAAGTTTCTGGGTTGATTCCACATTTTAGCTGCTGTGAGTAATGCTACAATAAACAATCAAGAATTGATATCTTTTTTAAAAACTTCAGAATGGGAAGATTTGAGATTAGCAGCCACAGGTGAAATACAAAGAAAGCATGACTGGTGACAAGACTGAGTTTATTCATATACTCAGCACGCATTTACTGAGGTCATACTGTGCTCTGGACACAGGGTTCAGGGTCGGACCAGGCATTAAACAGATATTGTCCCACACTCTAAACTTAGAGACTATTTATCAGGATAGTTTAGTGCAGGATGCACAATAAGCTAGTCTTAAAATCCTGGTAATTTTAACAACGCAGAGGTATATTTCTCTTGTATGTCATGTCTGATAAGCATCCGGCCCCTCTCCCGGGCAGCTCTGCCTCCACTGCTGACTCGTGAACCCGAGCTCCCTCTGTCTTCATGCTGCCGTCTTCAACACGGGTCTCTAAAGAAGCAAAGAAGCTGCAGCCTGGGAGTGGCTTACAGCCCTCTACGCACATCCCATTGGCCATGATCTCTCCCATGGACTGCAGGGGAGACTACAGATGTCACTTTCCTGTAGACCCCACCACCACCATGAAACATGACAGTGGATTCTGTGTACCTGCCAAGTCACATTTGACCTGTCCACTATTCGCCAACTGCCACACTGGGTCATAAAAGAAGGAAGGCATGGCCTCCTTCCAGGCCCTTCTAGAGCTTTTGGTCTCGTGAATGGGGACGAAACAAATATCAGGTCCCTTTTCCTGCAACAGTTTCTAAGTTTCTCCAGGCTACATGCTTTTTTAGTGACTTATTATCTCTATAACTGTAAAGAGATTGATTGGATATGTACCATTAGTGAGGGCCTGAGCTCTGCAGATACTGAGCTACTGGAGCATATTGAAGACAAAAATTCAATATGAACCCATCATGTGGAGCATGTGATATTTGAGCAAAGGCTTGATGAAAGGGATGAACTTTTATAAGTAAATGTGAGGGGAAAGGCTTCCCGTGTGGAGGAAAGAGTGAGAAAAGGAACTATTCAGAAATAGCTGGGAGCCCAGTGTGGCTAGCCAGTTACTCACATGATCAGCTTTGAAAGGAAATGCCCGGTCAAGCTGTGCTCCGCTTTGAAGATGGTACCTTAAATGTGGAAACCATCCATACCTGTGGCAGGTAGAAGCACAATGATGTTCCAAACTAGGGAAGCTCCTTGGCCGCTTCTCAAGTCCATGGCCCGGGAAAGCAGGTGGCTTGTCTTCATCAACTTCCATTTTTGTTGTTTTATTTTATTTTTAATGCCCTTCAATGCCGCCCCCCCAAAAACACAGAATTCTCATTTGGTGAATGATGAGTGACAAAAATAAATGGACGACGACAGCCCTTCCAACAACAGCAAAGGCCAAAAGCACAATGACAACAGCCCCACAGGCAGACAGGACCCCTGCCTCCCAGTCTCCCTGGGAGGGAAGGACCCTCACTTCCATCAGCACCAATTAGCAGACACAGATGGCCAGTTCACATCTGCCAACACCCCCTCCCTCCCCCTAATGTCCTCCAGCACTGTCCTACTCTATGAACAAAGCATGGATTGTGTGGAGGGAAGGAAGCAAGAGGAAAATGACCATAGCAGGTGTCACTCAGGTTGGGAGAGCACCTCACCTCTAAAGTCATGAAGGAGCATGGCTAAGAGGCCCAGGAAACAGGACTGAGCTGCAGTTCACATCCCCTGTGGCAGGGCCCTGTGCTGACCTGCAAGCTGGTCTCTGGCAGAGCAGAGCGCCGGTCCTGCCTCCGCCACTTCCTGGCTGATGGCCTCAGTCATGCCGAGGCCCTGTGCACGTCTTCACATTGATGCTGAGTTCCCTCAAGCAGCTTCAACAGAGGTCAGAGAGGATGGATGTAAACATACTTCAGAAAGACGAAAGTCCTAGATGGTAGGAAATGCCCATTCTAATGGAAATTCTGGCCTTCAAGCAGAGAAGGCAGGGAACCAGCTAAAAGAGGAATGAAATCTAAAGCTTTATTCCCAGTAGCCTACAAAACACATTAAGATATTGCATCAGCTCCTAGACCCAGGTGCAGACTTCAAATTCCAGCATATTCTGTCTGATAGGACAAAATCCATAATAGAGAAATTTCATACCTAGAGAGGCTTCTGCCTTGGGCCCTGCAGTTGTGATTAGCTGCTCTTATTTGGCACCCAGAGGGACTGGCTTTAGCCACACAATAGAGAGACTTCAAGAATTGGACGAACACAGAACACCTCATTTTCTGAATCAAACCAAACTGTTATAGAAAATAAAAACAACTAAGCAGGAGGAAAAAAAGGCACCAATAAAGTATTCAAGCACAACAAGCTTATTCAAAACCATAATCAGGTTTCATTATTACAAATCAAAAGGCCAAGAAGCAGCATGCAGAGCTATCCATGGCTACCTTTATGGACTTACTGAAGATGCTGGAGAACTGAGCCAGGAATGCAAACAACCATGCAGGTAGAATCATAAGCCACACCTGTACTGCGCACTGAGCCTCGCAGGGTACTTTGATGGGCAACATCTCATTTAATCCTACAACAGCCTCTCTGAAATGGGTGTTAGCTTCGTTTTACAGAAAATGAAACCAAGACTCAGAGAGTTTATATGACTTGCCCAAGTTCATATAATTACAAACTAACAGAACCAGAACTCCAACCCAGATGACTCACCTGAGACCCAGGTGTTTCCCATTATGTGACAATTAAATTCTAAACTAATCTGCATTCATTTGCTAGGTCTTCTGGAAGGAAGCCATGTTTTCTCATTCAACTGCAAAAACAAATATGCACTGAGCATCAGCCATGTTCCAAATACTGTGCTAGGAGATGGGAAGACAGGCTGAGCCTTTGATCTCATGGAGCACACATTTCTTCTTGGGAATCCTAAAGATTGGTGTTTTCCCTCTGGTACACTACTGTAGAAATTATCTCTGGAAATACTCAGTCTAAGTAAAACTGCAATGCCCTAGACACAATCCACCCCCCTAGCCCGCACACACACACAGAACTTTATTGACCTACATAATAAA
Source organism: Spermophilus citellus (assembly GCF_964194105.1). NCBI lineage: Eukaryota > Metazoa > Chordata > Mammalia > Rodentia > Sciuridae > Spermophilus > Spermophilus citellus. The sequence goes on along the minus strand of NC_138182.1, from coordinate 71,662,119 downwards.
TGGTCATATAAATACCAAAATAGATTAGTATGAAGATCACCAGTAGGTTCTGACCAAAAGGGCCTTCTGGCATCCCCCTCATCTTGACTAAGCTATCCAGAGACTTCTTTCTGACCTCTCTTTTCTTAGATAATTCATTTTAGAAAAATTGCAATTGTAAATTCTTTCTTTGCTCCTTTGAGATGTAAATTTTCCCTCCTCAGCAAGGTCTTTTTTAAGGACCCGTAAACCATTTATTTAAAATTTCAGCATCAAGAAAGATAGGACCCCTGCCTCCCAGTCTCCCTGGGAGGGTAGGACCTTACCTTCCATCAGTACCAATTAGTAGACACAGATGGCCAATTCACATGGGCCAGCCTCCCCCTAATGTCCTCCAGCACTTTCCTACTCGCTCAGAAAGTATCCCACTTCTGTTTCAGTGCAATTGAATTCAATTTGTCTCCCCCTTTGCAATAACATCTAATAAAGTCTCCCTCACCTGCTTAACTGGCCTGGTGCAATTTTTCTTTTACAGTTCCTAGGTGCCAAGTAGTAAGCCAGCTACTAGTCATGTGAATACAAACAAGACGGGCATCCACCTCAAAGAGCTCAAGGCACAGGCTGGAAGAAGCACCACATCCACACCTACAGAGGTCCATAAAATGCCACCTATAAAATATAAAGTCTTGAGCCTGAGAATGTGCCTTGTAAAACCGATAAGTTCCGGGATAGAAGCTAGAGACAGAAATTGTTCAGGGGAAGAAGCAGCAAATGGCAAGAAAAAATAGAAATGACAACATTTCCATCGAGCGAATTCAGGTAATTAGGCTTAGGGAAGCCGCCTGAGTGGGTCTAATACCATACACCAAGTGACGCTCTGGAGTGGCATTCCTCAGCCCTGTGTCCTGCCTGTCATTGGAGCTTTCCACCCTCCTCCTCCTCCTGTCTAGGTCCGCTGTGGATGCCACATCACTCCAGGGGTGCCACATCTGCAGAGTGCATTGGGAGTCACAGGGGGCTTTTATGGGCAGCATCTCAAGTCCTTAAAACAACCTCTCTGAACAAGGTATTAGCTCCACTTGACAGAAAACGAAACAAAGGCTCAGAGAGTTTATGTCCACGTTATGCAACTACACAGTAACAGAACCAGAGCTCCAGCCCCGTGACTCGCCCAGACCCGGTGTCTCCCAATCCACCTCCTGGTGATGCCCAGCGGTGTGCTCTGTTTCCATGACTCATCCTTGAAGGCTAAAGTTTTCATGTAAAGACAAAAGGTGAAATGTGGAGACAGAAGGCAGGGGCCTGTGTTTTGTAATTTTAGCCATTAGTTCTCAAGGAGAAACTGGCATAATTGGTAGCAGATGGATTTAGGAAATAAGTCAGGTAAACAGGTCTTTAAATGTGCCAGAGAACAGGGTTGGCCATTCCTAACTGAACCCCCATCAATGGTGCATCTTATTCTGGCTTCTCTGTTCTGAATGCTGCTGCTGCGGGAACTGCAGGTTCAATGATAACGGATTGCATAAGGGTGAAATGCAGTGGATAGCAACTTCAAAGCCTAAAGGGTCTGTGAGCTTAGGTTCTGGGCTGCTGGACCACGTGGTTTTTGTTTCTATTGTTCATTTGGTTTGGTTTGGGTTTGGGTTTGGGGTTTTAGGAAGATTTTGGTTTTTGCATTAGAGGAAATGGAAAAGAAATGTCCAACCTCAGATAACTAATTTAAGAAATGAGACGGTAGAATGTGCAGATGGGACATGAATTTGGTATCGAGAAAAAAATCCTTGCCACCTCCATATTGGTCAGGATACAATCCTCACGACCAGGAGAACAAGGGTAAAATAAATAGAAGCCCAGGAGCCACACAGCTTTTGAGAGAGTCTTAAAATATCTATGGCAATTTTAATGGTAGAGAAAATAAAGGTGGACTCAGAAAATTAAGAAAGCACTGAGTGTAGACTCATCCAGAGAACGCTGACAACCATGGATGACAAGAAAAACCCAACAAAGCGTAACAGGGAAAGCAATTAAAGAAAGGAAAAATCAAAACAAAGTCAGAAAGATAAAAATCGTAAATTCTACATCAGTCAGAACCTCAGCAGAAGCCAAAGGCTCTCTCAACTATCTTAATAGTTCAAGGTGGGTTCAACCAAACACATATGGAGGCAGGGCACTGAGACACCAGAGTGCAGAATCCCAGGGCAGGACGAGACTGGGAGCCATTCCCACCCCAGGGTCACCAGGGATGTGAGGGGTGAAGAATGAGTGGATCCTTCAAAAGAGACTCACACAGAGGGTCATCCTGAGTGGACCTGTGACCTTGTTAAAGGTCACGCTCAGGTTGAGGTTACACTTCCAGGAAGGCTCCTGGAGACTAAGACCCCCACCTCACTCCCGTCCCCCTCTCTACCCCATTGACTACATCCAACCAGAGACAACATGGCGAGGGTGCCGTGATATAATTCCTGCAAGTCAGTCTCCCCATGCCAGAGACCAGAGGATAAAGATGGAAAGCAGAAAATGTCCAGCTCAGAATGAGGAGAGCAGGAATCAACATCTCTGACCTGGGCGTCGACTTGATTCAGACAGTTGAACTGTTTTCAGCTCTTGGAAGCCAATGGAAAGGAGAACACGGAAGCTCACAGGGCCTGCTCTAGTTCTGTGTGGAAGAACAAGAAACTGACTTCATTTATAAATTATCCACCTTTCAAAGCAAATATGTACATAAAATTTTAACTTGCTTTCTGTGTCAGTTATAAAGAATATTGACACTATCTGTTGAGAAAGCAAGATCATGTCACCAGGCAGAAAACCTGTTCTTTAGTAAGTACTCATGAAAAATGGCCCTGATACATTTTTGTTGTTGGTTTGTCTTTGTTTTTATTTTGTTTTGTTCTCCACCATGAGTTTCAGAGACCTCCTTCAGCCTGCACAAATTAAGAATTCAGCCTCTCTGCTGCCAGACCTCCCTGCTCCAGGGCTCGGCCACTCTTCAGGCAGCCTGCCTGTGTTCTCTGCACCAGCTCATTAGTAATCTCTCTCTAAACACTCAACTTCCCCAGTCCATCTTTTGCCGTCAGTTGAGATTTCTCTTTGGAACGTGGCATGCTGAGGTTTAGAAAATAAACACCAGTATTTTTCTTTGGTATGTGCTAAAGAATTATGGCTGCAGTTATTGCTGCCCCACATGGCCACAGTTAGTTTCCGATGATCGTGTACCTCTCATTTATTAAAGACTGTTTGATTTAGGATGCAATAATAAAGAAGTGTTTTTCTACCTCTGGCATCAATTATGCAGATTGGCTTTTCTGGGGGGAAATGAAAGGGGGCATCACCACTAGTCCTTGGATTTCTAACTTAATTCACAGTTATCACAATAGTATAACTTATTATTTGGTGCCCAAGGTTGATGAATTCTCCACAGACCGTCAGTAATTACTCTCAAGTTATCTATTAGAGGACACAGAAAATTGCCACAATGTGCTGACTCAGTCGTGGGTGTGAAGGGCTCCCTCCCTCTTCCATCTCTGGGTCTGAGATTTCATCATGATATATCTTACCTGATTCACCCAGGAAAGTTCTATTACATTTCAAATTATCTCATCACACTACTGATGTTATATTAAGATATACATAAAAGGGAATACCGACATGATGTATTTATGCATGTCACCCTAAAGGAAGAAAATGCAAAATAAAACCTCAGATGACACCAGCCGCAACCACAGCAAAAGCATTTCAGGGATCTCTGCAAACCCCTTTTCAAGTTTCAGAGGAATACAGAGACCAACCACAGGACAGCCTCCCTGTGATCCTGTTGCAGTTTGGAGCCTTTGGTTGCAGGTGAATGAAACTCAACCAGAGCTTAACCAAGCAAAAAGGGAAATGACTCAATGTCACACTAAGAAGCTGGAGCCTCAGGAATGGCAGACACGCAAGTGTCATCATCAGCTTGCTCTCCTGCCACCCTTGAGATGTGCACTGCTTTGTCCTTGCTTGCTGCAGTCATTATTCTCCTTGAGGCAGAGGGAGAAAAGGCCACAGAAGCTCCAGGAATGCTGGTCCGGGTCTGGAGCCCATGGTGCCCAAGCTCTTACACATAAGGAAGCAGGGAATAGGGACCCACAGTGGTGCAGAATCCCAGGGCCAGGGAGAGCTTTGGGGCTGTTCCCACTCCACAGTCTGCAGGTATGTGGAGGGAGAACAACGAGTGGGTTCTGCAAGGTGAGACCTACGCAGAGAAGGCCTTCCTGAATGGACCCGTGACCTCATCAAAGAAACACAATCAGTGTGAGGTTACCCTTCCAGGGGACTCCTGGGGACTCAAGACTCCAACCTCACGCCCTCCTCTCTCTCTGCCTATTCCTGAGGCTCCCCATTGGCCACATCCATCTAAAGGCAAGTGGTGAGTCCTGCTAGGGACAGGGAAGGACAGTGTATGTGCTAGATAAGGCAGCCTTAGGAAAATTTAAATGGAAAACAGGCATTTCTTCAAAAGAAGGAAACGTAATTACCACTAGGTGAACAGGAGAAAGTATAGATGGACAAGATCAGGATTGTCCAATATGTCAAACCCTGAAGCCTCCATCCCAGACAGAGGTATGCAGTTTCTCTGGGAGTTCAGAGAAACAGAGGAGATCCGGAGCACACAATATCCTCACGTGCAGCCTTGAATGGTGCTCATTAAGACAAACAGTTGCTTATTATTTGGTTTCTTCCTCTTCCACTCCTGAGGAGAAGATGGAAAAATTTCATCCTTGGTGTGGTAGAGAGGGAGGAGGGATGAAACATGAACTGGAAACCTGGAAAACAAGCATGAGATCTTTTCAGAGTTGGTTTCTCTACTCCCTAGACACCAACAGCAAACAACAAACAAACCAACCCAATTTTCTTTCAGTTCTTCAGACTAGGGTTATTTCATAAAAACTAAAAACACAGAGAGTCTATCATCACCTAGTGGTCCTTCAGCAAACCAGGGGGAAGAGCATAAGGTATTCAGTTGGCTTAGTTCATAACCCATTACCCTTCATGCTGATTTTTGGAGTTTTCTTAAATGATTAACACTCTTTTGTGGCTGGAATGTTGATTGCATAATTTAAAACAAGGGTATCTGATAAATCTCCCTTTCCACCCTCCTCTGCATTGTCCAACAAGGTAAGTCCGATGTGATCCAAAAGCCACTGTGGATTCTTCTTGAAGTGGAGGAAAAGGAAACACTTCTATGTGGTCTTCTCCAGCTCTGTTTGTTGACCAAATGTTTGCCATATGAAGGATGGGCAGGACCACTTTACCAAAGATAAATGGGACAAGGATCCTGCCACCTAGAATATCAGATAAGAGAGCCATCAATAAATCCTAATATAAGGGGAAGTTAGTATAGGAATGACCACATCACACAGCAGGCTGGAGGGCAGGTGGCACTCTCTGCCCGGGCATGGGTGGAGGACTCTAGGGGAGATGATGTTTACTCTGTGGCTTGAAGAACTTTGCCAAGCAGACTTCCTGGGCAAGATTGAGACACTCCGGGCAAATAGTTCTGTGTGAGAACCAGCATGGAAGTGGGAAAATGCATAACATGGATATTAAGATATGAGAACCAAGTGCTGATAGAAAGTTCTGGAAGATGGAACTGCACTGGGATACAGCAGTGGCTGGGGAGACTCTCTGTATCCCAAGTGTGTTAATTTCATAAGGTTGCCATTACACACTTCCTAACAAGGATGACTTCAAAGAATAGAAATATATTTTCTCAGTTCAGGAATCCAAATACTAAAATCAAGGTGGAGCACATCTTGGCTTCTGGGAGCCCCAGGAGCTGGCTGACTTGCAGCTGAATAAGCCCTGATTTTGCTTCTGTGTCCTTGGATGTTCTCCCTAAGTTAATGGCTGTCTCTGTGTCCTCCCTTCTCTTATGACATATTAATTATATTGGATTAAAGGCCCACCCTACTCCAGTATGGCATTACTCTAATGTACATCTTAATGATATATACAAAGTCCTATTTCCAAATAAGGTCACATGCATAGGTACCAGAGGTTAAGACATCAACACACTATTTTGGGAAACAATTCAACCCACTGCACCATGGTGGCTGATCAAAGAAAACCTGCAAAGGATAAGTTAAACTGAAAAGGGAGGTTTTACTGAGAGGACATTAGGGGGAGGTTGGCCAGTGTGACCTGGTCATCTTTGTTTGCTAATTGATGCTGATAGAAGTTAGCATCCTACCCTCTCAGGGACACTGGGAGGCAGGGACCCTACCTTTCTTGATGCTAAAACTTCAAAATAAAAATCATCATCATCATCATCATCATCATCATCATCATCACTGGGTTTTGAAGATTTATATCTCAAAGGAGCAAAAAAAGAACTTGCAATTGCAGATTTTCTAAAGTCAATGCTCTAAGGAAAGAAAACCTCAGAGACCTAGAATCTGAAAGAAGCTGTCTAAGGTTCAGTTAAGCTAAGGGGACATTGGGGCTGTCTTGGTCACTGGCTAGTCCCTACATCAAAATATTTCAATGGTATACAATAGTCACAAGGGGAACAAGGGTCTAGACAATGACTTCTGCCCACAGACTGGCACCCTGAGCAGCCTATTCCATTCATTTCTATGTGTCTCAACATAAAAATGTTTAAATACCTGCTGAAATTTGCTTTTATGGAAGAAATTCTGAAGACCATGGGAAGGATAGTCTATAAAGAAACAGGAGTCAACAAAGAGTAACTACATTTCACTGCTAAAATGTTTCACAGCAGTATCAAAGAAGGTGAGAGAAGACATCAGAAGGATTCTTTAAATGTCTGAAATGGTCTCCAAAATTGAGATTAATTCAAAGGAGCAGCAGGTAGAGTCATACGGCCTTACAGACAAAATTCTCTGTGTTTTTGAGGTGTTTGGAAAGATAGATTATAAACCAAAATGCATCCTTATAAACCAAAACGCGTCTTCTGTGGTCTCCGCGACATCAGTCTTCCCTCACCACCCAGGTGGAGCCAGAGGCAGAGGAAGGGGGATGGGGAAAGGTGAGAAAAGATTATTTAGAACTGAATGACAATCTGAGTGGTCCACACATCAAGTTAAAAAACAGCTCTCAAAAACATCTTTGGTAGATCTTGATAAGCCCAAGGTCTTTCAGGGACCATGGGTTTGTGGATCACACATTGTATTTGGTCTATAAATTCTAAGGTTTCTTAATTTAATAAAAAAAAATGAAATAATAAACTTTGCAAACAAGTCCACTGGTGCATGATTAAGGTAGTAATAATCTTGCCCCATTCCCCTAGAACAGAACTCTATCACTAAGCAGCTTGGATCTAGAGATACCAAACTTGTCATTGTTTAATCCCCATCCCCCATCTAAGAGGATGACTTGTACTCTAAATCAGGATTGGCAAACGGTTTACTTAAAGGACCAGATAGCAAATATTTTTTACTTAGTGAGGGCCTTACACTCTCTGTTATGCTCCTCAACTCCATAGCACAGAAGTAACCATCCTCAATATGGAGAGAAATGGGCATGGAGTCAAAAGAGATAGATTTGGCAATGTTCCTACAGAGCTTTATTTATGGGAACAGAAATTTGAATTTCACATACAATATTATTTTTCTTTTGATTTGCTCTCCGCTCAAAAGCTGTACAAAGACAGGTGGTAGACCAGATTTGGCCTGAAGGCTGTAGATTGCTCACCCCTGGTCTAAATGAAAAAAAGAATTGAAAATTCCATACAGATCCAGGGGAACTCATTTTCTTGCCTTTCATCAAACCACGAGCCAGTCTAAGAAAACATTCCTGGCACCCACGTTGACGAAAAGAGAAGATCAGGCACATTAGATTCCCATCAGTTTCAAAAACTATGATAGTGGATACTTTTGAAAACATTCTCCAGACCAATTAAATGAGACTCTCTTAGAGGGGAAGGCCAGCCACCTTTAAACCGTGTTGTTAAAGATGCCCACACTGCAAGCCTGGAAGTTGGCTTTATTGCTCTGGGGTGGGCCTAGGCACAGGTCATTTTTAAAGGTCTCTGGATGACTCTAAAGCACAGCAGTCAGGACTGAGAGCATGGGCCTAGGTTTCAAAGGAGGAAAGTTCGATGCATGAGCCTCATGGGGCCCATTAATTGTGCCCACACCTGAAAGCAAGTCGGGCAGGGGCTGCCCTCCAGCCAGCTCATGCCGTGAAATGGCGGGACCCTCCTTGGTCAGGTTCAAGACTTCATAGCTTCTCACCTTGAGATCCACCATTCCCAGTCAGTCCCCCTGCCCCACCAGTTCACATCTCAATTGCTCTTTTCCCAAAGAACATAACTTTCAAACATAGCTTTCCATCAATTTCTCATACAGTGTCAGGATCTCCTGGGAACGAGTTGGAAAGGTTCATTCTCCAGCCTCACCCCAGACATATAAGTGGGAAACTCAGAGGGTGGGTCCCAGAAGTTTGGGTTTTACCAATCCTTCCTGGTGATTCTGAAGCACATTCAAGCTCTGATAATGCACCGCACAGAGAAATGAAAAAGAAGGGCTTTTTGAAGACATCATTTGATCCAGCAGCAATTGGTCAAACAAATGGAACAGTGGAGTAAAATTTGAAAATCTAAGACCTTCAGAATTTTAGCTCTTGATAACTTACTACACTCAAACTCTAAACCAAAAGATAAAGAGGATCCTTTAGTCCAAAATGGAAGCTCTTGGAGATTCGTATCTGTTAAATTACATTAAAATGTTCTCTTGAGCTAGGTTTATAAAACACACCACAAGTCCTGTCATTTCTAGGTCACTGACGTAGAACCTGCTTTGAAAATGAAACACAGAACCATCTATTATTGCTTACTGGAAAATTAAAACTCCTGTGAGAGGGTTTGGGGTTGGGAGGGTGCAGGGAGGGTGACAATAGTACTCCTAGAGCCAGGAAGGGCTGGACCAGTCCAGACTGGGAAACTACCAGATAACTCACCAGCCACTCCGGGTTGGCTGGTTTTCAGAACCTCTGGTTCCTTTTATTTTCATTGGCGACCTTACCACCAAAAACGCAGGCCTCAGAGGAGCACTAAGTGTGGAGTCTATATACCAGTGCAATCTGAGCAGACAGCTCCAAGCAGGTTCTCCTCGCAGATTGTTTTCAGTTCTGGTTCCTGGCGGGTTTGCAGAACAGAAGGATGATTGTCACCGGCACAATGCTCTGAAGGTTCCCTGGCCTGTCACCATGTCTCCTCTCTCCCTTGGCATGCAGGGGCATGCTTTTATTGGCTTATGTTTTACTAGCCTAGAAACACTAAAATTTAAAGAGCCTCCAGTTACCAGGGACCCGACATTACCCAAGATTAAGGGTTTAAAATAACTTCCAGGGACTAGAAATGGGGATGTGTGTGTTGAACAAAGTGCTGCTCACTCCTGATTTCCAGGATCCACTCCCTCACCCTCAAGAGCCACTCATTTTCTCCTCTATCTGTTGTCCCTCTTTTCTTTCTTCTTCTCTCTTCTCTTTCTCTCCTCCTCTGGGGTGTGTGTTTTGTGTGTGTGTGCTATGTGTGTGTTTTCTATCAATTCAATAAAATAATCAAGTGATCCATTCAATCACAGTCTCTGTTCCAATATCAAGGGGACAGAGTTACTTAGGTCTGGCTTTGACCTGTTTGTATCTGGACTAGTAGAACAAATATCATTCTGATTTTGACAAAGTACAAATTCTGTGATTTATATATTGGTGCCTGATGCTTATTAATCTCACCCTACTTACCTGCAAGGCTTTTCTGATTATAAATACATATACAAGTTTCCAGTGGTGTCTAATGCATGTTTAAAATCCAGGTGGAGAGGATTAGGTAGAGGGCAGAGAAGTCTGAGTTTGTCCTCCCCATAGACTACATATTTCCACCATGGCCCAACCAAGTTACCAAGGAGACACCACTACATAAAGAGCTGGGAAGAGATGTAAACCCGCAGACCATTACACATGCCTTTTGATGCATTTCAAGTATGTATTATCATGTTTTATATCACTTGTTTAATTATTTTTGGAGGAGTACCAGGGATTGAACCCAAGGGCACTTAACCACTGAGCCACACCTCCAGTCATACACACACACACACACACACACACACACGTACACGTACACGTACACATATATATAATATATATTATGTAATAATATATATTTTATATATATAACATATTATATATTATATATGCAGGTAAATATGGTGTGTGTGTGTGTGTTTGTGTGTATGTATGTATGTTTGTGTATGTATAAATTTTGAGACAGACTCTTGCTAGGCATAGGGCCTTGCTAAATTGCTGAGGCTGTCTTTGAACTTTTGATCCTCCTACCTCAGCCTCTCAAGCCTCTGGGATTACAGGTATGTGGCACCATGCCAGGCTTACAATTTAGTTTTAATAATGTCTGTGTTGACGACCAACTCACAACATTTCTAAAAGCTTAATAACCAGCTCTCCCAAGCTGGTAAGAGGTGGCTCCAGAGGACCACTGTGAATAACCTTCTCACAGTGGTCTCAAATTGTTCAACCAATCCATCTTGGCAAGGTCTTCCAGGGAGTTCCATACAGAGGTCACACTACTAACGGAGCAGAGACCCCTCAGGCCCATCCCTCGTTGTCCAGAACAGGTTAGAAAGGGATAGAGACAGCTCCACACAACACGTCCTTGCCTTCTGACTCATTGGCTTTAGGTATGTCTCTTTCTCTCCCAAAGACTAGGTGTATTCCTTAAGAATGGAGACTTACAGTTTATCTATGTTTGCTGATGTTTGTCATCAAAATGGTACCCAAAATGTGTGCATTACAGCTCAATCACCACACAGCTAGAAAACATGGCGGAATGACCTCCAGTTGGCAGTGTTCTAACTTGGACTGTAACTTCGTGTCTCAACCCTCAAGAAAACATTTTGTTGGATCAAAGCGGTAGCAGAGAGTGCCAGCAAAATTCCAGGTGCTTCTAGTGTGTTGGTCAAAGCTGCTCCAGGGCTTTAAAGCAGGTGACCCCCAAAATGAGGTCACCTGTCTGTGCATTTGGAGGCAGATCATTGCTATGTCATACTGTATGTGTGTGTGTGTGTGTGTGTGTGTGTGTGTGTGTGAGCTTATGTGTGGATGTGTAAAGAATAGTGCTAAAATCTCTCAAGTCATCCAGAGAAATGGTATCAGGGGAGAATTAACAGAGGAGAATTAAGATGTCTCTCAAAGACATTTTTATCTCAGGGAAAGTGGGGCACCACCCACGGCTGCCTCTACCCAGGAGAGAACCTGCTTAGCAAACGCTGATACGCCATGAACCTTAAAAGGCAGGTTCACAGAGACATTTTCTTTTTAACTTCAGTGAGAGAAACACACCACTAAATATTCTAAACTGCTGCTCTAAATTTGTCAAAGACACAAAAGAAACAGCAGGCGCGTTAGAGGCACGGTCATCTAAACACACCAGACGGTACGAAGCCTGTCTCCTGGGGGGAAATCTTGAAAAATAATCAGTGCACAACAAATATTATTAAGTGGCAAAAGCAAACACAGTAAAATACAGGTGGAAAATATACTTTAGGCAGTAACCAGGCTGGAGAAACAAGACAAATAAGGAACTTCAAAAGACTTCAGACTCTAATTAGAAGGGCAATGAGAAGTTACTGCCAACCAGCAGAGAAGGTGCAGACTGCAGATGCGTCCAGGGAATGCAGCGAATGAAGTGCAAGTAGAAGGGGAAATATTTCCCAGATTCTGACCCTTATTCTATTGTTCCTATTAAATCCAAACAGAAATTAAAATTATATACATAGAAGCACAGCAGGCTTAAGAAGATTTAATATTGTGTCAATATATAAAAATTGTAATCTATCCAAGAAATTAAATTGGATCAAGGTCCTCCCTGGTCTCTAACCCCCCCATGTTCTATCTGCTGCTGTATTTGATCATGTCCTGCACTTGGAGAAACCCAGCTGCAAGGAAGAACATGACATGATAATTGCTCAAGGCACCCCCTGCAAGGTTCAAGGATGGTGTGAGTTTAAGCTGTGGGTCCCAGGCAGTGGGAACGCCCCACCGACTCTGCAGTTACCAGGAGTGAAAGTTGACCTCACAGTTGGAGGCTTGAAGTTTTTCCTGACTCAGGTAAGGAGAGTTCCTGGAGACCTGGTGTGACCCGTAGGGGGGATGCAGAGGCTGATAAAAGGTTCAGCTCTGCAAAGCAAAAATGAAAATGTCCTTGGGGTTCTGAAGGTGGGTTGTTTTATCCATGTTTGGAGACACTGTGACTGTCACAGTGGGGGAGGGTATTACTCACATCCAGTGGGTGAAGGGTACAGATGTCACCAAGTATCCTATAGTTTAGAGGGGGGTTCCCAACTCAGAAGGATCCAGCCCCCAATGTCACCAATGCTGAGATGGGGAACCAAGATGTAGACTGAGATGCAGAAATGGGTCAGAAGGATCAAAAGAACACAGAGGTGACAAAGGTACATGGAAAGCGCAGAGGTAAGAGGGAGAAGTGTCAAACGGAACCATCAGTGTGAGAAAGTGAGTATGTAAGACAAGGACAAAGTCAAGGAAATAGGATGAATCAGAAGTCACACTGTGTCCTCTACAAAATACTCATTGGCTCAACAAGGTCACATGGGAAGCTTGAGGTCACTGGTGAGGTAGGACATCCAAACAGTGTAGAGGGACTCAGTCCTGTGTAAATCACCTACATAGGCTGCAGGGGAGGGGACGAGGCATGTGGTCTTTAGTTCAGCAGATGATGGATTCTCAAAATAAACCTATTGGCATGTTTTAAGAGCATCTTCCTCCCCCCCCCCCGCCCCCCGGGGAGCAGAAAGAGAGAAACTTTACGAAACTTGGAACTTAGCTTAAATATAAGAATTCACCTAGGAGATGCCCCTAACTATAAATCATACAAAGGTATGTGTATGAGGAAAAAAAATTATGAAAGAAGACAAAACAGAAATCTTATGTTCTTTTAAGAGTTAAATGTAATTCCAGTTAAAATGCCAATGGGATTTTATTTGGAATAAGATATGTTGATTCCACATGTTGTGGAAAAATAAATAAAACAAGGCCATCCAGAAAACCTCTGAGAAATAAGAGCAATGATACTGACTTTTATAGACATTAAATACACTCTGAAGCTTCAACGATTAAAAAGTGTGCCGTGTCACTAGTGTATAAACAAAGATCATTAGAATACAATAGGAGGTTCCAAAATAGAAACAAGTATGTACAGAAATTTGGTGCATTCTGAAGGTGTCACTTTAAATTAGAAGGAAAATGGATTGCAAAGAGATTTCTGCCAGAAAAGAAGACTAAAGTCAAACTCGCACCTAACACTTTGGATAAAAATAAAAATAGATGGAGGGTGGGCCCCTACTTGGTAGGCAACTAACAAACTACATCCTCAGCCCCCTGCCCCCCCCTTTTATTTTTGATCAATAAAATATATAAACACTGAAGATGAAGCTCTTAAAAGTACTAGAAGAAACAAACAAACAAAAAGAATCAGAAATTGCAGCATCAATATCCTATGAATATACTATCAAGAGCTTCTTCTTCCATCTTTGGCCTTCCACACTGCTGTCTGGGACCCTGGAACAGAAAGTGCAGACAACTCCAGAGTATCTCTGAGTCAACTGTCTGCATTAGCCCAAGGAGCTCTGTGGCCTTGGTTTCATTCTGCACCATGTCCACGAGTCTTTACAGAGCCAAACCCAACAGCAAATCTCACAAGCCCATGGATAGTGGTTGGTAGTCCAAATCTACTGAATTCTACCAGTGGGTTTTGTTTTTATCATGCCTTCGACAGTCTTCCTGAAACTGAGTACCCATGCTTCTTTTTTTTTTAAAACAAATTTGTGTTCGTTGACCCATGGATGTTGCAATACCATCATAAATCCCTACAACACCAGGCACACTTAGAAAGATTGTACTTTGGTTGCTTCTTATATTCTCATCTACTTTAGTGTGGAGCAAAGCCTTTGCACAAATTTCAAAGGGCTGCAACATTAAAAGGATTTCAATGGCTCAGTGTCAACAGTGGTGCACGGTGAGCTGAGAAATATGGGAACTGCTCTCTACCAAAAGAGCACACACATCTAGCCCTTCTGTACCAGTACAATGTTTACTTTTAAGAACCAGAGTTTTTTGCTATTACTTTGGCTAAAACAATTTTAAAATACAGTTGAAAATGACACCTCTAAGTGAATTAGTAATGGGTTTTACTTTGGCTAAAACAATTTTAAAATACAGTTGAAAATGACACCTCTAAGTGAATTAGTAATGGGTTTTACTTTGGCTAAAACAATTTTAAAATACAGTTGAAAATGACACCTCTAAGTGAATTAGTAATGGGTGGACTTGATAAGGTCAGCACGTAGGTAGACTGTGAACATCTCTCAAAATCTGCTTATCTTAGTGTTTATTTTGAACAAATCACCAGAAAATGCCTTAGCAAGACATCCTAAAAATACCCAGAACCTCTAAAAATTCACAAAAATTTTACACTAAAATTTTAAAAATATATTTCTTCAAAAACACCATACATATCATTTTTATTTTTGCCATTACTCTTTTTTTTCAGTAACTGTAATATTATTACTTATTTTGGAGAATTCTTTAGTTCTCATCAAATTCTTGTGAACATTACTTCTTATAAGCATTGCCCTCAATTCTTCTTTAAACATCAGTTCTAAGAAACACATACAAGCCTACCTTGGGAACCCAGTTTTCATTTCTAATGACCAGACAAAATACATGAAAATTTCAAAGCTTGATGAAATCTAAAGATTTGACTTTTTGAAAAAGAAAAATATATATATATCTAACTTAGGGTAATATATAACATACATTACATTAAATAATTTGAATATCATCTAATTAATATTTTATTTTAAATTTGCATATGATCCAAGTAAGTAACATTAAGACAAATAATAATCATCCTAAAACACTTGAAAGCTACTGTTCATTTTTATATAGAACTCTTATTTTATATCATTTAAATATTAACATTCACACAAATAAGTTCATGTGAAAACACAGGAATAAGCAGAAGCACGAATACTAATTAAATTTGTGATAGGAAAGAATTTAAATATTTTTTGCTTAAAAATGATAGCAAGGGCTGTGGGGTTGTGGCTCAGTGGTAGTGCGCTTACCTAGCATGTGTGAGGCCCTGGGTTAGATCCTCAGCGCCACATAAAAATAAATAAAATAAAGTTTTTTTGTCCATCTACAAAATAAATTTTTTAAAAAATGATAGCAAAATTTCTTTGGAAATGTCTACAGATCAGTGGATGGGAAAGTCAAAATTATGAAACTCAATTTTTATGTAGTACTAGTCTAAACATCTTGATTTCTCAAACAACAGAAGGATAAAAGCTGAAAAAGGGAAGAAAACAACATTCTGGAAGTGTCCGCCATCTTTCCACCACTACCCTCAAGCCTTCTTACTATGCATGGTCTTATATTATTGCAAAGAAAAGCCACTCAGGACAGGAACTAGCATGACTCTAAGCACATTGCACTGGCTTTCCCAATTTCTGACAGCTAACCTTCTAGTAAATGCAGCTTAGGATTTAGGATTTCCCCAATGTCATACATTTTTTATCATCCCAGAATTTTCCAAAGGCTTATAGGAAACAACCCTATTTGATTTCATTTACCTCATCATTTTCCAAATTAATTTGAAGGCAGAACCCTCTCGCTCTCCTACAAATAGCAGATTAAGGAACATCATACTCCACCAGCCTTTCTGATGGGGATAGATTGAATATATTATGAGAAATATAAATGATACTATTTATATTTGGATGCTAAGAACAAACTCATAAGATGGAGCCTCTATCTGGGTGCAATGCCGTGACCTCTCTAATAGTCCAAAATGCAATTTTTCCCCAACAATTCATCATCAAGTGTTGTTGCTTAAGGTCTCTCTCCAGAAATACTTGCATTAAAGAGAGGAGTGTTAAAATCCCTCTTCCTCTCCAAAGGGAAGATTTGCTGGAGCATCTCACTGGAGCACCTAAGCTCTGCAGATCCCAACACCTCAGGATGCCCTGCTCAGCATATCTTTGGACATGGGCACCTGACCCAATGTCTTTCATTCCCGCTTTAATAAATGTAACAAGGTGTCAGCTCCACAAATGCAGAGAAACACCTAGTAAATGAGTGAACTGTTTATAAAGCAATTTGAGCTGCCCATTTGAAAAGAATAGAAGAGATGAGCTAAAGAGGCAAGATGTCCCTATCTGGCAAACTCATTGATTTCAGGTAAAGGACGGGTTTCCATTTTTTTTTTTTTTAAGTAGCATGAACAGTGAAATGTACAACTTAGTAAATCTGAAAGACATTATATGAAAATGACTTTTCTTAAAATAAGGAAGAAAAGAAAATTATCTTTGACTACAAGTTTTCTAAAGTATGGCATTGTTACCATGATTTCCACATTTAAATGTGAAGTATATGCCTAATTTAGGTTTGTCAAAGGGAACATCAAAAAACCAAAGGAAATTTAAATTTAAACATCTTATTTCTTGTTATTTCATTGTCCCAGAAAGGTCAGCAGAATGAGCAAGAATATGCCACAGAATCTCAACTCTAACATTATCACAGATGCCTCTATTTGCAGGTGTCTTTCCCCTGCATTATTCTGCATTAAGTACTGTGTTAAAATGGGACTCTGAAAATCTCAACTCAAAGTTTTAGATTCATAACAAAGGAAGCATTGACAGCTCCCCAAATACTCACTTATTTGGCAGAATTAAAGACATGCTGCTCTAAGAATTAATTCAGTCACTTTAATGCTTCTATACATAGCTACTTCTTCAACGTCAATCGTGGGCTTAGTCTGTCTAAAGACCCTGGAGGAGAACACACGCACACACCCCTAACACAGCCCATCCCTCATAGAACTTCCGGAGGGCTTCATGGATCCCAGAACACCAGGCTCCCTCTAAAGACCCCCCCTCCCGCTGTGTTCCTGAGATGAGGCTTCCCCCAGTTCCCACATAGCTTTCAGAAGTAAAGCAGGAAGAGGAGAGATGATTAGCAGTACCTCCATGACTGCTCAGGTCTGCTTCAAATCCATAGCAAGATTGTGTGAGAGTGACAGTGAAGCCAACATAATTCAGAGAGGAAGGGTCAGACTACCATGTGTTGACAGCAAGGACTATTGCACACGTAGCGTGTGTCCGACAGCGAAAGAACCAGAGACTCCTCGCTCGCGAGGCAAGTGTTCTGGTGGGAGAAGAAAGTGAATCAATGCTACATATTTATCAGGTTCTGCTGGACACAGAGGCAGAGACTCTGCTGGGAATTGGTAGTGGATGCTATTTGTGCCCAAGAGTCTGGAAGCCTTCTCTGATGAAGGTGTCGGAGAAGAACACTCCAAACCATGGAGAGTGCATGCAGAGGTGCTGAGGAGAAGTGGGTGAGCAACCCTGGGGATCGGCAGTTCCTCCAGAGTGGCAGGACCCAGGGAGGTGGGAAATGGGCCAGAGAGAGATGTGCCTAGGGGTGTGGGGGTCAGAGCCAACGGTGCCACATCCGACCCAAACGTGGGCTGGAAGCATCGTGACAAGACTCGAAGGATACACAAGATTCTGCCAACCTGAAGGGAAGGAAATAAATTCAAGATTCACATTGATATGTTGGCCATCTGACTATCCAACATTTCCAGAACTTCTGAGAATATTCTAAGGAAGAGCAAACCTTCTACGCACACGTGTCTTCAAAATCAATCCGTTCCTGGCCATTTTCTCCCAGGCGACCAACTTCTTGGAGCCGACTGAATCCTCTGACCAGCTCACTAGCTCTCTGTCTTCACTTTATTCTGGAAATATCTCAAAAAATTAGAAAGTATAATCAAACAAGCCACATATGTCTCTTTGTGAACGAAAAACTTCTGAAAGACCATTTAAAGGCCTGAATAAAAAAAAAAAAAAAAAGATTTAAATCCATGGTGGCCTCAGTCTGCTACCAGTACAAAGTTAACAGAGAGCTTAAGAATGCAAAAAAAGTAAATTTTCAGACGCCTGTCTGATGAAGGTGTTCAAGCGTGGATTGGAAAAGAGGTGAGAGCTAATCAAGCAAGCTGATCTCATCCTAAACACATGTTAATTTATGAGGTGTTAACAGCATGAGAATTAGCCCAAGAAATAGCTGCTCATTTTATTAAGCAGGAAGAATCCAAATGTGCTACTCTCATTATAACAGAAATAGGAAATTCGTCCTGCCAAAAGACAAGTAGATAATGACTGAAATGGGTTTTATAGGGACAACACGCCTCCTAAGTGGTCCAGTCCGTTTGAAGTTCAAGATGCTGAATTAGGAGCCAAATCATAAAGCTGGTTTCTCCAGCCTTAATAGGAAGGCATGAGCAACGGCTGGCTGTTCTCTTCTTCAATTTCCTCAGCTTTCACTGAGGAAAATTCCACTTCACTACTTCCTAAGGGGTATCTTTTGGATTTGTTCATTTCTTCTAAGTGCTAATATTATGGTTTTCTCCGCTGTGTGTCTACAGACCTCAAAACAATCACTTGCAAATTCCAAGGCACAAAAAAATCAATGTACCCTAGTTTTCATTTATTGGAAATCTCCTCAAAGGTCATTGGAGTGCAGAGCCCAATATTCTGAATATAATTTCTTGTGGTCTGGGATTCGTCGGTGAAGTTTTCTGTTGAACTTACATAAATGAAAAAAATCCCATCCTTTAACTGGACCCTACTACTTTTATAAAGTCTTTTTTCCAATCAGCTACTTAAAATGATGTCTCGAGTCTTTGAAATTCTCCAGCAACTGTGGCTTGTATTATTCATTTATCAATTTATTTTATAGTGCTTCTTGATAGCTCTTCTATTTCTGCATTTAAGTGTTATTTTAATATTTTATTATTACATTTTTCTATACTTGGGATTTAGCCGGATTTTTAAAACTAATAAAATAGGAGGAAATAAATATCTACACACACAGTCGCCCACACCCAGACAGCTGGGGTAGTGTTTGGAATATTTCAATTCCTCGGACAATGTGTTGATTAGGTTTCTTGACCTCAGATCAATTGTTGGAGAACAGTGACCAGCTGCTGCTACTGCACACAGCACTGAACCCCAAGCAACTAAGCCTTTCAGAAAATATGTACTCAGGCCTGAATAAATCAATCTATAAAGAAAATCACAATCTCCATGAAACTGAAGACACAAATGTTGCCATTGATACCTGTGTAAGGCAGGAGTGCACTTTGACATCAGGGAAACTCTCCTTTGAGTCTCTAGTCCACGGCTTATTGTTTTTGTGACTTTGTGTAAGTTACAAAAATTCTCTACAGCTCCCCCTCTGTGTCAAGATGACAGTATCTCCTTCAGAAGTTATGATGAGAGCTAAAAACCCCTGGCTGTCACAGCCCTGGCTGGACACTAGAAGGTGTCTGTCATTAGCCAGATGCTTTGGGGGGCAGGAAAAGTCTTGTAGACAAAGAGTGTTTTCTTACTGGGTTTTTAGTTTTAAGGAAAATCAGGGCTTTGCCCTTCTTTGTTAGTTAAACAAGATCTTCCCCAGGCAATTTTGTGGACTGACTTTCCTTGTAAACTCATCTTACTCTTCTTTGGTTTCAGTCTTTTTCAGAATAATTTTTTTCCACATATGTTTTGTCTTATTACATTGCCTTCACATCACTGCAAAGTTTTTGTGAAGTTGTCTGAATACATGAGCAAGGTGAATAAGCTAAATGATGGACATCGACTAATCTCCTAAAGGATCACCCAATTCAATTTTGGAGTTTTAAGTGAGCAGAAGTTATAAGCAAAAACAGCCCATTGATCATGGTTTTCACTTTCCAGTCAATTACCATGCCATTAAGTAGAAAACCCACAGTTCCAGCAGGACTCTATGAAGGAAAATATTTTCATGCATTCAGCAAAAGAGCATCTTACAAGGCATTGCTATAGCATGGGATAAAAGAACTTCGAAGAATTGGGAATCAACTATAAAGCGCTCTCTCTCTCTCTCTCTCTCTCTCTCTCTCTCTCTCTCTCTCTCTCTTGCTCATCTTTCTTTAATGTCATGATTTGATGATTTCACTAAATTTAACAGGAAACTGACAATTCCTGGAGAAGCTGAGATTTTCATCTTAGCCTTATCACTTTAAA
This sequence comes from Spermophilus citellus, assembly GCF_964194105.1. NCBI lineage: Eukaryota > Metazoa > Chordata > Mammalia > Rodentia > Sciuridae > Spermophilus > Spermophilus citellus. Next base: position 71,641,996 of record NC_138182.1, on the reverse strand, counting down.
ATGGTGTCTCTCAAGAACTTGGTCCACACAATTTTGCACACATTGGAATATCCCACATGACCTACAAGTGGAAGTTGTGACTTAAGTTTCCTTCTTCACAAAAGATGCTGTTCTGCACCTGGTCTACAAATGAATGTTTTTAAATTGCCCTCCCCAAAACGCATTAACTTTTGGAATTGTGACTGAGTCATTTCTTTCAGACTTTTTCAGAAAAAAAAAATGCTGATCCTAACAGATTTGCTTTCAAAAATCTGGATATGATTTCCATAACATTTTGGGGGCAGAATGCCAAATGCTTAGAAGTATTAAAGATATTGTAAATGACCAAGCAGCTGTATGGAAAATGTTATCAACTATGAAAGTCACCAACTGGAAAAGTTTCACAATTAACTCTTGCATTTCCTTGGCTATGAATTTATCTGGATCAGTTTCTTCAATAAATCTGATTTTTCTTTGATTTAAAAAGTAATCATGGGGGGAAGGAGGAATGAACAGGTAGAATGCAGAGGATTTTCTGGACAATGAAGCTATCCTATATGATACTATAAAAGTGGATACACATCATTACACACTTGTCCAAATCCATAGATCACACAACACAAAAAGTAAAACCTGAAGTAAACTTTAGATTTGGGGTGATAATAATACAACAATGTAAGTCCATCCCTGTAACAAATGGATGCTCTGGGGGAGATGCTGATTGGTACGAGGGGAGAGTGGATATGTGTGGGGTAATGAGCATACAGGATATTTCTTCATTTTGCTATAAATCAAAAATACTTTAAAAACAAAGCCTATTGGGGCTGGGGTTGTGGCTTGGCAGTAGAGCGCTTGCCTAGCACGCACAAGGCCCTGGGTTAGATCCTCAGCACCACATAAAAATAAATAAATAAAATAAAGGTATTGTGTTCAACTACAACTAAAATATAAATATATTACAAAAATGAAGCCTATTTCAAAACACAATCACAGTGTTATTAGAAAGAGGGAGAAGATTGGTACCATTGCAGAAGTGGTGAGATTTGTCCTGTGACCTCTGTAAGTATCACCACCCACTCTCCGTTCGCAGCAGGGTTTCTAGTTCCTCATCTAGTTGGTAGGTTCACTTTGTGAACACTGATTAAACCATATAATTATGTTCTATGTGCTTTTTTATATGCAAATTGTAAACCAAAAAAGTTTTTAAATGGTTTACAATAAATTATGTTGACAGGAAGCTCAGCAGTTACTTTAGTTCTCCGGCACAGTTAGCTTTACCAGGACATTAGGTTTACCCATCTATTTAATTTTATAGCTATCAAAATAGACTAGAGCTATAAAAGTTTTATGTACATATTAATCTGAGAGATGTATTGAATCCTATACGTTTTGAAACACATGTCAAATTCATTACAGGCAATAATGATCTGGCTTGGGTTCACTTACGCCTCTCGTTTCCCTTCCTCTCTCTTTTCCAACTTTCGTCTATTTTGTACTTAGTGTATCATCTTCAAGATAGTAGACAAAAGAAGGAAAATAAGATCCAAGTCATCTAATGTTTTGTTACTGTAGTGGGTATGCCCAAAGTCTCTCATGATAAAGGAGGTAGATCATATTTCCCAAAGAAAAATTTGGTGCTTATCAATGGATTCCATGATTAATTCTAAGGCTCACTCATTTGCATGCCTGGGTCCTCTGAGCCCCAAATTCATATACTGAAATTCTAATCCCCAATGGGATGGTTTGAAAAGATGGAGACTTTGGTAAATTATGTCATGAATGAGATTAGTACCCTTCTAAAAGAAACTCCTGAGAGCTCTCCAGCCCGCTTTCCACCAAGTGAGGATCCGATGATAAATCAGCCATCTGTGAACCAGGAAGGAGACCCTTTTCACACACCAATGTGCAGTTCCACTGATCTTGGACTTCCCAGATTCTAGAACTGTAATAAGTAAGTTTCTGCTGTTTACTAACTACCTAATCTATAGCACTTAATTATAGAAGCTTGAATGACTAAGGAACTTGAGATGTAATCAAAAATAAAATAATGACTCCTGTATGAGACCTATTAATTATGGTTTCATATTTGGACATTCAGTCAGTGACTGTGGATTTTCCCTTTTTCCTGCCCTGAATGTTGTATTAAAAAAAAAAACCTTCCCCTTGTTTTATTCTTCTCATTTTATTCCAGAAAGGGCTAATCTATACTTATGCACCCACTCATTTTTTGTTTAATTTCATAGAGTCCACCTATGGGATACCTGTTATGTCAATAGGCAACAATCTAAATGACAGTAAGTATATTTTTTATCCAAGAAATTCGGTCTGGTTAGAATTTTAGATCTATCTACAGTACATAAAAATGGCAGATGAGTAGCAATGTGTGGGTGTGGATGTATGAATGTGAAGACAGAGCAACAGAGGAACAGGAGACAAGAGAAACAGAGAGCAAGCACGGAAAGCCAGCTTCATAGATGTGTAAGACCCACCATTTCTGCATATCTGTCACTCCACCAAATTCCCATCCAGAAACTATCAACTTTGCATACACCTTCCATTGATATCCAGCCAACACAAATAACATTTAGAAAGTTTTTTAATGGCTATAAAGCACTTTTACATATATTACCTCATTTGATCATTATAATTGCCATCTCATATTGTAAGAAGATATTAATGCATCTACTAATTTTATACAAAAGAAACTTTTCAGTAAATAACTTGGGATTGTGGCTCAGTGGCAGAGCACTTGCCTTGCTTGCATGAGGCACTGGGTTCAATCCTCAGCACCACATCAAAATAAATAAATAAATAAAAAGTACTGTTTCCATCTACAACTGAAAAAATATTTAAAATAAAAAGTTAACATGGGAAACATTGCTAGGAGTAGAGTCAAGAATAATGGAGTTGTCAAACATTTGTTTGGTGGAAAATGTACAAAGGTACTAAGAATCCTATTTAAACAACTCCACTTTTTCATCTGACTTTTTCTTAAAACCTAGCAAATAAAACAGATCAAATGGTTCAAGTCAAACCATTAGTTGGGGCTGTCAGCACATCTTCCACAATTAGAAATGCTTTTCTCTTTGTCAAGGTATACAATTAAGAATCTATGTTAATGGCAATATGGTAAGGTTGGTCTAAATTACCTAGACTGACTTCGCTCACATAATATTAATGGATTATTGATTTTTTTATTGTAGATTATCCTCCAAAACAATAGCAAAACTATTCTACTCTTAATTTTATGCAGTTTTTAAAATATATGACAGTTCTGTTTTAAACATGATCAAAGTTTTTTTTCCAGCCATACAATATTATTTATCACAAAATTGTCATATCCTGCATGAAAAATTGAATTGTGATGAATTATGAGGTTAGCAGATCTCAAGTATTCATAGACTTAATTAAAGGTCATGACTTTGTCAACAGAAAGTGCCTTTCACACATGTGATTAATAACAAAATTAACTCAATTTTTTGCTAACTTCCCTGTGTTAGATTGTGAGGTCCATATCACAAAGTTGATAGATATTCTTAATCAGAAGTACCAGAGTTCTCATTAGGTACTCATTGAATCTCTACACCTTAGGATAACCTTGAGAGTTGCATTAGACACTAATGAGTAGATGCATTCATTGTATAACTCTTATTAATGATAATGGAATTTACATGCATGCCTCAAAGATAGTATAGATTAATAATAAAAATAATAACAATTGGAATTTCATAGCCCCATATCAAAATTAAAAATACCTATATTTGTTGATTTGTTAAAATAAAGCTGTGTACTTAAATGCCACAGGTGGTGTGAAAGAAGAAACCTTACTTGGAAGAAAAAAGCTTCAGGCATTTAAATTCTGACAATAATGAGTTAAAATTTCTAAAATCTGAATTTTAAGACTGAGAATAATCCTTTTAGAACAAAGCAATAATTTAGGATTCCGTAGATGTTACTATTGAGTTCCTTAATGTATTTTGTTAGTAATAAAGTTGATGAATTAATAAGATACTAATCTCTCCTCTGTCCTTTCTATTTTGTTTATTATTGTTGTTGCTTTTTTTATTTAAAATATTCCCTTACTTATATGTATGAAGACACGAATTGTTATGAACATACTTTATATACAACCAGAGCTATGAAAAATTGTGCTCTATGTGTTTAATATGAATTTTAATACATTCTGCTGTCATTTATTTTTAAAAATCATAAATAAATAAATAAATAAATAAATAAATAAATAAATACAAATCCTCTTACTCAGAAATGCTTTGCTATGGGAAAGACATTCTCAGAGTCCCATGAGCCCAACTATTACTTCCTCTTGATTTTGAACATAAGTCAGAAAAATATTTAATAAATTATTATCCAAACTGTGTTTCCAGTTGATCTGCAGTAGAAATCTCCTAAGACTTCTAAAGAATCTACTTATGAATATCGCTGTCCTTTAGGAATTTTTTTTTTCTCCTTGTTGCCTAAATTGTCCTGGTGTACTTAAATTCCAATTCTTCTTGAATCCTTTTTAGAGATGAGGAAAACAAGGTTGCTATCTTGGAACAGTAGTATCTTTGATTCGATGAGATTATTCATCTACCGAATAGTCATTTTCTTCTCACACAGTGCTAGCACTGAGAAACTCAGAAATATAAAAGGTGGTGGACTGCAACTGTTGAGACATCCTTATTTATAATTAGCTGAGATCCACTCTGTGGGTAATTTCTGCTTAAAAGGTCTGGCTCTGAAAGATGAATGGAGCAAGTTTAATTCCTCTTCCACACAACAGACCTCAGGTTCACAGACTTGTTTCTGTGCTGATGTCTCTTTTTCCCACTGAATATTTGCAGTACCTTCAACCACTGCTCATGTTCACCACCCACTGACCTCTCTATATAATGTCAGAGGTGCTCTCCTGCTTCACCCGGGCACCTGGAATTCAACAAGCTCCTCTGGTGTGGGCTTCGGAGTGCAGAGAGCTTATTATCTTCTGTGAACTGGGGAACATTCTGGTCTGTATTCATGAAGCCTAAGATTGCATTAAATCTTTTGTCAGCCTCATCACCTTGGATAACCCTCCACATCCACAGATACATTACAGGAGGGAATTGAGAGAACTTTTAACAGACCATCTAATCTTACCCCCTGATGCCCTGATCAAACAGCAGTGCTTTTATAGCAGTTATCTGGAAACTTGTATAAATGGGTCATTAAAAACACTGTCTTTATTGAAGGACTAAAAAGAGGAAAAAAGATTGTTGAAGCTTCCCTTCATTCATTCTTACACTTATGGAGTCTGTATTTCTTACTGAGCTGCAACCATGTATCTGACTGGGAGAGAAAAAAGAAGAACAGAGCCCTGGATTCATCTCAGCTCCCAGGATTCTCAGACAAGCAAATCAACAGTGACAGACTGTGTGCCAAAACTATGACCAAGGTGCATGACAGTGACCTGAGAGCAGAGAAGAATACCCAACCCAGCCTACATCAGATGAAGGGTCATGGCGGTATCACAGAGGATCTGAGTTAGATCTTAAAGAGCAAGCCAAGAGTTCTCCTAGCTCCCTCTCTCCTGTGCCTAAAAGAGTATGTTGGTGTTAAAAGATTATTGAGTACATTTAAAATAATACAAATTTGAAAGTTAATGAATCAATGGGCTGGTTTATTAACAAATTAATTAGAAATAATGAATATTTCAGGTCCTACCCACTTGGAGATAACAGATGGACATGTTTGTAGAGTGGTAACATTTGGTTAATGATAGTTTGAACTCAGGAAGGCACAACGGGCAATGGGACTAGGCAAGCAGTAGGGAGGAAGGCCAAGTAGACACAGAAGAACCAGCTGGTGCTGCTGTTGTGTTAGGGTCTGTAAACAAGTCTGGATGGCGCCTGGCAAAATACCAGAGGGAGTGGTTTGTGAAGTAGGGCCAGCGAGCCATTAAGTGTGGAGATTTCTTATTGGTTGACTGCTGTATCTAGTTTATGCTAATTAAGATAAGCTGTGTGGAATGTATAAATACCTCTGTTGTCCTACAGTAAACGGCTCCCACTCCTGCTGTATCCATGTACACAAGTTGTTCATCACCCCCCGGTTATTTTGCTGCAGCTGGACTGCGGCACTGTTGCACACGTCTAGGAAAAAGAGAGAGGGGAAGAGAAGGAGGTCAGATCTGGGAAACAGGGAGGGCTACACAGACATCAGAGGTAAGGCTACAGCTCCTAATTCCTTCTTGCTTGGGTGAGCAGATGGCATTTCCCCACCTTCAGATTAGAGGTGGAGCGGGTTTTGAAGGTGGGGAGGTTGACTAGACAAGTTCAATTTGGATTCAATGTAAGCTGGAACATTCATAAAAGATGTCTGCAAGATATGGGCCATCAGTTCCCAGTCTCTAATGGAGGTAGATCTCTGGGTTCATCGAAGGGCATAAACGATCATTGTTGTCCTTGGTGTGGGTGAGATCACCCAGGGAAATTACCTGGTGTGGTGAGAAAAAGACCAACTAGGAGACTCTGGCAACACAAGTACCCAAGGGGCAGCCTAAGGAAGAGAAGTCCTCATCTGGACTTCAAGAGCCTCTGTACCAGATGAGGGACCGAATATATTTGTAAGCTGAGTAGAAAAGGCCCAGCCAAGCAGAACTGAAAACATAGGCAGGTCAGAATAATAAATGGGTGGAGGTTTCTTGCATTTATCTCTATTTCTGAAAAGTTCTACTGTCTCACAGACTTTAATAATAAAATATGAACTTACTCCCAAAGACTAAGTGTTTCTAAGAGATCAGCTAAAGAACATTTTCTTAACTGTTAACCAATTTTTGGGGTGTCTTTTTCATATTCGGGGTCTCCTCTCCATACCCCTTGATGCTGAAATTTCTCTCCATTTTTTTTTTTTTAGAAAAGCTGAGGTAGAGGAACAGTCCAGATATGGGAAGTTGAGATGGAGTTTGGATCTTATTCTTTGTGAAATAGAAAGCTCTGAACCATTAATACCCAGCATCCCTTACACTGCAATGTGCAGATTCTGTAGATAAGCTTCTATGGAACAAGATGCCTTTCTTAAGACCTCAGTTATGCAGAAACTCAGGGTCAAGGACCATTCTAGATAGCTGGCAGCTCACCACTTAAAGAAGCCAACCTTCCCCCTACCCTATTACCCTTTTAATAAATTTTTTCCTAAAGCCTGTCTACAAATATACTCTTTCGATGTTTCCGATCACGTTGTATACCAGAGGAGCTCCCTCATTTTAATACTGTCAAGTTTCCCAGCCTCTTGGTGTCTGTGTCTCTCCTCTGCCTTCCTTCTTCAGACCTCATCAAGTGATCTGGATTGTATCAGAACCACCCCTCGTTGGGGGCTCTAGACCCCATCCCCAGCTCCACTTACCTTCATGTAGACTTTACCTGGCAACTGTCAGGAGTCTGCAACTGTCTCTTTTGCATCCTTACATTTTCCCTCATAACTAGAACGTTCCCTTTAAAATACAGTCATACGAGGTCACACTCAACGGAGAAGCTCGTGTGCAAACATCCTGACCAGCCAGACATGATGAGGTCATGAGCAAGGGGAGACTGTTCCTTCTGTCCCCTTTCTCACCTTCCAGCTTCTCCTCTACTGATACCAGCTCTCTTCTTCCCCCATAAACTGACCACGTCAAGAAGGCCGGCGAACCCCGTGTTGGAAAACCCAGAGGTCATCATCCACAGCCATGACAATCTGCTCATCGCCTCTCCACAACACCCACCTCTGTTGGCCACTCCCTCCTTCCTGGAAGGCTCTCTTTGGGTTTCTAGCACCACACTCCCACTGGGTCCCACTCTCAGCCCCTCCTCAGGTTTCCTCTGTTCAGTCTCCCCCCACCCCTGCTAGGCTCTCCACTTTTCTATCTAGTGTGAATCTTCCACTCAGAACTACAGCATTTGTGATTCAGACCCCAGATTCTTGCTGGGTACTCATTTCAGTAAAGGGCAGCACCACCCATTCACATGGCTACTCAGGAAACGTCTGGGAGTGTCCCCTGCTGCCTCTCCCTTCCCTCCACTCCCCATGTGCAGTCAGGGCAAATCTTGTCAGGGCTGCTCCTCACCACTCCCCATCTCCGCTGCCCCCACCTGGTCTGGGAGCTCTACTAGCCTGCCTGAGCTTCCCTGGCCATTTTTCTAACTCTACTTTTGCTTCTCTGCAATTCAGAGTGATCTTTTAACCTCTTTCAAATTATGTCAGTCTCCTGAACAAGACTCTCCAACTGTTGTCCACGTCACACAGGATGAAATCCAAGCCCCCAGGGCCCCAGCCTTCCCTCCTTACTTGAGCTTTCTGGGAATTCCCTCTACTCTACTTGCTTTAGGCACAGGAGATGTCTGTTCTTGGCTATCACAAAGCCAGCTCCAACCCCAGCACCTTTGCATTCACTGTGGTCTCCCTGGAGCCCCTGTCCCTCCAATCCTGATAGGAATCCTCTTCTCCTCATTCAGTCTCTCTGAAACATTCCCAGATTTAAGGGTCATCCCTAGCCATCTTCCCTAAGGCTCAGAAGCTCTAAGTTGGGTCTCTATCACACTTTTCACCATCCAAAATTCATCTTTTTATTTACATTTTACATTGTTATGTATCTCTCTCCACTAAGATCAAACCAAGTGCCTTATCTATTTTAGTCACTGTTGGATCTTCCCAGAGCCCAAGATAAAGAAGTGCTCAATAAATAATAAATCAATGATAAACCAGGGGCAAATGCTGCCTGACTATGATCCTAGAATTCCTGACAAATTGAAACAGCTTTTATGGAGAGAACCATTTTCTCCCTCAAATGTTGAAACCCCTCATAACCCCGCTGAGGTACATGAAAACCTCTGATTTAAAATTGTAAAGCTGAGCGAGAACCCTAAAGAAATGTGTTTGGACATGCGATCTATACAAAGGTTGAGTAAAGACATTTACGGGTGACCTCTCCCAATAAAATTAAATCATCCTTAGAAATTTTAAGTGCTGTTGACTATTGTTATACAGTGGAGGGGTCATAAGAACATTAACAAGAGGTCTAATTTCATTTTTAAACTAAGAAAACAAACTCTGTGGAAATCACCCAAATATACTTCAGTGGGAGGCAAGGACACAAGAAAAGTTTAGAAACTTAAATTGCCTGCCTACAAGCAAGCGTCTAAGTGGCAATTAGTTGCAGCCCCAGGATTATGACCCAGTGTGATGTCTGGGGGCCCACACCCTGGGAAACAAAGGCCCTCCAGGAGAGGAAGCCTCTTCAAGCATTGTCCTCTGCAAAGTGGTCAGATCATTAGATCAGTGTCGGGAACTCATAAAGGGTTCCCAAGCGGGAGGTCCCTCATGTGATGTTTGCAGGTCCCTCCCTGCCTGTGTATCCATGGTGATGAGATTTCCTGGGTTGGAATACAAGGGCTGAGCACATGTCTTTGGGGAGCCAGTTGCAGACACCAGGTGGAGAGTTGACAAGGCTTGGGGGATGCTGTGAGCAGAGGAAAGGGGCTGGTGATTGTCACTCAGGCCTCCGGCAAGAAGGAAAAGGGAGCATGGGGATCCAATTTGGGACTAACAAGCAGCACAAACTAGATTTGCAGTAAAAATGACAGTGTGATTTTTCAATAACGCAGCAGCAGCAGCCACAGCTGGATTGAGCAGGAACTGCTGGGCTGCGGAGAGCTCAGGGGCTGCACAGGTGGCCCAAAGGCCATGGACCTCAGGGAGCCACAGGATGCTCAGAACTCACGTCTTCTCCTCTGTAAATACACGTCTATGGTTACTGTTTTCTCAGAGGGTTGCTAGAGGAATTTAATATCAATCAGCTCTGGGGAAGGACCTCATAGAAACAGCTGCTATTCACAAAGGACTCAAACTGTAGTTTGCATCCGCTTTCCCAGTTCTGCCTCTGTCGGCATTGCTTGGCCATCACCTCTCAGCCCACCTATTTCTAGTTCCTCTTGTAAGGGTTCCACGAATCGTTGGAGAAAGAGACCACAAGAGCTTCATGCAATGAGCAGGAGGGAGTTTATTGAAGAGGATCCTAATTCAGTGCGCTGAGGCTCAAGGCTCACTCAGGAAGGGAGAGTGGCCCAGAGCCCAGAGCAGAGGTCAAGCAGAGCTTAAGTACACTTTTTGGGGAGGGCAGGGGGTTTTGCATACATCAGAAGAAATCATCATGAGGCGCGGGAAAATTGAACAACAACTCTGAGACATGATTAGCACATTCATTGGCGGGAACAGACTGGGCAGGGGTGATTGGTCACTCCTAAGCGGGGTACACATTCAAACTGATTGGTTTGGGGCCCTGTGACAAACTGCACAGGGCCCTAGGCTAAATGGCCAGTAGGGCATTGTTTTAACTATCTCAGGAATTTCAGGTTCTGGGTGTAGCAGAGGAACTTAACAATACCTAGTCTTTTACATTTTAATTCAAGCTTTGCAGCTTAGAAACTTTACAATTCCTGGTCTTTACATTTTAATTTAGGCTTTGCAATTTAGAAGCTTTACAATGCCCAGTCTTTTACATTTTAATTCAGGCTTTTGCAGCTTAGAATCAGCTTAGAAATTTTACCTTTACACTCTTTCTGTTCCATCAACTCAATATTGGTTATTCTTCTATAGGATCCAGCACTTCCCCAAACTGAAAATATATGCATTGCTTATTTCCTCCAAATGTTCTCTCTATTGTGCCGTAAGCTCCATAAGGGTGGGAACAGGCACAGCCTAGCTTATGGTTCAACAGATTCTGTCTGCATCCCACTTCGGTGTCTGTTGAATGTTTTGAGTGAAGGACTGGTGATCTGACAGTCACACCTGCCATTGAGAGATCACTGAAGATATAAAAGAAGGTCAGGGTTTCTGCATGAGGAACACTAGTAAGTGTGAACTTTTAAGTAACTTTGCTAAGACTGTTCTTTCCTTACTTCAGAATGATCAGCAAAGAAACACTGACCAGAGACCATTTTCCACTGCTGTGACCTCTGCAAGGTGACTACTCTGGGCCTCCAATCTCTCAACCAAAAATGGAAATCACAATGGCAAATCCACTGGAATGTGGTGCAGTCTAGATGTTATATGGAAACCACTTTCAAATATAATTTTTAAGTAAAAGTAATCATTTTAAAAACAAATGTGGAAGGTAATCCAAGGTACAGAGCAAATCCAGTAGAGATTCAGAGAATGCACTATTTGCTTTGCCCCTAGAAAGTCCCCGGGAAACCTTATCAGATATTGGAACTCAGGGGGCCACTGCATCACAAGCACCACGCTGAGAGCCATTGCCAAGTAGGAATGATGCATCAAAATTTCCTTGCCAGCGTACCGTACCCCAAGTTGCTTAGAGGAGGGACTCGTGGAAATGGACATTTGAAGTGACATTGCATGTATGTTTGAGAAAGGTGACCCTGCTCAAGGACCAGGGTGGATCCGGGTTTAAGGAGAATGCTACTGGATTAGGGCAGATCAGGTTTTAGGGAGTATCCCGCTCCTTGGGTTTAGGGCGTTCTGGTTTAGAACAATCTGGGTTTAGGGCGGTTCCAGGTTTAAGGTTATTCCTGCTGGGAATAGGGCGTATCCTGCTGCCTGAGTTCCCGTTGAGTTCTCCTGGAATTCAGAAAGTATTTGGGATTCAAAGCCTGGTGGAGTACGTGAATTTTGCGGGCAGAACTTGGATTTCCCCAGAACGTGTTTGTAGAGGGCCTGTGTGAGTTCGGGAATAAAGAATTGCTGTTTGAATCTACAAAGCTGTGAGTGGCTCGTGATCTTGTGCCCAGCCAGACTGCAGCAGCACCAGTGGTTGGACTGTCACTTAGAACCGAGAACATGTGACTTGCCACACACATGCCTTCTCTTTTCTTGCTTTCTTCCTTGCATTTAGCTGAGGCTACTTAACAAGTTCTAGATCAAAGGGTAGGGGAGGGAAAGAGTATGTGACTTTCCTCCAATGGAATGTTAGTTTTCATCTTAGAAAAGTCAAAAATAAACTTGCATCTGTTTTGGCAATTATATAAGTCTTAAATAGTTAATATTGTATTTTAAAGAGAGATTCAAGTCATTAAACACAAACAACAGACATGAAAGAACTCACCCGCAGCACTGTTCCACATTATCTTACCTAAAATTTGTATGTAAAACTGAATCCTGTCTGGTGATAAAACAATCAATTTTATTTGAAAATATTGAATGTGTGGTTGATGCAGGGCCATTTCCCAATGGAAAAGAAAACCACTCAATAAAAAATATTATTTTATTTTATTTTTAAAATGTCTCGGCTTTATGGAGGTGAGATTGACAAAATGGTACACACTGAAGGTATATGACATGATGTTTTGTTATATATTGTGAAATAATTACCAACTACAACTAATTAACATATTGGTCATCTCTCATAGTTTCATTTTCTGAGTATGGTGAGGATGTTTTGAGTTGAACCGTCTCAGGAATTCTCGAGCATACAATACGGTATTGTTAATGATAGTCACCATGCTATACCTTGAAGCTCCAGAATGGATTCAAAAAATTATAAATACAAATCTTAAAACAGTATAATGATTAGAAAATCACCATGAGACGCACAGGTAACACTCTATTTTTGTTTGCTTTGCGTCTTTAGATTCCCCTGTTGTGGGGAGAAAAGGGGAGGTATTGGCTCATTGCACTTCTGGGTAACTGAAGCCTGTCCTGTGATTGGCATGTTTTGCTTCTCTCCTCCCCAGCAGAGACCACTCAGCTCTGCTGAGACTCGTGCCTCTGGCTAAGCTGACTGGTTCTGGCTGTCACTCTAAGCCTGGTGTCTCCTCCAGTCTTTGGGTTATCTGCCTGCTTTTGAGGGGCCCCATTCTCCTTGTCTCCCTGGACTTCTAGATAAACAGTTCAGTTCCAATTGCACCCAGGGTACCATATAAATACCTTTGCATTGTTTCATCTTTGAGTTTGGCTGATGGTCCCTGCCTCTCACCTAACAGAGTCTTCAGTCTGCCAGAGTGAGTGGCTATTTGTTATCCACAAGTACATCCATGAAGTCAGCTTGGCAGGTGACTGAACACCCTACCAAGAGTGTCAGGAGGGGTTTTTCCCCTTCTCAGCTGATCAGAAGTGCTCCACACATAGAATTTCTGCACTAACACGCAGGCAGTCCAGCGTTTGAGGACATATCTCAGGGATGTCCAGCTAAGATTTCCTCTTAGGAGGACAAAACATTTATCCTGAACAAAAACTCGAAAAATGTACCTGGAACAATACTGCTGTCTCTCTTCCAAATCTGTCCAGGTACCATGGGGAGACATCCAAGAATTGGAACCAACACACTTACTTCATCTTCTGAGTTTCCAAGTCTGAAAAAACAAAGTGGCACCAAGCCAGGTTGAGTTTAAGTCTAACAAAGCTGATCATCCACAAGTTCCATTTTAATGGGGAAAAATAACAAGTAGTAACCCTATTTTCTCAGGTTGCTCTGGACAAGGTACAAGAGAATATCGTTGCAATGGTCTCTGTAGTGTCTTTGATGCCAGCCCCGTACAAACCAAACCAATGACCCTTCTCTTAGCGAGGAGGTCTGTAGTGGATCCTGACTACTGCTTACTGCTCCCCAGTCAGCTTTTATCAGAGGAGCAGAGGAGCTGGCTGGGATGAACTCATTCCCTATAGGCTCTTCGCAATTGTCTACAGCAGAAAACAAAGCCCCCAGGGGTTAACATGCTAAGTGCCAAAAAAATGAACCAGTGACAACCAAGGGGGACTCTAGGGCCTCACTCAGCCTCTGGATCCTGGAGACCTGCATCATGTCAGAGACTGACAGGCAGGCCTGGTCACTGAGCAGGGAGCATCTCCCAGTGAGGTCAGAATTAGACAGATAGGCAAGGGTCGACCAGAGAACAGACAGATTGAAAGGCGCATGCCTTCAGAGCCCTTCCTCCACCCTTATCAAAATAACCTGCCCTGTGCCAACCTGTTGCTAAGGTAACCTGTCCCTGGGATTGTCCCTCCTTACAGGGAGTTGTTAATTATGCCCCCTTCCTGCCCACCTGTTCCCACCCTTTGGCATCCCACAGAGAGATTCCTGGGCCTAGCCATGTATGTAGGAAGGAGAGAGATGGGGGAGAGAGCAGGAGAACAGAGGAAGCCTAGGTTACATAAAAAGGCCAACACCCTCACTTCTCAGGATACCAGGACACCAGCCATGACCCCCTTCTCCCTCCGGAGAAGTCTACATCACCCCTTTTTGAATGAACCCTGTTTTATATGCTTGCCTCCACGCACTTCTCTAATATTTCACTTCAACACATGAGGAAGCAGGACTTGTCACTGGTGCCAGCGACAGCACCAGGCTTCTTTGTTATCCTCACCAAGAACAAAGGCTGTGAGCAGAAAGAAGGAAAGGGGAAGGAGGGACAATTTAGGACGAAGTGTCCTGATCCTCAAAGGCCACAGAACAAGCTGGTCTCAAGTAGATGGAGGACTCTGCTCCCTGTCCAGCTGCTGGCCTTGAGCATGGGACTGTGGGGTGGCCTCTGAAACTCCTGACCTTATTTCCCTTTACATTTAGTTGGAAAGAGTATGGCAGTGACCCAAGCAGGGACACTCAGCTCCTGTAGAGATTTGGATTTGGAAAGCAAAAGAGAAGAGTTCACTCTCTTTTTGGAGGCCATGATCTAGGGCCGGTGGGTAGACTAACAGCTGAAGGCCACTTGCTGTCGTCAGCTTTTGTGTGATTTTGACCAAAAGCCCTGACGAGAACAACATAGAGGAGGAAAAGTTTATTTTGGTCCATGATTTCAGAGGCTCAGTCCCTGGTTGGCCAACTCCATAGCTGCGGGTCCCAGCTGAGGCAGAATATCATGGTGGAAGGGCAGGGTGTGAAGGACAGTAGCTCAGGACAGGTCAGCCAGGAAACAGGAGAGCGGGAAGAGCTCTGTTCACCAAAAACAAAATATAAACTGCAATGAAACACCCCCAGGGACCTGCCTCCTCCAGCCACACCCTCCCACCTCTCTGTCTACTGTTACTGCCCAGTTAATCCATTTCAGTGGATTAATCCACTAATAAGGTTAGGACTCTCACAATCTAATTGTTTCATCTCTGAATGTTCTTGCATTGTCTCACACATGAGCTTTTGGGGGACACTTCATGTCTAAACCATAATGCCACTGCTCTAAGTACTTCAAGTGTGGAGTGTGTTGGGTCAGGTCGTGAATCACTTTCCCCCACCAATCAAGAAAGCGGAGAGAGCCACAAGGGAGATAAATAAGAATGAGCAGATGCACGGGGCTCAGAGGTGCTTCCCGACTGTCTTCATTGGCAGCCATGCTGAAGAATATGCCCACTCTCCCACATTGTTTAATTATTTTTTTTCTATTTCATAACCATGTGGAAATCTGACCCATCTTTGAATCTAAGCAAAAACTGTCATCCATTTATTTATTCATTCAACAGCATTTATTGACTCAAAAGCTGCTCCAAGCACTTGACAATAAGAACAAGAATTCAGCCTTTGCAGAATTTACATTCTAGTGAAGCCTGATTGAGAATAAACAAGATAATACAGAAAGTAAATTATACAGCTTGTTGCAGTTGTAGGAAAAGTAGCGTGGAACAAAAGGAATCCTAAGTGTTGGAGGTGCACTGCATTTTAATAGGTGGTGAAAGTAGGCTTTCCTCAATAAGAGATTTTAAAGAAGTGAAAGGAGAGTTGTGTTGGCATGGAGAGAATAAAGCATTTCCTGCAGATAAAGCAGCCAGTGCAAAGGCACTGAGGTGGAAACTCACACAACATGTTCCAGAAACAGCAAGGAAGACAGCGTGGCTGGGGCAGAATGAGGGAGAGAGGCAAGGGGGCCTGGTGCTGCAGGGCCTCGTATCAGAGCCATGGAGGAGTTCATTAGGAGGATGATATTATCTGACTTACACGTCACAGGATTGTTCTCACTGCTGTGCTGAGAACAGTGAAGGGACCAACCACACAAGAGCACACTTGGAAAGCAGGACAGCAGAGAGAGTGACCCAGGAGCAGCAGAGGGTGCAGGCAGAGCTGCTCAGCTCTCAGGTGGGTTTTGCAGGTAGAGCCCAAATCATCTTTTAACACTGATAATTCACATGATTTCTTTTACAGCCCCTTCAATACACTAACTGTGCATTTGCTCACCTAGCTGAGTATTCACCTTGAGTCCAGCCCTGTGTTAAGCTTTCTAAGCAGTGAAAGCCAATTTTAAGCAAGGATTCTAGACCCAACAGAATGTAGAATCTCATGGGAGTTAAAGAAGTCTCCTACTTAATTAATTATAATACTCAGAGAAAGGGGGTGGCTAATGTCATGAAGAAATAAAGATCAGAAGCATGTAGCTCCTGTGTTAGATGCTGAAGTTGCCCAAGGGCTAGAGGAGACTCCTAGAAAGAGCCATTGCACAATATGTGGGCCTATGTGGCCTCTAGTATTTATAACATTTAAGTGGCTTACTTAAAGACATCTGCAGGTTCTGGTTTCTTTTGTTGTTTTGTAGAACAGCTATATTTGAGATCAGCAATCCTGATGGAAGCCCACACTTACATTAGGAAAGTCGGGCTTTTCCTTCAGGGGCTGCGGGTGCTGCTGGTGGACAGCCCTGGATGCCAGCCCTCCTTGGGAACAGCGTTGGAGAAGGAGAGCAGTTTCAGCAATCACAAGATCACATGCCTCCTCCCTTCCCAGGGTGGCCCGGCCCTCCTCCCACCCAGCTCAGGACAGCTGGGAAGCATCACCCCAGCTCCAGCGCTCTCTGAACACCTGATGAGGCCACCACATGAAAGCCTGGCCTCTCTCCGCCCCATCCTGCTACCTTCCCTCCCCTTGCAGGTGATGAACCCCAGAACACCTGAGCCTTCTGCACGCAATCTGCTTCCTGAAGAGCACCTATGCCATCTCTGTGCAACTAACTCCCATGAGCTAGGAAGATGGCTTCTACGCTATATTCCCATCAGAGTCCAGTTCCAAATTAAGGGTGTCATTGAATGGATTCCAGTGGCTTATTCCTTTTTGCCTATAGCTGCCAGAAAACTTCAGGATAAATCCAAAGATTAATGAGAAATAAGAACACATTTCTTCTGTCTAGAAATATCTGCACCCTCTGCTCAGTTGTGCCTCTTTCCTTAATCTCTGAACTTCAAAGCCCCTCTGCCCCAGCTCCTCAGGAACAAGATGGTCAGATCATCTGGGGAGGAGCTGTAAGGTGAGAGTGAGCATTTTTAGGTACTTTTGGCTGGCTGAACCAGGGCCCAGAGACCATGTCTTCACTTCTGTGGCCTGAATAATCTCCCTTCTCTATCCTTAAAGAACATTCAGAAAAGATGCAAATTCAATTCCAAAAACCCAAACCACAATGGGTTGCTAAAGCTGCCCTGAGGATAGACCCGAGGGGAGGTGACAGGAAGATATAGAGTGGACCTTCTATGAACCTGTCTCTCATTTCTCACTCTAGAATCCTAAGACTCTGTTGATTTTAATCTTAGAGACTCAAATCAAATGAGAATGAGAAAATGCTGAAATGTTGTTTTTTTTTTTTTTTCTCAAATGGCTGGAATGTCCAGGGCCGGGTCTGCTTCCCTGAGAGCTGAAACCTGGGGGCCCACAGGTATTATGAGGATTCCTGTCTCCTTCTGACACCTGGCTTAGCTGACTCCCTGTTTGTTTCATCTCCAATGACTTTCACCACGTAGTGGGAAAGGTGGTTCCCAACTACCACAGGTGCACAGTCATTGCAGCTGCAGAACCAGAGGAGGAGAACATTCTCTTACCCAACCCACCCAGAGAAGTCCCCAGCATGGGGGACAAAGTCCTCTCGGATTTGTGGTTCTCCATGATAGACAGGAGATGCATCCACCCCATCCAAACCACATGAAACAGGTCCACCCTAAGAATGAGGAGGTCTGCTGGGGAATGGGAAGGAAACACACGTAGGGTCAGACTCCATCTAAATTACCAGGTCAGCCAGTGTCCCACAGCTCATAGGAGCTCTTCTCATGCTCTTAAAAGCCTAGTCGAAGTTGATTCCTTATTCTTTGGTTCAATTCATCTAAGGCCCCTCCATTTCAAGATCATATATTCTGCTCTGTGTCTACCTCCCCACCTGCCTTTGGTTGGTCACCTTAGCATCTCTCCAAATTCCTCAAGTTTGTATTTACCCCTCAACAGTAGGTAAGTGAGCAAAGCCTTCTTTTTTTTTAAGATAGTAAAAAAAAAAAAAGGGCAAATGATTGTAGACCACTGAGTTTTGATACCATCATTACTTACCATAGCCCCGAGTATTCAGCTGTGTCCACTGATGATTTTGGTAGCTTTCGTTTGAGTTTCAGTTGGAGAAGTGGGACCTCAAAGGCAACTGGAAAGGCTGGAACGAGGGTTTGTGCACCTCTGTTCCACTTACATCCCAGGTCAGGCTTTGAGCCTGTCACTCAAAACCCAGTGGAAGGGTCCAAATAGATTTTCAGCCCCTAAGTCTAGGGGCCCAGAGACAAACCAGAAAGAACATTCTAGCTAGCCACTGGATCCAGCGATGCTCTCACATGGAAAGGAATAGAAGTTTGGGAGCATCCTTTGCATGACCAGTTGACAGCCAATGGAAGAGGGAGGCATCTCCTAGAGGCCTCTCGGGCATGTCCAGAGGGCACCCAAAGCTGAACGTCAACTGCATACAGTCTGACTAACTGGATCACAGATCCACACAAGGTCATCCTCTGGAGGCTATGTAGTGGGAAGCACTGGAGGTTGCTCTCTGCCAATCCAGGCAAAATGATCCATCCATGCTAGAATTATTCTGTAGCCATAAAAATGAGACATATATAAAGAAGTTCATAAATAAAGTTCACATATAAAGAGTTCCAATATACTTCTAACTAAAGCATTGAGAACTGATCAGATAAATAAAAGGTAGATTTCAAAAGGAAAATATAATGAACATGAAAATGTAAAAAACACAAATATTCAGCATCAGTGGCAATGAACGTCCAATTAAAGGAAAAGCTTTTTATAATACAGTGAAAATACAATTTTAGCAACACCACTCCACTCACAGCCTAATACACTACCAGTGACAGTGTAAAATGGCACAAATATATTGGAAATTCATTTAATCACATGCATGAAAATATTTTCTTAAAATATTCAGTCTTTTACTGAAAAATCTCTCTTCTTTAACTTAGAAAGCTTTAAATACACAGAAAGCACTATGGAAAGCAATGTTCAATATAGGATATTTTTGTGTTTATCAAACATCTTAAGATATGTAAATACAAATAAATATATCTCCAGTAATAGAAGACTATAATTACATAAGTATGCTATATGAACTCATTTAAATTTTATGCAGATATTAAAATAAGTATTATGTAGGCTATAACACAATACAGGAGTAGTCCGTTACAATGTGAAATGAAAACTGCATGTACAATATCACTAAAAGTAATATAAAATTATGTGTTATAAGAGTATGTTGTAAAAGAAAATAACACTAAATACAGATATGTATGCAAAGTGAAACTAGAAAAGTTTATATTCCTTTTTTCTATTACCAAATTGCATCATTTTTATAATGGGAAAAAAAGGACCATGAAAATTTTCCACTTAGAAACTGGCAGAGCATAAATAAAAAATATTACTCTTCCTGCCTTTTTCTGTATTTATTTTTTGCTGGTTCTCATGGACCACTGAGTTTCCTATATTATATGAATGCATTTACAACTGTATAATTAAATTAGAACCTCAAAATGTCCATCACGATGTTTAGAATTTATAAAGTTATTTCTTTAGGACCTTTACAAATTGAAGAAGCTCTGGGATTTTCTGCTTAAGAAAGAACACACAGACTTCTTAGGAGGTTTTTAAGGCAGTGACGGACATGCCAGTGTAACATGCTCCGTGCTGTGTGTGTGTGTGTGTGCGCGTGCGTGTTGCTGGGGGTCAAAGCCAGGGCCTCACACAGGCAAGGCTAATGCTCTACCTCTGGGTCACATCCCCAGCCCTTTTGGCAGCATTTAAAAGGCCACCCTCATCGTGTGTTCTGGGTGGAAGTCAGTAAAGCAAGTTCAACCAAGGAAATGTAAGACTCTATCATCTTCTCCCCACCCTTTTATTGGATGTTGCTCCAAGTTACCGATAAGTAAGTAGTGCCCAGGTGTAAGTAGAGAACAGGATTTCCACTCTAGGGACAACGATATGTCATTGAACCCCATGGGGACAAAAAAAAAAGTTTCACTAAACTCTTCCTGAGAAAACACTGAGGATAGGCTCCCTGGCTTTAGGTGTGCTCTTGGAGATGAATAATTTATTCAGGAAAAAATAGTGATGGATCCTGAAACTATTGGATGAAGGTTGATGAGGAAGGAGAAGATAATTACGGTGTTTCAAAGTATCTTCCAACCAACTATTTTGCTAACTACAAAAGGGAAAATAGTAACTTCCCAGCGGAGAAACCTGGCAGAACCACATTAAGTAAGTGATCAGAGTTAACATTGGCAATACTAGAGGGCAGAGGAGACTGAGAGCAGGCCCACACCTGCAGCAAAATAGCCGGGGGGTGAGGAGCAACTTGTGTACATGGATACAGCAGGAGTGGGAGCCGTTTACTGTAGGACAGGAGGGGTATTTATACATCCCACACAGCTTATCTTAATTAGCATAAACTAGATACAGCAGTCAACCCATAAGGAACCTCCACACTTAATGGCTCGCTGGCTTTACTTCACAAACCACTCCCTCTGGCAAAATGGCAGGCGCCATCCTGACTTGTTTACAGACCCTAACACTTTCCAAATTTTAAACACTGGTAGTTAACTTCTAAAACGTAAAACATGCCTGCCCAACCGAACACATCTACATGCCACTCGTGGCCTGCGCTGGCCCTAGACAAGCTCCGACACAGACTGGTGTCGTTCATCTTGTGTGTGGTGTCGGCCTGAGCTGCTCGCTGCACACTTCAACCCCAGGCCTACTGCAGGCAGAGTCGAACCTCAGCTGAGGTCAGAGCGGGGAGGTGCTGTTCCAGGGGCTTCATAACTTGATCAGGGATGCGAGGGAGGGATGGAAGAGGACTCCAGCCCCTCAGCCTCCTGGCGGGCCCTGCCAGCCATGTGGCTTTGATTTCACAGCTCCCCACGTGGGCCCTCAAAGTGACAATACTATTTGAAATAACAATATCCCCATAGATATAGGCATTCAGTTATTTGTAATTATCTGAGTTTACGTTGACAAAGTAAACAGAATAGAATCGTCTAAAATGTGTTTTCACTCAGAGCTTCCTTCTGATTTTAAGGGCTTGCAGCATGAATTCCTTAATCAGACTGTCTGGGTTGAAAACACCTATCACCTATGACCTTGAGCAAGTGATTGAACCTGCACATCTGTCCCCTCATCACCATGGTGTGTAGAATGATAGTATCCACCTTACAGTGTGGTCCTGGGTTTCAGGTGAATCGTCAATGGCCCAAGAGGATTTTATGCACTATCTATTATTATTATGTGCAAGTAACTAATGAAGAATAATGTAAGAAAATAACTAAAATGTATGGTCATAAATATTAACATAAAAGCTTTAATTTGCAAGGGCAGGAAACAGCTTCCTACAAGTTCTCTTAAAATTTAATACCGGTAATTCAAGAATCTCTTCAGTAGAATTGAATGATGATAGCTACCAAAGCCATTAGAATTCTGCATAATTTTAAAGCAGATACTTTCTTTATAGATACTCAGAATGAAATAATAAAAAATAGATGATAATGGAAATAGTTACAGATACTTGGAGTATTTTTCCCAGCATAAAAAGTTGATGTAATGGTGACTCTGTGTGAGGGTGACATAAAATATCAATTCAGGAAAAGGATGATAAAAACTTTTTTTAAAGCATTTTGTCAGATACCTTCTGAAACTGCTAAATTGCCTTTCTACTCTCAATAACACAAAGTCAAAAGCCTCAAAGCCAGTATAAAAAATGGGAAACAATCCATCTCAGAAGCAGCACCTGATAGGAGAAAACAGGATTTCCAAATCAATTTGTCATGATCCAATATGGATTAAGCAGTTTATTTGTTTTGACATTTCTCATTTGCTAAGTGCCAGCATGGCAAAGTAATCTCTCTGTGATACAGACACAGGACGGAACATTTATTATTATTTATTTAGGGGATTTATAGCCCCCTTTCCTCCGAGAAGTCATTTGGAAGCAGAAATATCTTGAAATTGAGACTGCATGTGGTTTCACCTGATAATAGATTAATCTCATCATTTCACCCCTGCAATGGAAAACCGTGCTCACCACCCTTGGACAGGGTGGGAAAACCCTCCAGATTTATGTAGAGAGTTAGCCTTGGACACTCATGACTCATATAAAGTGATAGGCAATAATTCGTATTCTAGAACCTTCTCAGCCCAATACACTTTAATCTCTCCCCATTTGTCTTACTGTTCCATTGGGGAAGAAGAGGATTCTGTTATGCTGTAGGAGATGGGACCGGGTGGTGGATCGCCCCTTCGTGTGCAGTCAGACCAACTTGAGTTTGAACCCGTGTGCCTCATTTACTGTTTTATATTAAGCAAGATACACAAGCTCTTTGAACTTCAGTCTCTTCATACTGGAGACAGGGATAATACTTTTCTCATGAATTCCACTGAAATTCAAAGCAGATAATACAAGTAAAACGACCAGCATAAGACTTGGCCCACAGAACCTCCATAAATATGTGTCCTTCCCTCCAGCTCACCCCAGATCCCCCAGCCCCCCCTCTGTGAGGCTTGGAAGGTGGGGGTGGGGGATGGATTGCAGACTCACATAACTTAAATTGATTCCCAGAGTCCTTCACCAAAATGTCCTCATTGGTCCACTGCAAGACAGGATTTTGAATAAATAGGATGAACGCCAGTTTTGTGTATGAAAGTTTGGCAAGAAATATAATACATAAAAGTATATGAGAAAAAAAGGTGGAGGAATCAGAGTAATATGACCTGATAGGTGAAGCAACTTGACCTGAACGAGGTGTGATGGCCCAGCTCTTCACTGGAGAGCCAGGAATGTCATTAGAAAACAGGTATTTCTGGCATCCCAAACCTGACTTCCCTGGCAGGTACCACTTAGTGTTAAGACCAGTTCACACTCCTACTGTTTCTACTTGTGCATGCTATGTATAACAATTTTGTTTTGAACGCATTAACTCTGTTGGTGTCAGAATTTCTCTTTATATTTTGACACTGCTATGGTTTTGACAGATGTCCCCTGCATAGCTCATGTGGCAATGCAGGAATGTTTGGAGGTGATATGATTAGATTATGAGAACTGTGACCCTAATCAGTGGATTAATATATTCAACAGATTAATATTCTGAATATTATGGAGTGGTAACTTGTAGGCAGGTAGGGCATGGCTGGAGGAAGTAGGTCATTGCAGATGTGCTCTTGTGGATTATATTTTTATTTCTGGTTCTCTCTCTCGCTCGCTCTCTTTCTCTCTCTCTCCTTCCCAGATTCCATGACTTGAGCACCTTTCCTCTACCATACCTTCTCACCACGATGTGCTGCCTTACTCAGGCTTGGAGCAATGCAGTTGGCCTACCACAGACTGAACCTCTGAAACCGTGAGCCCCAGATAAAACTTTTCCTCCTGTGAGTGGTTCTTGTCAGGTGTTTTGGACACAGCAAATGAAAAGCTAACTATCACAGACACAGAAAAGAACACACTAACAATACCCAGGTAGGGTACCTCTGCTTTTAGAAGGGAGGGGACAGGAAGGAAGAAAGGAGCAGATTCAAAAGTCTATGTTTTCAGGTTCCAAAAATAAGCTAAGTGAACATAGCACACATACATCACAATCTGGCCTCGGCTTGGCGACCACAGAGTGAGTCCTCAGTAACCTGGGACTTTCCCAAATCTAAATTGATGATCTGGCTGAATAAAATCTGAATTATAAGAGCAACTATTTTGGAGGGTCTTGTGCTGGCAGCTCCATGCTGAGTATTTCCCATGCACAGCTCTGACTAATCCTCCTGGCACTATGATGAGGCAAAAGGGACTGGGAAAATGTGTTTCTGGCCTTTTTGCTTCTACTGTAGGAAACTGGCTCTCCTACATGAACACATGAGAAATTCCCTACGCACAGACAGGGAAATTAAATGCTGGACAGTTAACAGGAATAAGAAAGGTCTACCACCGAATGTTTTCAATTTCTGCTGCTTACTGTCTGTGTGTGTCGCCTCAAAACAGAAACAGACCCATGACGTCCTCCTCCTCACACCCCCAATCTCAGAATGTTCAAGATGTCAGTCTACAGGCTGAAGTGGAAGGCATACAGGGGTTGCTGAGCCCATCTTAGCTCTGAGATGCCTGTGTTGGAGCTGATAAAAATCTCAATTCCCAGTCCTACTAGATACCTCTCCAGCCTGGCTGAAAATATCTCAAACCATTGAGATGTTTTGGAATTAAATATTCTTTAGGAGTGAACATATCTCACAGCATACCACTCAAAATTGTGTCCATGAATGGTCCCATTGGACTATATTGCCAATCTGAGTTCCAATCATGGACACTTTGCCAACAGGATCACTAGAATCCTCAATCCTGAAGTGTCCAGTGTATTCAAGTAGGTCATTTGTACCTACCTGCCTTCATTCCATAGCATCTTTTAAATCTAGGTAAAGCTAAATTTTAGCACCACAGGAATCAAATCCTGGCTCTACCACTTACTAGATGCATGACCTTGGGAAAAAATATTTCACTTCTCAGAGCCTTAATTTTCTTATCTGTCAATTAGGGATGCTAACAGTCTGCCTGGCAAGGCTTTTATTGTGAGGATTAACAATAATCCATAATGATGTATATTAAAGAACCTAGAATAGTTTCTGACATATTTGAATCCTTGGCAATCCTATGTATAATATTTTTATGACAATGTGGAGGCTGAGGAAGACTAAATAACTTGTCTATGATATAGCTATTATGCAGAGGTGCGATTTTTCTAAATTCATTTCAAAAAATTGGCTGAGGACTCTGAGAAGTTATGAAAAAAAATAATTGAAAACAAAGAGCAGAGGATATAATGAACAAAAAATTAAGAAATGTAAGCCCAAGTTTCTTCATATCTGAAATGGGTGAGTTGGGGCCAGGTCTCCAGGATAAGGTACATTTGCGTAGAAATTCCCATTCTCCAAATTTTCCCCATTAAAATAATTATGAGAACATGGAAAAATTTAAAATGTGTGATATTCCATGAAATCAAGGAAAATAACATATCATTTGTATAATTTGGAAGTTCTCTGTATGTAAGGATAAAAAAGATGGAGAGAAACTAACCAACATTCACATTGTTCTGCAGAACAGATCAGTGTGTCCTGCTGAGATGACATCAGGGAAATGCCAAACCTTATAGTCACCATCCGACTGCTTCCCTACAGTTTGAAGTAGAGGATATGCAAATCTAATGACAACAGCAAAACCTGCACCCATTCCCAGCCACCTCACCTCAGCCTACTATTCAGATATCCTCTTGTAGGTTGTAAAATTAGGTTCTCCATGTGGCCACCATCGCCACCATATTCATCACACACATATGAGCACACCCTTTCAACAGTCTTTCTAATACCTGGAATTCCTAGAGCCTCATGACAAGCCAACAGTGTAATTTGTGTAAATAAATGAAGATCAACAAATGCGAAGGACTAAGAGTATTCAGAACTCAGCATACCAACAGAGTCAAGGACGTCTCTGGTGTTTTGGCAGAGACTCCAAGGCAGCCAGAGGAGTGGGAGAGCTTCAGAATGGATAAATCAGAGGCTCCAGGTGCATCCTGAACGGAGCCATTGACCTATGGAAGATGTAGACAGGCTGACTGGAAGTAGAACATCCTATATGACTGGTTAGGGGCATATTTGGCTCTCGCAGGTTGGTCCTAAGGTGTCAGCAGAGGCAAGAATCGGAGAAGCTGTTAGTTATTAATCAAATCCTGACCATTGGGACTGATTGTTACAGTGATTATTGTTTGGGTGTCTGGACTCTTTACAAGAGATAATGATCTGACTTTCTTCATGTCTGACTTATAGATAGTAGGCTGGCTTCCTATCTGGCTTCTGCAGATAATAGGGTGGTTTCTTGGGCTGTGTGCTGCAGATCTGTTTTTATATATAGTCTGGTTAGTGTTTGTATATTCAGCCTCTCAAATTTATTACATTTTGTGATGTGCGTGTGAAGGCATAGACAGAGAAAATCCTGTTATCAGAATATGCCAGAAATTCTAATTTTTCATAAAAAGTTTCTGATTAGAAAAGAATCATGGACTGCCACAGGTTTTGTGATGGCAGAACTTCTCAACTCCAGAAGCAGAGTAAGCCACAGGATAAGAGAAGAGTTCATCTCTGTCTAAAAGAATTTTATTGGACACATTCTATTTTCCAGAAACACATTCTGCTTCTGTTCTGAGACAAGTTTTCAACAAGCAGTTAAGTGGACATTGAGAGTAGTCGGGTGAGTTTGCATTCTATCTGCAGGCAAACATCCAAATGAGACAAATGCCAAAGGAAGAGAATCAATAAGTTGTCATTCAAAGAAAAAGTATCAACTACCTGGAAGACTTCAAGAAGTCATAGCTCTGCAAATCATTTTCTACCCATAAAAGAATTTAGAAAATATTCACCTTTTTCTCTAAGATCTGTAAGAAATCATAGTCCCCATTGGGAAAAAAAATAAGGAACGCAGACCAAAAAAGAAATCAAGATAAGAAAAAAAGACAAAAGGCTGAATTTGAAACTAAAATCAGAAAAAAATAATAATTCTCCCTAAAGCTACAAGAGTAGAAATGAAATCGAAAGGTGAGCCTTGTTAAAGAAAATAATTTGCATTTCTTTAGTTCCTACTCAAGGGAAACTAAAGAAGTTACCTCATAATACAAAGGGAAATGTAAAATGTTTAGGAGTAAATGATAAAATGGGAGTAAGGGAAACAAAATGAACAAAAGAAAAGATATAGAGATATATGTAAAACACAAGGCAGGGGGAAGGAAAAATTCCCTGAAATGGAAAATTAGTTGCCTCTATTCATCAAAAGGGTCCACTGTATTCCAAGAATAGAATCTAAAACTTGACAATAATGCTAAATTTTAAAAATTAAGGAACATCTTAACTGATTTTCAACAATAAAAGAAATTTCATATGATTCTCATATTTCTCCTCCATCAGAATAGATTTCAGAAGAAAATGGAGCAATGTCTACGCAGTTGGATAAAAGGTCAGAGAATTTCCTACATTAAATCAGCTATTTATTTACAAATGGAAAGGGAGGGATTATTTTTCAGATATGTTAGGAAACTAAAAAGGATAATTTAATAAAAATGGAAGGATTCAAAACATGAAAGATATCAAAGTTTAAAAACTGAGTCTGAACATCAAATAAATTAAACATGTGGTTTTGCATCTATAAGATGTTTTGTAGATAAGATAAAATCAATACAAAACTTTTAAATTATATTTTAAATAATAGGGCAAAATTTAGATTACCAAATTTCTGTAGTTTACTAATAATTATGTGCATTAATAAAATTCAGATTCACTAACAAAATAGTAAAAGTGTAAAGTTTGCTGAAAATGTGTGAAAGATCAGTTTTACCTAGGGAAGAATAAGAAGTTATTGTACTGTTATCCACTGATTATTAGAAAAATTTAGATTGCACTGTGTTTTTGAAAACCTCTAAAGTGATTTCCAATGAAGTTAAAAACAGGATGCACACCTGTTCTCCAAATTACTACAGAACAAAAAAGCAAGATCCAAGTATCAGCTAAGAATAAAAATAGCTAATATTTATTTCATTCTCATTCCATGCCAGGTGCTCTTCATGATTGCTTTCTCCTCTCTCTTTTTTTCCCCCTCATTTATTCCCTAACATCATTCATGGAGTAAACGCTGTTACTTTGCCCATTTTTAAGGGATGACACTGACAATCAGAAATATTCATTAAATTATCTGAAGGCAAGCGGGTGGTCAGGGTTGGAACTAGTGTTGTAACCCACACGGTTGGTCTGCAGAGCTAGCCCTGCACCCCTAGAATGTGTTGCCTCTCAGGTGTTGCCACCAGCTTATGACATGCCAGGAACCCTGCTAACATTTCATTTCGTCTTTCAGCAGCTCTACAAGTACAAGCATGATCCTAAAGAGAAGGTGCAGAAAAGGGTTACCATAGCTGTCAGCTCTGCCAGGGACGGAGCGCCCTGTATCAAACATCAAGATGCATGGACTTGGCCTTCGGTTTCTTCATTTTTATTTTTGTGTCATTTCATTTTGGAATACAAGAAAACATAAGCAAATGATACAAGAAAACGTAAAAAGAAATAAATAAAAAGAAACAGAACATGTGGTAATCAGCAACAAAATGAGCCAAATAGTCAATATTAATACCAGAATTCTCAGTATTAAATACATGAGATGTAGTAAAATCAAAAAGAGGACTCGTAACACTATACAGATTAGGTAAGTTAATATATAATTAAGACCAATATGCAATAAATCTATATTCCCCATAATATAATGGCATAAGAATATTTTATAAACAACCCTATAAATTATGTGTTTTCAAATTTGGATATATATATTTTCTTCTTAGAAATGAAAAGAAAAATTAATAAACATTAAAAATACAGTGAACCCCTTCAATATGCCAATATCAATATGGGATAGATCAGAGAGATTGAAAGATACAAATAGTTAAAATAATTGTAATTAAGAAATTCTTCTTAAGCTAAATCAAGTTTTGTATTCTACAGAAAAGTCATCAATAGTAAATTGATCTTAAACTCAGTCAAACAATTTTAATTCCATAGTTGTAGAGGTAGATGTTATTATAGAGGCCAGAATATTAATTAGAAGACTCTAATATTATGAATTAATTTATTCACATAATACAAATAAATCTTGACTACTAAAAAATCAAAAGATTAATAGATAAAAAAGAGAAAAAAATCACAGAAAAATAACTATGAGGAGACTGACATATGAATATTTAAAACCTAAAGATATGATAACATTTCAAACAAATAGAAAAAATACTAATATGTGATTTAATAAACAGAGTATAAACATACCAAAAATAAGTTAATCACAAAGTGATTTATATATGAATAGAAAAG
The DNA here is from genome assembly GCF_964194105.1 of Spermophilus citellus. Lineage (NCBI taxonomy): Eukaryota > Metazoa > Chordata > Mammalia > Rodentia > Sciuridae > Spermophilus > Spermophilus citellus. The sequence continues at coordinate 71,612,913 of NC_138182.1, read as the reverse complement.
AATAAAAAATAACAATACCGGAAAATTAAAATTGATATATTTATTATCATAGTTGCTTTTTAGTTAGTTCAATAAACCAAAATGCCAAATTAAAAAAAAATCAAAAGTAGGAGAAAAAAGCTAAATCACAAATATGGACTTTTTAAAAATTTTCATATTAATAATTTTGTATATTTCAAAGAAATGGAGTTTATATTAGAACAATAATAAATGACCAAACACAACTAAAAGGATGTAGAAAACCTGAATGTAACTAAAAACCAATAACACACAAGGAAGACACCACTTCCACAGTGTGTCTGATGAATTACTTCAACCTTGAGCAAGCCAGATCATCCTGATCATTTGTCATCTTTTCAACACCTAGGACAAAAGTTAAGCTAAACAATATATTTATGAATCTACCATAATCCTCATAAAGTTTGACACTACACCAGAAATTACAGATCTACCCAGGTATTTTGTATGTATATGTAAGAGTCCTAACCAAAATCTTAGCAAATTTATGATCTGCTAAAAGTCCTTGTATTCATTAAAGGGATTCTAGCATTATAACAATAGAGCATTATTAACCCAAATAAGAAAAATGTTGTAGTTTCATAATTGAAGGAAATTTCATAAAATGTACTCATTATTTTTGATTGTATAAGATTTAACAGTCTTAGAATTAAGAACATAAGAAAGAGTAACAATCTTATACTAAAAATCATTGCTATTGTTAAGCCAGTGAGAATCAACCCAGTAGAGATGTGATAAAACAATTAATTGACAGTGGAAATGTAATAATTTTCTGGAGTGTGATTTGAAAATGTAATTGTGACAGAAGGAAGTGAGAGGAGGAGAAAGAAAAATAGATGAAGAAATGCCAAAAATATTTATAGTATTACAGGGTGGAGAGAATGTATAGGGTTCTCCCTTGGACTTTTCTGTTTCTCAAATTTTATGTATGTTTATTTGTTAAAGAAGATGCAATAATACAAATACTACTATTAATTAAGCTAAAAATATTGTGAGGGGTTCAACTAGGCCATCTCTTAGTGACTTCCAGTGGTAAATGATTCTGTTGCTCTAAGGATAACCCTGTTCAGTTTCCCACAGTTATTGAATGAGGACCGGGAGCCATATACATCTCAACCATTTTTACTACTGAGCATGCTCTACCATGAACTTTAAATCTCTATTTCCTTAATCATGGTTGTTTCAGTAAAGGAAATTATTAATAAAATTCCCCCTGCTTCTCCCAAATTATATTAAGAAGTAAACAATGGAAATAATTGATTGTTTGGAACATATTCAAATTTTTCCAAAAACTATTTAGTATCCAATTAAGAAAGTTCTTTAAGCTATATTTTGCAAACAAATTTGAAATATTCCTAAATGAAAGGGTTTTTTTCATTTCCTGACCACATGAGCAATATATGTAGAGTTAGCAAAGACCCTTAATTTGAGCTTTAAAAAAATTTGCTTATATTTGAGAAGAGCTGCTCAATTGAATTTCAAAAAGGATGCTAAGATATTTTCCATTCTCTTCTTCAGATAGTCATTTATTGACTCACATCTCCTTATTGTTGTATAATATGATCATTAATTTTGTCTTTTGAAAAATGAAAGCTCATTGTCATTACATACAATTTTTAATTATATGTTCAAATAAAATTTAAAAATGAAAAGTAAGCAGATCTACTAGATAGGAGTCAAGCTAAACTATAGTTTCCAACAAGTTTTCACAGACACATGACAAATAATTGACTCCATTTTTTTATTCTCTTTTAAGATGTGGGCAATAAGTCTTTCTGCTCACTTCAGTAAAATAAAATCCAAAATGCAATTGTTGAGCTTTGATTTCATCTCCAACCCATTGGTCTCATTTCTTCCTTATTTGATAGTTTAAAACTCATATTTCTTCATTTTCATGTAAGTTCACTTCTCTTTGGAAGTCTGAAGGGAATACCATCAAAATTTGCTTACCTGGTCCCAGCAAAGGTAATATTGCTTTGGGGAGATTATTTCTTAGAATAGAAATTCCATTATTTCCATCTACTATCAAGGTAATCTTTTACTACAGAGACAAATTCCCAATCTAATTAATCATTACTCTGATTTTTTAGTATCTAAAAGCTGGTAGAATTTGCAGCTTATTATATATATGTAGAACATGGGCTAGACATATATAGTTGATTCGATGAAATAATTTCTACTTCTTCTAACAATTCTCGATGATAAACTATACTGCATTTTCTTATAAAACTCATTTTTCTAAACATATTTTTTTGCTCTTTTTGAACATTCTCTGTTGTTTTCGATCTTTTTGTAGTTCTGAGACAAATGTTTTCTGTAACACATAAGTTCCTCTAGTATTTCTCTATGAATTGACATGTGATGTGTAACAGATTCCACAGTGGCCAGTAGGAAGAAGGAGATGACTACTAACTGATTGGTGGTGAAGACTACTCGTCAATTCTCCCTCCCTCTGATTACATCCACTCTCTGTCATGGCCATTTGATTTCAGTAGTGAGGGACTGGTTCTAAGCTGAGGCTATTCTAGGATATGATTATTTGGCTATTGTGTTCATTTTGATAATTTCAATGTGTTAGAACTGAGTTCACTTTGGGTCCTAAATATGTGCATATCATTTCCACACACAGCTCTTCTAATTTATCAAAACCATTGTACAATTGCTGATGTCACAGTCTAAAACCTCAAAGGCGAACTTCAAATTTAACATTTATATGCTGATATCTCTTGAAAAAATAATTTCCATTAATCTCCAATTCTAATTCATTCAATTGATAATTTTATTCTTCGTGTGCATAGCCCTCAGAACCCCTGTGATAAGTGTGAGCCTTCTCAGACATGGCATCTGAGATTCTTAGAGAAGCAGTTTGTGACTAGGGCAGCTGATTTTATCCACTCTTCTCTTCTTGGTTTCACCAGCTTTGATTCTAGCCCATCAAGCTAGAAAGAGGACATTTTAAGACAACCAGAAAAGCCAAAATATATCAAAACAGACAGAAGTGGGAAAATATCAACAGCATAAAATGGACTTTCATGGGGCCAGGAGTTCTTCCTGAATTATTCATGGACTTAACCAGATGTGACGTCCAACACACTCTTCCTCTAAAAGAAGTGGCTTATCCAATTATAATATGGGTGATGAATTCAGTTCGGCTTTGTGAGACAGAAAACACCAACTAAGAGAGGCTAAAGCAAGAAATAATTTCTTGCTCATAAAGACAGACAAAGGCTCCACAGTCATTAGGAACCCAGCCATTCCACCATCTGGCAGCAGACTTGTGGATGAAGATGGCGGCGTCCCTGCTAGTAACATGTCTCCACGGAGACAGGGGAAAGGGCAGAGGTACAGGCTCCCTCCCAATAAGGGTCCTTCCCAGAAAATGTCTATCCCACTCCTGTTCATCTCACTTTAGCTGGAATTTAATTATATGGCCACACCAGCTGTGAATGAGGTTGGGGAATTTAGTCTTTATTCTAGGAAATTATGTCCCCAGCTAGCATTTGGGAGTTTTATGATTAAAGAAGAAGAGAGAATGGATATTGAGGGAAAACTATCATTGTCTGCCAGAGAACCAATTATTAAATAATGATCTGAATAATTTAATGACACATGAAATCTGACCTCCTCTTTTTATGCTCAGTGCAGCTTTGCCTCAGTGGGATCTGACTGATTAGTTTTGTCCTAAAAACAAATTTGATTGTAGAAGAGATAGCATTGAGCACAATGTTTATATTTATCATGGCTATCATAAGTATATATTCATATAAATCACACTAAATGACCTATGCATAGCATTACACACACACACACACACACACCAAAAAAAAATAGAATGTATGTTCAAGTTCATGAATGTTGAAAATTTAAGTATTGTTTCAGTAAACCCATGAAAACGTTCATCTCTACCCTGACTGCACCAAAGGACTTTGCCTTGTTGCTTCGTTATCTTGTAATAATTTCAATAATAATAATTCCCCATACAAACTTGAAACCAATTAGTCCAGAATTTGTAGGGTATAGAAAGGGGGAGTGGGTCCCAGGACACTGCCTTTTCTAAGTACCTTCTAAAGTATCAGATTCCATCTGGTAGCTACTACCCAAGCCTTAGAACATAAGCATTAAACAGTGCAGTGCTGATGCTTTTAATTGCACTCAAGAGGAAAGTGCAATTAAGAAAATCAGTGATGTGATCGATCTCACTGTATATTGAAGACTTTTGCACTAAATAAAGTTAAGTCACTAAGGTGAATTAAATACGTTCCTGACTCTTGAAAACTTTCACCTTTTTTTTTCTTGCAGGTTAATTAGATAAAGCAATTACAGTGATATACTTTGCAGTAACAAAATACTTTCTAAGTGCAGAGGGCAAGAAGATGAAGGCACTTGATGTGTTAGAAAATATAAAAAGACTTGACAGAGACCCCTTAGTGTCTTCATAAAGGCCGCCAAATGCTACCTGTTGGCACAGGTGGCTGCACACCTATGAACCACTCACTTTCTGATGGTCAAACTTGTTGATGGTTCCAGCCCTCCAGGTGAAGTGGACAATAGTAGAAGATAAAGTCTTTCCCTAAAAATATAATGTGGGGGCAGAGCCCTGTGACCACACATGTGGAACTTGGCTTCTAAGACCTGATGACCAATACAACTTCTAATCAGTCACTTTCTCTAGAGGAAGGTGTCCTCGGACATGAAGCACCTAGGTTTGACCGGCGCTGCCCAGGTCCCCTTCTAGCACCCAGCAGTTTTATTACTTGGAAAGAAAACTACTAATTCAGATTTCCTGTCCAAATCATTGCATCAGTTCTCCCGACCATAGGTCATCTGGGAATAGCAGCAATGACTAGAGGGAAAATCCTCAATTTGAGCCTCTCACAGGGGCCCTGACAATTCAAATCCACTCAGTAAAGGCAGCGTGGTCAGAGCACATTCAGAGGAGTGCACTTAACACAGAAAACACCTGGCATGCGGACTCATTTCCTGATCTCTGTGAGTACCGTTGCATAAAGCTTTTGAGACTTTCTAAGAGGTTATTGGTCCCAGGGTGCATAGTTTTCCCATAGCCCAAAGAAAATAACAACTTCAGAACTGGTGGTAGAGGTGCTGAGGGTAAAGGTGTAAATGTCACAAAAAAGAAAAAAAATAGCAAATTCAAGAATCTATAAGGAAGCTTGGATTGGAAAACGAGGATAGTTGTGATGTGCAGCAGACTGGGAGTACTTCTCAGTTCCAAAATAAAGAACTCTGGATACAGCAAGGGGTGTGACCTGCAGCCTCAAAGCGGGAGTCCAGAGACTGTGGGCTTTGGCCCAAGTTACCTGCTTGTTTTTTAGGGACACTGATGAAAAAAAATGGCCTGAGGTCGACTGGACAGACACTGAAGGTCTAAGGAAGCATGTAGCATCAATAAGAACACCCCAAACTACCCAGACAGGGCCAGACAAAAGAAAGACTAATAGAGTCCAGAAACCAAGATCAATACCTCAGGCCAATTGTACAATCAATACTCTCCTTAATGCTCACTGAAGAATCCCAGTTTTCTTTGCTGTCAATAGGCCCTGCTGAAAAGCTCCATTTCACCACCTGCTTTGCAAGGGTGGCGTGTAGGGATGGTCAACAGGGTCAGGGCACAGAGCTGGCCCAGATGTGATAAGCAGAAAACTTTGAAATTGCCATCCTCTCCCAATTAAGAAAAAGCAAAATGCCCCTGAAAAAGGTAACCTCTGGCCATTCCTCCTGCTCCCGAACCTGAGGTATGGGAGTGACACTGGACGGAGGCCGCCATTTTGTAACAAGGTGGTAGGCAAGAGCCAGGAGGTCAGCATGGCAGACAGAAGGGCAAAAAGAGACTGAGACACTGGGATGTCCCATTTTGTGCTCTTGGGGGAAATCAACCACTATTTGACTAAGCCACCTTATACATGCAGAGTGTAACATTCAGTGAGCAGTAGCCAAGTGAGGACAGTGTAATGGCACTTCCTGACTCCCAGTGATGAAGAGCCAGCAAGCCTGGGAATCCAGAGCCATAGAAGACTTCCTGTGCATCCAGTGTGTGCCCATAGGTGCCAGCCACATGCCTCTCAGAGATAACATAATCTCCTTTAAGATTAAAAAAGAAATTATGCATCTTTAAGGAGCCAGATGGACTCCCAACATTAAGACAAATGTGACAGAGCGCTCAGCGTATCCTTACCCGAGCAGAGGAGTGTGCATACCTTTTTGATAAACAATGGAGGAAAGACAGAAAGCAACTAAAATTAGAATCATGCGAGAGCCCTGACATTTCAGATGATATTAAAACTACAAACTGGCACTTATAAATGACAAGAAACACACAGGAGACGAACACATCTGCCTTCTGCAGCTGATTAAAAGTTTGAAAGGAAACATTAAGACTCAGCACTTACAGATAATGCCTGAAGAATTTCAGATTAGTTGTAGAGAGACAAAGAGGAAAGCACTATTTTTCTGGCTCATGAAGAAGAAATGAGGCCCAAACACCTGGTTGCTGAAGCAAACAAACCTTGGGGATGCTGGGATTTATTGCTTGATATGGGTGAACTGGCCAAAGCAGAGGGGTGGACTGGGTAGCCCCGGGGACATCCCACTGCACAGCAAGCATTGTCGGGAGGCTCCATGAGCTCAAGGAAAAGGACAAAGAAGAAAAGTCCACTTGGTTTAAGAGTCATTTTTTGTTAAGAAAAGCCAGACCTTCCAGGGAGCCTCAGCCAGCAGAGCTTTCAAATAGGTGCTTTGCTGGGAGCATGCTTAACCAGAACTTTGCCTTCCCATGTAAGGAGGTAACGTGTCACTTTGCAGAGACTTGGGGTGTATGAATGCTGGTCAAGAGCTGTCAGCAAGTCTCATCCAGAGCTGATCACCACCTCATCACTACTGACTCAGGTCAGACCCTCAGAGCAATCATGGTGCCTGAGACCCTACACTCTGCAAGACACTAGGTGCCCCGGGTGCACCGAGAGGCTGTTGCACAGCAGCAATTGAACTGAGGGCAAGACAGGGTTGAAGGTTCCTTTTCTCCACTTGCTAAGAACTTGACAGAAATGTTAGGAACCTCTGTGTTAACAAAATTGAAAAGTACTTTAATGGAAAGAAACCTGAATTTTAATTGTGTCTATACCCAATAGATGAAGAAAATCTTAGCAACATGCTCTTCTTTGGAGAAGGAGCAGCATGTTGTTAAAGGGAGAAAGACTTTGATAGGAACCCCAGCTTTCCTCATAACCAGGTGTGGTCTGGATTTGTTCACCAAAGCAGCAAAACCTCAGTCACCCTGCATTTGAAGGGCATTGTGACACTGACATGCAAGGAATTGGGGAGGACTGAATGAGATGCTTCTGCAAGGTTTTGATTAGCAGAAGTTGAAGTGTAGTTATCCTTGGCAATTTTTAAAATGTGACTCACACTGCCTTCATGAGTAAGATATAGGTTCAAGAGTAAATCACCATTCTAAAACACATTTAGACTCCAGTGAGAGGATTTCTGATCCTTGATCTGAGAATTTTAAAAACCATTGATGTTGGAAGATTTTGCCTCACTCCAAGCAACGAGCTAATGATAAAGAGCAGGAGAGTGCTCTGCTCTTGGACCCTGGGGGGACCCTCACCTCCAAAGGATCAATAACAAGTGCATTTGCCCAGAATAGGAGTTCTGGGCCTGAAGTAATGAAAGTTGATCCAGGATGATGTGACTCAGGCCTGTGACAGAGTCAGGGTGGAGGGTGCAGGGGGAACGCAAGCTCAGCACATCTGGTCCTAAATGTCACAAAGTCTCAGAACAATAATGAGCGTTGGCCGAAGGAAGAACCGGAGATCCAAGAGGCCTCAATCCAGCAGGTGAAGTCACACAAACAACACAAATGTTGCTGAGCAGCCAGCCCACGCCAGCCAAGTGGGACTCATGATCTCACAGTAGAGCTATGATGTGGAGCTGGTTCTGCCCATCCATATGAGCAAGCACACGCCCACAACAGTCAGTTGTTTAGGTCACACCAAGTCTTCTGAGCAGAGATGAACCTGTCTGGTCATGAGAGTCTCCTACTCCATTCAACTCCACAGGGAAACCGTTGCCTCTGGTCTGGTCCCTGGTGACTTAGAGTAGCTTCACAGTGGCAGAACACATGGCTCTTGGTATCTTGGGACCCATTGGTTTTACAAAGCTTTCTGATTCCAAATTCCCAAACATGACCTGCCTGTCAACTGTCTTGTTCTTTCTGATGACTAGATATAAAATGTCTATAAAAACATAAGCAAGCATAATATTTTTATTTCCTTCTGGAGCTAAAATTTAATTGAGGTTCTTAAAGAGTGTGCTGTAGCAACTCTGGAAATCCCAAGAGCACTCAGTGACCGCTCTTTCCAAATAATGCTGTGACATTGATTGTGTCTTCACCATGTGTTGTTTTCCTTGAAGTGACCGGCTCACCTGGTTCATTTTCAAGAAAATAACTGCCGAAGACCCAAGTCTGCAAACCTTGGTTTTTCTTTCCACCATTCGTTCAAGGAAAGAATGTTATTCTACATAAACGTGGCAGTTCAGCTCAGATTCCACCAGCTCGAGGTCTTTTCTTGGAGACAACAACTGTCCCATGGTACACAGTAAAAGCACACTCTAACTACTTGTCGTGCCATCACATAGAATATTTTTTAAATGCACTAAAGGGTTGAGATTTAATAAAATAAACAAACCTGTTGCTTCATCACGAGCCTGTTTCAGGGGAAGTGGCTGTGTTGGCTTTTGTCTCTGCTGTGACTGTGAGGCAGGAGGGGAGATTCTGAGGACCATTAGCACAGTGTCCTGTTGCTGCCTGGATGTGTACAAAGGCAGCCTTGTTTTACTCACCGCTGCTTTTGCAACAACAGTGCAAATGTCAACAAAAAGCAAAAAGCAAATTTGTTGTCAGTGATAAAATCTGACCTTTCCAGAGGTGGGAAATAATGGAAATTTAGAACGCTTGTATCACCACTGGAAGCTTTCCAATACTTAACAGATTTTTGTGATGAAATTAGTAGCGATATTAGCAAATGTGATTTTTCAATGTTGTACTATGAAATGTGACAACAATTGGAAGATCTTCATAACACTGTGAACCAGTATTTTACAAAGGAATATGCTAGATTTTGCAGAAATAGACTATGAAAAACTCACTGTCACTTGCCCCACTTGTCAAATGTTGGTGTAATATTAAAGAAGCAAATCCAGAATTACCTATGAAGGCTATTGTGTACCCCCTCCTTTCCCAGCACCATTAGCTGGGGGGGGGGGGAGATATTCTTCATATCCTTCAACCAAAACCATATATTGCAGCAGATTGAAGGCAGCCTCCATGAGGTCTAGATCTCTTCTATCAAGTAAGACACAAAAGGGATTTCAAAAATACAAAGCAATGCAGCTATTTTTCTTGCTGAAATCTTGTTCTAGTAAATATGTTTTTTAAGAAAAATATATCTTACATGTAATGAGCTTATCATTGACATTGTAAATGAATTAGTGAATAGACATGTTTACACTTTTCTCAATTTTAATTCCTAGTGCAAAAAAATATCAGTAAAAACCCACATGAACAAAACTCTTTGGGGTCCTCAAGAAATTTTAAGAAAGTGTAGAAGGGACCTGTGATGATGAGGTGTGAGAGCTTTTGCCTTAAGCTGGAAAAACTCCAAAGATCAAAAAGTAGTGTTAGATAAGACACTTGTGTACCTCGTATGAATTATTCAGGGCATCTTCAGTGGAAGGCAGAATAACAGCCCTCAAAAACATCAAGTCCTAATTCCTAGAATCTATGTGTCTGTTCATGGGGCCAAAGAGAAGGAAGTTTGCAGATAGAGTTAAAGTTGCTAAATAGCTGCTCTTGGATAATCCAGGTGGAGCTAATATAATCACAAGGGTCTTTAAATATAAAAGAAAAAGCAGAAGAGACCATGTTGGGATGATGTGATGTGAGAAAGACCCCAGCAGCCACTACTGGCTTTGAAGATTGGAAGAGGAATGCAGCGGCCTCTGGAAGCTGTGACGTGGGAGAAAACATAGCCACCTGGGGACTTCAGAAGGTGACGTGGCCCTGCCACCACCCAACCGAGGAATACCCATTTTAGATTCCTAGCTCCAGAACTGTGAGAGAGGAAATTGGTGTTGTTTTAAGCCACTGACACTGTTGGATTTACCCAGTGCCTCGGATCTCAGAAATAAGCTCATGTGAATACAGCCCTTCATCATGATGTGCTCTAGGAAATGAATAATTGTGAAAAATCAGTCTTCCTCACACTATTTGGATAAGGTTCATCTTGAACCTGCCCATTACAAGGCCAAGCATAGACCCTCAGTTATGGTTTGGATATGAGGTGTCCTCCCAAAACTCCTGTTAATACAGAAATATTCAGAGATGAAATGATTGGATTGTGAGTCCTGTCACCTGATCAGTCCATCCTAGTCTGAATGGACTGACTGGATGCTGACTGTGGGCAGGTGGGGCACGGCTGGAGGAGGTGAGTCACTGGGGCGTGCCTGGGAGGGTCCTTCTTCCCTACAGCCCCTCTCCCCATCCACCTTTGCTTGCTAATTCCACTCAGTAGCTTTCCTCCACTGGGCCCTTCCCACCTGAAGTGCTGCCCACCTTGGGCCAGAGCAATGCAGTCAACTGTCTAAGGACACCAAATAAAATTTGCCTGTTTCAGGTTTTTTTTTTTTCCAGGCATTCTGATCACAACAACTAAAACACACTCTAGATGCCCATTCTGTGCTTCATCCATGGTTAGCTAGCTATGCTGTTTTGTCCACAGTGTCAACTGGAACAAAATACCCAGGAGTCAAAGTTGAACTCAGCTTCTCTCCTTCCCCAGGCCTCTGAACTTGAGCCTACCCACAACCAGAGCCAGCATGCAGCCCCCCACAGATGTCCTCTCCTAAGGGTAAGGCGATCTCAGGGCGACACGCTCTCCAGGGAACTGCTCTGTCATTCGACTCTTATCCTCCCATTCCCACTAGGGTCTTGTAGCCCTGTTTACTCTTCCTTAGGAAGGAAAAGCCTTTTTCTCCCTGACCTCTGAGATCTTTGCAGCCTTCAGAGTCACCACATTCTCCCATGACAACAGGACCTTCACCCTCTAGTGATAATGTTTTCCAATAAACTCTCTAGCTAAGCCTTGATTTGTTTTTATCTGGCACCAATGAGTCTGTGGCAATTTGTTGTAGCAGCAAGAGGAAACAATGCCGGTACCACCTCAGCTAACAGCAGCCTACTTGCCACAGCCACCCTGGGAGAAGGAAAAGAGCAGGAGTACCAGTTAACAGCACTGGTTCCCATGCACCTGTAGTTCCTATCAAATGGCCAGGATGGTAGTATTCATGCCAAAAATGGTGATGATATGAGATTGAAAGTTTATCAACATGATGCTCTTTGCCCAATGAAATTGGTGGTCCCTCAATTCAAACTGACAGGTGGCATAGCAAGAACTCTCAAAGAACTTCTGAAATTCCTCAATGGCCCAGAGTCTCCTACCCAGGAAAACACCTCCATAGCCCAAATAACAAGCTGGGGTCATTTCTTACAACATGAGCTAGCATGTTGAAAAACCCTTATTTCATTTAAAATGAAAAAGTAAGCCTTGAAGAATATGCACATATATACCATTCCCTGGGTGAAAAACGGAGAATAGTCCTATCTAGTTCATAACACCGAAACCCTTGAGTTCAGAACAGAGGTAGCATTTACAAGGATGTCTTCTAGTAGGAATGACTTTGTTTCTCTGTCAACATTCTTTCTAGCACAGGGAGGTGCAGTGCCAGCAATCCTGAGAGATGGTGTGTTGAAGTTGCAAAATCAAACCCCTTTACTTCTTAAGAAAGAGATAATTTTGACCTCCCAAGGCATCCTGATGAGCCAGATGTTTGAGTTATGTTGGGTGCTATCTTAGTGTCTTCAGGTGTCACTTTGAAGTTGAAGGTTTAAAACCAAAGACACACACAGTCCACTGGATTTTGTTAGCAGGCAACTGTAAGTCTGTGACACATGTGTACAATTACACTCGCTCATCTCCACCAGGCCACAGGGCTCCAATTCGGGCTGTTTATCAACCCTCCCTATCTAAATCCACAAGCTGCAAATTTTATCTATCAGGAACACTCACTATGATGGAGAAATCATCACTGCACTAAAGATAGCACACATACACTCTTCTTAGCTGTCTCTGGCTCTTCCACACAGGAGGTAGAATCTGAGACTCCTGGCTTATCGTCCCATAGAACGCAGCACAGCACAGGTAATTCCTGGTGCCTCGTAAAATGAAAGGCTCTCTGTGCTCCTGGCCATGTTTTACCACTGTTCCATTCCTCTTTGGAGCCCAGAGACCTGGTTTGCATTTCCCCTGCAGCTTGAAATCTGCAGGATGCTTTCCCAGATGAGTGGACAGCAGCAGGGACCATGGCCCTGCTCCAAGGAGCCCAAGGGACTGCACACGTTACTGTTGTTTCTAACTGGCCACTGGACAAAACTTTAGCTTGCCACCAGGTGAGGATTGGAGGTTGTTGAGGGTTAGACAAAGCCAAAGAGCAAAGCAGGGCTTCCTATAGGTGATGGACAATCTCCCCCTCCTGACCCACAGTTGATCCTGGCTGTGCAGGCACCTGCTGACCTGAGGTTCCGCCGTGGGTCTGGAGAGAGGGATGGTTTCCTGTCATTAGATACCAAGTTGTGGAGGGTGACCAGCTTTTACCAGATTCACAGGAAAAACCTAAAGCCATCTTACTAGACTTTAAAATTCAATGGAGTCAAAAATATCTTCTTTAAATTCTACAGCACAGCTCAACTATTAAAAATCATTTATCTTATATCTCTGTTTTAAGTTCAGTTGTAACAAAAGAAAAGTTTCTTTTTTTTTTTCTTTTCTTGCCAATGCTCGAGGGGAAAAAAAATGAAGAAAAAGAAAGGGGAAAACAAAGAAAGACAGAGGAAAAAACTGAACCTGGTGGTGTAAGAAAAATTAACCAGGCTAGTGGGTAAAACGTAAAGGAAAAGCAAAATATGGGTTTCAAATGAAAATCAAATAAAGAATTGCTATAATACTAGACTTTTAGAGCTAGAAGTCCTTTGGGTAAGTGAACCCCATTAATGATTTATCTAAACTCTTGTCCACTCACTCTCATCTCACCAACAGCAGCAAGCATTGTCCCTCACCAGAGTGAATGGGCAAGGAAGCAAGGAGTTAATGGGCCCTCAAACAAATAACACAGAGGACAAGAAGCCCCTGCTCAGAACTTGCTGGAGTTCCAGGGCCAGGATTCAAGGTTAAGATCCTCAGGTTGGTCTCTGAGACCCACACACACTCCAGGACCCCAACCTTCATTTTGACAGCGTTCTTTCCAGAGGACTGTGGCCAAGGCAGGTGGTCACATGGCCTGGGCTGCAGCTTCCCACTTCCTGCCTCAGTCCTACTGCTGACCCCTGCAGCTTCCTGTTTTCTTTGTCTGTGCAGAACACACCTGCTGATGGTTCTTCTTTCTCCCTGGCCTCCACACCACTGATGACCCCGGTAGACCCTGGGGTGTTGACGATGAGGACAATCTCTGATTTGTCTCAGCCCCGCAGCTGACAGCAACTAACAGAGGTTTTGGCAAAGAGAAGGCAGCCTCTGTGTCATATGGAAACAGAACTCTAATGGACTCAGAATTTGCTCATCCGACAAGCACGCATCAATCACTACTGGACACCAGGTCCATGCCGTGAGAAGGGGACCAAAGATGAGTTAGCACCAGCTTCTGCTCACAAAGGGCTGCTAGTCTAATGAAAATGAATGCAAATCTATCAAGTTCTGCAGGACAAAATAGGACCTAAGCTTGTTCCTTCTGACACTGGGTGGGAGGTGCCTTTTCCACAAGGCCAGTTATTCCACTGGTTTTGGAGAAAGCACTTGACTGGGAATCACAGCCATGCTTAATGAAGTTTTTATAATTTGATATTTTTAGAGTTAGATTCAAGTTAACAGAGACCTAAAGATGTTAGGGTTAGGTAAGGGAAGTATAAGAAAGAAAGGAAGAAAATCAAATCTGAGTAAAAGCAAAGTAAAAAGATAATCCGATTTTACAGTGGAAGATGTTGCTCTGTTTCTTTGTCTCAGGTGAAGGCTCAGAGGAGAATTTCCCTCTATTCTTCAGAAAATCCACAGCTGGCCCAGGAGGCCAGGCACGTACTCAGCTCCCACCACAAGACTTCATTTAGAGCATTCTACTATTTTTAAAAATGGATTTCTATAAAATGCTTGATAATGTGGACTGGTTTCTTTGGGGTCTGCCTCTGCACTATAGCTGCATTAAAAAAAAGACATTAATAACTTCTCCGTTAATGGGTTTTTCAGAGTCTCTGAAAACTCACCTTATACATTAAAACTTCCTCCACTTCGCCCCCTGGCTAAATCCTGATTGCCCTTGGAAGGCATCTTCAGGACACAGTGCTGCAGTCGAGGATGGCCCTTTTCCGGTGTTCTGCACCAGGCACTCGCAGACCACAGAGCCTAGGTGCCGTCCTTCCAGCATCATTGTGCCTTTGCCCCAGAAATGCTCAGCTCCACAGGGGCTGATCCTACCTGGTCGGCGGAGGACACCAGTGACAGAGGGAGTGTAGCACTACCCCGACTTGGGAGGTGGCATTGAACCGCTTATTTCACATTTATGTCCTTCACCAAGACATTCTAGAATTTCCTAACTGTAGGCATATATAAAATATATGAGCAAGTGAGTTCCTGTGGTGTGTGTGTGTGTGTGTGTGTGTGTGTGTGTAGGACAAAAATCTGAAATAACCAGTTCAATGTCACCTCCTGAGTTGAGGATTCAGATACACCCTCTCTGCTTCTGTCAGTGAAATTCTTATACAGAAAAATTTAAATATATATGTGTGTGTGTGTGTGTGTGTGTGTGTGTGTGTGTGCGCGTATTTCAATACAAAAATTTGAGACCACTCCAGATTTTCTATTATCTGCATATCTGGTCTTTATTTATATGCATAAGGGCCACAACATCACAGAATATAGACCTTCGCCATGGCAGGTTCATGTCACTGCTTCTAGTGTTGAGATTTTAGCCTTCCAGTGAAAGGAAGTGTTACTTGTGCAAGTATCTGTCGTTGTCAGGATTAATGACTATTACCAGCCCAATTTAGCTTAGTAAATAAAACCTGAAATCAGATGTGACAAGAGAGGTCCCACAGTCCAGTTACTAAAACAGGAGTTCTTTACCTTTTATATGTTACAGACACCTTTAAGAATTTTTTTTCTTTAAATATATATATATGCACCCACACAAAAAGGTGTGCATGCCGTTCCTGGAGATGACAGGCCCTCACAGCAACTTAGGAGTATCTTGCTCCAACAAGCAGCTCACCCTTCCTGTCCCATCCGCCAGCCCCTCCCCAGCCTGGCAGCTCCCAGTTGGATCTGTGCCCTCTTAAGCTCCACCCCAAGAGCACTCCTTAAGGAAGCCACCACCAGGTACTTGCAGTGGTCCTCATGTGCCTCCCCACACTGCCCTTGAAGAAATGGCAGTCTGGCTAACAAAGCGGCACTGGTGTAGACAGATGACAAAGTGTTTGTATGTTGAGATCCGTTCCAAAACAAATGGCAGTCTCAGGCTCCTCAGCGCGCTCTCAGGAGACTGTAAGGGGCTGCCTGTGCGCCTGCATGTCCCAGGAAGCCTGGCCAACTGGCACTCACAGGAGGTGACATCTATCAACAGCGTCAGCCTCCCAGGCCCCCAGCAGCACAGCCAACACTCAAACCCAAAGCATGACAGAAGAGACCCTGGGGGCAGCAGCTGCAAGGAAGCCACAGAGAAAAGTCCACTCCAAAATTTGGGTTTGGGATTATGGATCAGTGTAGCACGCAGGCCGAAATCACAGGGTGTGGGCTCCATCAGCCTTCATTCTGCCTCTTACTGGACCATTCAAACCAATTGCTGAAGCACCCTAAGCCTCAGTTTCCCAAATAGAAAATGGGGGTGATTGGAAGAAAAAAAATCTTCATTTCCCAAAGTTATAGTAAGTGGTAAATGCAACGGTAATAGGTACAGATACAAAACCTTGCATAGTGTCTATTAGGTTTTAAGTATTCAGAGACTCAGAACAGAACAGTAAATGAAGTCAATTCTAGTGTATGAGAGGAAACTGTGCAAGTTCTCCAGGAAATGTATGGGGACTCCTTGGCCTTCCATAAGAAATCCCATGTTCTGGGTAACTT
Source organism: Spermophilus citellus (assembly GCF_964194105.1). Lineage (NCBI taxonomy): Eukaryota > Metazoa > Chordata > Mammalia > Rodentia > Sciuridae > Spermophilus > Spermophilus citellus. The sequence goes on along the minus strand of NC_138182.1, from coordinate 71,596,657 downwards.
CGCCAACAGAGTCGAAGTTGTTGTGTTTCTGGGAACTCTCTTCCCACTTCCAGGTAGCTATTACTGGGCTCTCACATGGTGGGGGCGAGAGAGACGAGAAGAGGAGGAAACAGAGACTTCTGAGCTCTCTTCCTATACGGACACTAGTCCTGTCCGATCAGGGTCCCACCCTACGGCTTAATTTAACCTTAGGCACCTCCTACACTGGTTGTTAGGGTTTCAGCATGGGAGCAGGGGGCACAAGTGGACAATCCACTGTAGAGCAAGTAGTAATAGATTTTATGTCATCTTAGGAATTTGAAAAATGAGGCCAAAACTAAGATATTTTCTCTGATTTACAAATTTTGTACAATTGAAGTAAGAAAACTAAAATTTCTGAATTGAAAAAAAAATGTTTCATCTAAAATAAATTTCTCTTTCTCTGGGTTAGGAGGGAGCCATGCCAATCAAAAATGAGCACTGTAGTGAATATTTATACAACTTGAGGTTGGGAAATGGAGCCCAGAGCAGGACACAGGGTGAGAGATGTCAGGGAGCCAGGGTGGAGGGCCGTCTCCGGTCCTCCCTACACACCCGGCTCCAGCCCTGTCACTACGGTGATGAATATCCTAAGGTTCATGGCACACAGAGAGTGAGGAAAAAGGAAGGGGACACTTTCTAAATGGGGGATACCAGCCAAGTTTCCTGCCAAGTCTTCCTGGTTCTCCTTCTTCTCACTAATCCTGGAGAAACGAAAATGGAGAAAATCAAGCGAAGCCCTCCCACATTCCCAAGCTTCTCTGTCTGCCTCTAGCTGTTCTTCCGGCTTGGATGCTATTCCTCCCTTCCCTGATGGGCAGAAATGTCCTTCAAGTCCCAGGGCAATGACACTGACTTCCTCTCTGTGATTCCTCAGAGGTTCCCAGCCCATCAGCATTCTCTCTCTCTCTCTCTCTCTCTCTCTCTCTCTCTCTCTCTCACACACACACACACACATCTTCCCATTTCCTCGTTGCACTGTGTGCTACCTGATGGTCAGGGCACTGTCTTATTCAGCTTTGCACTTCCTCATGCCAGCTCCACTGCCTAGCACACAGTCAGTACTCAGTGAATACTACATGTGGAGTACTACTTGGTGGAGTACTACACAGTAATCAGTGAATAAAACACTCATTCCCTGAGGAGCCTCTTGATTCCCATAGGTCATGAAGTCTTCATCACAAAAAAGGACTGTTCTTTGAAGATCTGCAAGGTGGGTAGGGGCATCTGCGCTACCCCCCAAGATCTTTGCAGCCCATCCATCATTCATCACTTTATTTTACTTGCCCTTTTAATTTCACAAGGATGACCAAACTTGACCGACTTTCCACCATGGCTTATACCATGTGGCTCAGCACATTCACAGACACCTAATGAGGAAACCTGGCTCAACCACAGCTTTGTAGCTGCCCTCAGCCAGCCCCCACAAGTGGTTCCTACCTCTAGCTAATCTCAGCATTTAAGTCCTGCTATGATTTGAATTGGTATCCCCCAAAGGTGTTTATGTACAAGCTTGGTCCCCAGGGTTAGTGGTATTAGGTACTGTGGACCTTTAAGAGGTAGGGACTAGTAGGGGTTTCTTAGGCTGCTGGGAGAATGCTCTCAAAAGGGATTGTGGGGCCATGGTCTCTCTGTCTCTCTCCTCTCTCTCTCTCTCTCTCTCTCTCTCTCTCTCTCTCTCTCTCTCTCTCCATATAACTGCTTTCCCTAACACTCATTCCCACAGTGATTGCTGCCCTTAATAGAGGCCCAAACCATGGAGCTGCCTTGTCTTTGTCTTGAACTTTCAGAACCAAGAGCCACAATAAATCCTCTTTACTTCACGAGTAGCTTGTATCGGGTATTTCATTATAGTGTTGCAAATCTGACTGATACAGGCTCCCGTCTTTGTTTCCTGAGGACATAATGACTTTTAACAAATGATCTATAGGACATACAAATGTCCTATAGATCATTTGGTAAAAGTTCAAGACAAAAGAGCTAGGGCTGTAGCTCTGTTGCAGAGAGCTTGACTATCACGTGTGAGCACTGGGTCCGATCCCTAGCACCACATAAAAATAAACAAATAAAATAAAGGCATGCTGTCCATCTACAACTACAAAAATAAATTTTTTAAAAGTCCTATAGTTGGTCCAGGACTTGAGAAATCTAAGAGATTAAACTTATTTAAGGATAACATGTCAGTGATGAGCAGGTACTTATAAGTAAAACCTATACACAGTTTATTAAACACCTCTTTCATTTGCACACACAGATTACTTGCTGTAACAAAAAGATTTTAAAACAAGACCAGCCTGTAATCTCAGCAATTCAAAAGGCAGAAGCAGAGGCAGAGGCAGGAGGATTGCTAGTTCAAAGCCAGCCTTAGCAATTTGGTGAGGCCCTAAATAACTCAGCAAGACCCTGTCTCAAAATAAAATCTAACAAGGGGTAGAGATGTTGCTCAGTGGTTAAACAACCCTGGGTTCAACCCCTTGTACCAACAACAAAAATTAAAACAACAACGGGGTTAGGGATGTGACTCAAGCAGTAGCACGCCTGCCTGGCATGTGCGCGGCGCTGGGTTTGATCCTCAGCACCACATAAAATAAAATAAAGATGTTGAAAAAAAAAATCAAAAACAACAACAACAATAATAACAATAAATACCCAGAGACCAAAATAACTTAGAAGTTCTTTTTTATTGTAATTGTTCAGATAAGGTGCTTCAGGCTTGTGGGACACCTCTGCCATCCTTTGCTTGGTGAAACGTTGGGTGCTAAAGTTTCTCACTAAAGACCTGGAGGAAAGAGAGATAGGGGAAGAACTCACACAGTCATTTTCAAGGATGTTATATGCATCACTTCCAATCACAATGCAATGCAAGACTTAATCACAGAGTCACAGGGAACTGAAGGCAAGTCTCAGGCTACACAGCCATGCTAAATTGTGCTCCTGGCCCTAATCATGCCTTGCCTCCTCCTCCTTCATCAAAACAGCCCTGGACCCAGTGTAACATATTACATAATATCTATTTGGACTTTTCCCCCAAAATAACATTCTCTTTGCCTTTGCACCTGCTATTCTCTCTTCTGGAAAACTCTTCCTCCCCTTCCTCTCATCCCTGAAGGTGGGGAATCTCCTAAAGTAGTAAACCTAAAAGATTTGGAGCCAGCAAGGTGCAGGGTGCTGCTTGGACCCTAGACAGCAGTGCAGCCCTTTATCAGCTGCCCATGCCACTGCCTTGGGAGCCAACCTGCCCTTCGACATCTACCCGTCACCAAGCCTGAAGGGGTCCAGGGCTCTTGTACCAAAGACCTCTCAAATCCAGCCTGGCTTCTCTCAGTCTCCCTGTCACTGTTGGAGTTTTCAAAAGGGATGTGTTTTTGACTGAAAGGGGCTCCAGGACAACAGGTGTGAGCTGGGCCAGTTCTAGGCAAACCAGATGACCCAGGATCTGTGGCTACCTCATCTCTTTATATTAATTGTGGATGGACACAATACCTTTATCTTATTTATTTATTTTTACACAGTGCTGAAGATCAAACTCAGTGCCTCACATGTGCTAGGCAAGTGCTCTACCACTGAGCCACCATGCTAGCCCCTATCCTCATCCCTTGCCTACCTCAAGTCTCCTCACTTCTCGCCTAGTGAATAACAAGTACTTCCTGTCTGGTCTTCCTGATTCCAGCCTTGACCTTTCCATCCCATTTTCCATATGACAGCTCAAGGGATATGTTTAACACATATTCATAGCACTCCCTGTTCATACCTTTCAGGGTCTTATAATCATCTTAAACTTTCAATGACATTATTGTTATGATGTCTTAAATAGTTGGTTATTTCTGCTGTGTGTCCATTCCTGCTGTTTGCTATGTTTGGATAAATCTTCTCCAAAGTTCCATGGGCTAAAAACCTGGTTGCAAGGCTGTGACTCCAATGGGAGATGGGGGAACCTTAAAGAGGTGGGGCCTACAGGAGGAAGTTAGGTCCCTGGTGTATGTCCCTGAAGGGGAGATTGGGACACCAATCCCTTTCCCTCTTTCTCTTTGCCTCCCAACCACCGTGAGGTAAGTAGTTTTTTCTACCTTGTGCTTCCACCAAAAACAGTGGACAAGTCTATCAAGGTTTAAATGTTAAAAAAAAAAAAACAACAACAAAATTGTTCCCTCTTTTTAAGTTGGTTTACCTCAGGAATTTGTTATAGTAATGGAAAGCTCCTAATACACTGCTTATAACAATATTCCTGAGACTGGGTGATGTATAAAGAATAGAAATTTATTCCTCACAGCTTTAGAATCTGTCCAATATCTAAGTGCCTGCGGGTTCCATGTCTGGTGAGGGCTGCTCTCGGCTTCTAAAATGATGCCTTGTTGTTGTCTCCTTTGGAGGGAAAGAAGGCTGCATCCTCATATGGTGGAAGGTGGAAGGGCAAGTGTACTGAATGCTGTGTGAAGCCTCTTTTAAAAGGGCTTTCATAGGGAGGCCCCCTGAAAGAAAACTCACTTCTTTTTTTGGTACCAGATTGAACTCAGAGGCACTTAACCACTGAGCCACACTCCCAACCTTTTTTTTTTTTTTTATTTTGAGAAAGGGTCTTGCTAAGTTGATGAGGCTGGCTTTGAACTTGCAATCCTTCTGCCTCAGTCTCCCGAGCTGCTGAGATTACAGGTGTGCACTGCACCCAGCCTGGAAAAAGTCACCTCTTAAAGGCAACATCTTTTAATACCATCACACTGGCTGTTAATTTTCAGTACCTGACTTATAGGAAACACATTTAAACCAGAACAACATTTTAGCTTAGATTATGTAATGTTCTTGCTGAATCAATAATTCTTGGGTTTTGATATAGCAGGGTTTTATAATTGCTTCATATCTTACAAATTTCATTGTAACCTACATATTTAGATGTAGGTTTATCTAATTAATAAACCAGGGATCCAGGTGTGGTGGCACAGACCTGCAAACCCAACTACTCCTTTAGGAGGCTGAGGCAGGAGGATCACAAGTTTGAGATTAGCCTCAGCAATTTAGCAAGACCCCACCTCAAAATGAAAAATAGAAAGGGCTGGAGATGTAGTGCAGTGGTAGAGCACCCCTGGCTTTAATCCCAGAACCACTTAAAAAAGGTAGGGGATGTTTTAGCCAGCCTACATCATGGCAGAAGAGCATGGCAGAGGGAAATGGCTCATGATGATCAGAAAGCAGAGACTCCACTCTCCAGGTATAAAATATATACCCCATAGCCACGGCTCCAATGAACCACTTCTTCCAGCCACATCCCACCTGCCTCCAGTTTCCACTCAGTTAATCCCACCACTCAGTTATTCCCACCAGGGATTAATTCTCTGATTAGGGTAAGGTTATTATCCAATTATTTCTCCTCCAAAACTTCTTGCATTGTCTCACATGTGAGTTTTGGGGGACACCACATCTAAACCATAATAGGGGGTTTGGGGATGTAGCTCAGTGGTAGAATGCTTGCCTAGCATGCTCAAGGCCCTGGGTTTTATCCTTCACACCAAAATAAATAAATAAATAAATAAATAAAATGAATAAATAAACTAGGGAAGTTTTTTTAAATAGAAATTCATAACCTGAATATACAAAGAATTTGAAAAACTCAACACCAAAAAAACCTGTTTAATAAATGAGCAATTAAACTAAATAGACACTTTTCAAAAGAACAAATATCCAAAAATTATGTGAAAAAATGTTTAACATCTTTAACCATCAGGGTTTTATAGTCAGCTATTTTGCTGCTGTGACCAAAAGTCTTGACAAAAACAATTTTAAGGAGTAAAAGTTTATGTGGAGGCTCACAGTTTCAGAGGTCTCAGTCTATAGATGGCCAACTTCATTCCAGGTCAGAGGGGCAAAATATATATCCCAATGGCACACTTCCAGGGACCTATCTCCTTCAGCCATACCCTACTTACCTACAGTTACCACCAAGTTAATCCCTATCAGAGAGTTAAAAACTGATCAGGTTAAACCTTTTATAACAAACACAATCATTTCTTCTTTAAACTTTATTGCATTGTCTCACACACAAGTCTTAGGTTCTTGCTAAATTGCTGAGGCTGGCTTTGAACTTGCAATCTTCCTGCCTCAGCCTCCCAAGTTGCTGAATTACAGATGTGTGCCACCACACCCAGCACACATGAGCTTCTGGGGGACACCTAATATCTAAACTATGGTACAAGGAAATGCAGATTAAAAACTACACTGAGATTCTACCTCACTCCCATCAGAATGGCAATCATCAAGAATACAAATAACAATAATGTTGATGAGGATGTGGAAGGGGAAGGAACCCTTATACACTGTTGGTGGCCTTGTAAATTAGTACAATCATATGGAAGTTTGTATACACATTTCTCAAAAAATTAAAAATGGAATTATCATATGATCCTGTTACACAACTTCTGAGTTTTAATCCAAAAAATTAAAGACAACATACTGTAGAGATACATGCATCCCCATGTTTCAGCACAATTCAGGATGCAACCAGCCAAGGTATCTGTCAACAGATAAGTGGATAAAGAATATGTGATATGTCTGCCCAATGGAGTTTCATTCAGTTATAAAGAAGATGAAATTATGTCATTTGTAGGAAAATGGATGCAACTAAAGGGGATCATGTTAATCGAAATAAGCCAAACTTAGAAGGTTAGGGGTTGTATGTTTTCTCTCATATGCAGAAGCTAGAGAGAACAAAGGAGAGAAATGAATCTCAAGAAAGTAGAAGAGACTGTTTGTTAGGGTGGAGGAAGGGAATTGGGAGAGGGAAGAGGAGAAGGCAAGGGGAGAAACTGGGGAGTGAAACGGACCAGATTATGTTATGTGCATGTATGAACATGCCACAGTGAAGCCCACTATTCTGTATAATTAATATGTACCAATAAAATAGATGATATAAATATAATATTTGCAAATAAATATAAATATAATCCTCTAAGGGGCCCCAAAGACCTTTAAACTGAGATAAAAATTGGTTAATACTGCTTTTTAGATTTTTTTAAAAAATATTTATTTTTTAGTTATAGGTGGACACAATATCTTCATTTTATATTTATGTGGTGCTGAGGATTGAACCCAGTGCCTCACCCATGCTAGGCAAGCACTCTACCTCTGAGCTACAACCCTAGCCCCTGCTTTTTAGATTCTTGTAATGGCTCCTGCTCATTTATTCTACCCCAACTCTCCTTTCCAGACAGTCCCCCAAATATTCCATCCTTGGTTCTTTGCACATATATTTACTCTGCCTGAAAACTAGCCTCACACTCTTCACCCCCCACTCTTCGTCTTCCACATTTCAAAGTATCACACCACAGGAAACTGCTCCTGGAACTCCCGTCCCCTACTGTGTTCCTCAGCTTTTCTTCTCTGTGACCGAAACACCTAACAACAACTGAGAGAAGGAATCGTTTATTTTGGCTCATGGTTTCAGAGGCCAACTCCATTGCTCTGGGCTTAAGGTGAGGCAGAACATCACAGCAGAAGGGAATGGCTGAGAAAAGCTGCTCAGCTCATGGCGGACAGGAAGCTGGAAAGAGAGAAGGAGCCAGAGGTACAAAATATAATCCCCAAAGTTACCCCCAGTGACCCATCTCCTCCAGCTACATCCTGTCTGCCTACCACCACTCCTGCTCAGTACAGTAATCCTTTCAAAGGGATCAATGGATTAATCCAATGATTAGGTTACAGCTCTTATAACCTAATCATCTCACCTCTGCATATTCCTGGATTAACACAAGAACTTTTGGGGATGCCTCATATCCAAACCCTAACACCCACCCAACACCTTGAACTTCCCCTGTCATGGCACTTTTCAGCAGATAGTAATGTCTTGAAAGTCTGAAAGCTCTGTGAAGGGAAAGCCTAAGGCCCATATATATCTTACTGATTGTTCTATTCCTAGCCCTTAGAAGACTAAGCTCAGTTCATAGGGACTTTGATCAACTGTCCATGTTTTCTGAGTCCTTCTCGTCCCTGTTGTGAGGCTTCTCTCTCAGCCATATCCACACACATTTTCTTGAACCTGGGCCCTTTCACCAGTTCTCCCTATGATTTGCTTGGTGCAGGACTGCACCAAGTTGTCTTCAGGGCTTACACTCAGGAGTCTTACTTCAAGCCATGGCTACTGTACAACTCTGGTGTCCTACAGAGCTCAGGGATCCTCAGAGGGGCTCTTGATTTCCTTGAGCTATGGAACACTGATAACACCAACTGCTGGTGAGGACCTGGAGCAACAGGAACTCTTGTTCATTGTTGGTGGCAATGCAAAATGGCACAGCCATTTTGGAAGACAGTTTGGTGTTTTCTTATAAATTTAAACACTCTTACTAGATGACCCAGCAATCATGCTCCTTGGTGTTTACCCAAAGGAGTTGAGAACATGTCCACATAAAAACCTACAAAAGTATATTTATAACAGCTTTATTCAAAACTTGGAAGCAACGTAGATGTTCTTCAAATATTCTTTATTTATGGATAAAAATTGGATCCCTTACGATGAAATTTTTTTAAAAAATTTGTAGTTATAGATGGACAGCATGCCTTTATTTTGTTTATTTTTATGTGGCACTCTGATGGGGGAGGTTGACAGTCCGGGAGGTTGTGGCTGTGTGGGCCAGGGAGTATGTGAGAACTCGGTGTATCTTCTGTACAATGTTGCTATGAGCCTAAAAATGCTCCAAAAAATATAGTCTGTTATTTTTAAAAAAGCCTAGCTCTATGGTTCCTGAATCTGACTCCTTGAAGTTCTTTATCCTGTCCCCAGTGACCTCAAACATTTTAGGTAGAACAGTGTGTTCTTATATCATCAAAAAAAAAAAAAAAAAAACACAAATCCTGAGTCAATTGTTTATGGAATAAACGTTGGGAGTTAGGAAGTCAGACTTGGTTTTTGTCACTCAAAAAGTGCTTTCTCCCAAAGCTTCCCTTTGCCTTGAGACTGAAAATCTAGCTAATTCAGTTTTAACTCAAGCTGTGTCCCCTCTGTGAGGGCATGTCTCATGGGCCAGATTTTATGGTGGAAGGGACGTAGGATAAAAAGGAACTAATGAGAATGTGTTTTATATCAGAATATCATCCTTGCAGGGTGTGGTGGCACATGCTTGTAATCTCAGCTGCCTGGGAGGCTGAGGCAGGACGATGTTGACTTCAAAGCCAGCCTTAGCAAAGTCAGTGAGACCCTGTCTCTAAATAAAATACAATTAGGGCTGTGGCTGTGGCTCAGTGGTCACATGCCCCTGAGTTCAATCCCAGTACCAAAAAAAAAAAAAAAAAAAGAAAAGGAAAAAAAAATCATTCTTATACATGTACAATCACAGAACAAACGTACAGACACTCTTTAAAATAACATGGGGTTGTATGCACAGTGATTCCATCTCTAAGAATTATTCCTACAGATACATTTACAAAACAAGGTAAAAATAAATGTACACAGATCTTTTACAACACTTTTTAATAATAGGGAAAACCTAAATATCCATCAATAGAAACTGGTTAAAAAATGTTGCATCTGTAAAATGAAATTTTGTACTGTTGTTAAAAAGAACAAAGCAGTTTATGAAAGCTGACATGCAAAATTGTCCCTGATGTAGCATTAAAATTAACAGGTAAATATTTGCATATGACCAGAAAATGTCTATAAGAATGCATGAGAAAGAGGTAGCTGAGCAGTATCAATAGGAATGGAGAGAGAAGAGGGCATAAATTTTATTTTATTCTCTTCTATATTATTTGAGTTGGGGTCAGGTACTGGGGATTGAACTCAGGGGCACTCAACCCCTGAGCCACATCCCCAGCTATTTTGTATTTTATTTAGAGACAGGGTCTCACTGAGTTGCTTGAGCCTTGCTATTGCTGAGGCAGCCTTTGAACTTGAGATCTTCCCTCCTCAGACTCCCAAGCCACTGGGATTATAGGTGTGCACCACCACACCTAAACTTATTTTTGTTGTTGTTGTTTTGTCTTTTTTTTTTTTTTGAAATTTTTATTGATACTTTTTAGTTTTCTATAACATTAGGATACATTTTGACATAATCACCAAAGCATGGAATATAATTTGTTCTAATTCAGTCCCTAGCACTTCCCCACTCTTACTCTAGTGATCTTTCTGCAATTTATTTATACTGTTTTAAATAAATTTAGAATTGCATTTATAGCCAAGCATAGTGGCATGTGCCTCTGGACCCAGCACTGGGGCAGTTAACCTAGGAAGATCACTTGAGCCCAGGAGTTGGAGGCCAGCCTGAGCAACATAGTAAGATCCCATTAAAAAAAAAAAATTAAGTTGCTTTTACCACTTGCAACACATTGAGGACATCTCTATATATGAGAGTATGATATTTTAATGGTATTTTATCCCAGGGACATACCAAAACTATTAACCTAACCTCCATGCCCTGATTTGAATGTCCTCTCCATAACTCAGTTTGAAATTTAATTGCTTTTGCAAGTGTTGAGTGGTAAGACCTTTAAGAGCCGGTTAGGTCATGAAGGTTCTGCCCTCATGAATGGACTAATACCATTATCAGGGGAATGAGTTAGCTATGGTGGGAGTGGCTTCCTGATTAAAAAGGATGAATTGGGCCTGATTTTTCTTCCTTGATCTTGCACACTCAGGCTTGCCCTCAGCCATATTATGATGCAGCATCTTCATCTTTGCACCTTAGCAGATGCTTGGTGCAAAGCACTTGGAGTTAGCCTCCACAACTGTGAAACAAATCTCTTCTCTTTATAATTTATCCAACCTGTGGTATTCCATTATAACAGCAGAAAATAAACTTATGATGTTTCCTTTTAAGCTGAAAATAGACTGTCTCTGAGTTTTTAAAATTTTAGACAAACTGGGTAAGTGTTCTTTCACATAATCTTCGCATACTGAAATCCTGGTTTTTAAAAAGTTTTTGCCATAGAAATTTTAAAATATTTGCAAAAGTAGAGAGACTAGTATAGTGACCCTCCAGGCATCTCATCCAGTTTCAACAATGACCACATGGGGGCATATCTGGGTTCTCTTCTACCTCACCTATGTTCCCCATTCCAGATCTGGAAGCTGCAAGTCCAAGATCCAAGTGTCAAAGTATTTGTTGCTTCTGAAACTGGGAGGGGAATCTGTCCCAGTCTCCCCAGCTTTTGGAGATTTGCTGGAACTCTTTGGTCTTCCTTGGCAGTGCAGACATGTTGCTCAGATCTCTGCTTTTATCTTCAAGTGTCATTCTCCTTGTGAATCCACGTGTCCAAATCCCCTTTTTATGAAGACACCATTTAAATCGGATTAGGGCCCACAACAATGATTTCATTTTCTCTTGATTGCCTCTGTAAAAACCCTATTTCCAAATGAGGCCACGATCTGAGGATATTGTAGGTTAGACTTCCAAACCTACCTGTTTTGGGAGAACATGGCTGAAATGATGGGTTTCTAAAATTTAAATGTCAGAAGTATGAGAAATTTTAAGCCATGCATAAGGGAAAGACACATTTCATAAAAGCATAAGCTCTTCAATAAACTACATTTTCTCTGTGTGTGTGTGTATGTGGTGCTGGTACTGAACTCAGAGCCTCATGCATACTAGAAAAGTGCTCTATTATAAGCCCATAAGTTTCCTTAAGATTATTGCTTTCCCTCATCTTTTTTTTTTCTTCTTTTTTTTTTAAATTCCAGGGATTGAACTCAGGGGCACTTGATCACTGACCCACATCCCCAGCCCTATTTTGTATTTTATTTAGAGACAGGGTCTCACTGAGTTGCTTAGTGCCTCACTTTTGCTGAGGCTGGCTTTGAACTCAAGCTCTTCCTGCCTCCGCCTCCTGAGCCACTGGAATTACAGACATGTGCCACTGTGCCTGGCTGCTTTCATTAATCTTAAGGTTATCTGAGAAGATTTGGTTCACAAATTCAGGACACCATGCCAGTAGAATTTATCCTTCTGGGTGTGATGGTTTAGATGTGTGGTATGGAACAATGTAAGAACATTCGGAGATGAAATGATTGGTTTAAGACAGTCTTAACCCAATCAGTGAATTAATCTCCTGATGGGGATTTTCTTGAGTGGTTACTGAAGGCAGGTAGGGTATGCCTGGAGGAGGTGGGTCACTGGGGGATGTGGTAAGGGGTATCTGGCAAGTGAGATCTCTCTCTCTCTCTGCTTCCTGATCATAATGTGAGCGCTTCCCTCTGCCACAGTCTTCTGCCATGATGTTCAAACTCAGGAATGGAGCTGGCCTTCTATGGACTGAGACCTCTGAAACCATGAGCCTCCATATAAACATTTCCTTCTCTAAAATTGTTCTTATCAAGACTTTTAGTTATAGCAGTGAAAAAGCTGACTAAAATATCCGGAGGTGTTTTCTATTCTCTTTCATTATCCTCCACTAAGTTTCCTGGCCCAAGTGGAGCCCCATCATGTCACCTCCCAGAAGGGGTGACACTTCTGCCATAGGCACATCTAGATGTCCAAGAAATCTTCCACAGCCACCACCTCATCCTTGCACTGCAGCACAGAAAGACTTCCTATGTAAGATCTCCTTGACCTCAATGCCTTTGAAGTGTTTTTGTTTTTGTTGTTAAAGCTTATTTTTGCATCCTGTTGTAAACAAAATGCAGCTTCCCTCTGCCCCTCTGTGCAGAATGGAAGGAATGATTACTTGTTTTGTTTTGTCAGAAAGCCTAAAAGATTTCTGGAGACTAAGCAGTCATTGACTTGGCCTAGTGACTTCCACACCATTCTTTCCCCATCTTTTCACCCTTGTTTTATCCTGAGGTAATTCCAGTACTTAGGTTTCCCCACTGTGAGAGAAAAGTGGAGTTCCTGTTCTCCTCCTCTCCAGCCTCATTGGCCATTCACACCCCAGGATGGTTCCACATTGCTTGCCAAATGGGGCACAATGCCATCTGGAATGTCAAACTCTCTCCCCAGAATCTTTGATCCTAATCTGTAGGCAAATCCTGTCCAGGAGGTGGGATGCGACACAAGATATGTAGAAGAGGGAGAAAAGCTAAAATTACGTGCTGGTAAGCTGTGCAAAATAAGCAAGCTAGGTTTTGATGAGAGAGGATGGGGAGGAGTTGTAAGTGGGGAAATATGTGGTGCCTGCATTCACCAGAAGGTTTGGGCTGTGGTGGTACCTGAACTTGACCTTCCCTACTCTCTTGGTTGTAGTGGTTTTGCAACCAGAGATCCTTGACTTTTTAGAAAAGTCCTTTGTCAAATGTTTTCCTTGTTTTCTCACTAATAAAACTCAGTTTTTTTTACAGCAGTCTCTTTAGCCCCCTGAATTATTGCATGTAATGTTCAAAAAACCTGATGTAGTAAATATTGCTATTTTCACCATGTTTTTCAGGTGCAGTGACAGTGACTCACTGAGGTCCTCAAGGAGAGCAGGATGCAGCCCGCAGAGCCTTTTTCAAGGTGCTTGGTGCTGAGGACCCTTCCATGGATTTTCTCTTTGTATCCTCACACTTCACAAGATGCCTTGGAATCTTTTCAAGAGACAAGAAAAGAGGCTCATTAACATGCCCAAGATCACACAACTCTGATTCAAATACAGTCCTAAGGAAGACTCTTTCTAATACACTAGGTGGCCCTGTCTAGCAGGTGGTCAAGGAGATCCTGCCAAGGTAGAGTTGCCCAACTGAAGGTGGCATTAGGTACTTGTTAGAATCCAAGGTTGTTTCTAAGATTCTTTTTTTCCCTTTAAAAGATGATTACATTTTCAAAAAATATACAGTAGTCCCCATTACTCATGGGAAATTCATTCCAAGACCCCCGGTGAATGTCTGAAAATATGGACAATAATACACTCTCTATATATTATGTTTTCTCCTATATATACATACCTATGATGAAGTTTAATTTATAAATTAGGCAGTAAGAGATTAACAACAACAATAATAAAATAGGACATTTATAAAAATATTATTAAATAGAACAATACTACTATAGTTGATCTGATAATTGAGATTGATAGTGACTATCAGGAGGGTAGTGTATACAGTACAGTGTGAATACCCTAAACCAAGGGATAATTTATGCTGCAACAAAAGTTATGTGAAAACTAGAATGGCAATATGTAAATCAATGGAAGTGTAACAGATGTGATACAGCAATCTGTATACGGGGTAAAAATGGGAGTTCATAACCCACTTGAATCAAACTGTGAAATATGATATATTAAGAACTATGTAATGTTTTGAACGACCAACAATAAAAATTAAAAAAAAGTTATGTGAAAGTGGTTTCTCTGTTTATTTTTTAAAAAATTTTGGAACAAGGGATTTAATCCACTAAGCCACAACCCCACCCACCCATCCCCCCTCCCTTTATTTTATTTTATTTTATTTTTTGGAGAGAGGTTCTCATAAAGTTGTTTAGACTCTCTCTAAGTTGTTGAGGCTGGTCATGAATTTTTGGTCCTCCTGTTTCAGCCTCCTTAGTTGCTGGGATTACAAGCATGTACCACCAAACGTGGCTGTTTATTTTTGAAATTTTTCATTTAATATTTTTGGACAATGGTTGACTGTAGATATCTGAAACTTTGGAAAAAGAAACGGATTGATAGCAGGAGAACTACTATACTTAATATTATATACATAAAAACTATATACACACTCTCAGATATCTACACTAAAATTGTCAATACATGCACATTAACATTATCCATTTATTAACACATCCATCCTACAAAGATATTTAGTTATGAGTGCAGATATGCCTTTGAATGAAATCAACTAATCCAAATACCAGTACTTGAATTAGTTATTTTCTTAAAATTTTTTTAATTAAAATTGCACACATTAGTTGTACAAAATTCAGGGGAAAAGTTTAAATTATCCATAATCCTATCTGACAGTGATAACCTGGTTGTCACATAAAGTGGTTTTCTTTCATTTCACATCTATATCTATCTATCTATATAGATATAGATAGATAGATATGAAATTTGTTCTGCAAATGTGAAATGACATGATGTTTGATAATTTTTCAAAAAAAAATTTCAGTACACAAAAAAATGTACAATCTGGTAATTTCCTATTTATGTAATATATTGCAAACATCTTAACATGTCTTTAACTCTTCTTTCAGAGCATGATGTTTCATAAGTCTGTAGTATTCTACTTTGTAAGTGTAACACCTCTCTGAGATTCTTGAATTGCCTATGGTCAAACAATTTTCTGATGTGAATTTCAATTCATAAGTAGGCCCCTTATTTGAAAGTCATACACATTCTTCCACACCAATATATCAAAACCTTGTAAGCCACAGGACTACCTGTATCAGGATCACCTAGGGCTCTTAATATAACTTGCAGATTCTTGGATTTCCACCTCAGTCTTACTGAATATAAATATCAGGGTCTGGGGTCCAGAAATCTTCATTTTAAATAAGCCCCTATGGAAAATTCCTGTGAGAATTAAAGTTTGAGAATCACCAGACTTTTATCACTTTAATGTATGCATTCCTCTTTAGGGTGTCATTATCTGAAATGATGGAGGTGGTAACTCTGCTTGCTTTCATGTTCCTTAGTGACACCTAGATTGTACTGTCTCTGTCTAATGGGAGGGTGTGGAGAGAGATGCCAAGCTGTATCATCCACTCATGAGTACCCTTGGGCAAGCCACTCTTAGACTGAAGAGCCTTAATTTTCTCATTGCAAAACCATGATAATTAAAATAATTGTTTCAAAAGGTTGCTAGAAAGACTGCCCAAGATAATGTCTATGAAAATCTCTGCAAACCAAAGCCCACTCTAAAATATTATTATTATATCCACAGTCAGCTCTTTTCCCTCTCAATCACAAGGTCCATTACTTCTAGGTTAATGATGTCCAATATGTTAGTCACTAGCCAAACAAACATATGATATTTGAACACTTAAAATGTGACTAGTCTGGATTTTATGGCAAATATACTATATGTTAAAATATATAACAGATTTTGAAAACTTGGTACAAAAATCAGAGAGTAAAGCATCTCATTAATAAATTTTGTAATATTGATTACACATTGAAATAATAATTTGGGCTAATAAAATATATTATTAAAATTATTTTCACCTTTTTCCCTTTTTAAAAGAGGCTGACTGGAAATTTTTAAATTGAGTATGTGATATGCATTATATTTCTGCTGGATAGTGCTATTCTAAAAATCTTTCTGAAAAAAGACTTTGCATCAACATTTACAAGTTAAAAAGATGAATATATTTACTTTCTGGGGAAATTGATCCAAGCATGAGACATGTTGTAATTATATGGGAAGTTTATCTAAATTTATGACACCCATGACTATTGGACATCCATAGAATTATGGACAACACTCTTCCTAAGAACAAGTAGGAGATGCCAAAGGACATCAGACTCCATTAAGCTATTTTAAAAAGATCATTGTTATGGCTTGGATGTCAGGTGTCTGTCAAAAGCTCATGTGTGAGACAATGTGAGATTTAGAGGTGAAATGATTGGGTTATGAGAACCTTAACCAAGTCAGCAAATTAATCCCCTGATGGGATTAATTGAGTGCTAACTGAAGGCAGGTAAAGTGTGGCTGGAGGAGGTGGGTCATTGGGGGTATGCTTTGGAGGTATGTATTTTGTATCTGGCGAACGGAGTCTAGAGAAATATTTATGGCAGAAATGGATTCCCATTGGTGAAATTAAAGATATTCAAGTATGGACTGGTAAAAACAATCAGACATTTTCCCCACTTGCAAGAGCAAGGTGAGGAATTCAGAAGCCTGCTGCCTATACTCTAGGTTCTGTCTTGAGGTTTGAGGGCTATTTATCCAGGTACCAGTCTTTGCTGAAATGTTGTGTTTGCCACAGAAGATTATTCTGAGACAGGTCCACATGCTTCCTCAGAGAGATGGAACTCCTTTGAGTCTACAGAATAGGTTGAATCAACCATGCTTGCTTTGCTAATAAATGTCCGTCTAAGGGGTAGAGATGTACCGTAGTGGTAGAAAGAATGCTTAGCATGTGCTAAGGTCATGGGTTCAATCACCAGCACCACAAAAAAAAAAAAAAAAAAAAAAAAAAAAAAAAAAAAACGAAAACTCTAATAGATCTCTCTGTGTGTCTGAATTTGGTTGAAGATTCACTTTCATTATAAACTGGTAATGAGATATGGGAAAGTAGCCAACCCTAATCACTTAAAAAAATTGGGAGAGCTAACTTTACTTACCAAAACGAACCCAGCAGTTGTGTGTGATCAAGCTGGTGGAAGTCAGTTATAATGGCAGGAAGACAGATTATTTCACATCCACACATTTTTGGAAAATTAGTGTGGTTATTGTACCAGAAATTCTTTGTTCATTGTTACTACTTAAAAATTCCTTCTCAAGCATTCATTGAAAAAATGCACAGCATTTGGACTTTCTTTGATTTCTAGTTAAAATTCATAATAGCCTACTAAGGATATAATGAAAAAGTTAGCTAGATGACTCTTTTCCCCTCAATTTTTGAAAAATATTTACTGATTAATTCAGACAGATCATTTCATGTGGAAGGAAATCTAGTGATTTGACATAGTCACTCTTAACATTTAATTCTACATTAAATCTTTTATCAGGCTGCCTCTTCAGGTACGTGATACTAGTCTAGGGATTCTCAACCTTAAGTGGGTAGCATTCAAGTAAGTTTGTGAACTTAGATGGCAAAAAAAAAAAAAAAATGTTTTTATGCTTTCTAGCTTCTAACTGAAATCGAGCATTTCCTATCCTTTCATTATGAATGCAGACAGCACATCCCAGTGATATTGCAGTATCTGTGACTTTATCTCCCATGGAAATCAGATATTCTCATTCTGCGTCACAATTGCTGCAGTTATTCCGGAAAGACTACCATGGTCATCTCTACTGCAACACTATGGAAGTGTTACCATCTTTTTTTTTTTTTTTAATATTTTCAGTTGTAGATGGACACAATACCTTTACCATTATTTATTTGTATGTGGTGCTGAGGATCAAAACCAGTGCTTCACACATCCTAGGCAAGTGCTCTACCAATGAGCTACAACCCCAGTCCTGCCATCCAATCTTAATACATGAATAAAAAAAAAATACATGTTACTATATAACCAGATTTTTAGAATATTTGATTATGATATTTCAGCAAAATTGATTTCCTTTTTAATTCCATGTGTTTCATATCATGAATTAGAAAATATTCTGAGACAGGTCCACATGCTTCTTCAGACTGTCAGCAGGGTTCATGGCTCAGAAAAGATTTCAAATCCCTCCTTGGCCTGTCTAAGAGATGCTCCATTGAGATTTATTTCAGGAGCACAGAAGGATTGGAAATACCTCTTGGGCTTTGCCAGCCAGACTTTGACGATTATTCTAAATTCGAAGGAGCTAGAGGGAGGAGGTTGGCAAAGTGCAGGATGATGGAAAACCACACTTGCTCAAGAAGTCAGACCAGAAGAGGAGGCATCTGCCACTGTCCTTTTCTGTCAATTCCTTTGATGTTCCACTGAGCCTCCCATCTGGGCCTGGTGACTTACTAATATTTCATTGTTATGGTGATACCCTTTGCTATTAAAATAATAATCTCCAAATTCCTTGCTTTTGGTGTTAGTCTCAGTATTTTCCATGGCATCCAAACAAAAGCAGATTTATTGCAAATATATTGCATAGTTTTCAGTGAAGCTCAACCTTGGCCCATTGTACAGAAATTCATGATAAATTGTTCTTGGTTTACCGGCTGTAAAACCCAACTGGGGCCATTCTAAGTTCAAGATAAACACAGTCTGTTTAATTTAAAAATAATATTAAAAGTAAAAAAGAAAAGGAGGGAGGGAGGGAGGGAGGGAGGGAGGGAGGAAGGAAGGAAGGAAGGAAGGAAGGAAGGAAGGAAGAAAAAGATAAAAATCCATTAACTTTATTAAAGGCATTTTAAAGGTGCTTGCTGACTGCTACCCTCTGGTTATTTTTTTTTTTCTTTTAAATTGTGGTAAGAATGTTTAACATGAGCTAGTATCTTCTTAACAGATTTTTATTTTTTGATGCTGGGGATTGAACCTAGGTACTGCAAATGTTAGGCAAGGGAGTGCTTTACCACTGAGCTAGACCCCCAGCCCTTAACAAAATTTTAAGTGTATGATACAGTATTGTTAACTACAGGCACAATGTTGCATAACAGATTTCTAGAATTGATTCATATTGTCAAACTAAAACTTTACACTTTTTGAACAGCAGTCCCTCCCTTCATTTTCCCTTTCCCCTCAGGTCTTGGTAACCACCACTCTACACTGCTTCTTTTCATTTAACTGTCCTAGATACTCATATAAGTGGAATTATGCAATAGTTGACCTTTTGTGACTGGCTTGACTCACTTGGTATAAGGTTCTCCGGTTTTATTTGTAAATAACAGGATTTCCTTCTTTTTCGGGGGTGGGGGGTGGGGGGGTGGGGGGAGGTGGGGGGGTGGGTTGAACTCAGGAATGCTTTGCTACTGAGCTACATCCCAGCTCTTTTTATTTATTTGTTCTAATTAGTTATACTTTTTTTTTTTTTTTTTTTTTTGAGTCAAGGTCTTGCTAAGCAATTGAGGCTGGCCTCAAACTTTATAATCTTCCTGCGTCAGCTCCCAAGTCACTGGGATTAGAGGTGTGCAACACCACACCTGGCAGGACTTTTTTTTTAAAGACTGATTATTGCATTGTATGAATAATCCACACTTTTCCTATTGGTTCTTCGAGGGACATTTAAGTTGTTTCCTCATATTGCCCATTGTAATAGTGCAGTGATAAAATAAGAGTCCAAATATTTTTTCAGCATCCTGATTTTAGTTCTTTAGGATAAATACCCAGAGTGGGGTTGCTGGATCATATAGTATTCCCATTTTTAATCTTTTGAGCTACCTCCATACTGTTTTCCCATAGTCACTACTTCATTTTATATTCCCATCAACAGTGTAGAAGCATTTTAATTTCTCAACATACTTGTCAATACTTACTTTTTTTTTTTTTAAGTAGCCATACTAACAGATGTGAGGTGGTCTTATTGTGGTTTTGATTTGAATTTCTCTGATGACTTGTGGAGCAGAGCACATCTTCATATATCTTTTGGCCATTTGTATTTCATCTTTGGAGAAATGTCCATTCTGAATATTTGCTCATTTAGAAATTGGATTTTTTAAAACTATTGAGTTATATATTTTTCTTAAATATTTTAGGTATTATTAGATATATAGTTTGCAAAATTTTTCTCTTTTTCTCTGTTAACTCTTCATTCTGTTTATTATCTCCTTTGCTGCCAGAAATTTCATTTTGATGTAGATTCTCTTGGTTATTTTTGCTCTTATTGCCTGTGCTTTTGGAATTATATTCAAGAAATCAATGTCAAGATCAATGTCATGAAGATTTCTCCCCTATGTTTTCTTCCAGACGTTTTATAGTTTTGGGTATTACATTTAAGTATTGAATCCATTTTGAGTTGAATTTTTGTGTATGTAATAAGGGTCCAATTTCATTGTCCTGCAAGTTTTCCCAGAACCATTTCTTAAAAAGATGAATCTTTTTCCATTGTGCATTCTTGGTACCCTTCTCAAAGTGCAATTGATCATACATGGGTACATGTGTTGATAGACTTTGTATTCTGTTCTATTGGTCTATGTCTCTCATTATGGAAGCACTATAATGGTCATATGCTTTGATATATTTTGAAATTGGGTACTGTGATGCCTCCAGATTTATTCTTTCCTAAGATTGTTTTACCTATTTAGAATCCTTTGTGATAACAAATAAATCTTAGGATTGCTTTTTTTTTCAAAATTTTGTGAAAAATGTTATTGGGATTTTGATAGGGATTGCGTTGAATCTGTAGATTGTTTGGGTAACATGAACATTTTAGAGGTACAGACACTTTAACAGTATTAAATCTACTAAATCTGGAACATGAGATGTCTTTCCATCCATTTGTGTCTTATTTAATTTCCTTCATTAATGTTTCATAGTTTCCAATAAACAAGTCTTTCACCTCCTTAGTTTATTCCTAAGTATTTTACTCTTTAATGCTATTGTAAATGGAATTGTTTTCTTAATTTCTCATTATTAGTGAATAGAAACCCAACTGAATTTTGTATGTCAATTTTGTATTTTGCAACTTTACAGAATTTATTTGTTCTAACTGATTTTTTTAGGTGGGTGTGGAAAGTCTGGAGTTTTGGACATCATGTCATGTGCAAACAGAGATAATTTTACTTCTTCTCTTCCAATGTGGATGCCTTTTATTCCTTCTTGTCTGATTGCTCTGGCTAGAACTTCCAGTACTATATGGGATAGAAGTGTCAAGAATGAGCATCTTGTCTTGTTCCTGAACTTGAAGGCAAAGATTGCAATTTTCACCACTGAGTATGATGTTCACTGTGTGTTTTTCATATATGACATTTATTATGTTGAATTAATTGACTTTCTTCCCAGTTGGTGACATTTTTTGTAGTGAAAGGATATAAATTTTGTCAAATACTTTTTCTTCGTCTATGGAAATAATATATGATTTTTACTCTTTATTCTCTTATTGTGGCATATCACATTGATTTTTTTTTTGTGGTGCTAATGATTAATTATTTTTATGTGCTAAAACACCCTTGTATCCCTGAGATAAATCCTACCTGATCACAGTGAATGATCCTTTTAATGTGTTGATGAGTTCAGTTTGCTTGTATTTTGTTGAGAATTTTTGCATATGTATTTATTGAAGATATTGGCTTCCAGTTTTCTTTGTTCCTTTTTTTTTTTTTTTTTTTTTGGCAGTGTTGTTGTCTGACTTTGTAGCAGTTGTCTGACTTTGTAGCAGGGTAATAATGCTGGCTTCATGAAATGAATTTCATGAAGCCTTCCTCTTCAATTTTTTGGAAGAGTTTGAGTATTGTTCTTAGTTCTCCTTTAAATGTTTGATAGAATTCACCAGTGAGGCCATCTGGTCCTGAACTTTCTTTTTTTTTTTAATATCTTTATTATATTTACTTATTTTATGTGCTGAGGATCGAACCCAGTACCTCACGTGTGTGAGGCAAGTGCTCTGCCACTGAGCCACAACCCCAGCCCCCTGAACTTTCTCTTTTAGGGGATTTTGGTTACTGATTTGACCTTCTTACTAGTTGAAGGTTTATTTGGATATTTTATTTCTTTCTCATTTTATCTCAGTAGATTGTATGTTTTTAGGAGTTTCTGTTTTTTTCTTTAAAGTTATCCAATTTGTTGCATAAAATGTCTACAATTAGTCACTTAATAATCTTTTAAATTTCACTGGTATCAGTTGTAACACCTCTTTTTCCATTATTGATTTTATTTGAGTCTTTTTTAGTCTAGCTAAAGATTTGTTAATTTTGTTTCAAAAAGCCAACTCTTAGCCCTGTTAATTTTTTTTCTATTGTTTCTGTATTTTTCTATTTCCTTTATTTCTGCTCTAATCTTTATTTCCTTCTAATTTTGCATTTAGTTTGTTCTCTTTCTACAGTTCTTCTTTTTTAATGTAGGCATTTATCACTATAAACTTTCTTTTTAATATTGCTGTTGGTATAACCCATAAGTTTTGTTTTGCTTTTTGGAGGGACTGGTTCTTTCTTTCTTTCTTTTTTTAAGCATATTTTAAAAGGCTTCTCCAAGGAGGGAGAAGGGGGCCATAGCTGGTATCCCAAGGAGTGAGGGTGTTTTGGCTTTTTATTTGTCCTAGGCTTCCTTTGTTCTCAGCTCTCTTCCCCTAATCTCTCTCCTTCCTGGGTACTGACTAGACCCAGGAGATGCTCAGTGGGATGGCAAAAAAAGTGAGAAGCAGATGGATGGGGGAGGGGCTGGATGGAGCAGCCCAGGACACTTTAATTAACACCTTTTACAACTCCCTGTAGGGAGGAACAATTCCTGGGACAGGTTACCTTAGCAACTGGTTGGAGCAGGGACTGGTTCTCCACCAGACACTTGTCAATATCAGTATCAAAACAGTTGCACTATTGGTTTCTCTTTCTCTCAACTGGCCCCAAAGAGACCTCAACAAAGGAGAGTACATTTTAAGCCAATAAGCTGTAGGATGTATACCTAACAGACCTCACCTAGAATTTCTCTGTTTGGGATTGGATTGGGAAAGAAACTTTGAAAGATTTGCACACTGCCAGTCCAGACTGGAGGACTCTCAAAGCCAGATGAGGTACTCCAACCTCAAAGATGCAAAGTTTCAATAATATGACATTTTAAAAGTTTTATACATAAGCTGTTCAAGATTCTCCAGCACTGACTGATACAAAGCAAAATGAGATGGCTCAGAAAAGGGTGATGAGTTTCATTTAGCTAAATCAGTGGCAAAAACATAATTTTCTTTCTTTCTTTTTTTTTTTTTCTTCAAGGAGGCAGGAAAGCAATTAAGATGTCATCTCAAGATTAATGGGTCCCAGGGGGGGTTGGGGTTGTGGCTCAGCGGTCGAGTGCTCACCTAGCACGTGCAGGGCATTGGGTTTGATGCTCAGTATCACATAAAAATAAAATAAAGGTATTGTGTCCAACTACAACTAAAAACCAAAATTAAAAAAAAAAAAGATTAAGTGGCCTGTGATCCATTCTGTGAACACTTGGGAAGCTGATAGAGATGGGAGAAAAATTTGGCCTCAGGGCTAAGGATATGGCTCAATGGTAGGCCATTTGGTGAACTTGCTGGAGGCCCTGGGTTCAATCCCCAGTACCACAAAAACAAAAAGTTTCAGAAGTCTCACCATGTTAATTTGGTCATTTCTAATGGGAAAAAAAAAAAGGATAAAGTTGTCTAAAAATACCTTAAAGTTAAAAACAAAACAAAACCTGAATAGCAAGGTTTTTGTTTTTTCGGTAACTCCTCTTGGAATCACCTTCCTGGTTTGGCTGGTACTTTGCACAGAGCGTGAGGTTTGCCATAGTAGAGTCTTTTCCTGCGCTTTGGCTCTCATTAAGCCAGGCCCATTCCTCTTTTCCTCCTCTACTTAGAGGGCAAAGGATTCAGCTGGAAAGTTACCTTCCAAAAGTGAGAAGGGAATTAGATTTCTGCTTCAGAGCTATGAAATTATTTGGAGTGTTTTACAAATGGTTACTGTAACAATAACAACAACAACAAAAAAAGTAATTACAAACCTGTACATCACAACATGCTTTTAGACACTTTGCCTTGTGCTCACATTCCCTTAAATGCTGTTCCCAAAGGTGCTCAGCCTCTAGCTCAGCTGGAATCTCTGGGAAGAAGCACAGATAGTTTGGTAAAAAAGACAAGGGAGTCGGGTAGAGAGGTTTTGAAAGGAGAAAGCAGCCTTCCGGTTAAAGATCAGCCCTCTGTTTCAAGTTCAGCTTCAGGCTGGCTGGCCTCATGGGGAGTCAGGGCAGAGGGAGGAGCAGCAGCTGCGCTGGACTGGGGAGCTCTACATCTCTTTTAGGTCAAGTAGACTCTGGTCCAGCATCCTTTGTGTACAGAGGTGCTCCTCTTTGGTGCATTTCAGCTTATAGAAGTCATGTGATGCTGCAGTCTGGCTGGGCACAAATCATGAGCCATTTGAAGATTCAAGCAGGAACGAACTTTATTTTTAGAACCCACATGGCACGTCGCCCATGGGAACTCTCCAGGAACTCCAGGAGAGCTCAAAAATAGTGGGCACCCAAGGCAGCAGGAACTGCTCCTTCTGGCAAAATGCCAGGTACCATCTTGACCTGACCATGGCTCTCAACATCTCCCCCCCTTTTGTTTAATTAAATAACAAGTATGTGGCTTAGGGACTGTGCCTGTCTTAGGTTGTCCAATACTACATATGGTCCTTACCAGTCATTGGATGAGCTGACCTCAAGGTGTCAGCCTCCTGTCTTAGGTTGGTACCATTGCAATTGGATCTTACCCATCACTGACTACCGGCCCAGCATTTAGCCACACTTGTGGATAGTGGTTTTTACACAAACACCATGAACAACCTGCTATAAGCAGAAAGGGGATGATACAAAACGCTAGGACACCAAGCCAATTGACGGCCCCTTTTGGAAAAACTGTACCACCGATGACATCATCAGCAAAGATACCCTGGCATTACTACTATTCACTGCACCAACAGATAGTTCACAATGCATACAAGTAACACATAGTCCAGGCAAGTTCTGCAAGCAGTTCAAAGCAGAGGAATCCATTAATATGTCCTTTTCCTCCCAAAGTAAATCGACTCCTTGATTGAGCATCACTTGTTGAGTTACATTATTCATTGATGCATCAGTTTATACAGTTTGTTGTGATAGCTATCGCAGAAGCTGTAGTTTGGTTTTATCTTTGTCTTCACCAGCACTGGGATGAAGATAGGAATTCTGGCAGTGATGGCTAAAAAAAAAATTATGTAACATTCCAGAAGGCACAAAAAAAAGCAATTTTCTAAACAATTTAGTATCCTGAATAGAATTAGATATAATGAAAAGGAAAGTTGAAAGTAAACAAACAGATCTGTTGACCTCCTTTTTTGTTCACATTTTAAAACAATCCTCAACAGCTGTTTACCCAATTTAAATTAAACCATTTAAATCACATGAATAATAAAAAAAAATTTGGATCCATTTTTTCATGAGCACTCCTCATATATGATATATGGACATACGCACATACAGACATACAACACAAAACACAAGTGTGCACACATAACACAATACATACAACACATAACATAATAGTAAAGGCCTTGTAGCTTTTTACAGGTGAAATCCCCATTCCAATGCTCAAGAACTCCACAGTCAAAAAATAAAACTGATCAGAAAAACATTAACTTAGGTCTGTATGAGCTCAAAAACCAAAATAAAACTTCATGATGTGGGAAAGGGCAATAGTAAAATAGATATTGAAAAAAGCATCCTGGTTACCACCTGGGTTTGACTCTTCTTTGGATATCTCATCCTTTTTTCTGTAACTTGCATATGGGTTTGAAGGTATTCCCACAAACAAGCCTCAAGATTTCTTACATTTGAAATAGGCCTTAATGGTGTTCATTATTCATTAGCCCCCAGGTGTGGGAGAATCACTGTTGCAGATGTAAAAATAGCCAAACTGGAATTCTGGATATCAGCTGTTATGGATTTGAGCCAAATCATCTTCTTTTTGGTCTGTAGAAATCACTTTAGTTAGTCTCTCTGGAATCCAAATCGGCTGCTGTTCTCCCTGTGGAAACACACAAACAGACCCCCAACTCCAGACAATCACTGGGTCAGGACCTTTCCATTGTCCAGTTAGAATATCCTTCCAAAGTACCTTGGGCTTATGCACATTTTTGGGACACATATGCCTTTCTGCAGCACTAAGTCCTGATGAATCCAAATTTTAAAAGTTTAGAGTAAAAAGGGTTATTTTAAGTTTATCTTTGGGGGATATATACCCCTTCCCAATTCCTTCTTTTTGCTTTAATAAGTACATTTTAATAGTTTGATGAGCTCTTTCAACTATGCCTTGTCCCTGTGGATTGTATGGGATTCCTGTTATATGAGTAATGCCAAATGATGAGCAGAATTGTTTAAAAGAGGTAGAAGTATAACCAGGACCATTATCTGTTTTTAACTGTTTTGGAACGCCCACAGTGGCAAAATTTTGTGAACAATGAGCTATAACATCTTTAGTTTTTTCTCCGGCATGAAGGGAGCCCATCAAAAATCCAGAAGAAGTATCAACTGTAACATGCAAATATTTTAATTTTCCAAATTCTGGAAAGTGTGTGACGTCCATCTGCCAAATATGGTTAGGTATCAATCCTCCAGGATTGACTCCAAGATTAACTTGTGGAAAAAAGGTCACACAATTTTGACATTGTTTTATTATTTGTTTTTATTATTTGTCCTTAGTTATTTTAAAATGCTTTTTTAAAGTATTTGCATTGACATGGAAGGATTTATGAAAATTTGTAGTTCCTTCTAGCATAGAAAAAAATATGTATGTCATGTGTAGTTTTATCTGCTACATCATTGCCCAAACTAAGGGCTTCAGGCAATCCTGCATGTGCCCTGATATGTCCTATAAAGAATGGATCTTTTCTGTCCCAGATTAGAGTTTGTATAGTAGAAAACAAAGAGAAAACAGTAGAGGAAGGGGAAATCCTACCAGCATCTTCAAGGGATACTATAGAATTAACTATATGCTGACTATTGGAAAATAAATTAAATACAGAATCTTTAAACATCACAAAAGCTTGTAATACTGCATTAAGCTCTACCTTTTGAGCTGATTGTTTGGGTATTAAAAATGTAAAAGTTTGATCAGGGGTAACTACTGCTGCTGTACCATTATTTGACCCATCAGAGAATATATTTGGAGCATTCATGATAGGTGTTTTTCTTGTCATTTTTGGAAAAACTACAGGATGCGAAGACCAAAAAGACAAGAAAGGATTAGATGGTAAGTGGTTATCAATTGAAACATTAGATTTGCGCATGATTATTGCCCAAGTATTTAACTCATTAGCTAACTCGTTAATTTGATCCATAGTATATGGAGTAATAATTTTATTGGGAGAAATTCCAAACACTCCCTTTGCTGCTTTTATTCCTTTGAGTATTAATTGTCCCACAGCCTCAGGATACCTAATAAGAATAGTGTTAGGAGAATAAGATAAATGTATCCATAATAATGGACCTTCTTGCCAAAATACTCCTGTAGGAATATTTTTTGTTGGTAGTACAATAAATAATAAAGGCAAACTAATATCAATTCTATCGAAATGCATATTTTCCATGTATGTTTCAATGATTTTTAATGTCTTTCTTGCTTCAGGCATTAACATGCTGGGTGAATTTGGATCTCATGGACCTTTTAGGATATCAAATAAAGGTCCTAACTCTCCTGTTGGTATGCCTAGATAAGGCCTTATCCAATTTATGTCTCCTAAGAACTTTTGAAAGTCGTTAAGTGATTTGAGTTGATCTACTCGTATTTGAATTTTTGGTGGATGGACCATGGTCAAGGATAATAGAACTCCTAAGTAATTAATTGTAAAATTTAATTGTACTTTATCTATTGCTATCTCTAGATTATAATTTTTTAATAAATTTGTAATTGTGGCATGACATTCTAGCAATGTGTTTTTATCTTTGTGTGCCAATAATACATCGTCCATATAGTGAAATATTTGTAGTTCAGGATTTTTATTTCATTTTTTTTTAAAGAGAGAGTGAGAGAGAGGGGGACAGAGAGAGAGAGAATTTTAATATTTATTTATTTTTTCTTAGTTCTCGGCGGACACAACATCTTCGTTTTTGTATGTGGTGCTGAGGATCGAACCCGGGCCGCACACACGCTAGGCGAGTGCGCTACCGCTTGAGCCACATCCCCAGCCCAGGATTTTTATTTCTAAGGGTTGGATTGCTTTGTTAACATAAATTTGACACATAGTTGGGCTGTTAGCCATTCCTTGAGGAAGTACTTTCCATTCATATCTCTGATTGGGACCTTCATGATTCAGCGCAGGTATAGTAAATGCAAAACGTGGACTATCCTCAGGAATTGGAATTGAAAAAAAAAACAATCTTTAATATCTATAACTAAAACATGCCAGGTTTTTGGCAAAGCATACAATTGGGGAATCCCTGATTGAGCAGGTCTCATAATAACCATCTCATTATTAATGGCTCTTAAATCTTGCAATAATCTCCATTTACCAGATTTCTTTTTGATGACAAAAATGGGAGTATTATGGGGAGATACTGAAGGTTGTATATGTCCCTCTGCTAATTATTGTTTGACCAGGTCATGGGCTGCTTGTATCTTTTCTTTAGTCAGGGGCCACTGAGGAACCCATATTGGCCTTTCTGATTTCCAAGTAATTTTTATTGTCTCAGTGATCCCTCCTGAAAACCCAATCCATGTATATCTGTTTTTTGATCTATTTATATTGGTGCCACTATACCTTGTCCTTCTTCTCCTAATCCTTTTTCTTTCTTAAAACCTTGTCTAGCCATAATAGTGGGTGCATTTGAATTGATGTTATTTGTTAATGTTAATCCTAATTGATCTAGAACATCTCGTCCCCATAAATTTATAGGAAGATGATCCAATACATATGGTTGTATAGTTCCTTCACATCCTTCAGGATCCTTCCAATCTAATACCATTGCACTTCTATGGGGATTAGTCGCCACTCCTAGGCCTCGAAGCGTTTGAGTGGCTTGTTGTAACGGCCAATGTTTTGGCCATTCTTGACGAGAGATGATGCTAAGGTCTGCACCTGTATCAAGTAGCCCATTAAATTCATGTCCTTGAATATTTAGTATTAGCATTGGGCGAGAATCTAAATTTAAAGAAAGCACAGCCCAATCTACACCTGTGGAGCCGAATCCCCTGGAACCTCTTTCTATAATATGACTGGAAAATTTATCATGTAGGCTGGGTATTATTAGTAACTGTGCTATTCTATCTCCTGGTGAAATTACTGATATACCCCCTGGAGAACTGGCTATAATTTTTATTTCACCTTCATAATCAGGATCAATTACCCCAGGACTTATCATAAGTTCTTTTAGAGTAGAAGAACTGCATCCCAATAATAAACCTACTGTTCCTTGGGGAAGAGGCCCTTTTACCCCTGTGGGAATGATTTGAACTCCCATCTCTGGAGTTAGTACTGCTCTGGCGGAGGCACAGATATCCAACCCTGCACTCCCTCTGGTTTGTCTAGTGAGGGATCTAATGGATAATGTGTCCTGGGCACTACCCTGATGGTGTTGCTGGGTTCCTCCATGGTGTTGCTGGGTTCCTCCAGTGCCCCGTATATTTGTGGTTGTGGGCCCCAGAGCATGGGGCCCCCCTGTCCGTTTTTTGGCAATGGAGCCTGATACCTTTCTCCACGATATCATGGAAAAACACCTGGTCCTTGTCCATTTTTTGATAATGGAGTACCCTCTATAGTGGTTTGAGAACGGCATTCATTAGCCCAATGTCTCCCTCTATGGCATCGTGGGCAAATATCCCTTTGATACCTAGTTTTGTTAAACCCTCCTCCTATGGGGCAACTCTTTTTAAAATGTCCTGTTTGTTCACAATTGTAGCATGTTTTTGGCCTGGCACCTAAAGCCTGTTGTACTGCAGCTGCCAAGACTTGACCTTGTTCATTAATGTCTCTACATAATTTAATATATGTGTTTAAATCTCCATGTTTCCATGGTCTAATGGCCTCCCTACACCATCTATTGGCTTGTTCGTAGGCTAGTTGCTTTATTAATGGCATCGTTTGTTCTATATCCCCAAAGATTCTGTTAGCTGTTTGTATAAGCCTGTCTACAAATTCAGCATAAGGTTCATTAGCTCCTTGTATTACCTTAGATAATTGACCTTGTAAATCTTCATGTCCTTGAAAAGTCTTCCATGCCCTAACCGCATCTGGAGCAATTTGTGAATATATGGCAGGATCATATCCAATTTGTTGCTGCTGACCCTCATAAGGTCCCTTTCCTAACAACATATCTAGATTTCTCTGAGGTTATCCAGCCGCTGCTTTTCACCTAGCTGTCTCCATGCAAAATCCCTCAGTGGCAACCTTCCATAACAAATATTGCCCTCCATTCAGCACATCTTTGCACATACTAGCCCAATCTGCTGGCGTCATGTTCAAGTTGGTAATGGATTCGACCATACTTACAGTGAAGGGTGCTTGAGGACAATAGGTTGTTACAGCCTCTTTCAGCTGCTTCACAGTTTTGAAATCCAAAGCATGGTGAATTCGCTGCCCTCCTGTCGCCTCAAATACAGGGCATGATAATCTTTGAGGTCCTGCCTCAGGATCCCATCTATCAACTAGGGGGGTTGAGGGTCACTCAGCATATGTTGTCTCCGTAGGCGGAGCTGTTGGTTGGACACCCACGCCCCCCAGTGATAGAAAGGGGTTAGTAGCAACCTCCCGCTGTAATTTCTCCCCTGATAGCCCTTCCTCCTCTAAACTTTTTTCCTTTGTCTAACTCGAGAGACTTCCTCTTTTACTTGATGTAAGATGTCCTCTCCCTGACTAATCAAACAAGATTGTACCAATGTCCATAATGGTAATGTGCCAACTGGCAGAGTTCCTGGGCTTCCTTTCTATCTTTTTTAAATCTTCACCATGATGTTTCCATTGTGATATATTTAACAACTCCTCTTTAATGAACCATGGGCTACACCTTTGTATCGTCTTAACGTATGCCCTAACTGTTCTTGATATTACTGAGATGCCTCCTTTCTCTAGCAATTTACTTAATGCCCTTTTGGTTTGGTTCTTATTAATTTTTAATTCCATATTTCTGTGACGATGATACCCCTCACTAAGATAATGCAAAAGAAAACCGAGACAAAATGGAACAAAAATTTCATTCTATCAGCCTTTCTATCCTCCTGAAATGTCCATCCGTCCTTTCTCCCTATCTGTTCCCCAGACACAAATAGTTTTTCCTCACCTGTGAGTGGTTTTTCTTCCGTCCCACCCATCTCCAGGGACAGGCTTCTTAAACAAAAGCGAAACAAAACGAAAGAAGAATCTTTATTTTTTATTTTTTATTTTTAAAGAGAGAGAGAGAGAGAGAGAGAGAGAGAGAGAGAGAGAGAGAGAGAGAATTTTTTTTTTTAATATTTACTTTTTAGTTTTCGGCAGACACAACATCTTTGTTTGTATGTGGTGCTGAGGATCGAACCCGGGCCGCATGCATGCCAGGCGAGCGTACCACCGCTTGAGCCACATCCCCAGCCCTCAATTATTGCATTCTTGAGCTCTGAGATTTTTTGTTTATTCTGTTTTATTAGTATCTGTGTTTAAATTCTCACTTTGTCCATACACTGTTTCCACAACCTCATTCAAACTACTTTATGATGACTATTTTGAATTTTATGTCAGGTAAATGATATAATTCCATTTCATTAGGATTGGCTTCTGGAATTTTATCTTGTTCTTTTGTTTGGGACATATTCTCTGTTTCTTCATTTTACTTGACTTTTTCTGTTGCTCTGTGTATCCCAGCCACTTCTCCCAGTCTTTGGAAAGTAGCCCAATACAGAAGAAGACCCTCATCAATTAGAGCAGTCAAATATTCTGAGGGCCTCTCAAACTTTTGTGCTGAATCCGAACTACAAACTACCTCCTCCTCCTCCTCCTCCTTCTTCTTTTTCTTCTTCTTTTTGATGGGGGGTGGGGTGCTGGGAATTGAACTCAGGGCCTTATGCAGGTGGAGCAAACACCCTACCAACTGAGCTATATCCCCAGCCCCACCATCTTCTTCATGTAGAGTATCCTGGATCCCATTAATGTTTTTAGACAGGTGAAACAGAAAAGCCAGTGCCTCAGCCTACACAAATGTTAGGAAGTTGAACATGCAGTTCAATTCCTTCCTTTCCCTGGGAGAATCCTTGAGTTGGGCTTTCCTTCAGATTACATGAGACTGTGCTGAGACCAGGGCTCATAACAAGAGAGTATGTTGAATTTTCCTACCAAATTGGTTGGCTGGTTTGGGCCTTGCCTTGGGTGTAGAAGCCTCTAGTGGTTTCTGGATTTCCAAAGAAGGCAATCTGCCTATTTATTACTCTTGAATTGCTGTGTCCATTGGGGTGGGGAGTATTCAGGTCTGTCTATTCCATTATCTTGCTGATATCACCTGATTAATTTTAATGTAGTGTTTTGTAAAAAACAGAGTTAGATTTGGACTTGAAACCTGGTTTTACCACTCCCCCCGCCCCCCAGACCCACGGAACCTTCTCGGCTTCTGGGAGGAGGCCCTAGCACTGGCATTTTTAAAAACTCAAAATCAGAGGTAATAGCCTCTGGTAATAAAGAAGTAATAGCCATTTGCTATTAACGATTAGATATAAAAGATCCCTCTCAAGTGGCTTTCCATTCATTAACATTTTTTTTTTTTTGGAGGGGTGGGTACTGGGGATTGAACTCAGGGACACAGCCACTGAGCCACATCCCCAGCCCTATTTTGTATTTTATTTAGAGACAGGGTCTCACTGAGTTGCTCAGAGCTTGCTTTTGCTGAGGCTGGCTTTGAACCAATGGGATCACAGGAGTGTGCCACCGCGTGTGGCTCATTAACCATTTCTGCCACCTCATTTCCCTGAATGAAACAAGGGAGAAGGTGAGGAGAATTGTGTTGTAGGTGTGTTAGCTTTTCATCTATCTAATAAAATATCTGATATAATTAACTTATAAAGAGAAAAGGTATATTGTGAATCACAGTGGTGGAGTTTCCCATCCAGAGCTGGGTGAACCCATTTCTTTGGGCTGCTGGTGGGCGTGCTGGCTGGCAGTAATGGGGAGCATATGACAGAGCAAAACCTCTCACCTCATGAATCAGGAAGAAGAAAGAGGAAGAAGTGCGATCCCACAGTCCCCTTCAGGGGCATCCTCCCAATGACCTAAGGACCTCCCACTAGACCCCACCTCCTAAAGGTTCAGCTACCTTCAAGGATGCTACCTGGAGGACTAAACCTTCAGCTTATGAACCTTTGGGGGACATTCAACCTCAACCTATAGCACCAGGCTTCAGGACACAGAGATAGCTGCAGGTGTTTCCAGGATCCCCCAGTTCCTGCAGCCTAAACTCCCAGGGTCCACCTCCATCCCATTTCCCTTCTCATGCCCTTTTCCAATTTTTCAAAATGAGAATTTATTGTTTTTTGCCTGATCACAAAGGTGAAATTTGCTCATGAAAGTTATAAAGATAAGCCAAAAAAAAAAAAAAAGCAGTTACCATTTTTAAAACATTCCTTTTGTATTTAAGAACTCAAGCCCTCTGAGCTCTTTCTGTTGTCTGACTGCCATCTGCCTATACGTCTAGACTGGATGGTTCTAGTTCAGACCACCCTGGGTAACCTTTAGCCTTATGTTCACCGATATTTATAGAGGTGGGAAGTTTTGTTTTGTTTTGGTTTGGGCCAAATTCATTTCTCACACTGCACCTTGCTTTGCTCTTATTCATATTTCATTTTGGTAGGAACCAAATTTACTTCAGCAACATGAATGAAGGGCCTCCATACATACAAGGTGAGTGGCACTGTTGACTCGAATACCTTCAGCTGTTGTCAGGAAAGAATCCAATCGGCTAAGATGCTTTTTATAATATGCTTCCTTACAAAAGGAAGAGTAAAAAAATGGCAATGATCATGAATACTAGAGGAATTTTAAAACACTGTCCATGAGCTGGGGATGTAGCTCAGTGGTAGAGCGCTTGCCTAGCACAGGGGAGTCACTGGGTCCGATCCTCCGTACTACATAAAAATCAATAAGTAAAACAAAGGAAATGTGTTCATCTACAACTAAAAAAAAAAAAAAAAAAACAAAACAAACAAGCAAACAAACTGTCCAGATACCCCTACTCAGGAGTGATCTGACTTCCCTTCTTGTGATATGGGCTGTGCTTGGGCTCCAAAATTTCAACTCCCCACATTCTCCATAAGTAAAAGTTATTTGAACCAATAAAATTTAGCCTTAAAATATTTGACCACTCTAGATATTTGATATTTGCTTAAATGACCCCAAAGGGATCCTCACTTCAAACTCTTTTGATATTGAGCATCTTCTTCCTAACACCTATGTCAGCCAAACTGTGAAAACTGGAGTTCTCATGGCAAATGGAGCAAGTTACTCTGGGTGCCAGGAGCACTGCAGGGTGCTTTTCCTTATAAAACATTTCTTCCCTCTGTTGTCCCCACCCCTCTCCCACTCTTGACCTTGAAGAGGATGAAAGATGCTTGGAGACGGTCCCTGCTCCGTCTCAGTTTCCTCCTCTTCAGAAGGAACATTGTCAGAGGGCCGACATGCCTATTAAAAGGAAATGTTCGTAAAGTCTTTAACATGACAATGGGAATGTAGCAGACAGAATAATAGGTAATTGTTATCATCATTATTTATTCCTCCTCCCCCTCCTACTCATCATCACCACCATCATCCTCACCTCACCCCTGCCGACTACTTCTGCCTAGGTGTGGTGGTTTGCTGATGCCCATTTTAGATTTATTTCTCCCTAGAGAAAGATAAGTGTGAGACTTTTCATCCCTATAATTTTACTGTGTTCTCTGGTATCACTAAGTAACATCAACTACTAATAGGATCTCCTTTAATCAACCCAGACATGTCATTAGTGAAGACCTAAATGAGCTTGTGAAGGACAGGCACCATGGGCTGAAGCTGAAGAAATTCCTTTAAACTGGGGTCTTTAGATGTCTCTTAAGAGAGCCACCAGAAGACTTGTTTAAAATGAACTGTCTTTAAGGAGCAACAGAGAACCTGGAACATCTTCTCATTTTCGAAAGGAAAAAAGGTTAAAAGGATTTGGGAGCCAACACAAAGACGCATGCACTCATCAAAGGGGCAATAGGAGGTGAGAAATGACACTGGATTGAAGCACACCAGGATAGGTTTAAATCCATGTCCTTAAGTGATACCAAACCAAACAAACAAAAAAAAAATCATGGGTTACTTTTATAAAATTTATATAGAAAATAGTTATTATTTTGAAAACTAGTAAAATAAAGGGAATTGATAGATTATTTTCCCTCTCCTATTAGAATGGAACCTCAAGGTGACCTGATAGTTGTCACCAGGAGGGTTCTTTGTGTAAGAATTCTAGCTGATAAGTGAAGATGGAGTGCTAGAGTACAACCACCTTCCACCTATAACAAGGTAAAGGGTTAGGTATGGAGCATCAACATTTTCTGACATATCCCAAGGAGTGTGTTAATCAGCTTTCTGTCACTCTAACAAATAACTGAGATAATCAACTTAGAGAGGAAAAAGGGCTTGTTTTAGTGCACAGTTTTAGAGGTTCCAGTCCACAATCAGTTGGCCCTGATGTTTTTAGATCTGCGGAGAGTCAGAACATCATGGTGGAGATTGCATGATGGCCCCAAAGCACTTACCTTATGGCTGGGAAGTGGACAGGAGAGGGGAAGAAATGGGATGCCATAGTCCCCATGGAGGGCATGCCACCAATGACCAACACACTTCCCACTAGACCCCACCTCTGAAAGGTTCCACCACAACCAGTGCCAGGTGTCTCCCAATGGAAGCACACCTCTTCCATCTAGCCAACCAATCTAGGGGCTGGGGATGTAGCTCGGTGATAGAGGACATGCTCAGCATGCATGAGGCCCTGGGTTTGATCCCCAGAACCACATACAGACACACAAATGAAATCTGAATCTGATAAACAGGTCAGCCCAACCACCAACAAACAGAATATAAAGGAGATACGGAAAATGCTAAACAGCACTTTAGGAATGCAAGCCACAAAATCTAGACTGGAAAGCTCTAGAGGACACACAGTCTGGTTTCTTAGGAAATTGTAAGGAGAGAAAAAAGGAAAGCAAAAGGCAAAACTATAGCTTACAAGGGACTGAGGCATATTTATGAATTGCAATGTATGGACTTCATTATGACCCTTACAGCTTGTGTGCAAAAACAATTCAAAGAGCCTTCAAAACAATACTTTTAAAAAGGCAATTAGAAATTTGAACCATGATGCTATTTGGTGATATTAAAGAATTACCATTCATTTCTTTAGGTGTGATAATCATGATGAGTTACCCTTTTCACTTAATTGACAGAATTCACATATAATAGAATTTTAAAATGTATAGTTTCATAGTTTGGGGTATATTCAAAAGTGTGCAACAATCACCAAAGTATTTTAAACACCTTAAACAAACACCCCCTATGCCCATCAGTTATTATTACCCAAACTCTCATTCCCTTCATCCTCTGACAACCACCAATCTATTTTAAGTCTCTATGGATTGCCTATTCTGGAAATTTCATAGGAATAGAATCATATAATATGTGGTCTTTAGTGTCTCAATTCTTTTACTTCATATGATTTCAAGGTTCATCCACACTGTAGCTTATATCAGTACTCCACTCCTTGTTTCCAGCTGAATAATATTCCATTAAGTGGATATACCACTTTTGGTTTATCCATTCATTACTTGATGGGCATTTGAGTTGTTTCTATTTTTTAGCTAATATGAATATTTGTATACAAATTTTGGTACAAACACCTTCACTTTTCTTGGGTTTAATTGCTGGGAGTATAATTGCTGGGTCAGGGTGACTTTTATGTTTTACTTTTTGAGGAACTGTTTAACTATTTTCACAATGAATGTACCATTTTACATTCTCAACAACAACATATGAGGGTTCCAGTTTCTCCACACCTGAGTCAACAATTGTTATTGTGCTTTTTGTTTTATTTATATATTTTTATAGTCATCTCAGCGAGTGGAAGGGGCATCTCATTATGGTTTTAATTTGCATTTCTCTAAGGACCATGATGCTGAAACTTTTCGCATGTGCTTGTTGGCTATCAATATATTCATGTTTTTGGAGACACATTTATTCAAATCCTGTAATTGTTGAGTTGTAAGATTTCTCATGTATTCTGGATATTAACCCTTATTAGATATATAATTTACATGTTTTCCATTATGTGAAGTGTCTTTTCACTTTTTTGATACTGTCCTTTGAGGTATAAAAGTTTTAAATTTTATGAAGACCAATATTTTTATTGTCCCTTGTGCTTTTTTCAACATATCAAAAAAACATTACCTAGTCTAAAGTGGCAAAGATTTGTCCCTTGTTTTCTCCTAAAAGTTTTACATTTTTAGCTCTTACATTTAGGTCTTTGATCTATTTTGAGTTAATTTTCAAATATGATATGAGATAGGAGTCTAACGTCATTCTTTTTCTTATGACTATATAGTTGTGCCAGTACCATTTGTTCAAAGGACTAGTTTTTCTCCATCAAATGATCTGGGCACCCTCATAGAAAATCAATTGACTATAGATATATGAGTTTATTTATTGACTCTTAATTCAATTATATTTATTATAATCTTGTGCCTATATCTTACGCCAGTAATTTTGATAACTGTAGTTTTATAGTAGGTTTTGAAATTGAGAATTCAATTTTTTTCCTTCAAGATGTTTTTAACTATTCTATCCATATAAATTTTATGGTCAGTTCATTCATCTCTTAAAAGAAAAAGATATTTGGAATTTTAATTCAATTGTATTGAATCTGTAAGTCAACTTTAAGTTTATTTTCATTGTAACACTATTAAATTGTCCAATTCATGAACACAGATATAGTCCCAGTAATTTAGGTCTACTTTAGTTTTTTTCAATGTTTTGTAGTTTTCAGTGTACAAGTCTTGTACTGTTTGCTTAAATTTATTCTTAAGTATTTTTTCCTTTTGAATATTATTATAAGTAGATTTTTACTAATTTGAAAGATCAGGTCTAATATTTTTGTATGTGTTAGTTTGTGTGTATATGTTTTAGATGCAAGATCATGTCATCTGCAAATAAATTTAATTTTACTTCTTCCATTCACATCTGAATGACTTCTATTGTTTTTTTAAGTGTCCTTATTTCTCAGAGAGAAATGCTGAAAGATTTACAGAAAAAAAAATGATGTCTAGGATTTGCTTCGGAACAATGGGGTGAGGGAGTCAGGAAAGAGGCGTACGTGAAACAAGATATGCCATGAGTTAATTGTTAAGGCTAGAGATGAGTATGTGGGGGCTCATTATACCAATCTATTTTTATGAACGTTTACATTTTTTCCATTAAAGGATGGAGCTGGAGGAACTTAACTTTTAGCTAAATAAGTCACACTCAAAAACATATCGTGGTTTCTCTATGTGGAAGCAAGAGGGGGGAAAACGGGGGTGGGGAGTAAGAAGGCAATGAAAGCAGAAAGGAGACCATTAGAGAAGAGAGAGGGGATGGACTGAGGAAGGGAGGAGGGAAGGGTGGAGGAGATATTGAGGAGAGAAATTGATCCAATAATGTTTTTTTGGGTTTTGTTTTGGGTGTTTTGTTTGGTACTGGAGATTTTAACCCAGGGGTGCTTTACCACTGGACTACATCTCCAGCACTTTTTATTTTTTATTTTGAGACAGGGTCTCACTAAGTTGCTTAGAGTCTTGCTAAATACCTGGGGCTGTCCTTCAATTTGTGATCCTCCTATCTCAGCCTCTTGAGCCGCTGGAATTACAGGCATGTGCCACTGTACCCAGTGATCAAATTATGTTTTGGGTTTTTTTGGTACCAAGGATTAAACTCAGAAGCACTCCATCATTGAGCCACATCCCCAGCCCTATTTTGCATTTTTATGGTCTCATTGAGTTGCTTTGAGCCACAATTTTGCAGAGGCTGGCTTTGAACTCTCCACCTTCCTGCTCTGGAGCCTCTGGGATTACAGGTGTGTGCCACCGAGCCTGGCCCAAATTATGTTTTTATGTATGTATGAATAATCCATAATGAAATTCATCATTCTGTATGATTAATATGAACCAATTAAGAAAAGAAGAAGTAAAAAAAAATCATTAAAAATAAAATGAGGGGCTGGGATTGTGGCTCAGTGGTGGAGCGCTCGCCTAGCACAGGCGGGACCAGGTTCCATCCTCAGCACCACATAAAAATAAAGGCATTGTGTTGTGTCCATCTACACCTAAAAAAAAAAAAAAAGAAACTTAAAAAATAAAATAAAATGAACATGTCTGAAGCCATCACAGATTTGGGACTCAGAATCTCTGGGACAAATGATTAAGGTGTCTTTTTTTTTTTTTTTTTTTGACTATGAGTTAATTGTTTGCCATGAGTTAATTGTTAAGGCTGGAGATTATTCCTGCAGATATTAATGTTGGAGGACTTCTTTCCCCACCTGTGGATTAAAAAAGAACAGAGCTTTTCTGAGCTTCTCTGATCCCAGCCGGGACCCATTCCAGGTTTTTTCTTGGTGCTTTGGCAAACCCAGGCCTGTATTCAGGATTCAGTGATGAAGGATGCCCCTTCACCTTCACAAAAACCTGTGATTTAGCAGGGTGTTATTGTATATTTTGGTTGCTTGGAAATGTTAAATTTCTTGAATTTACCACTCAAATAGACTGCACTCAAATAGACAGGAAAAAAAAAAAAAGGCAGTGGAGCCAAGCAAAAATGGTTGAATCCAAGTTGAAGGGTTCGCTGTCTTCAAATTAAATATCAGTTAACTATGCAGTCACACTAACCAATTATTTTGTTTCTGCCAAATAGCAGTTCAACAGAAGCAGGTAGTAGTTTTTAGAATATAAGAAAAAAATGGTTTTTTTTTTGTTTTGTTTTGTTTTTTTACTTTCTAGATTTTGGGGGTGAAATTGTAGGTCTGTGAGCCAAATCCGGGGATGCCATTTTAAAATCACGATTCCGGCAGTGAACCTGTGTTTAAACCACGCAGGATCCACCACCCCGCATCCTCCAGCCCACCCCCAGTGCTGCCCCCTGGCGGGATGCCCGTGTTCCTCGTTTGTGTTTTCTTGGCTGCAGCCCCCATTTGAACCTCAGGTTCCAGCTGAGCCCTGAATTTCTGTGTGATACCCTCTGAGCACTTAAGCCTTTGTTGGTGTGCCACTTTGAGCTTCTTGTTGTTAGGTTGCTCTATAAAAAGCATCTGTCATTATTTCTCTTTTATGTGGGGCTCCCCCATCAATCCATTCTGTTCATTCTCTTCACAATCCCTCAACACAGAAGAATTCAATAGATGCTATTGGCTGGCATCCAGTCCTATCCAATCTTATTAAAGAGAACACTTACAGAAACAAAGTATTATACTATTATGGGATTCTGGGCACTGCAAAGAAGATAGTAACTTTGCATCCAACAGGCAAATAGAATTTCCACCCAAATGGCTGTTTTGGGCAATCCATGCATTGCCCAAATTTATGTTTAGCACTTATCAGTGGAGCGATGAACACAAATTTAAGTATGAAATTCATTTTCAACTGAGCAGACAAATGCTTGTTTTTCAGACAAATAAAAGCCTGCACATCCATGTTTTTTCAGTTGTGCCTTTCTGTAGAACTCGCCTACTACATGACTTCATTGGGCGAGTGCTGGCCAGGTGGACATCCCGTGCCGAGGGGAGGGATTGCTTCTGTTTGCTTCGCTGGGAGCCATGGACACAGGGCTTGACCCCTCAGCCACGGTCAAGAGTGCAGACTTGGAATGTGCTTCTCTGGAAAATAAGCCCCAGCGTTCCCAGCGTCTGGGGCTCCTGCCTGCCTTGCAGATGTTGGGGAAGAAGGAACATATATGGGTGTCCTGAAAATCCCTGGGTTAGAGGTCCCAGTCCACTACAGCCCAGGCCCGAGAGAATGCCCAGCCCCTGGGGCCATGGCCGACCCCAGCCAGACTCTGCTGAGCCCTGAGACCACCTGAGACCACATGAGTGCCCAGCAGAGGGCAGGGGCTCCAGCCTGGGCCACGGGGTTTGGGCCAGTGTCAAGACACTGCCCACTGCCCATTGAGGAGGTGCTGCAGGCCCCAGGGCTGCACCGAAGGAGGATGGACTTAAGGACGGGTGGAGAGGAGGCTTGTGGGGCCACCAAGAGGGGCCACACTCCAACCCAGACCTCCAGGTACGTGCACACGCTTGGTCACACACAGCAACTGAGTCAACCACGAGGCCTCACGCCCAGGAGCACAGAGCGACTGTGTGCGCAGAGCAGGACACATCAGCAATGAGGAAATCAGCCCTGTGGTCAGCCTGCCCAGTCGCAGCCCAGGGGCGGGCTGGAAACACCCCTCCGCCCTCTGTCTGCCAGGCTGATCTGACAGCGCCACGTGCCTGGCCCGCACAGCTCCGCTGCCCGACGCCCACACTGCACCCTCTCAGAGCGGGCTTCCTCTCTCAGGGAGGTCAGCCTGGCCTCGCTTTCACCTGTCCTGAGATTCCTTTCCGAGATGACGTCAAGGACCCTTATGGCCTGAGCTGACCCTTGCCCCTGGGACACAGCTGCTCCTCAACAGCACAGCAGAGGGCTGGGCCCTGCTGCAGAGTGGCCAGGAGGTGGGCACCGGCTGCCCAGCACCACAGGACAGAGGGTACCCAGTGGGGGAGGGCCAGCCCAGTGTACCTGCCCACATCTGCGGGATCCAGCTGCTGCCCTTCCTCTGATGCCATCCTTCTCCATAGGTGACTCCCCCACCACATCACGCCTCCCCGGCCTCCCTCCTGCCCCACCAGGCTGCCCCCACCCCTGCCCTCTACAAACCTGGGGTTGCCCCGGAGCCCGCACCCTGTGGACCTCTGTAAAGTGGGCGGCTCGATGCCATCCATCAGATCCGGGAGGCCTGCCCTGTGCCGGGCTCTGCACCCCCCACACCCTTGACCCACTGTCCCCAAGGACAGAGTCGTGGGTCTTCGATGAAGGTGCACGGTGGGGTGGGGGAGGGGCCCCCATCATGGGCACGTCGTGGACAGTGGCGGCTGCAGAGGATACAGGTGCACAGGACAGGTCCTGGCAGTGCAGCACACCACGCCACGGCGGCCACCGAGCAGGAGGGCGTGGTGGGCAGCGGGGACCCCAACGTGAGCAGGCACCCCATCCCTGAGGGGCCATTGCTCCAGGTACGCTCGTGCCTTTTCCTTCTCCCTCGACCTCGCCAACCTCTGACGGATTTCCCCCCAAACACGTGCCATCCTTTTCTCTGTGTGCGACAGTCATGACTTGATCCCTTCACAGGTCACCTTTGAGCATGAGTGACTTGGGACTGCAAAAGCCCCTGGGTATGAGGCGGCCCCTTGGAGCAGATCTGCGCCCTACCCAGTCCTACTTACTCATGATTTCAGAAAGTAGCAAGTCAGAGTGCTCACAGAGGAACAGGCTCAGGTCCCACAAGGCGCGTCAGCGTTAAGCCAAAAGGGAACTGGCCCTGTGAGCAGGCTGGTTCTGGTCTGGGGGCCCCGGATGTGCGGCCTGTGGAGGAGACACACACGGGTGAGCTCAGGAAACAGCCGGCACCGGAAGGCCACTGCAGATGGGGGTCAGTCCGAGTCCCTCCAGGATGTGGCTGTGGGTTTACCCTGCGCCATGGCTGCCCCCCGTTTCCCCCACTGGCTGTAGTCCTGGGCAGTGGCCAGCCGAGGCTCTGCCCCCTGTAGCGGTCATCCCCAGCCCCCCGCCTTGTGCCAGCTGGCACATCCTCACGCCCACAGCCAGCCCCCACCCCTTCCCACCAGCAACAGCAACAACAGCAGTCACCATTCTAGGTTCCAAGTGACAGGCGGGGCTTGGGGGGCCCTGCAGGCCTGCAGAAGCCGAAGCCTCAGCGCCCGGGGTTGTGCCCTTTCCTCTCGAGGTCGCCTGTCCCAGGCTGTCCAACTGACTGCCTCGGTCATCCTTACAGCTGCAGGCCTGGTGTCCTGAAGCCGATGAGCAGTTGCTCACCCTGACCCCTGCCTCCTGAAGCCCCACCGAGCATCCTGGTCAGAAAGGGACTGGCCACCCAAATATCTAGCAGTTGCTGCTCTGAGCCCAGCACCCCTGAGCCTGCAGGGGGTGGCCTAAAACAGTGTGCGGGTGGCTGGCCAAGCACCTGTGCTGTGGCTGCTGTTTCCCCCTGAGCCGGCCACACACCTGCCCGCTCCGCTCTTCTGGGGGCATCTCCACAGTGGGGCTCCTTCACCCCCAGGAAAGGATGAGGCAGATGGGGCTCTCTGAGCAGGGAGCTGTGGCTGGGGAGGTGTCACTCCTCCTGTCCTGGGTCAGGCTTAGGCTTGGGAGGCAACGGTAGCCAGGCCACAGGTAGAACAGCCACCACCTGCAGCCCGGGGACAGAGGGCTCAGGCACAGAGTGCATCCAGGGACACAGAGGCATGGCTCAGACCAGGGCTTCTCACTGCGGTGACTGAATTCCAGAGGATACTTGGCAAACTCCAGAGAACTTCACGTTGTCACTCTAGTCCGGCGGCAGTGGGGACGCTGTTCACACCTGCGTGCACTTGTCCTCTGTGCCCCTCTTCCATCCCTGCTCCGTCTCCTGCCCTCCTGTCCTGGCAGGCACAGGTTTGCTCCTGGAGTTTAAGGACGGACCCCAGAGGACACAGTGCTAGTGACCACATCAAGGGTGCACGCCCAGCTCAGCGCCACACCTGCTAGCCCTGAGGACCTGAAGGGTGTCAGGCTGGTGACTCATGGGGCTCCCTGCTGACTGGACCTCCTGCAGAGGCCCGGAGTCCTGACACCAAGCCTCAGGCCTGGAAGGGCTGGGGCCTCAGGTCAGGTTTGCTGGAGACAAGGGCTTCAAGGGGCCTGAAGCCCTGGGAGCTGGGTGGGTGCCTGAGAGGAGGGGCCACCAAGGCTGGTGAATGGACACTGAGAAGGGCCAGAACAGGGCCTCTCAGAGAGCCAGAGAGGGAGAAGGGAGGGGCCAGGGGGGAGCAGTGGGCATGGACCAGTTGCATGACCTTGACAGACTGGCCTTGTCCTGCCGAGAATGATCCTGGTGGGTTTGGGATGGGCCCACCAGCTGGACTGAGGAAGGGAGGGATGAGGGCCCACCTGGGGCAGCTGACCTGAGGCTGGAGCAGGCAGGTGACGAGGACCTCATCTTGATGAGGTGGCAGCAGAGGACTAGGAATGAGGAAGGCAGCCGGGATCCTCAAGATGGGGTGGCTAGTGGAGGCCGGCTGTGGAGGAGGCCCAGCCGTGGGAGGCCGGGGCGTACGGAAGCCCTCCTGCACACCCGGGCTTCCCAGGACGGACAGGCTCTGGCAGGTCGTCTGGAGTTGTGTCCGACCACTCAGGAGTCAGGAGATCGGGGAAGAAGTTTCCCCATCCTGTTCCACCTGCAGGGTCAGCCACCCACTCACCTCCAGGGGAAATGGGCATGACTCAGAGCCCAGGCCTCTGCCCACAGCCTGCAGCTGACAGCTCTCAGACGGCTAAGAATGGAGCCCTTGGCTTGCCCACTGGCTGGGAGTAGTGGTCACTTCAGGAGAGGGTCCTGCCCCCAGGCTGCTCCTCAGGACAGCAGGGCTCCGCTTGCCTGGCACCCTGTCCCTTGGCCAACACCCTTCCAGGATACACCCTTGGTGCCCGTGTGGCCTGGGAAGTGGGACCTGTGCAGACAAGTCCGCGGGTGGGGCGAGGCCTGCAGGAGCCAGGGCCTGGCAGC
Organism: Spermophilus citellus; assembly: GCF_964194105.1. Taxonomy (NCBI): domain Eukaryota; kingdom Metazoa; phylum Chordata; class Mammalia; order Rodentia; family Sciuridae; genus Spermophilus; species Spermophilus citellus. The sequence continues at coordinate 71,551,739 of NC_138182.1, read as the reverse complement.
CCACGGCAGCCTCCTCACCCGGAGAAAGAGTGTCTCCAGGTGCACCCCCCACCCACAGGAAGTAGAGGACAGGAAGGAGCATTCCTTGGTAATGGGCACCTCCATCAATTCAGGGAGGTTGAGATTTCTTCCTTCCGCTCGTTTACTTATTTGCTTTGGTCGGTGCTTTGCAGATGTGCATGAGGGTGGGCGTCTACACATGCACAGCCAGGTCTTGTCACGGTCCTCTGCATCTCCTCCCCTCCCCTGCCCTCCACCTCCCTCTGTCCCCATGATCTCCCCTCTACAGTGCCACTCTGCCCACTCTCCCCTTCCCTGGTCAGCCTTCTGCCTGGCCTTGACTCTCCGGGTCTGGCTTATCTCACTCAGCATGACCTTCTCCAGCTCTGTCCATCACCGGCCACAGACCTTAGGAGGAGCCCCTGTCCCCATCTGGGGCATGGTGGATGGGCCCATGTTCCTGCCTGCCATGGGAGACTTCGCCCTGGCTGCCCTCCCACCCTCCTCCACGGGCCTGCCCTGCTCTGGGGAGGAACATTCTGGTGTCTCATCAGCCCCGGGGCCACCTCTGACGTCTGACATGCCATGTCCATCTCTCTTGCAGGCGAGGAGTGTGGATGCTGCCGTCACTGTGTTCCCGACCCCAGACGGGGCGTGTGAGTGAACGAGTAGTGAATGAAGGAGGGATGCGGGGGACCAGCGCGCAGCCCACCAGCTGTCTGTCCTCTTCCAGAGCCTGGTCCCCAACAGCACCTGGTGTGACTGACTGCTGCCTGGCTCGACCCGCCTCCGCCGCCTGCTCGGCATTCTGAGTGAGGGGTGAGCGCTGCATGATGAATGGCTGCAGAGCAAGGGGCACTGGCCAACGAGGGGCAGCCAGGTGCCAAGGCAAGATAATCAGAGAAGGGAGGTGTGCCTGGTCCTGGGCCCATGTGACCAATGTGGGGGCCCCGGATGACAGTGTTGACAATAGACACCATTAACAAAGTGTTTTAATCAACCAGACGAAATTCTCTTTGTTAAAAGGAGCCATGTGATCCAAGCCACAAGATTTACATGTCCAGAGCTGAGGGCTGCTAGGCTCTGGCAGTTCCCCCAGGGGACTGCACAAGGCCAGGGAGCTCTTGGAGGCTGGCTGATGCGGCACAGCTTTGGGGAGCATTTGGAAAACAGTCACTCAACAGCCACTAACACAGAGACTGCCAGGCGCAGTGGTGCACGCCTGTTACCCAGTGGCCTGGGAGTTGGGCCAGCTTCAGCAACTCAGTGAGCCCCTGATCAAATTAGTGAGACCCTGTCTCCAAATTAAAAACAAATAAGGGCTGGGGACGTGGCTTAGTAGTAAAGCACCCTGGGTTCAATCCCCAGTACCAAAAAAAAAATAATAATAATCCCACAGATGTGGACACCTCCCTCGCAGACCTTGCCCATAAGCCACGGCCCTGTGGAAAGTTTGCTGTTCATGGAAAATGCCCTCAGCCGCCTTGTGCTGGGGACTCTGGACAGACAGTGTTCCATGAGGCAGGACTTACTGCAGGTGACCTGGAGAGGTCCAGGGCTCAGAGAGGGGCCTCAAGGCCAGGGTGCAGCCTGCGCTGGACCCTGCTCTCCAAAACCCAACCTAACACTGCACCCTGCTTGCAGGGTCTGCGGGTCTGCCAGCTGCTGTGGGCCCCTCCCCAGGGTCCTGTACTGCATTTGTGAGCTGCCAGCTGTTTCAGGAACACACGGTGTGACTGCTTGGGCTCTGGGCAGGGCAGGACAAGGTGACACGGGGAGAGCACACCTGGTTTGTAGCAGGCACAGGTGCAGGCGCAGGCTGAGCATGGCAGGACTCCGGCCTCGCTGGTCTCACACTCTCACCGAGCTCTGGTCTGACCAGATTCGGTTCCTGCTTTGGGTCACAAACGGGTCAGGTGAACTCACTTCTGGTCAGTAAATTCCGGGGTGGGCCTACGCTCGTCGTGGGAAGTGGCCCACATGGTCATGTTGTTCTGGGTCTGCCAGGAGTGGGCACAGCGTACAATTCCAATGCCCGGCTCGCACTCGGGACCTTCAGTATTGTGCAGGGGTGAAACTTTGCTAAGCCCCCAGGTTGTCCTGAAATGACCCCAGTGTGTCCTGGCAATTTCTCCTGCTCAGAGCAGGCGGCACCTGGAGCCAGGCCGAGCAGCAGGTGGACCTAGCAGGGAGAGGCCAGGTGTGGATCCCTCAGAAAGGACTGATCCCACTGTGCCCTGGTGCCACACCTCTGTGCCTCCCAGCCTGCAGAACAGGACCCGCCACCATGCCATGCAAACCAAATGCCCACGTTGGCGTGTGGCTGAAGATCTGGAGGCTCGGTGGAGGAGGCTGGGGCATCCACAGGGACACAGCGGTCAGACTGCGTGGGGAGGAGGGGCCGCCTGCCGCACGGCTGCCCTGGCAGGCCTGGGCACAGTTCTCGAAGGTCCTTCTTACCTGAATAGCTCCGTCTCTTGTGAGAAGGGAGATCATGGTGGGTCTGTGGACATCAGGGGGCCGTCGTGGGGCTGCAGGCTTTTCTGAATTTGATACAAACAATTAAAAAGCCAGTCTGACTGACTCAGCCACATCCTGTGACGGGCCATGGTCTCCTCTAAACCTTAACCCACTGGGCAGCTCTGCCTGGGCCCTGGCTGGCGGCCTGCTTGCTAATGCACACGGTCTGTAGGTGACCCTACGGACAGGCTGACCCACCGACCCGCCCTGGGAAGTGGTGTCTCCCCCACACCCCAGAATGTGGCTGGACATCCTGGACAGGCCATCCCTTGGGCCTGTGTGGGCAGCCCCAGGGCATCTGTTCTCTGCAGGCCTCAGTAAGGGATGCAGAGACAGCTGGTGGCTGGGAATGTGGCCACTGCTCGGCCGTCAACCCTCCATAGCCACGGTCACTTTGTAGCACCCCCTCTGGAACCCTCCCTGAGCTGGTCAGTGTGGCCCTGCCTGGTCTGCACAGAGGGGCTCTTCCTCTTGGGGTCGTGGGGTCCCTGTCCCTGCGTGTGGGAACTGGGGCTTGCCTGTCTCCCCCTCTGCTGGCTTTGGGGCCCTCCCTGGGAACCTTCTCCACGGGGTCCTGGGGTGAGACTGCTTGGGCCCGACAGTGTTGGTTCCTCTTTTAGGCTCCTAAGGCAGACAGGAAGTCAGGACGTCATTTTAACTAAATGTCTGCTGCTTTTTCCTCTTAGAGGTCGGGTTCTGTCGCGGTTCTCCACGGGGCGGCTGGTGGGTGCTTGTCAAGGACCACTCTGGTCCACACGAATGTCCACCAAGGGTAAGGCCCACCGCAGAGCAGCCTCTGCCTCCCGGAGGCCCAGGACCACATTCCCCCAGCCCAGGACCCTGCCCCACAGGCAGACGGGTTGGTGCTCGTTCTTGAGTGGACAGCCCAGCTGTGCCGGGGACGAGGCAGCAGCCTGCCTGGAGCAGACCCACGTGAAACGCCAGGCAGGTGCCACGCTCATGGTGCTGAACTTCAGTCCTGACTCTTCATCATGAGAACCCAAGCCAACTCCCTACACAGGGCGTGGTGGCCTCCCTGTGACCCAAGCCTTGGCCCTGCCCCAGCCTGGCCTCCGTGACTGAGGCTCTTCAGTGTGCCTTCGGGGGCTCCTGCTGCCCCAGGGAGGCTCAGCAGGCCGTGACTCCGTCAGGAGTGGCGCCTGCCAGCCGTCCCCCGGCCGTGTGCTCCGACTGCCCACAGGAAGCTCCAGGCCTGGTGTTCCAGGGCCCAGCTGCACTCCACACACCCACTCTGTCCCCTTCCCTCCTGGTCCCTGCAGAGGACAAATTAAGGTAAAGACTTGGACTCGGTTCCCCTCTTCCTAAACAGGCGCCATGATGCAGGGGAAGCCTTTCTTTTCCTTTCAAATGAGGTAGTTTTACCAGAAAGCGAACAGAGAGGCTAAGCATTCATGAAAGCAAAAGCCCAGCCTTCGGGGACTTGATGAACCCGCAGGTGGAGACCGCGGCGTCACTGGAAGTCTGAGGTGCTGCATCCTGTGCCGATGGCCTGGCGGGACCTTGGCGAGGCAGCAGTGGGGGAGGGCACCATGGGAAAGTCCCCAGTCTCACACAGCAACACAGTAGCATCCAGTGACCCTCTCTCCCATAGCAGGTGGTCACAGCAGCCAGACCTGGACCTCCAGAGCTATGGCCCAGTCCACCAGAGCCACCAACCTGGTAGTCCTGGTTTCGGTGGTTGCCGTAGCATCCCAGGGTCACAGACCCGACACAGCACACCCCTGCCTTGTGGCCCCTAGGAGTGCAGCTCAGAGCCCCAAACACGGAAGCCCTCAGGCTCCGGGCCTCCAGGGCCCCGCAGCACACCTGCCCTCTTCCCAGGGGCTCCTCCCCGCACACCCGCCCTCCTCCAGGGGCTCCTCCTTGCACACCCGCCCTCCTCCAGGGACTCCTCCTTGCACACCCACCCTCCTCCAGGGGCTCCTCCCCGCACACCCGCCCTCCTCCAGGGGCTCCTCCCCGCACACCCGCCCTCCCCCAGGGGCTCCTCCCCGCACACCCGCCCTCCTCCAGGGGCTCCTCCCTGCACACCCTCCCTCCTCCAGGGGCTCCTCCCTGCACACCCTCCCTCCTCCAGGGGCTCCTCCCCGCACACCCGCCCTCCTCCAGGGACTCCTCCCCGCACACCCGCCCTCCTCCAGGGACTCCTCCCCGCACACCCGCCCTCCTCCAGGGACTCCTCCCCGCACACCCACACTCCCCCAGGGGCTCCTCCCCGCACACCCGCCCTCCTCCAGGGGCTCCTCTCCGCACACCCACACTCCTCCAGGGGCTCCTCCCCGCACACCCACACTCCTCCAGGGGCTCCTCCCTGCACACCCACACTCCCCCAGGGGCTCCTCCCCGCACACCCGCCCTCCTCCAGGGACTCCTCCCCGCACACCCGCCCTCCTCCAGGGGCTCCTCCCCGCACACCCGCCCTCCCCCAGGGGCTCCTCCCCGCACACCCGCCCTCCCCCAGGGGCTCCTCCCTGCACACCCGCCCTCCTCCAGGGGCTCCTCCCCGCACACCCTCCCTCCTCCAGGGGCTCCTCCCCGCACACCCGCCCTCCTCCAGGGACTCCTCCCCGCACACCCGCCCTCCTCCAGGGACTCCTCCCCGCACACCCGCCCTCCTCCAGGGACTCCTCCCTGCACACCCACACTCCCCCAGGGGCTCCTCCCCGCACACCCGCCCTCCTCCAGGGGCTCCTCTCCGCACACCCACACTCCTCCAGGGGCTCCTCCCCGCACACCCACACTCCTCCAGGGGCTCCTCCCTGCACACCCACACTCCCCCAGGGGCTCCTCCCCGCACACCCGCCCTCCTCCAGGGACTCCTTCCCGCACACCCGCCCTCCTCCAGGGGCTCCTCCCCACACACCCGCCCTCTTCCAGGGACTCCTCCCGGAGCCTGATTCCTAGGGTGCCTGGTACCGGTGTCTGTCCTGAGGGTCCTACTTCACTGACAAGAGTGGAGGGATGGTCAAATCAAGGCCCTGTCCTCCTTCAGTCCATGTTGCTCTGACAGTTGGTCTAATTTCCAAAGTGACCTTTTCTCTGAGGTCTACCAGGGGCTCTACGCCTAGGCTCTGCGGTCTGCAATCAAGTCTGCATCAGACTCTCCCTCGGGGCCAGGGCTGCTGACCCCTGTGGCCGGGGTGCAGGTGGCCTAAGGCTCCTTGCTGTTGCTGGTGTGGGGCTGTGGGGGTGGGTGGCCGTGGGTGGGAGGTGGTGGCATCGGGCAGAGCAGGGCTGGACGGGGCTGGGTGGGCCCTCTGGATCTGAGGCCGGAACCCAGCCGGGGGGCAGAGCTGGGAGCCTGCTGCACGCGGTATTCCCCAGCTGTTTCCTATGGATCGTGCCTGGTCAGTGTTTTTGCTGCTGTGACCAAGAGACCTGACAAGAACAGCTGTGGAGGAGGAAAGGCCCATTTAGGGGCTCAGGGTTTCAGAAGTCTCCGTCCACAGACAGCAGGCTCCATTCCGTGGGGCTCAAGATGAGGGGGACATCGTGGCCGCAGAGTGAGGTGGAGGGAAGGGGCTCACATGATGATCAGGAGCAGAGAGAGGCTCCGCTCGCCAGATACAAATCTATACCCGTGGCCCCCCGGGCCCTCCTCCTGCAGCCACACCCCTGCTCCAGTGACCACTCAGCGAGTCCCATCAGGGACCAATCACTGGTGGGGTCAGGCCCACAGCCCAGTCATCTCCCCCAGACCCTCCCACGTGTTTCACACACAAGCTTTTGAGGGACCCTCACATCAAACCATAACAGATTGATTGATTGATCATTGATACTGGGAAGTAAACCTCGGGGTACTTTACCCTGAGCCATGTCCCTCCCCCTGGCCCTTCTCAGTTCTGAGTCAGGGCCTCACTAATTTGCCTCACTCAGTTGCTGAGGCTGGCTTTGCACTCGCGATCCTGCCTCAGCCTCCAGAGCGGCTGGGGTCACAGGTGTGGGCCACAGCACCCGGACGCCATCTGTTTTAGTCGGCTTCTTCATCACGGTGACCCAAAGGCCCAGGAGGGCCCTGAAGGAGGGAGACGCGTCTCGGCTCACAGCGTCAGAGGTCTCCATGGTCGGCTGACTCCACGGCTTCGGGCCTGACCTCGTGGCAGAGGGTGTGGTGGGGACAGCAGCTCAGGACATGGCCACAGGGGACAGAGCGCTCTGCCCACCAGGGACAAAATACAAACCCCAGAGCACACCCCAGGGACTCTCCAGGACCCCACCTGCCTGCAGCGCCCACCCAGCAGGTCCTCTGGGGTAACCCGGGCGTCCCGCCCTGACGTCCTGCCCGGTCTCGCATGGGCTTCCGGGCAGCTCACAGCAGCACCACACCCCTCACGTTGCGTGGCCTTCGTGGCCAGCACTGGTGTAGCAGGCCTCGCTGCCTGTACTTCTCCCGCAGGGACTTTCCTCTGAACCTCAGCTGGCCACGTCCATCCTCCCTGGGATCAAAGAAATCTCCTCACAACTCTGCACTGTGGTTCATGTCCTCAGGGGGAGGCTGGCCCTGCAGGAGGCCTCCCCAGGGTGAGCACTTCCCCTCCCAAGGGGGGTGGTGGCAGGAGAACCCCCTCCCAGGCCTTGGCCCGCCCGTGGCACTGAAGACAAGCGGACCTGGAGAAGCAGCTGCTGGATTCTCGTACCACAGACCCGCCTCCACCACAGCTTCTCACCAGAGCCCAGTCGTCACTCCCCCGATGAAGACCACTGGGAGACTGTCCAGGAGGCGGCCAGCAGGGCACCTCCACAGCCACCCCAGGGACCCCAGGATTTGAGAGCTCGCTGTGGATGTCTACCCCAGGGGCAGGGCAGCAGGGATTTCTGACCCTTGGAGTTGGCACAGTGCTGACCAGAGTTCCACAAAAGGCCACAACCCTCGGCTCCTGGCATCGCTGGCTGATGGAGGTGGCCGGGGCGGGTACCAGGACAAGATCACTCCCTCATCCAGCAGCGCGGCCGCCTCCTCTTTAGCAGCCCTCTTGTTGAAGGACGGCCGGAGGGAGGTAAGGCAGGCCCAGAGTGATCCCCAGGGAGCCAACTGCGGGAGTCCCAGCCCACCTATGGGCAGAGTCAGGAGGGGCAGAGCCCTCTCTTGAGATGCCAGGCCTGGCCAGTGTATAGAACCACGGCTGCCCTCCCGGGGTGCAGCCTCTGTGCCCACACCCAGCTCCAGGACCCTGCTCCATGACACTGGTGGGTGGCACACTCAGGGCCATCAGGGCTGGCTCTGTCTTGCCCTGGGCTGGACCACCCTGGCCCGCCGTGGCGCCACCTTCCTACTGTGTGCTTCTGCACCCCTACTGTGGGCAGGGCAGTGCGGCTGGCGCAGGAACCATGGACGTCCTCCAGGGGTGGGGCTTTCCAAGGTAGAGGGCAGTGGAGGGCCCCGGGGCCAGCTTCTTTCTGAGCTCTACACGATGATGCCAGGGGCCCAGGCTCCAGGTTCCAGGCAGGTCCCAGGACGTTGCCTGTGCTCGGCTGTTAACCATGCCCCCTCCCCAGCCCCAGCGCTGGCTGTGGCAGGTCCTCTCCGCCAGGCCCCTGAGGCCGCAGGGCCTGCCTGCCCTGCCCACCCCGGCAAGGAGACCCGGGGAGCAGGGACTGTGCTGTCAGAAACAGTTGGGCTGCACCCCAGCTGCTGCCTCAGAGGCCAGCGACGTCCCCTGTGTGACCACCCACTGTCCCCTGGAGCAGAGCCTCAGTGCAGGGGCCAGGCCCTTGGAGCAGTCACAGGGACACAAGGCCGGCCCTGCCCAGATTCAAGACAGCTGGGCTGACAAACGCTGTGGGCGAGGGCACAGTTGGCACCTCGCATCCCTGGTGTGGGGTTTCTGGAGGTCAGGGCGCCGGGACCAGCCTGGCGACCCCAGAGGAGGCGCTAACAGCCATGTTGAGGCCCGGAGGGGCAAGGGTGGCCAGTGGCCTCTCACAGAGTGCTGGGCCATCCCCAGGCACCCTGGGGCAGCCCTCGGAAGATGAGAGGAGAGGGAGGGCTCAGGTGGCAGGGCCTGCGGGCAGCAGGGAGACGATGACCACTCTGCCCAGAGCCCAGGGTCCAGGCAGAATTCAGAGGCTCGGGCGAGAGCAGCCATCGGGGCCCAGCTTGCCATGGTGAGGAGGCAGGAACACCCGAAGCCAGACTCAGGCTCCCTGCTGACTGTCACCATCCTGTCCTTGGCCCTCAAGCCTCTCTAGGGACACCCGGGTCTCCTTCGGGACAGGCCAGCGGGGCTCAAGGCTGAAGGGAGGCCCAGCTTCCCAGAGCCCTCGGTCACGCCCAGCTCCCCACAGCCCTTCCACCCCCAGCAGCTCCTGTGCTTCAGCCCGGAGTCGACCTGCCATGATGAAGACATCGTCACCTCTTTTTGCAATACTGGGCAGGTGCTCTGCCCCGAGCTGCACCCCAGCCCGTTTTTATTTCATTTTGAGAGAGGGTCTCACTAAGTTTCTGGCCTGGAACTTGGGATCCTCCTGCTTCAGCCTCTGAGTCATGGAACTCAAGGCGTCCCACCGCACCCGGCTACCTTATTCTTTCACAGTGGACACACACTCCCTAATGCTTCTGGTGAAGTGTGGGTGGCTCTGTCACCATGCTCTGTGACAGGCTGCGAGCACAAGTGTGAGGTCTTGTTCTGCCTGGGTGAGAAGTGCACCCCTCACACACCTGTTAGCACCCGGCGACCGTGGACGTGACACACAGGCCCTGACCATGGGGACTGTTGGGGGGCTCTGGGCAGGAGAAGGGCGGGCATTTGCCCACAGCCAGGGGTCAGACCTGTGTCTCAGGGGAAGCCACGCCTGGCTCACCTGGAAGGGCACACGCACACACAGGTGTGCCCCCAGCAACAGCGGCCTGCTGTATCCATTCTTGACAGCCACACGGAGGCCGCCCTGGGAGGCTTGGCCAGGGCTGATGCCTGTCATGGAGTGGCCTGTCGGGCTGCAGAAACTGGCACTGGACAGGAGGCCTCACACTGTGGAGTCCTCGGGGGGGGGCGGGGGGACTCTGAGGGGATTGCTGCTGGAATGTGACAGACCTCGTGGCTGGCAGGGGACCTCGGCCTCCACTGGGCAGCCCCTCCTACAGGACTCTGATGGTCACTGGGGTGCAGCCCACATCTGCTGCTCGTGTGTTTTTAGTGCTGAGTGGGGAGAGGAGAGGGTCAGGTCCCTGTACCCAGCGTAGCAGCAGGTCCAGGAGGCTCCTCGTCCGGGCAGGTGGGCCCTGGAGCACACCACCTTTGTGTCTCTTGAGGAGAACGATGGCGCCTTTGACAAAACAGGCCAGATCCAGTGTGCTTTCTGCAGGGATCCCAGAGGAGAGCAAAGTCCAGTGGGTCTCCCGGGGCTTCCAGCATGGCCACTTCCCGCCCGCACGCACGCACACAGGTGTGCACACACAACGCACACTACACAGGAGATCCTGGCAGGGCGGCAGCTGGCAGGCCCTGGGTCAGGTCTCCTGCAAACAGCCTCAATGCTCCGGTGGCCACAGAGGTCATCCTGGAAGGGCAGGTGCGCGTTCCTCCTTCCAAACCAAACGCCCTTCCTTGGCTCTCAGGAACCCCTGTGCCCCGCGAGGCCTGTGCCTGGTTCCTGGTTTGGGAGGAGCCTGGTGCTGAAGCGCAGAGGCTCAGTGGGCTCCTGGGCACCTGTGCTGCTGCCCTGTTGGGAAGGACCTCGCTCTGGGTGGGGCAGTGTCTGAGGCGTCTCCCCAGGGTCAGCCTCCTGGGCCCCTCCTGGCCAGGTGGATCCTGTCCTGGCAGACAACATGGGCAGGTGGCTCACTGTCCCCTTTGTCACCAAGCTGTGTATGATGTCCACCCAGTGGCACCTGATAGAAGCCCTGTCCCCGTCCTGGGCAGTGAGTTCCTGTCAAACAGGGTCTTGGAGGGAAAGAGAAGAGAGGGACGTGAGGCGCTGGCACCTCCTTTGGTTTCTCGCAGTGCTGGGGACAGAACCCAGGGCTTCTACGAGCCAGGCAGGCACCCTGCCACCGACCCGGGCCCAGCCTTCCTTCTCCTCCTGGAGGCAAAGAGTCCCCAGGACCCAGGAAGACCCTGGAAACTGAGGACGGCTGCTTCAGGAGGCAGCTAACACCACGGGTGGCCCTAGAGTTCTAGCAAGTTCTGTTCCAAGATGACCTGGAGTTGCTTGGCACAGCCTGGGGTTCCCTGCAGAGCCAGCCATCACACAGCTCAGGTCCCTGGGCCCCGGGTAAGAGACCCAGGTCAGGAGACCTGCAGCCACCACCTCAGGTAGAGCCCCTGGCCCCTGGTCCAAGCTCCTGCCTGGGGCTGTAGCCCACGGCACCGAGCTCTTTCTAAGCCCGGAATCCACCTCTACTGCTGCTCCTGAGACCAGGGTCACCAGGTCCACAGGGCCACAGCGCTGCCTGCAGGCCACGGTCCCAGCTAGGGAGGGGCCAGGGACACACATACTCCAGGCAGTGCAGGGGGTAGGGAAGGACCCAGGGTCATTGGCTGGGCCCTGCCGTGTGTAGTTTGGAAGTTTCTGTCACGTGTGGTATCAGGAAGCGCACACAGGGACAGGTCCTGGCGCTGAGGGAGCCAACAGGAAATGCCAGGTGCACCTTTGGGATCTCCCCGCATTTCCAGGACCATCAGGCGCTAGGGCAAACAACTGAGGTTCTGAGTGCGTGAAGGTGCCCCAGCCGTGCCCGCCTGGCGGCCCCTCGAACTGTATTCTCTGGGGGCAACTCACCTGTGGGCTCTTCCTCCTACTGCACGAACCTTGCACCTGTGGGAGGAGTCAGAGAGACCCAGGTGGCGTGGAGGCCGGGCAGGCACTCTAAAGACCCCCGTGGCCCGAGCGCACAGCAGCCCCACCCTCTGCCCAGACATTGCCCCAGGTCTTGCCCTGGGCAGGGAGTAGACTCCCAGGTGAGGGGCTCCTAGGCCTCCTGCTTTTGAGGGAAGATGCTCTTTCAGGGCACGTGTGTGTCCTGGCTCAGGGGCCCTGTGACAGCCTGCCTGGGACAGCAGGGGGACTGTGGGCATGGAAAGTGTTTCGGGTGGCCACACACTGGGAACCCCTGGAAGCAGCTGCCAGGAGGCTCTTCCCTGGGGCTAATACTGGGCTCCACTAACCATCTCCCCTTCCTCTGCCCTCCTGGGCGAGCAGGCAGGGCCTCTACGTGGCCATCGGGGCAGTACTGTGGCCTGCAGCTTCTGCGACTCCATCTCACCCTCGGGATCTCTCCTCCTGCAGCACAGGACCCAGCCAGCCAGCCTGGCCAGTGACTTGGTAGCCGCGGTCAGCCTTCCCAGAAATCAACCCCATCGCAGTCTCTAACTTGGAATCCGTCATTCCCCATGCAGCTGGGAGGGGGCGGCTTCCAGGCTGCCCCTGGGGTTGGCCCTATCAGGAACACAGCCCCTGAGAGATGACCGGCCTCTCACCCACCTCCTGGGGGCTGGGTAATGCTTTTAAATGAAACCCACATTTCCGCATTCTGGAAGTGGACAGCTGGGCCTGGTGCGCACCTGTGTAGCTGCGACGGGGACACCTGGTTCTGCACAGGCAGCCTGTGGCCACAGCCACGATCACCATCACCAGCAGGATGGCAAGGGCGCTGAGGACGGCCGCACTCCCCGCCTGGTGGGGACGCGCTGGGCTGTCTGTCACCATGGCTGGGGGGTCCCAGAGGAGACACTAAGAGTGAGCCCTGCAGGGGAGTGCTCCCAGGGACCGGCACCGGGCGGTCAGCTGTTCCTTACAGTGGGGCTCCCCGGCAGGCCCAGCCCTGACACAGGGCCCTAGAGGGGCTTCTTAAATGGAGGTGAAATTCACGTTTCACGGACCCTTCCACAGTGGGCGGGTCAGTGCTGTCCAGTGCTCATGGCAGGGGGCAGCAGCCTTCCAAGGAAACCTGGTACCCACAGGCAGCCCCTCCTGCTTTCCCCTGTGCCCCACCCCTGGCCCCTCCACTCCCCTGACGGAGCACCACCTGCTCTGGGTCCTTTCTGTGAACGGACCATACCACGTGTGGCCTCTGCGGACCAGCTTTGGCCACTCGGGCACGATGTCCTCGGGGTTCACCACATGCAGCCTGTGTCAGCACCTCATCCTTTTGACAGCTAAGTGACACTCCGTCATGTGATGGCCACAGTGTCCAGCCAGCCATCTGTGGTGGGTGCTTGGGGCCCTGTGGCTGTTGTGAACATGCTGGGCATCCACAGGCACTCGCCTGAGTCCCTGTCCTGGGCAGATAGGAAATGGAACCGCTGGCCACCAGTCTGCCTTCGTCAGCAGTGCATGAGGCCCTGCCCGCCGTCCTGGCCCATCAGAGGGTGGTCCTCACAGGGAAGTCAGCCATGCCATCCAGGGGCGCTGGATACAGATGCCAGTGTGTCTCCAACACCAGAGATCAATGCCCTCAACCACAGGTTGCCCTGAATGTGACTCAGGGTCACCTAGAAGCTTTGTAACACTGTCTTAGTGGGGTGGCACACTCCTATAATCCTAAAGACGAGAGAGGCTGAGCAGGAGGGTGGCAAGTTTGAAGCCAGCCTGGGCAGCACCCTGTCTCACATTAAAAAATATAGTCTATAGTCCCAGCAGCTCAGGAGGCTGAGGCAGGAAGATCACGAGTTCAAAGCCAGTCTTAGCAACTTACCAAGTCCCTAAGCAACACAGTGAGATCCTGTCTCTAAATAAAATACAAAATCGGGCTGGGGATGGGGCTGGGTGGCAAAGCACCCCTGGGTTCAATGCTCAGGACTATAAACAAAACAAAACAAAAAAACATTGTCCTGCTGCCAGATGCCAGGGTCCGGGCTGGGCTCCAGGTGACCCACTGTGCAGCTGAAACTGAGCTTGCGAGAACCCTGGGCTCCACCTGCCCGGGCTGCCTGGCAGGAGGCAGCGGCCAGAAGCTCTTGGTGCTGCCCTCATCCTGCTCCAGGGGGGCCCAGACCGTGCGCATGAGGCCAGGGGCTGCAGCCGGATTCTGAGGGAGGAAGGAGGAGCCTGCTGGGTGCTGGTGGTCAGGGCCGCTCCACCAGCTTGGGCCTGGGCAGCCCAGGCCCCACTCAGCGGCCTGCACTGCTCTGACATTCACCTGCATTTCCACTTTCACTGATCCTGCAGGTTACGTAGCAGATCCTGTGGGTGGCACCCCTTTCCTGCAGCTGGCAGGGCCCACAGAGTCTAGGCTGCAGCATCTCCCACCTCCACCTTCTGTGTCCCATCTGACAGTGGTGACAGGGACACAGACTGGGAGAGCCTGCACTCCAAGCACAGGAGGACCTGGCCAGCAGCGAGGCCCAGCCCAATTCCCCGTGTGGGGGCTCATTCTTCTCAGGGGCCTCAGGGGCATGTGCCCGGGGCAGAGCGCTTGGGGCTGCACAGGGGTGGCTCCACCCTGGCCAGCTGCTGCCTAGTTTTGTGGCTTCTGAATTGTCACACAGTCCTTTCGGAGCCTCAGTCCCGCTGGCCACGCAGCTCTGCAGGTGAAGCTGAAGCTGGGGAGGACAGGGCAGCGTCCTCTGCTCTGAAACTGTGGGTTTCCCAGTCACCACCACCTGCCCTCACCTTCCTTCCTCTCAGCCACCTTTCTGACGCCACTGCACGGTCCCTGTAGGGCCTCTCCAGTCCCCACAACCCCCTGCCCGGGCCTCACCTGTCCCCGTGAGGTTCTGGTGCAGAAGCGCATTCTCTATGCAGCAGCCGACGTTCACGCTGGGCGCCCAAGGGATCCTCAGGACGCTGACCACATCGTACAAGCCCCGCTGGTTCAGGGAGACCGTGTCGTTATGCAGGGCCTTGTCCAGCTGGCTGTTGTCCGTCTTGTTGATCCAGTACACGCTGGGCCTCGGGTAGCCGTCTGTAGACACTCAGGTGAAGGTGAGCTCCTGCTCTGCAGAGGGGCGGCTAGGCGTGCTGACCACCGGCATGCTGTAGTTGGCTGCAGGGGAGGGAAGGGGGGTGAGGGAGGCCAGCTTCTGCACCTCAAGATGCGGAGGGTGCAGGTGCCAAGGGCCAGGGCCGGGGAAGGTGGCCCCTGTGGCCCACCCTGGTAGAGCGGCCAGATCAGGGCTGTGGTCTGAGCTGCCAGCACAGGCCTGCATGGACACCCAACTGGGGAGCCACTGAGCCTAGCAAGCAGTATCCTGTACCTAGGGCCAGTTCATACCCCTCATTGGATCTAGTATTTCTCACAAGTGACACTGCCGTCTCCTTGCTGAGCTGTGCCCTGACCGTGGTTATCTTTAAAATTTCCTTGAATTCTGCTGGACGTAGTGGCACATGTCTATAAGACCAGCAGTTTGGGAGGCTGAGACAGGAGGGTCACGAGTTCAAAACCAGCCTCAGCAACTTAGTGAGGCCCAAAGCAACTCAGTGAGACTGTCTCTAAATTTTATATACATATATAGAGAGTTCAGGGTTGTGACCAGGAGTTAAGCACCCCTGCGTTCAACCCCCCAAATCCTTAAATTCTCATCTCATTTTGTGTTTTATAGCACTGTCTTCTAATTCATTTTGAAAAATCTAGCTCGAGCTGAAGAGTTCAAGGCAGCTGGCAAGGCTGGGGGTTCTGTGAAACCAGGAGGTCTCAGGTTGAAGTCCTAAAACTGACCAAGTTTTCACCCACTGCCTCACAGGTGGGAGAAACCCAGTAACCAAGACAGGACTTTCTTCCCTGAAGGGAGCAGGCTGCTGGGCCAGGGCTGGGTTCTGGGAGCACCTTCTCCAGGACGAGGTGGGTGAGACCTGCGCTCTGCTTTGCAGCCTCACCTGCCACGTGCAGTGTGACCACGGCTTCCAAGATCCTTCCCAGCTCTAAGGACTTCCTAAACACCAGGCACTTGAACTTCTGCTCGTCCTGGGGGGTGACATTGCGCAGGTGCAGGGAGAAGTCCCCCTGCTGCATGCTGTCCAGTGACAGGTGTGCCCTGTTTTTGTAGTGGCTGTCCTCGAGGCCTGTGGAGCTGTTCTCGGGGAGGTAGTAGGTCACCACTGCGTTTGACTCGCTGACTTGCCAGTAGACAAACAGGTCGTCTAGGTCGAAACGATCTGTTCCCGGGTAGACGCAGCTGAGTTTGACGTCACTGCCCACCAGGGCCCTGACTTCCTCTGCTTCAATAACTGCAAGAGTCCAAAGATGAGATGGATATTCTGAGGGTGACTCCCAGCCCATGGAGTCACCCAGACTTCTGGGTTACAAGGCTCAGACACTGATCCTGACACATTCAAGCAGAAAAGGAATGTGTTGATAAGCTCCACCCAGGAGGGCCAGGGGCCCAGGTGGCAGCTCAGATGCTGGCTCCGACAGGGCACAGCTGGCATGCAAAGCCACCACTGGGGGAAGCCAGGAGGGTGCCTGGGCTGCTCTGCACTATTTCTAAAATCTGGCATGCAAAACAGAACGATTTCTCGACATTATAAAGTCATTGTGCTCATGACAAAAGTTCACGCGACATATAGAGGTGCTACCATTTGCACAATCACTTAACTGCCTGGCTTAGACTGGAAGGCTTGGTGGGCCTCGGCTCTCTGCTGCAGGGCCACATCATTGCTTCTGGCTCTTTTCAAACCTCAGAAAGGCTGACTGGGACAGAGAGGCTGGGGGACAAGAAGCCCCTGAGTCAAAGGAACTGCATCTACCTACCCTGAGCATGAAATCAAAGAACTATGGCCTTTGGAAAGGCAGTGTCCTCTGTGGCCTTCTGTCCTGCACCAGCCTAGGTGTGAGGCCCAGAGGACCCTGGCAGGAGGTGGTGAGGACCTCCCGAGGCCCTGGGTGTGAGGCTCTCACAGCTCTACATGAGGTCTGGAGGCTGGGTAAGGCTTGGCTGGGTAGAGCACCCTGCATTAAGCACTGACTCACCAGCTTGCAGGCCACTGAGGAGGAGCAACAGCAGGCCAGGACTGGAACAGAAACGAGGGAAGGCAGGTGAGCTGCAGGTCTCCGCTTCTCCTTCCCAGGAGCAGGGGTCCGCCCCCGGGAGGCCCTGGCTCCGTCACAGAAATGTGAATTCGCTGTCTGGAGAGGTCCTGGGCTTCCCTGCACGGGGAGCTCAGGGAGAGGGGCCTGGACCACACCTCCCTGCCCCGCAGAGCAAGACCTCAGGGCTTCCAGCCCAGATCCCCCAGACCACCATGACAGTGAGTAAAGAAGGCTTGGGAGCCGCGGCCAGGTCCAGGCTTCTGCCTCCGGAGCCGCCTTGCTGGGGAACCACAAGAAACCGCGGAAGGCCGAGCGAAGCTGCTGCCGTCCCGGCTCCCACCGCCCCCTGCTGCGCGGCCCGCAGCACCCCCTTCCCTGGTTTGGAACTGTTAACGCGGAGGGGGGGTCCCAGGTGTGTGGGGAGAGGCCGTGTCACTAAACAGTGGGCACTTGCTGGCCTCCGAGGTGTCACAGGGTGTCACATCCTCCCTCCTTCTGGGAAATCAGCGGAGCAGCGGAGAAGGGCGGCTCGCGGTGCCCGCGCCGGGGTGCGCCTCCCGCTCTGCGCGCAGCCTACTCGGTCCCTGCCTCCGCACAGCCGCCTGGCACGCCCACGCCCCGCCCGCGCGCCGGTGCCCGCCGCCGGCCCAAGCCGCCCCCTGCCGTCTACACCGCAGGTGCCCGCACTTCCCTCCTGGGCCTGCAGGTGAGCCCGCGAGCCCCGTGGGAGCCGCCCGGAGCTGGGGACGCGCGGGACCGCTGCCTTCGGGGCGCTGTCGGCCCCACTTCGGGCGGGGACACCGCGCCCTGCCCGCGCTCCCTTCCCCGCACCGCAGGGCGCGGCCGTAGGGGGGCTCACCTCAGCAGCATGGTGGGCACCGAGACCTGGGGCGCCGAGACCTCGGGCGCCGAGACCTGGGGCCGCGGAGACCTGGGGCCGCGGAGACCGGCTCTAACTGCGTTCCCAGTTCCCAGGGCGCTGCGGAGGCTCTGAGCGCCAGCGCGCGGCCGCCTGGGTGCAGCCCTGGTCCCCGCCCCCGGCCCGGCCCTCCCGGACCGTGACCGCCCCCGGGAGGAGGCGGGGCGCGGCGGAGAGGAAGGTCGCCCTCTGGCTCCACAAAGTTAATCTCTACCCAGGCCCGCGTTCCAGTCGGCCCAGTGCTGGACAGGGCCAGGTCCTCCAGGTCACGGGGACACGGGCCAGGGCTGTAGGTGCCCGGGGAAGTCCCGGGAGAGTCCCGGGAGGGTAGCTGGGAAAGAGCGGCCAGAGATGTGGCGGTTGGGCCCTAGGACACTGAGCTTTCCCCACCGCTGCGCTGCCCAGACTGGTTCACACCCTGGCCCCCACCCTGGCCCAATGTTCTAGCCCTGCCTTCCCTGAGGGTGAGTTATGAGAAGCCCCAGATCTGAGCCAGGGGCCCAAAGTAGACTTCTCCAGGTGGACAGTAGGTGAACCACACCCAATGACTGTTTAGGACTGGACCAAAGGTGCCGCAGTCTTGGCTGGGCACAGAATCACGAGCCAATCAAGCAGGAACAAAACTTTATTTTGAAAAAGCCGCTAACACTCTCAGCGCCAGCAAGTCAAAAACCGGTCCTCCCACGAGGGTGTCCGACCGGAACCGCGCGCCGACCGGAACCCCCGGGGTCCCCCCCGGACCTCCCCCGGAATTTCCTCCCACCTCCTCCGGAATTCCCTCCTACTATCCTTCCCCAACCAATGGGAACTCTCCAGCAGTCCCGTAAAGTCCCGTAACTTGAGTCCGGTAGCAGGCCAAGGTGAACAGCGGGAGTCCAGTTTGCATATGAATGTAAATTTTAACATAATCATCTCAGTGGCTAGCTGGCGTCACTTTACAACCAAAGGTGCCATACATCGTATATATGCTTGTGGCTCCTAGCATCTGCCCCCTTCTGTTTAATTAAGCAACAAGCAATGTGGCTAGGGACCGTGCCTGGTAGGTTGTCCAATTTAACATATGGTTCTTACCCGTCATGGGAGAACTGACCTTTAGGCGTCAGCTTCCTGTCTTAGGTTGAATCCACTGTAATCAGAGCAACCCGTCGCTGACTACCGGTCCAGCATTCAGCCATGCTTGTGGATAGGCCTATGCACCAGTGGGGGGGTGAGGTTCTTGCCTCACCTCTGTTGGCCCCCAAATTTAGCCTTGGTGCCAGTGGGGGGGTGAGGTTCTTTGCCTCACCTCTGTTGGCCCCCAAATTTAGACCATCACTAGTAGAAGGGAGGAGGATACAGAAATGCCACGACACCAAGCCAATTGACGGCTCCTTTGGAAAAATTGCGTCACTGGTGACACCATCAGCAAAGATATGCCAGTATTACCACAATAAACATGGGGTGAGCTGGCAAGGGAATTGCATCACTGGTGACACCATCAGCAAAAATATGCCAGCAGTACCACAATTCGGTGCACCAGATGATATTTCACAATGTATGCAACTGATATATAGTCCAGGCAAGTTCTGCAAGCAGTTCAAATTGGAGGAGTCTATCAATATGTCCATATCCTCCCAAAGTAAATCAAGTCCTTGATAGCATTACTTGTTGAGTTATATTCATTGATGCATCAGTTTATACAGTTTACTGTGATAGCTATCATAGAAGCTGTAGTTTGGTTTTATCTCAGTCTTCACTGGAATTGGGATGGAGATGGAAATTCTGGCAATGATGGTAAAGAGACATTATCCTGAACAGAATTATTAAATATAATAAAAAGAAAAGGTGAAAGTAAACAAACAGATCTGTTAAACTCCTTTAAAAACAATCCTTAACAGCCGTTTACCAAATTTAAATTAGTAAACAAACAGATCTGTTAACCATCTTTAACAACAATCATAAACAGCTGTTCACCTAATTTAAATTAAACCATATAAATCACGTGAATAAAGAAAAAATTCGGATCCATTTTTTCATGAGCGCTCCTCATATAAGAAATATGGACATACACACATACAGACATACAACACAAAACAGAAGTGTGCACACAACATACAACACATAAGACAATAGTAAATAAAGGCCTTGTAACTATACTTAGGTGAAATCTCCATTGCAATGTTTAAAAACTCCACAGTCAAAAAAAAAAAAAAATAAATAAATAAATAAATAAATAAATAAATAAAAAATAAAACACAGTCAAAAAATAAAACTGATCAGAAAAACATTAACCTAGGTTTGTATGAGCTCAAAAATAAAATAGAACTTTATGATGTGGAAAAATGCAATAATAAAATAGATACTGAAAAAAAAAACCTTGGTTAATCACTGTCGCAGATGTAAGAATAGCCAAGCTGGAGCTCTGGATGTCAGCTGTTATGGATTTGAGTCAAATCATCTTCTTTTTCTGTAGAAATTGTTTTAGTTAATCTCTCTGGAATCCAAATTGGTTGCTGTTCATCCTGTGGGAAAACACAGACAGCGCCCCGATTCCAGACTATCACTGGATCCGGGCCTTTCCATTGTCCTGTTAGAATATCTTTCCAAAGTACCTTAGGCTTATGTACATTTTTGGGGTACAAATGTCTTTCCGCAGCACTAAGTCCCGATGAATCTAAATTTAAAAAGTTTAGAGTAAAAAGGGTTATTTTAAGTTTATCTTTGGGGGATATATACCCCTTTCCAATTCCCTCCTTTTGTTTTAATAAGTACATTTTAATAGTTTGATGAGCTCTTTCAACTATGCCTTGTCCTTGTGGATTGTATGGAATTCCTGTTATGTGAGTAATACCAAATGATGAGCAAAATTGTTTAAAAGAGGAGGAAGTATAACCAGGACCGTTGTCCGTTTTTAACTGTTTTGGAACGCCCACAGTGGCAAAATTTTGTAAGCAATGAGCTATAACATCTTTAGTTTTTTCTCCGGCATGAAGGGAGCCCATCAAAAATCCGGAAGAGGTATCAACTGTAACATGTAAATATTTTAATTTTCCAAATTCTGGCAAGTGTGTGACGTCCATCTGCCAAATATGGTTAGGTATTAGTCCTCTAGGATTGACTCCAAGATTAACTTGTGGTAAAAATGTCACACAATTTTGACATTGTTTTATTATATGTCTGGCCTGTTCTTTAGTTATTTTAAAACGCTTTTGTAAAGTATTAGCATTGACATGGAACCTTTTATGAAAATTTATAGCTTCTTCTATTGTGGAGAAAATATGTATGTCATGTGTAGATTTATCTGCTAGTTCATTGCCCATACTAAGGGCTCCAGGCAATCCTGTATGTGCCCTGATATGACCTATGAAGAATGGATCTTTTCGGTCCCAGATTAGACTTTGTATATCGGAAAACAAAGAGAAAACAGTAGAGGAAGGGGAAATCCTACCAGCATCTTCAAGGGAATTAATAGCATTAACTACATACTGACTATCAGAAAATAAATTAAATACAGAATCTTTAAACATCATAAAAGCTTGTAATACTGCATTAAGCTCTACCTTTTGAGCTGATTGTTTGGGTACTAAAAATGTAAAAGTTTGATCAGGAGTAACTACTGCTGCTGTACCATTGTTTGACCCATCAGTGAATATATTTGGAGCATTTATGATAGGGGTTTTTCTTGTCATTTTTGGAAAAACTACAGGATGCTTAGACCAAAAAGACAACAAAGGATTAGATGGTAAGTGATTATCAAATGAAACACTAGTTTTACACAGGATTATTGCCCAAGTATTTAACTCATTAGCTAACTCATCAATTTGATCCATAGTATATGGAGTAATAATTTTATTGGGAGAAATCCCAAACACTCCCTTAGCTGCTTTTATTCCTTTGAGTATTAATTGTCCTACAGCCTCAGGATATCTAGTAAGAATAGTGTTAGGGGAATAAGATAAATGTATCCACAATAATGGACCTTCTTGCCAAAATACTCCTGTAGGAATATTTTTTGTTGGTAGTACAATAAATAATAAAGGCAAACTTATATCAATTCTATCCAAATGCATATTTTCCATATATGTTTCAATGATTTTTAATACTTTTCTTGCTTCAGGCGTTAACATGCGGGGTGAATTTGGATCTGATGGACCTTTTAGAATATCAAATAAAGGTCCTAACTCTCCTGTTGGTATGCCTAGATAAGGCCTTATCCAATTTATGTCTCCCAATAACTTTTGAAAGTCATTAAGTGATTTGAGTTGATCTACTCGTATTTGAATTTTTGGTGGACGGACCATGGTTGAGGATAATAGAACTCCTAAATAATTAATTGGAAGATTTAATTGTACTTTATCTATTGCTATCTCTAGATTATAATTTTTCAATAAATTTGTAAGTGTGGCATAACATTCTAGTAATGTGTTTTTATCTTTATGTGCCAGTAACACATCATCCATATAGTGAAATATTTGTAGTTCAGGATTTTGGTTTCTAAGTGGCTGGATTGCTTTATTAACATAAATTTGACACATAGTTGGGCTGTTAGCCATCCCTTGAGGGAGTACTTTCCATTCATATCTCTGATCAGGACCTTCATGATTCAGTGCAGGGATAGTAAATGCAAAATGTGGACTATCCTCGGGATGAATTGGAATTGAAAAGAAACAATCTTTAATATCTATAACTAAAACATGCCAGGTTTTTGGTAAAGCAGACAATTGAGGAATCCCTGATTGAGCAGGTCCCATAATAACCATCTCATTATTAATGGCTCTTAAATCTTGTAATAATCTCCATTTACCAGATTTCTTTTTAATGACAAAAATGGGAGTATTATAGGGGGATACGGAAGGTTGTATATGTCCTTCCGCTAACTGTTGTCTGACCAAGTCATGGGCTACTTGTATCTTTTCTTTAGTCAAGGGCCACTGAGGAACCCACACTGGTCTTTCTGATTTCCAAGTAATTTTGATTGTCTCAGTGGCCCTTTCTGAAAACCCAATTCATGTCTATTTATTTCTTGATCTATTTGAATAGGTGCTGTCATACCTTGTTCTTGTTCTCTTAATCTTTTTTCTTTCCTAAAGCCTTGTTTAGCCCTAGTAGTGGGCGCGTTAGGATTGATGTTATTTGTTAATGTCAATCCTAATTGATCTAGGACATCTCGTCCCCATAAATTTACAGGAAGATGATCCAATACATAGGGCTGTATAGTTCCTTCACATCCTTCAGGATCCCTCCAATCTAATACCATAGCACTTCTATGGGGATTTGTTGCCACTCCTAGGCCTCGAAGCGTTTGAGTGGCTTGTTGTAATGGCCAATGTTTTGGCCATTCTTGACGAGATATGATGCTGAGGTCAGCTCCTGTGTCCAGCAGCCCATTAAAGTCATGTCCTTGAATTTTTAATTTTAGCATTGGGCGAGAATCTAAATTTAAAGACAGCATAGCCCAATCTACACCTGTGGAGCCTAATCCCTTGGAACCTCTTTCTACATTACAACTGGAAAATTTATCATGCAGGCTGGGTATTATTAATAACTGTGCTATTCTATCTCCTGGTGAAATTACTGATATACCTCTTGGAGAACTAGCTATAATTTTTATTTCACCTTCATAATCGGGATCAATTACCCCAGGACTTATCATAAGTCCTTTTAGTGTAGAAGAACTGCGTCCCAATAATAAGCCTACTGTTCCCTGGGGAAGAGGTCCTTTTACTCCTGTGGGAATGATTTGAATTCCCATCTCTGGGGTTAGTACTGCTCTGGCAGAGGCGCAGATGTCCAGCCCTGCGCTCCCTCTAGTTTGTCTGATGAGGGATTTAATGGATAATGCGTCCTGGGCACTACCTTGATGGGGCTGTTGGGTTCCTCCATTGCCCCATATATTTGTGGTTTGGGGCCCCGGGGCATTGGGCCCTCTAGTCCGTTTTTTGGCAATGGAGCTTGATACCTTTCTCCACGATATCGTGGGTAAACACTTGGTCCTTGTTCGTTTTTTGATAACGGAATACCCTCTATGGTGGTTTGAGAACGGCATTCATTAGCCCAATGTCTCCCTCTACGGCATCGTGGGCAAATACCTGGTATTCTATTCCTTTGATATCCAGCTTTGTTAAACCCTCCTCTTATGGGGCAACTCCTTTTAAAATGTCCTGTTTGATTACAATTATAGCATGTTCTTGGCCTGGCATCTAAAGCCTGTTGTACTGCTGCTAAGACTTGCCCCTGTTCATTAATGTCTCTACATAATTTAATATATGTGTTTAAATCCTCATGTCTCCATGGTCTAATGACCTCTCTGCAGCAACGATTTGCTTGGTCATAAGCCAGTTGTTTTATAAATGGCATTACCTGTTCTGTATTTCCAAATATCCTAGAGGCTGACTGAATAAGTCTATCTACAAATTCAGCATAAGGTTCATTAGTTCCTTGTATTACCTTAGATAATTGACCTTGTAAGTCTCCATGCCCCTGTAAAGTTTTCCATGCCCTAACTGCATCTACAGCAATTTGTGCGTACACACCAGGGTCATATTCAATTTGTTGTCTTTGACCCTCATAAGGTCCCTTCCCCAAAAGCATTTCTATATTTCTTTGAGGATAACCAGCTTCTGCATTTCGCCTAGCTGTCTCCATGCAAAATTCCTCATTGGCAACCTTCCATAACAAATATTGTCCTCCGTTTAGCACAGATCGACACATGTTAGCCCAATCTGCTGGTGTCATGTCCAAGTTGGTAACAGATTCGACCATGCTTATTGTGAAGGGAGCTTGCGGCCCATAGGTCGTTACAGCCTCCTTTAATTGCTTTATTGTTTTGAAATCTAAAGCACGGTGAATTCGTTGCCCTCCTGCCTGCTCAAGTACAGGGCATGCTAATCTTTGGGGTCCTGCCTCAGAATTCCGTCCATCAACTACGGGAATTGAGGGCCGCTCAGCGGTAGATGGAGCTGTTGGCTGAGTTACGCCCTCTGGTGATAGAACGGAGTTGGTAGTAACCTCCTGTTGTAATTCTCCACCTGATGGCTGCTTGTCCTCTAAGCTTGCTTTTTTTAAATTTTCCTCTGTCTGACTAGCTTGAGAGACCTTCTCTTTTGCTTGACCTAGCGTTTTTTCTACCATAGTCTGGACCTCTAACAATTTACTTAACAGTTTTTCGGTTTGTTTTTTATTGGATTCTAATCTACTATAACCTAACCCAATAAGGTAGGATAAAACAAAGCCGAAGCAGAATGAAACAAAGACGGAGCAGACAATGGTTGTATCAATTTTCTCTTTCTCAGGGCTGAATAACTTCAAACCTTGAGCCAACCATTTTTTCCAGTTCGCCTGAGAAAATTCTAGGGCTAGGGAGCTCGAAATGAAAACAAAATAAATCAAAACAAGAACACATTGTTTTCTGAGAAGGTCATCCATCCTGTCGCCTTCCCTCAGGGGCGAGCAATTTACTCACCTCTAAGCTTCAGGCGTTCCCCGCACGGGCCGCCAAATGCCGCAGTCTTGGCTGGGCACAGAATCACGAGCCAATCAAGCAGGAACAAAACTTTATTTTGAAAAAGCCGCTAACACTCTCAGCGCCAGCAAGTCAAAAACCGGTCCTCCCACGAGGGTGTCCGACCGGAACCGCGCGCCGACCGGAACCCCCGGGGTCCCCCCCGGACCTCCCCCGGAATTTCCTCCCACCTCCTCCGGAATTCCCTCCTACTATCCTTCCCCAACCAATGGGAACTCTCCAGCAGTCCCGTAAAGTCCCGTAACTTGAGTCCGGTAGCAGGCCAAGGTGAACAGCGGGAGTCCAGTTTGCATATGAATGTAAATTTTAACATAATCATCTCAGTGGCTAGCTGGCGTCACTTTACAACCAAAGGTGCCATACATCGTATATATGCTTGTGGCTCCTAGCACAAAGGTAGGGAGGGCAGGCCTGAACTGACACCCCCTGCACACCCAGTTTGTTCCCCGAACCTTTGTGGGGTCTGATGGGGCCCCTGGTACAGCATCTTTGCATACGAGAGGCTCTGAGAAGCCCACTGCTTGGACCTGGGTAAACCTTGAACTCCTGTGTTGGCCAGTGTTGTCTGGCACCTGGTCTGCGGGAGACTGCTGAGCTCTGGGCTGTGGTGGAGCCCACTTGCTCCCCGCCCCCCGCCCCCAACACACAGTACTGGGCCCTCCTCTCTGCTGACTCAGTGCTCCCTCCTCCTTCCCAGGCCAGGTACAGAGGTACTGCCAGACTGGTGAGGAGGTGGGCCAGGAGGGGACAGGGTTCCCTCCCTGTAGGTGGCAGGTCTGGAGGTCCTGATCTCCTGGGAGCAGCCTCTCTATTCAGTTCTGCCCCACCCCAGGCCTGCTGCCCAGGCTGATGGTGGAGCAGGGGCAGCCTTTGTGAAGGCAGAAAGCTGGGAGCCTGTCCCTGTGCCATTGTGCAAGGGGAGCTCCCGGAGCCCAGTCCCCATGCAGATTTCATTCATTCAACGAAGACCCGATGAGCACCCAGCACTGGCTAGTTCTCAGAGAGCACGCGGTAAAGAAGGCTCTAGTCTCTGCCAGCTGGACGCGGACAACCCATGCAGCTGTGGGACAACCAAGTGAAGACAGCCAAAAGGTGAGTGCCAGGTGGTGACGGAAGTTCCCGAGGAAAAGAGCAGGGACAGTGAGCATGTGGTCCCGAAGTCCCCAAGTCGGGAGTGGAGTGGGCATTTAGAGGCACTTCTTCAGGGAGGGGCCATCTTCCCTTTTGGTCAGGAAGCTCAGGGACTAGAGGACCCCTGCCCATGTTCAAGGGTCCAATGAAGGGGTCTGCTCTTGGGGTGGGGATGGGGAGCCAGAGAAGTGTCCTGAAGGAAAGGTGAATGTTGTCCCTGGACAGCAGGGTGCCCGCATAAACCAGATCGTGTGCCTTGGGATGGGTCCAGCTCCAGGAGCCAGGAACCAGTGTGGGCTGGAACACACGTGGCCAGGGCCTCTTCAGGGGCACACGGTCCACACACCCAGCATAGAGAGGTACATGATGTTGGTGGCCTCAGTCCCCTCCCCCGCCCCAGCTCGGCTCCAGCTAGCAGAAGACTGAGTTTGGGGAGAACCAGCCCAGCATCACTGGCCGGATGAGCAGAGCGGTCAGCCGGGCTGGGCAGCTGGCACCACCCATGCCTTCTCCTCCCAGGCCAGACTGCTGCCACTCCCCTCCCCTTGGTTAGGTGAGTCCCTGAGGCCCACACAGGGCTGTCTCTGATTGGGCAGGCCTGGGCTGGGTGCCCACCTCTGGGCCTATCACTGAGGCCCAGGGGCCTGCACTGTACTGATTGGCTGATGCCTGGGTTGGGGCAACGCCCCTTTTAGCACTACCCAGATCCCCCTCCACCCTGCAGCTCTCCAAGCCAGGCCTGGGCGCTGTGCTGCCTCACGGCAGTGGGGCAGTGGTAGAAGATGCTCGGGTGGCACAAGCATGGCTGGCAAAGGGGTAGGGGCTAGAGCTCACAGAGGTCTCAGAAACCACTTACTGCTGCTGGACCCACTAAACAGCAGAGACTCTGGATGGAGGGGCCTATTGTTCCTTGGGCACAGTAGGGAAGTGACACGGAATGCAGCTGGACTACAGGGGGCACCGTTGGGCAGCACCCGGGCGCTGTGGGGGAGGGGAACCAAGACCAGAGATGGTAAGCTCACGATGGGTTGAAATCCCAGCCTTGGAACTGTGCATCACCAGGCAAGTTAGTCAGCCCCTCTGTGCCTGTGTTTCCCATCTGTGAAGTGCAGATAATCACACCCTTGTGGCTCAGTGACCAGGTAATGCCTGCGAGTACAGTTGTGCGACTGTCCTAAATTAATGCACACCCTACAGGCAAAGGGTTCCAAACAGGACTCTGAGATGAAGGAGACATAGGAAACCCTTTGGGAGGCTTCCTTCCTGTGGCTGTGGCTCCCTTGACCAGGACTGCAGGCGGGCAGGGAAGCTCGGTGCTGGGGTGGGACAGGCCCAGGCCATCAGGACTGGGAACCAGAGGAACTGCAGTCCTGCAGCCTGGATCCGAGGTTCCCGGGCAAGGTTTGGAATCGCCTGGATGCCCCAATCTGCCCCCTGAACCCCAGCTGCACCCAGGAGCAGCAGGGCTCTGGGCCCCAAGTCCCACTGATGGGGGGGCCTGCCGCCACCTAATTTCAGGTCTTTCCCCCACACAGGAAGCACAGTCCCCTGAGAGTCACAGCACAGTGTGCCTCTGACATCCCAGATGACACTCAGAACCTGACTCCGGGCTGGGGAAGCCGATCTTTTCTCTTGGGGGTCTGCTCATTTCCTGAGTCTGCTGCAAGGAGTCAACGCAGACTTGGGGGCTTAAAAACAGCAGGGGCATCGTTTTTCCACAGTCCTGGAGGCCAAAGTCGGAGGTCACTGCTTCACCTGGAGGCTGAAGGGAGACGCCTCCCTGCCTCCACCCCCTGGGGTGCCCCTTAGCTGAGCTGCAGTTCTGGAGCCTCTCTGCCTCTCTGGTCAATGGCCGTCCCCTCTGCATGTGGCCAAGACTGCCTCTGCCCCACTCTGATTGCAAATGGGCCCACCTGGGTAACCCAGGAGGCATGTCGACTCAGGCAGTGGGGTCCTTCTCTGCCGTGTGAGGTAACACCCACAGCTCTGGGAGTCGGTCATGGGCATCTTTTGGGGGGTGATTTACAGCCGACTCCAGGGATCATGAATGGGGCCTTTGGGGAGGGTTAGAGTACACAGGAGGAGCTCCAGGTGGGGACGATTCTGTGTGCACGTTTGAGAGTGCGGAGAGGACGCGGAGCGTGTCTGGAGACCTGAAGCCTGGCTCTCCTCCTTGCTCTAAAGCAGGTGGAGAGCAGGCCCTGGTTTTCTCTCTGCCCGTGCCACCAGTTATCTGGGTGGACGCAGCCTGGCCGCTACCAGCCCTGCACAGTGCTGTCATCCCCCACTGGGCAGCTGTGGTCACAGGTTCATGTGCACGGCTCAGCCAGCTTTCGGGATCAGTGTGGGCTGCAGAGCCTAGGCTACCAGGAGGGGTCTGTCTGCCCCTGGCTGAGCCCAGCTCTGCTCTCCTGCGGTGTCTCTGGCCCTCTAGCCTGGTTCTATCACAGCCCTCCTGAGTCAGCCCTGGACACGATACCAGTGCTGTCCATGTGCAGGGCTGTCCTCCTGGACGGAGAAAGTGCCCTGTTACACTGATCCAAGGGTGACCTCACTCTACTTCAAGGTGTTTCCAAGGATCTTCAACAGATCCAGTTTGAACCCCCCTTTCTTCCTCAAAGCATTGTACAGACCACGGAAAGTGTCCCCAAGTCCCAGTTGTGGAGTCCAGGACAATCTGACTCTGTTTAGTTGCTGTGTCTGGACTCAGGGGATGGGATGGTTCTAGCTACCTGAGAAACAGTCCTGTGAGATTCCTCACTCATGTGAGGCTGGGTCCAGTCGATGCCCTCCGTTGGGTTAAACTCCTCTGGGATGGGCACTGCCCAGGGCCCTGGGGAATCCTGCTTCAGCAAGCCATGCCATCTGGGTTAGGAGCCCAAAGGTCACAGACTTTGCAGGTAGATCTGGGTGGGCCCGAGCACCCTTGGCTCCGCTGGCTCTGGCTTTTCTACCAAGTGGGAATGTTCTATACTGGGGCGCTCGGGGCAGCCTGATAGGTGAGTGATTTCAACCATCAAACCAACGAAAATCCCATCTACGGGGGTGCACAGGGTGGGCACCTGGTACCTGGGGGGCTTTGCTTACACACAGAACACCAAAATATGACCAGCAGTCCTCCAGTGACACATCTATTGAACTTCTCAGTGGGAACACAGGTGTGCTCTCGGTGCCCTGTCACATCAGGATCCCATCACCACACAGGGCACCTGGCTCCTCTCCCCAAACCCAGAATGGAGCCCAGGAGAGCCTGCGACTCGAACCAAACAGGAGGTGGGTCTGTAGCATCACAGGACATCCAGAGCCAAGCAAGTGAGAGTAACTGGAGAACACAGGTAGAAGAGGGGAGTTCCAGGAGAGCCCTTTGTCATTGTATAACGGCTCATTTATAAAGAGGAAGTGCGTTCTGAGAGAAATACTTAAAATATTCTCGTAGGGGAAGAAAGCAGTTCTTCACGAGCGCAGATGGGCCCTGGGCAGGCAGTGTCCCTCGCTGTCCATCTTGAGCCAGCAGCAGGAGCTCCTCTTCTGAAGCCAGGGCCGAGTGCCTGCTGCCAGGGAGAGGGGCACAGTGAAGGCCAGACCCAGAGGGGCCCGTGGTGCCTGGCTCAGGAAGGGGCCAGGCTGGGCCCAGGAGGGAGGGAGCTGTGTGTCCATGGCAAAGCCTGGCAGGCGCCTCTGGACAGCTTGGGAAGGGGGCCAAATGCCGCAGGTTGTGGGCCAGGGTCAGGAGCACCTGCCATAGGTTACTTCTGTTTTGTGGCGGGCTGGTTTTCCGTTTGGGTCGTCCTGTGTTCAGTTGGTAGTGGGAGGGACTGAACCAGGCCTCAAGCCTGCTGGGAAAGAGCTCCACCCCTGAGCCACATCCCCAGACCTTTCTACTTTTAATATTGAGACAGTGTCTTGCTAAGTTGCCCAGGCTGACCTGGAACTCGCAATCCTCCTGTCTCAGCCTGACTTCCGAGTCACTGGGGCTACGGGCGTGTGCCACCATGCCTGGCCACATGTGACTTCTAAGGTGTCATTCCTACCCCACTGCTGCTCCCTGGGTGAGCGGCTGGCGAGGAGTGCAGCCTGGCTCCCCCTGCAGGCCATTCTGGGCCCGAGCGATGCCCGTGCCCTGCTGCTGGACTTGGACCCACAAAGTCACACAGATACCAGGGAGGGACCTTCTCGGCCACCACCAGATATTGATGTGGTGTGGTGGACGGCATGCAGGCGGGGCTGTAGTCAGCAGGCTCCCGAAGAAAAATTAGTTTAAAAAAGTGGCTCACCTCACTTTGGCACCAAGCCAGGGAGGGCCAGGAGGGCGTGGGGTGGGGAGGGGCCACAAGCACCTCCCTTGACAGGCACGGGCCCTGGGGCTGTGCAGGGGCTGGGAGCCAGGAGAATGCTGAGGCTGGAGGGGAGTGGGGAGAAGTTCCCAGAAACTCACTCCTGGGCAGAAAAGAATGACTTAGCAGTCCTAGGAGGTGTGGTCCCATTGGCTGAGCACGTTTGAGCCTGCGTGAGTGTGCAGGTGTGCAGGCTGGTCCACCAGGAGCACGTGTGAGCCTGAGTGTGCAGGTGTGCAGGCCAGTCCACCAGGAGCGTGTGTCTGTGAGCCTGCGTGAGTGTGCAGGTGTGCAGGCCCGTCCACCAGGAGCGTGTGTCTGTGAGCCTGCGTGAGTGTACAGGTGTGCAGGCCGGTCCACCAGGAACATGTGTCTGTGAGCCTGCGTGAGTGTGCAGGTGTGCAGGCCAATCCACCAGGAGCGTGTGTCTCTGAGCCTGTGTGAGTGTGCAGGTATGCAGGCTGGTCCACCAGGAGTGCGTGTGAGCCTGTGAGTGTGCAGGTGTGTGTGTCTGAGCATGCACAGGTGTCCTGGGGGTGGTGCAGGGTGCGGGGCTTCAGAATGCGGGGCCACATGGGGCACATTCTCGAGGATGAAGCAAGTGCTCTGCCCAGTATCAGGCTTTGCTCTGGGGCCCGGGCACCACCTTGAGGTCCTGAGGCAAGACCCTGGGAAGTGCTGGGGTAGAGAGAGACTTCAGCCTGCGGAGACCACCCAGTGGCTTGGGCGTGTGAGGTTTGCAGGTGGCCCCAGGCCTGGCTAGACTCAGCCTGACGCCCCAGGGCTGCTCAGCTTGGCTCTGCTGGTAACCCACTGACTCCAAGCCCGCGTCCCCCGTGAGCCCTGTGCCGGCTGTGTCCCTCCAGCCTGGAAGCCTCACGGCCCAGGAAGTACCTCTTCACAGCGGGGATGTTGGTCCACACACGCACGGCATTCTGCAGGGTGCTCCCGCGGACGTCCTGGAGGATCACGGGCTCTGTCTAAGGGACGGAGGGCGACACCAGTCAGCCTGACAGCCAGTAACCTCCTCCCCGTGGGTCCCCACGGTCTGCAGGTCTAGGCTAGCAGTCTGCCCAGTGCGTCCTCTACCTGACAGACCTTTGTCCTTACAAACTGCCCTCTGAGAAGAGAAGCAGGGTCATCGTGTTCTTAACCGGCAGATGTTTGGTCCCACGGGCCAGTGGCCTGCAGTCCCTCAGGGATCAGGAGGCTTTGCTGGCCAACAAGGGCTCCCCAAAGCGTGTCCACCCTCCTATTCTTGGCAGCAGTCCCACAGGCTGTCTCTAAGGCTGGTCACGGTCTCTGCAGAAGCCCAGAGAGGGGGAGGCAGAGCCGGCATGTGCCACAGTGCGGGGGAGCCAAAGAAGGGAGAATCGGAGGCGGGAGGCCCTTCTGGGTGACCTGACTCCACCCCCCTGATCCGACAGCTCCCCCGGGGAGCAAGCAGCCCACCAGGGTCATAAGGGTGCACAAGCTGGCCAGAGCCACACTTAGGTTTCTTGCCCTCAGCAGAATAAGGCCCACGGCCGGATGGGGATGGCAGACGACCCAGGACTTTCCTTCCGTGCTACTTTGGAGTTGGGACCAATTAACTCTGAACTCCCAACCTGTGTGCCAAACAAGGGAAAGCGGTATTGTTGCAGCCCTCTGTCTGTCCTGACGGGTGCCTGGCTTAGCAACGTGGTGTTTCAGTTGGGCCCACAATTACTGACGGCAGGAATAGGGATTTTTTTTTTTTTTTTTGGTAAAACAATGCAATGAACCAATCTGATCCCAACTGCTGATATGTGACATTATGTTGTTGTTTTTTTAAATGCTCAGCTTTCCTAATAAAGAAGAAAGCAAGCAACAGGGTCGTGAGGCCACTTTGCTTAACTCTGTAGAAATAACCTAAAAGTTTAAATGGATCATATTCTAGGAAACGTGACCTCCCGACACTGACTGCTGAGACAGGAGATCTCCACGGACCGTTCGCACAGCAGCTGTAGCTGTGGCACAGAACGCCGTCTGCCTCAGTTATTTTAGGGAGCAGGTCCCACATAGAGACCACAGCCCGCCAGGGGCCAGGGGACAAGGGAACCGCCACGACCCCTTTCCCGATGTGGGTGGAACCCTGACGGCGTGCCCTCCCACAGTGCAGGCGCTCACCACTAGGAGTCTGCTCTACACTGTGTCCTCTCAGTCACTCTCGTGGATAAGACTCCCCAGGTAACCCACAGACACCCGAGACCACCGTTGATAAAAACGCCTCAACCAGCGAGAATCAGCAGAAACTCCCCTCAGCCTCCAGCACGCTGCGCCTCGGCCTCAGAGCCAGGGTCCCTGCCCTGTGGAGGGCAGGGGGACACGGGGTATCCCCATCACGGCCAAGGTCCCCGAGACTGGCAGCTCCATGAGAGAAGAGAAAGAGATCGCAGGTTTAGGACCAGGAGAAACACTGTCACCGTCACTGTCTGAACACACACAGCAAGTCTCACTGAATCGAATGAAAACCCTCAGCCCACGCGGCCATCCAGCCACCGGGCAGTGGGGGCCATCAGCACAGAGGCCAGTTCCACGTGTATAGACCAAGCCAGTTGGAGGCCCAAGAGGGAGGTGGCCGCCAGGAGCAGCAGGCAGGAGATCCCGGGGTACGCTAAGGACTGAGGGAGCGCTCCCACACCGTGCCCACTGCTGAGGGACCGCTCCACGAGGGTGGTCGGTGACACATGTGGCAGCCACCTTCACCCTCTGACCAGAGAGCCCCTCTGGAGTTGGCCACGGACGGCCCCTCTGTCAGAGCCAGAGGCAGGAAGTGCCTGGTCACCCACCCACAGGGAGCGGCCACATGCGCCCACCACCCCAGGAACCCACGCAGCACAGGGACAAGACGGAGGGGTGCTGCTGCCAGGGAAGGCCACTGCAGCTGGAGGCCAGGTGCCAGCAGCAGGGCGCTACAGGGGGCTTTTCCTATCGTGTTGGACCTTGGACGAGGGCAGGCGCCCTGTGAGAGGAGCACCAGGCTGGCCAGGCTGACCCGTGAGGAGGGGTCCACGGGAGGGTCCGGGTGTTAAAATCCCCACTAAAGCCACACCTTCAACTTGAGTCTGTGCTTCTGCACATCCTCCCCCTGCCCCAGCCGAAGCCCCAACACTGGGCGCCCCTCCCTGCCTGCCTGGCTCACCCTCAAGTCACCCGCGAAACCCCCGGCAGTGGGGGCTGCCCTCGCTGCACCCGTGGCTGGCCACACTGTCCCCACCCCGTCGCGTCCCTTCTGGGATCGGGAGCATGAACTCCTTCCTGGGGGAGGTCAGGTGGCCGCGACTCCACTGCACTTCCCCTGCCAGAGCCATTCCCAGAGCTCCGCCACGTCTGGCCGCGTGGGCTCCGCCACAGCCCACGGGGCTGCTCTGGTGGTGCCAATTCAGACGCGTGGACAGAGGAGCAAGGCCGTGGTGCCCCTGCCTGTGTGGGTGTGTGGGGTGAGCACGTGTATGAGGCACAGAGGGAGCATGTGTGTGGCATGTAGTATGTGGCACGTGTGAGTCCTGGTGTGTGTGTATGTGTGCAATTGTGTGTGTGAGTCCTGGTGTGTGTGTGTGTGTGTGTTTTGTGCAGTGTGTGTGTGAGTCCTGCTGTGTGTGCGCTGTGTGTGTGATTCCTGGTGTGTGTGTGCAGTGTGTGTGTGTGAATCCTGCTGTGTGTGTTGTTTTAGTGTGAGTGTGTGAGAGTCCTGGTGTGTGTGTGTATATGCAGTGTGTGTGTGTGAGTCCTGCTGTGTGTGTTGTTTTAGTGTGAGTGTGTGAGCGTCCTGGTGTGTGTGTGTGTGTGTCCTGCTGTGTGTGTTGTTTTAGTGTGTGAGAGAGTCCTGGTGTGTGTGTGTGTGCAGTGTGTGTGTGAGTGTCCTGGGGGGTGTGTGTGTGTGCAGTGTGTGTGTGTGAGTCCTGGTGTGTGTGTGTGTAATGTGTGAGTGTCCTGGTGTGTGTGTAATGTGGGTGTGTGTGAGTCCTGTTGTGTGTGTTGTTTTAGTGTGAGTGTGTGAGAGTCCTGGTGTGTGTGTGCAGTGTGTGTGTGTGTGAGTCCTAGTGTGTGTGTAATGTGTGTGAGTGTGTGAGAGTCCTGGGGTGTGTGTGTGTAATGTGTGTGAGTCCTGGTGTGTGTGTAATGTGTGTGTGTGTGAGTCCTGTTGTGTGTGTTGTTTTAGTGTGAGTGTGTGAGAGTCCTGGTGTGTGTGTGTGTGTAATGTGTGAGAGTCCTGGGGTGTGTGTGTGTGTGCAGTGTGAGTGTGTGTGAGTCCTGGTGTGTGTGTAATGTGTGTGAGTCCTGCTGTGTTATTTTAGTGTGAGAGTCCTGGTGTGTGTGTGTGTGTGCGGTGTGTATGTGTGAGTCCTGGTGTGTGTGTGTGTAATGTGTGTGAGTCCTGGTGTGTGTGTAATGTGTGTGTGTGTGAGTCCTGCTGTGTGTGTTGTTTTAGTGTGAGTGTGTGAGAGTCCTGGTGTGTGTGTGTGTGTGCAGTGTGTGTGTGTGTGAGTCCTGCTGTGTGTGTTGTTTTAGTGTGTGTGAGAGTCCTGGTGTGTGTGTGTGTGTGCAGTGTGTATGTGTGAGTCCTGGTGTGTGTGTGTGTAATGTGTGTGAGTCCTGGTGTGTGTGTAATGTGTGTGTGTGTGTGAGTCCTGCTGTGTGTGTTGTTTTAGTGTGTGTGAGAGTCCTGGTGTGTGTGTGTGTGTGCAGTGTGTATGTGTGAGTCCTGGTGTGTGTGTGTGTAATGTGTGTGAGTCCTGGTGTGTGTGTAATGTGTGTGTGTGTGTGAGTCCTGCTGTGTGTGTTGTTTTAGTGTGTGTGAGAGTCCTGGTGTGTGTGTGTGTGCAGTGTGTGTGTGTGTGAGTCCTGCTGTGTGTGTTGTTTTAGTGTGAGTGTGTGAGAGTCCTGGTGTGTGTGTGCAGTGTGTGTGTGTGTGAGTCCTGCTGTGTTATTTTAGTGTGAGTGTGTGAGAGTCCTGGTGTGTGTGTGTGTAATGTGTGAGAGTCCTGGTGTGTGTGTGTATGTGCAGTGTGTGTGTGTGTGAGTCCTGCTGTGTGTGTTGTTTTAGTGTGTGTGAGAGTCCTGGTGTGTGTGTGTGCAGTGTGTGTGTGTGTGAGTCCTGCTGTGTGTGTTGTTTTAGTGTGTGTGAGAGTCCTGGTGTGTGTGTGTGCAGTGTGTGTGTGAGAGTCCTGGGGTGTGTGTGTGTGTGTGCAGTGTGTGTGTGTATGAGTCCTGCTGTGTGTGTGCAGTGTGTGTGTGTGAGTCCTGGTGTGTGTGTGTGTAATGTGTGTGAGTCCTGGTGTGTGTGTAATGTGGGTGTGTGTGAGTCCTGTTGTGTGTGTTATTTTAGTGTGAGTGTGTGAGAGTCCTGCTGTGTGTGTTGTTTTAGTGTGTGTGAGAGTCCTGGTGTGTGTGTGTGTAATGTGTGTGAGTCCTGGTGTGTGTGTGTGTAGGTACCAGTGTGTCCCATGTGCCCGCTGGGAGGCAGGGCAGGAGGTGGCACCCCGGGGGCACGTGCAGAGAGCGCGGTGGTGGCGTGGGGTGGGGTCCAGCTCCTGTCTGCGCCTCTGTGCGTGGCCCCCGGGGAGGCCGGGCCGGGAGCTGGGTGGACGTGAGCCCCTGGAAGCCGGCACGTACCTCCAGGAAGCGAGCGGCTATGGCCTGCTCGTCCCCAGTCAGCAGCAGGTTGTCCACAAACATCCAGAAGAAGGTCTGCGCGCTGCCCGGCCGCGGCCGCGCGTACAGCAGGAGGCGGTGGAACTGGAACAGGTACCACCCTGCGGGGGGCGGTTTGGCTGTGAGGTGGGCGAGGGCTGAGGGCCTGGGTGTCCCCACCCCTTACACTTCTGTCCCCCTCCCAGGAGCAGCACCTGGCCAGGGCCGCAGAGGCTCACAGGTCCCGACCTTATCCAGAGAGGCCAAGGTTCAGCAAGGACAGGGACAGGGGCCCACACTGACCACTGACCCTGCCTTCCGCCTCGGACTCCAGAGCCTGCATGACCTGGAGGCCACCTGGTGGGCTGGAGGGCCTAGAGCGGGGCACGAAGCGGCCTTCGGGGTGACGGTAACCACTCTCTTGTCATGGCAAGGCAGGTGACCCACTGTACGTGCTAAGGGACGTGCTATGGGACCTGCCATGCGTCAGTGACAGCCCTCCACTGTTTAAACACACCACCGTTCCCGCCCTCCCTAAGGCGCTGCAGTGGGTGGGAGAGAGGAGAGGTGACAGGGCTGGGGACAGACGCCCTGGTGAGTGGAGCAGACCCAGCCCTTGAGGGCATCTTACCAGGAGAGTGGTCACAGGCGTGGCCCAGGGCGGGCGTCGAGCCGTACACGAGGTCGAAGGGGCCCCATTCCTCCACCTACAGGACACGGCAGGACACGGCTCGCTGGAGAATGTCCTTATTTAGTGGGACGCTGGTCACTGTGAGCCCCAGCGCTCAGCCCTGGGGCCGAGATGCCCTGTCCAATAGGATGTGGTGACTCCTCCCAGGATCCCTGGGGGCAGAGGAGCCCACAGAGCTGAGTCATCAGCAGCCACCATGCCCTCTGGGGCACACCCGGCACAGGGGCCATCTGAGAATGGCCACTGCTCCTGGGTGGAACCTTGGGCCCCTGGGACCATGGACTCCCCGCCACGGGTTGGTGTGCTGCCTGGGAAGCGGCCAGTCCACACAACCCCAGCACCCCGACAGTCAAGCCAGCCACATTCCTGCCCCCTCGGGGACGAAGGAGCTCTTCAACACCCACAGCCCCAGACGCCTCGGCACCCAGAGGGCCACCCACGGTCAGCGACAACCCAGCCCCGGGTCATTCTCCTAGAAGTTCAAGAGACACCGGATACTGGACCCCACTTTCGATAGCCCAATCCAGAGTGGACCCTGAGCTGGGGCTCAGCTCAGCAGTGAAGCGTTTGGGGCAACAGGTGGGGTTCAATCCCGGCACCCCCAAGCAAACAGGAAGACGCTCCGGCAGCTCTGGGCAGCAGGGAGACCTGAGCCCGCCCTCCTGCTCCTCTTGCCTCTGTCCTGGGCCCCGCCTGGTGGCTGGGGTGTGAACAGAGGAGGGCAGGGAGGCGGGACAGCTGGGTCTGCTGTGGCACCCGGCTCTGTGGCAGGAGGCTGTGCCCTCCTTTAACGACCGCCCAGCAGGATGGGGTGGAAGGGACTCAGCTCTGGGGAGCAGCCGCCAGCACAGAGTGGGACTCACCCGGAGAGAAGCCCCTGCGTGGACGCCCAGGTCCCACCGCCCATGGGAGGTTTTCAAATGATGGGCGGCCGTCGGGTCCCAGACCCTGCCTCTTTTAGAGGGTGGAGGGGGGGTCAGGCCCCCTGGCTGGGCAGCACCCCATCATGGGGCAGAAATGAGCCACTGGATTTTAGGATGTCTGGCCGGCTGCCCGGCTCTGTGCTGAGGGCAGTGCAGGCCCACGGAGCCAGGGAGCACCGTTCACTGGGCCCCAAGCCCTCGCTGGCCTGGAGGCCCCAGAGTGGCATCCAGGAGGCTCCCCTGACCCTGGCCTTCCCCACCCCCTACCTGGCCCTGTTGTCCCTGGCCTCAGTCCCCTGTCCTCCCTGAGCCGGGGTCTGGGAGCGCAGAGCCTACTCACATCTCTGCGCACAATGTTGGTGACGTCCTCCAGGTGCCTCAGTCTTCCCGCCTTGCAGCCAGGTTCCAGAAACCCCAGACTGGTTAGCTCTGGAGTGGGACAGACAAGGGCACAGAGGAGCTGCAAGGAGCCAAGTGGGCCAAGGTCCCACCAGGATGTTCCCCTCAGCCCAGCCACGTTGTTTCCATCGGCGGGCACCAGGAGAGGAGGGATCTCTCCTGTTTGGTGACCGCGGAAAACAAGCAGGCCTCAGAGTACCGAGTTCAAGGCCAGTCTGCCGCAGAACCAGGCACTTCTGCCACGCTGTCACTTCCTGGGCAGCGTGTCCACACGGCACCACTAGGCCAGCCAGTAACCCTGGGAGCAGGCCCAGCTCCTGTGGCCCCACCAGCAGCGAGAGCCTGGGCCAGCCAAGCCACTGCTGGTCTGTCTCAGGTGCCTGTCCCCAAGGTCAGTGACAGGATCACCGCCAGGGCACAGGCCTCCGCGGCATCTGTGCTGCTCCTGTCCTAGGGGCACCCACCCACCACGACCCTCTCTGGGGCTCTCCCGCACCTGCCAGGTGGGACTTCAAAGGGCACCCGCTGGGGGGTTGGCAGAGCTGCAGCCAGAGGGGCACACCCTGACGAGGGCGGGCGGGAGGGCTCGGAGGAGAGTGCAGCGAGGGTCCCACGAGGCTGGCTGATGGGGCCTCTGGGTGGCAGGCTGGCCGTCTGCCGCTGGGCGCACTGCTCATCACAGCACTGGGCATCCGTCATGCTCTGCCAGCCGCCTCTGTCCCCGCACCCTCCCTCCCCACCTGCCTCCACCTCCTCCTGGGTGGGCGCCCTATCTGGCCCTGCTGTCCCTGGCCTCCTGACCCCTGTCTGGCCTCCCTCCTGGCCTCCTGACCCCTGTCTGGCCTCCCTCCTGGCCTCCTGACCCCTGTCTGGCCTCCCACCTGGCTTCTTGACCGCTGCCCCCACTGGAGGCCTCCCCTTCCTTTGCTCAGGGCGTCCAGGAATGCGGCAGGCTGGGCGCTGCTGGTCACGCCACCTCCCCCACCCCCCCCACCTCCCCCCACTTCTGCAGGTCAGGGCACTCACCTTTCCCGATGTCCCCAAAGAGGGAGAGCACCCGCACGGGCTCCCTTTTCCAGGCTGGCACGGTTTTATAGATCTCCTGGGGACTCGCCTGGTAGAAAGGCCG
This sequence comes from Spermophilus citellus, assembly GCF_964194105.1. Classification (NCBI taxonomy): domain Eukaryota; kingdom Metazoa; phylum Chordata; class Mammalia; order Rodentia; family Sciuridae; genus Spermophilus; species Spermophilus citellus. Next base: position 71,512,610 of record NC_138182.1, on the reverse strand, counting down.
TCATTCAGCCCCTGGTCCCAGAGCCTCGAGCCACAGGCTCCGGGTGGAGGAGCCCCCTGAGACGCACCTGCCAGGTGGAGGCCGGCCCCAGGAAGGCCTCCCCTGCCGCAGGCCTGGTCCTGCCCCCTCGGTGGGGGAAGCAGGCCTGCGGGGCTGTCCCTACCTCAGAGGAGGGGGCTGGGATCCCAGCAGAGATGGCTCTGACTCTGAGGCTCCAAGACCCGGGAGAGTGCACAGCAGTGGGGACTCCGGGCCAGAAAGCCCTCGGAGGGCTGGGCAGTGTGACAGCTGCCCGAGGTGAGGGGTTCCCCAGGCCCAGACCTGCTGCCTGTGATCTGTGGAGCTGAGAACTGGCACCCTGAGTCCAGACGCAGAAGAGCCATGCTGGGGACCCAGGACACAGACGTCTCTAAACTCTGTGTGTGGTATGTGGGGCACAAGGCCTGCCCACCCCTTCCAGGATGCCAGCCAGAGACGGACAGGGCCAGTGGAGACACCTGGCCAAGGTCAAGTGCACGACTCTCAGGGACAGGATGGAGCAGGGACCAGGGGCTCGTGTTGGGACATCCAGGAATGCGGACATCCGATCAGGCAGGAAGTAGGCAGTGGGGGTCTGGCTGCCCTTGGAGGAGGAGGGGCGGCCGGGGCCAGGGTCCCGGCTCAGCTCTGTGTCTGCACACACAGCTGTGGCAGCGGCTGGGACCCTGGAGGAAGGGAAGGCCTGGGGGCCTGCCCCCTCTGCCCAGGGTTGACCCCAGGAGCCACCTCCGCCTTTCCCTGGCTCCACGCCCTAGGTGGCATTTCATCACACTTCTGAAGGTCACTTCGTCTGTGTGTGTGTGTGTGTGTGTGTGTAATCCCTCCTGCAGCCTTGGAGCCCAGGGGTCTCCATCGTAGGGACAGGAAAGCTTTCTACTCTCAAGGTACCAAAGGGGGGCTCCATAAGGCACACGCTGGCCTTGCTTTCTGAAAAGCACCTAAGACACCTGCTCACCACTACGAGCAAGGCACACCTGCATCCACATGGCGTCTGTGAGACTGGAACATGTGTGCCACTGGTGTGCACGCACGTGGGCACGGCACAGGGCAGCTGGCACCTGCAGAGCCTGGTCTCAGCTGGACAGCTTCAAGACCCTCGCAGAAAAGAGCCCCAAGGCCAGAGTGGCCCCTGAGAGGAGGACCCCAGGGGAGGCAAGGCCACCCCGAATCAGGGTACATCCCTCCTGGCCTATGGCACCCCAGCCCACCAGCGAGCCTGAGGCTGGGCAGGGAGATGGCGACGCCAGCCTGGGGCTGCTCCCAGGAGCCCCTGCTCCCTGTCTCTTCCATAGGATGCGCCTGGCGGGCAAGCAAAGGCGGCCTCAACCCCGAGGAGCAGGAATGAGGACCCGAGGTCGGTCGAGCAGCTGGACGGCACCCCGCTCTCTGCTGGCTCCCCGCGAGACTTTCGCCCCTTCCAGGGAAGCTTCTGAGGGCCAGCAACAAACCAGGACAGACTGCAGGAACACAGCTCAGCAGGGAGTCCTGCTCAAGGTCCCAGTGGGGCTGGCTCCCCCTGGAGGCTGGAGGGAGGGGCACCGTAGCCCCCACCTCTGCTTCAGGAGGCTGCAGTGGCCCTGGGCACACCTGGGCCACGGACACGGGCACCCGCCTCTGCCTCAACCTCACGGGGCCTCTTCCTGTCTCTTCATCTCTGGAATCTCCCTCCCCTTTAAGACATCATCAGTCTATGCGTTTGGGGCCTCCTTGAATCCACAAGGGTCTCATCCTCAGATCCTTCCCCAGACGTCATTCCCTATTTCTGAATAAGGCTGCGTTCAAGGCACCCAGTTTAGGACTTTGAGGACATAAGTCTGCACCTTCCATGAGCCCATGGTCCTGTCTGCTTGGTGTCTCTGGCCTCAGCTGTGGGAAGTGCTGTGTCTGACTCGCTGTCCTGGTTGGACCAGGAGCCCACGTTGGCCCAGAGCTGGCAGCCACTGTGGGGCTCAGAGACTGCAGAGGGCTGCCAGTTGGCTCTCTGGGTCCCTCCTTCGTGACTGTTGATGAGCAAGGCTCATCCTTGCTTGTAAGAAACAAAATCACCATGCTTCACTGATTCTGAAGAAATGGCCCGTCTGGTGGCACAAAGCCTGAGCCCTGTCCCTGTCCCTGTCCCAACCGATGGGCACCGTGGAGCCAGTGGAAGCCACAGCGGCCTGCTCCTTACCACCTCGCGATCCTGGAAGGCCTTCAGCCGCTCACGCCACTTCCTCCTGCGCTGCAGCAGGCCACTGCGCGAGAAGGGCAGGCACAGGAAGCACACCCAGCTGCTCATGGCGTGGATTCTGCCCGCAGTCCCGGGGCCCACCAGGGTGTCCACACACTCCAGACAGTAGCACCTACAGAAAGCAGAAAACCAAGGTGACCCGGTGACCCTGCCCCCGAGGGCCTTGGAGGGACCTCCCTCCACTCATCTGAGAAAACAAACGGCCCTGCCCTTGTGTGCTGCGTGGGGGAGGTGAGGCCACAGGCTAGAAGGGACCCTGGTAAAGGACGGCAAGGTCCAGAGATGACGACAGTTATCTGAGGATCCCCTAAGCCGCCTGGCCTCCCCAAACTCTGCAGGAGCAGCCGCCGGAGCAGAACTCAGGGCCAGCCTCTGAAGAGCACCCCGCGGACCCGAGTGGGGAGCAGTGGATGCAGCCCAGGCTGGAAGGGCAGGGGTGAGCATGCCCCTGTGCGGCCCTGGTCATGACCCTCTAGACGGTCAGTGGAGGAGCAGCAGTGTCTTGTCTGGGACAGAGGCCTCCGGACACCAGTCCACGTGCCACGGCTGCTCGCCATGGAGGTGTCTGAGAGGGACATGAGGGGGGGAAGCATTGTTTTGGGAGGCCCCATCCCCCCACGGGAATAGTGGAGAAGAACAGGTGCCACCCCCGGGCCAGCCTCACCGCGGGCAGTCCGGGTTCTCGCAGATGAGCAGCGTCTCCCCCGAGCCGCAGATGGAGCAGGAGGACTGGTAGCCGTCCTGGTCGTACTGGAACAGGGCCTCCAGGAACCTGTCCTGGGCAGGCAGAGGTGGCTGTTGGCATCCCCCTCCTCCCAGAGGTGGGGCCCCTGCTGGACCCCCGCTTACCTTGCACGGGGCACAGATTCCCCCCTCAAACAGGGGGTGCTGAGTGTGCACCTGGAAGCTTCCACAGCAGAGGCAGATGTCTAAAGAGAAACAGAGCGAGGGGCTCGGCCCTCGGCAGAGTGAGGACTCGACAGGGTAGAGAAAGAGCTGTGGCGCCCGGTCAGGGGGAGGGACGGCAGGCCCGGGGGAGGGCAACCGTGTTCATGGATCGGACACCTTAATGTCACAAAGAGGCCAGGTGGGAGCCCGTCTCAAAACCCCAGCTGGCTGCGCCGCAGAGTTTGACACCTGATCCTGAAATGTGTACGGAAATGCAGGAAATCTGCAATCGGCCAATCCACAAGGCCAGAGGTGCCGGGGACAGGGAGGGGACAGGGAGCGGGGACAGGTTTTCTTTGGGGATGATGAAGATGCTCTAAGATTAGGCAGTGGGGAGGCTGCAGGACCCTGCTCTGTCAGCACCCTCAGAACCACTCCACTGTGCGCCTTCACGAGGCGCGGGAGTTGGGGGGCAGGTGGGGGAAGCACGCAGCACCCGCAGAGCGCCCAGCCTTCTTCCGGAGGCCCCAGAGGCCGAAGCCGCCTTTCTCCATCCTCCCTGCGGCCCGCGGCAGGCGGTGGGGAGCTCACCTTCTATGTTCCCCTGGTTCACAGTGATTTCATAGGCAATGAGATCTGCAAAGAAGGCAAGAGTGGCCCTCCCTCCTCCTACCTCCTATGGGGTACCGCCACAAAGGAATGCCACTAATGTGTCCTGAAGTCACAGGGGCTGGGGACCTCACCCCCTCCCCTGCCTGACTGTGGCCACCTCGCCCCCTCCCCTGCCTGACTGTGGCCTGGCCCGCCCAGCTGGGTGGAGGAACCACAAGTGGATATTCCAGATGGTCCAGGCCTGAGGGCAGCACCCTATGGGGAGGGTCCAGTAGGTGGACGAGAGCTCTCACCTCTGCCCAGCTGGACTGAAGAGGGGGATGACCGCCCGTCGGAGCCCACCAGGATGGCATCCATGCTGTGCTCAGCCTCCAGGACTGGGGCCACCGTGGGGAGGGACACAGGACGCCAGGCAGAAGGAGAAAGCCATCAGCTGTGAGCCTCTGACGGGAGCCCAGTGGGCCTGGCCCAGCAGTAGGGAGACAGAGCACCAGCCATGCCAGCCACCCCCACTCCGTGACCCCTACCCACCCAGCCAGCCAGCTGGGTGGCCCCTGGGTGCCCCTCACTGGCCCAGTTGGGCCAATTCCTCACAAGGGACCAAGGGACCAAGGCACCAACGTCCCCTGCAGCCCCGGGCTGCCTCTGACCCCTCAGGGACCCCACGCTCCTGCCTCCCAGTGTCCCCACGCCCCAGCCAGGGGCCCCTGGGACAGTCCTCCCAGCCTGCACCCAGGCCTGATGGCCGCCGGGAGGAAGAAGGGCCCGCTGGTCTCACAGGGCTGCTGCCACTGCGCCCCGTCCAGGAGTCTGTCTGGGTCCAGGTCAGAGCCCAGGCTGTCTGCAGTCAGGGTCCCAGAGGGGGAGAGGGCCATGAGGTCGGGCCACAGCGCCTCCCAGTAAGTGGGGGACTGTCCAGGACCCAGGTCCAGGGGCGGTGGGCAGCTGAGAAGAGGTGTGAGGAGTAGGCTCTGGCCTGATGCGGCTGGGGTATGGGGAGGGGTGAGGGGCTTCTGCAGGGCACAGAGGACCCCGTGGGGAATTAGGGGGCAGGAGAGATTCCTGGGGGGAGGGGTCTCCAGAGTGGGTGGGATTAAGAGCTCAAGAAGAGCGGCTGGAGAATGGGGGTCCCGGGCAGGATGGGGGTGATGGTGGGGGCGGGGTGCTCAGGGGCTGGGCGCTGGGGGCGGGGCTTGGGCAGCTCAGTGCGTGGGAGTGCTCCAGGGCAGGGTGGGCTGGGGTGGCGGCAGCATGGGGGTGGAGCTCCGGGAGCAGGGCTCAGAGCTGGGTGGAGGTGGGGGGCTAGGGGAGGGGCGGGAGGGGGTCCGCAGTGGGGGCTGTGGAGTGGGGGTTGGAGCTGGGGTGGTGCTGGGGGTGGGTTAAGTTGGACTGGGGCCAGGACAGGGGAGCAAGGGGCGGGGGCTGGGCGAGTGGAGGGAGGCCTTGGGAGGGGCCTCGATGGGTCCGGGATGGGGGTCAGCCCGGCCAGAGCACCACTTGGTGGTAGCCGCAGGTAACTGAAGTGGCCCTGCAGTGGGGGAAGGTCCCGGCAGCCTAGCGCCCACCTGAGGAGGGCTGAGCCGTGACTCCCACCCGGTACCCATGGGCGTCAGGGTACAGTGAGGCCCTGGCAGCTCCTGGTGAGAAGGCCTGTGTGGGGTGTGAGAGGGGGCCCCTCCCTGGTGGGCCTCCCCACAGCCCTGTCCCCCGCCAGTCCTGAGAAAAGCTCGAAAATCCCAGTGAGGGTCCTTTGAAGCCAAGGTCCCTGACACAAACGCGTCTGAGCAGCAGCCCCAGCCAGGAGCAGCCACACGGAGACCTGGCAGGTCGGGTGGGTCCGGGAGGGGACGTTAGGGGGAACCAGGAAGTCCACGTGAAATCGTGACCGTGACAAAGCGAGTGAAGAGATACTGCTTCCAGAGGGCGTCTCCGACAAGAACCCAGTGCCACCCTCAACGACGTCCCCCTCTCCTGGCTGGGATGGGACTGCTGCCCTGGGCGGGACCCGGGATGCAGCTGTACAAAGGCCCTTCCCACCGCTGGCCACCTGCAGCTGCCCCAGGCTGGGGCGCCATCAGACCGACTGGAGGCGCCTTGCTGAAGCCCCGAGAATCCTGCCACCACCCCTCATGAGGGAACCCAACCAGAGCCTACCGGGGCGACCTTCCTGGTACATTTCACCAGCACCAGGTGGGGCTGTTCTGTGAAAGGCCAGTTTCATTATTTGAGTTACACCATTCCATAGTCCAATAATCAAAACTGGGAAAGTAGAGCCCTAGAGATGGTGTTGGATTCCAGCCCCCGAGCCTCTGCGCTGTGGCATACAGTCAAGTCTCCAACTAGGTGGTGCCCACCTGCGATCCCAGCTACTGGGAGGCCAAGGGCGGAGGACGCAAGTTCGAGGCAAGCCTGGGCCACGTAGAAAGACCTGTCTCAGGCCAGGCACAGGGGCGCAGGCCTGTAATCCCAGCAGCTCTGGAGCCTGAGGCAGGGGGATGGCGAGTTCAAAGCCAACCTCAGCAAAAGCGAGGCCCTAAGCAACTCAGTGAGACCCTGTCTCTAAATACAGAATAGGGCTGGGGATGTGGCTCCGTGGTTGAGTGCCCCTGAGTTCAATCCCCAGTGCCCCCCAAAAAATAAAAAATTAAAAGGACTGGGGATCAGTAGAATAAACCGGACAAAACTTTCCTATGTTCATATATGAATACACATTGTGTACAGCGAGAATGGGAAGTTATACTCCAGTACGTATAATAAGTCAAAATATGGGCTGGGCTGGGGCTCAGCGGTAGAGCGCTTGCCTAACATGTGCGAGGCCTTGGGTTTGATCCTCAGCACCACATGAAAGTAAAATAAAGATATTGTGTCCATCTGCAACTAGAAAATAAAATATTTATAAATAATAAGTCAAAATACACTCTACTGTCATGCATATCTGGAAAGAACAAGTAAAAAATAATTTTACTGAGTGGTACAGCACCCCTGGTTCAATACCCAGCAAAAACCAAACACACATAAACTAAATCTCTCTTGTCTATTTCTTTTTCTTTTTAAGCCCTGAGTATTTGTCTTTTTTTTTATTGATTTGAAAGTGCTCTTTATGTAGTAAAGACACTAAGACATGTAGTCCTGACATCCGTGTCACCAATACTTCCTTCAGCTTGTCAGCCCTTTAATGTCTTGTTTAAATGGACGTATGCCTCGTGTTGCTCTTCGCTCCCATGGTTTCCACCCTTCCTGTCAGATGGAAGAAGCTTCTCTCCACCCCGAGGTAATGGGCGCACTCACCTTGGGTCAGCTTGGGTCAGAGACCTGTCTCAGCGCCCTTCCCGCTGCGCTTGCCTGCTCTGTGCTGCATCGGGCTATCTGGTGCAGTTTTCCCCAAGAATGAGAGAATCACATGCTAAGACAAAAGTGTCCTTGTTGATTTGATTGGAATTGCATTTGCTGTCTAGTTAGTTAAGAAATAACCTGTGTTTTGAGAAGCTAAGTCCAGGACTGTGGTATTTCCTTCTTCTTTTATAAAAACGTGAGTGCTTGGCCTGGTGAGGCTTGGGGCTGAGGGCAGGATGGCTTGAGTCCAGGAGTTTAAGACCAGTCTGAGCAACATAGTGCCTTAGACACATCCCAGGGATTCAGGAGGCTGAGAGAGGAGGATGCCAAGTTTGAGGCCAGCCTCACCAACTTAGTGAGACTCTGATTCAAGATAAAATAAAAGCCAAGCACAGTGGCACAAACCTGTAATCCCAGTGGCTTGGGAGGCTGAGGCAGGAGGATCACAAGTTCAAAGCCAGTCTCAACAGTGGCGAGACACTAAGCAACTCAGTGAGACCCTGTCTCTAAATACAATTCCAAATAGGGCTGGGGTGTGGCTCAGTGGTGAGTGCCCCTGAGTTCAATCCCCAGTACCAGGAAGAGAGAGAGGGAGAGGGAGAGGGAGGGAGAGAGAGAGAGGGAGAGGGAGAGATAGAAGGGTTGGGTTGTAGTTTGGTGCCAAAGTCTGCCTGGGTTCAATCCCAGTACTTCAGGAAAAAGAAAAAGAGCCCTGCAGATTTCTTTTTATCTTTATTCCTAGTTATTCTGTTTTGATTGGCATTATAATATTTTCCTATTTTTTTTCCTTTTTTTAGTACTTATTTTTCGTTTTAGGTGGACACAATATCTTTATTTTACGTTTATGTGGTACTGAGTTTCGAATCCAGTGCCTCATGCATGGTAGGCGAGCGCTCTACCACTGAGCCACAACCCAACCCTTATTTCCTATTTTTAACCTGAAGTTAGTATACATGTTGTTGACGTTCACACCCTACTTTGTGTACAGATTAAGGTGCCCGTCGCGAGAGAAGAGGCCAACCTGGCCTCCTCCCTGCCTCCTCCCTGGCCTCCACCCTGGCCTCCACCCTGCCTCCTCTCTGCCTGCTCCCTGCCTGTTCCCTGCTTCCTCCCTGCCTGTTCCCTGCCTGCTCCCTGCCTGTTCCCTGCCTGCTCCCTGCCTGCTCCCTGCCTGTTCCCTGCTTCCTCTCTGCCTCCTCTCTGCCTGCTCCCTGCCTGCTCCCTGCCTGCTCCCTGCCTGCTCCCTGCCTGCTCCCTGCCTGTTCCCTGCTTCCTCTCTGCCTGCTCCCTGCCTGCTCCCTGCCTGTTCCCTGCCTCCTCTCTGCCTGCTCCCTGCCTGCTCCCTGCCTGCTCCCTGCCTGCTCCCTGCCTGCTCCCTGCCTGTTCCCTGCTTCCTCTCTGCCTGTTCCCTGCCTCCTCTCTGCCTGCTCCCTGCCTGCTCCCTGCCTGTTCCCTGCCTCCTCTCTGCCTGCTCCCTGCTTCCTCTCTGCCTGTTCCCTGCTTCCTCTCTGCCTGTTCCCTGCCTCCTCTCTGCCTGCTCCCTGCCTGCTCCCTGCCTCCTCTCTGCCTGCTCCCTGCCTGCTCCCTGCCTGTTCCCTGCTTCCTCTCTGCCTGTTCCCTGCCTCCTCTCTGCCTGCTCCCTGCCTGCTCCCTGCCTGTTCCCTGCCTCCTCTCTGCCTGCTCCCTGCCTGCTCCCTGCCTGCTCCCTGCCTGTTCCCTGCTTCCTCTCTGCCTGTTCCCTGCCTCCTCTCTGCCTGTTCCCTGCCTCCTCTCTGCCTGCTCCCTGCCTCCTCTCTGCCTGTTCCCTGCCTCCTCTCTGCCTGCTCCCTGCCTCCTCTCTGCCTGTTCCCTGCCTCCTCTCTGCCTGTTCCCTGCCTCCTCTCTGCCTGCTCCCTGCCTGCTCCCTGCCTGCTCCCTGCCTGCTCCCTGCCTGCTCCCAGGGGTGTTTTGGTGCTTTCCACCCCAACCCTCAGGACCTCAGGGCCTTCCCTTCCAGCCCTGAAGCCCTTCTTTGTTTTCCTGTCTTCATGGGACAAGAGCAGGTGGGATCTCCCGTCCCTTCATGCTGTCCCCTCTCCCCCAGGTGAGGAAATGGAGGCTCTCATTGTAGCCCACCTGCTCTGGGGCCTCTCAGAAGACCTGAGGCCCCATCCCACGGAGGCCTCGTCCCATGGAGGCCCCGTCCCATGGAGGCCCCGGGCGTGTGCCGGCTGTGGTCTGGGTCACGAGGCCTCCTCCCCACGGCCTTGGAGGCTTCCAGTCCTGCCGTTAGGGCTGGCGGAAACCCCCACAGGGGAGTGGAAAGTCCAGAATTCTACAGGGGCCGCTTGCTGACCCCCACCGGAGGCCAGGTGGCACCTGCCCACTAAAATAGGCTCCAGGCCCGGCCGCCGCACCTGCAGGGGCCAGGGCTTCCCAGAGAGCCAAGGCAGACTGGACTTGCGGCAGTTTCCAGTTCTCCTGTCTGCTCCTCTGGCTGGGGCGTCCTCACCTGGGAGGGAAACTCCACCAGGCTGAAGGGTGGCCTTGGGGGTGCTGGTGCTCGCCGGGGGCCGGGCCGAGCCCGCCGAGTCCCGTGGTGCCTTCCTGTGTGAGGTCTGGGGCCCATGGGCCCAGGGATCCCATTAGTGAGCTTCGCTGTGGCCAGACCTGGGCACACACTCCAGGAAGTGAGCAGAAAGTCCCAGATGGGCAGGAGTCACAGGCCACGGGGGTCTGAGTGGCCTCAGCGCATGCTGGAACCCTTTAACCCAGTGTGCCCAGAGGAGAGGGCAGGAAAGGCCAGCAGGCAGCAGCCTCCGCCCCGGCTGGGGAGGAGAACCTGGCTCTCGGAGGGGCAGCCCAGGTGGGCCACGGCCAAGCGTCCCCGGGTGTCTGCGGCAGGCACAGTGCAGGGTGTCACCCAGCTCCACACCACAACCCAGAGCACTGGCCTTGGGCTCAGAGCCCTGAGGTGGGCGGCAAAGGGCCTGTTCCCAGCCCAGACTCCGGAAGGTTCTCTGGCTCCAGCCCTCCCTCCCTCCTTCCTTCCTCCTCCTTCCTCCTTCCACCTTCTTCCTCCCTCCCTCCCTCCTTCTTTCCTCCTCCTTCCTCCTTCCACCTTCTTCCTCCCTCCCTCCCTCCTTCCTCCCTCCCTCCCTCCTTCCTCCATCCTCCCTCCCTCTCTCCTCCCTCCTCCCTCCCTCCCTTTCTCCCTCCTTCCTTCCTCCTCCTTCCTCCTCCTCCCTTCCTTCCTCCCTCCCCCTCCCTCCCTCCTCCCTCCCTCCTCCCTCCCTCCCCCTCCCTCCTCCCTCCCTCCTCCCTTCCTCCCTCCCTCACTCCTCCTCCCTCTCTCCCTCCTTCCTCCTCCTCCCTCCCTCCTTCCTCCTCCTCCCTCCTCCTCCCTCCCTCCTCCCTCCCTCCCTCACTCCTCCTCCCTCTCTCCCTCCTTCCTCCTCCTCCCTCCCTCCTTCCTTCCTCATCCCTCCTCCCTCCCTCACTCACTCCTCCTCCCTCTCTCCCTCCCTCCCTCCTTCCTCCCTCCTCCCTTCCTCCTTTGTTCTCTCCCTTCACTGAGGACAGGAAACATCTTCTAACTTGCTGAGGTTCACTGACGTCAAACCTGCGATCCTCTGGACCCAGCCTCCCAGTCGCTGGGATTGCAGGAGGGTGGCCTGTGTCCACCCTCTTGTTTCTTCAGGATTGCTGCTCAGAGAAGGAGTGGACTATGCCCGGAGTCACCCCAGGGAGGGTGAAGCTCAAAAGCCCATCCCACTCCTCCATCAAACTGGGGCCCTCCACCTGATCCCCACAGCCCCAGATCTGGAACACTGAGGAGGGACCCTCCATCAAGTGTGCAGGTCCCCCAGGGGCCAGTGCCCCCATCTAGCACCAACCCCTGTGGACGTTTCTCATTAGTGCCACTTGGAGGTGCCACCATGTCTGGCCAGCTCAGAAGAGGCTAGGGGCACTGTCCTGACTTCTCACCCAGGACAGAAGGGGGAAGCCGGAGCCCTCCCCTGAGCTCCTCTGCTGCACCGGGCCCCAAGGCAGTAGCCCTGGGGGTCAGTAGGTCCAGGGCTTGGCCTGCAGCTCTCCAGGGAGAGGAGGAGGCGGGGCAGGCTGGCTGCCTAGGGCACCTTCCCTTATCACAGGCCAATTTGCAATCCTTGCAGCAAAAGCCCCTGCCCTGATTGGCTCCTGGGCAGTGGCCTTTGCCCTTCCCAGGGTGGGCCAGTATAACAGAGCCCCTGGGCCGGGCCTGCCAGGCTCTCTGGAGCTGGCAGCTCTCCCTGCCTGACCACAGGGGCTTCTCGGCAGGGAGCGCAGGCGGGGCACGCAGACGCCTCTGACAGCCCAGGAGCTCAGAGGGACTCCAAGGCAGAGGGACCCTGAAGTGGAGGGACACTGTGGTGGGGAGCGGGGCTGCCAGCCTCCCAGCCCTGGGACCCCCACCCAGCCCTATGGCCTGCGAGACTCGGGCTGCTGGGGACTCGGCGCTGCGCCGCCTCCTGAGACTGTACCGCACCGAGATTGCCGTCGCTGTGGACAGCGCCTTTCCGCTGCTGCATGCGCTGGCCGACCATGACGTGGTCCCTGAGGACAAGTTCCAGGTGGGCCCCGCCCACAGGCCAGCGGATGACCCCAGGACTAGTGCCCAGGATCGCTGTCCTAGCCCTCCCAGCCTCCCCTTCCCCTGCCCACAAGCCAGGTGTGGACCCGGCCACAGCCCTCCTGCCACCTCCCCCAGGAGCCGGGAGCTCTCTAGGACTAGGTGCAGGTGGCCCTGCCTCTCACCCTGCTGCCCCCGTACCACCATCCCCGGGAACCGGGGGAGGGGCCCAGGGGACCAGGCCTCCTGCAGTCGGTGGCTGCCTCCCAGCTTGGTGGGAGAAGCCACCACTCAGAGGCCCCACCTGGCTGTTGCTGCAGGAGACCCTTCGTCTGAAGGAGAAGGAGGGCTGCTCCCAGGCCTTCCACGCCCTCCTGTCCTGGCTCCTGACCCAGGACGCTGCGGCCATCCTGGACTTCTGGAGGGTTCTCTTCAAGGACTACAACCTAGAGCGCTATGGTCGACTGCGGCCCATCCTGGACAGCTTCCCCAAAGGTGTGCCCGGCCCTGGGCTGGGCTCCTGGTTGGGTTCAGCCTTGTTGGGGGATTGGGGCAGCTGGTGTGAGGTGGAAGGTGTGTGTCGGGGCGTCTGGGGAGGCCCCTGGTGACCCCCCAGGACTCTTGGATTCTAAGAGGCAAAGGGCAGAGGACTTGTCCACCTTGCTCTGAGGATGTCCAGTCCTATCCTCCATACCAAGGAAAGGCTCTAAGGCCCTGCTCCTGCCCATGAGCTGCAGATGTGGACCTCAGCCAGCCCCGGAAGGGGAGGAAGCCTCCTGCGAGCCCCAAAGTCTCAGTACTGCCACCCAGACCCCCCGCCAAGAGGAAGGCCCCGGAGGAGCCTCGAGCCGCCCCATCAGCAGCCCTGACCCTAAGGGGCACCTCCAGCCCAGGTATCCAGTGGGAGATGGCCATGGTCACAGTCTCCCCTAGGAGTCCCACCCCCCTCCCTTTCTGGCTCCAGGGTGTCTGTCCCACCTGCCTGGGCACAGAAGCAGCCTGTCCAGGCTGCAGAGGCCTCTGGGTACTGAGAGCGATACCCTGGACAGGTCTGTCTGAGTTTTTAAGTGGTAAAGGGGCAGGAGGGTCCCATTTTCCTTTCTACTGCTGAGGAAACCAGAGCCCAGTACCACGAAGGAGCCCACAGGGAGTCAGGGCCAGCACCTGACTCCACCTGCTGCCCTCCCACCTGGCCACCAGCATTGTCCCCCCCGCCCCTGTGGAAGCCCCCTGCCCCCAGCTCTCCCTTCCAGGTTCCCACGTGAAAGCCAAGCCAAAGAAGGCAGAGGGCCACGTGGAGCCACAGCGCCTCCCGCTGGGGAACGGTGAGAAGGCCAGGCCCAGGGAGCTGGGGACACAGGGAGCTGGGAACACAGGAGCTGGGGACACAGGGAGCTGGGGACACAGGGAGCTGGGGACACAGGGGGCAGGGGACACAGGGAGCCGGGGACACAGGGAGCCGGGGACACAGGAGCTGGGGACACAGGAGCTGGGGACACAGGGGGCAGGGGACACAGGGAGCTGGGGACACAGGAGCTGGGGACACAGGAGCTGGGGACACAGGGAGCTGGGGATACAGGGGGCCGGGGGCCGGGGCTGGATGGAAGGGCTCACACCCGTGGAGGGCTGACTTGGGAGCAGGGCCAGGCTGGCCTGACTTCTCGCCCCACGGGCCAACCTGTGCAGGCACATGTCGAGAGAGGGGATGCCTGGGGTTTTAGTGTGACCTCCAGGGACTCCACACTGTCCTGCACTGGGACCTCTTCAGCCCCCTCTGCCCTCCTGTGATCCCGGCCCCAAGGCCCAGGCCATGTGTGAGGGAAGCATCCTGCTCCTCACTGGCGCAGCCTACACTGCTCTCCCACTGCCCAGGACACCGGCCCACAGACGCCCTGCGCTCAGAGCTGCCCAGGACGGAGTGGGGCTCAGGAGCCATCTTCCCAGGCGACAACCCCCATTTGGGTGGTCCCTTCCCCAGGAATCCAGACCCTGTCTGCTTCAGTCCAGAGAACTGTGGCTGTGTCCTCTGGGGACGTCCCAGGAGCCCACGGGGCCGTGGAGGGGATCCTCATCCAGCAGGTGTTTGGGTCAGGTAGATGCACGGGGTGGGGAGAGGGTGGCAATGGGGACCCTCCCCTCTGCTCCCTGGTGGTCCCAGAGTGGAGGCAGCCAGCTTCCTGCACTGGCTCCGTGGGCTTTGGAGGGGCTGAGACACTGAACTTCCCTGAGTGGGAGGGACTTCTGCCCAGCCAGCGGTCCAGGCCACCCCAGCACAGGATGCCCGTCGCCCCAGGTCACCTGCTCTCCACAGATGGGACGGCTGGGACACAGGTCACACCCTCTGTTTACCCCACTCTCCACTGGGGATGGCCTGCAGCCTCGTGTCCTGCTGCCCCCGGTTCCATCCCTGCTCTGGTGCCGCCGGTGACGAGGTGTCCAGTCCCCCTCCCCCACCCTGGCCAGGCCCTTCTCCTGAGCCCCAGGAAGCTAGCCAGTGACCTACCTACCAGGTAGCCAGTCTCTGACTATCGGGAGCCAGTGTGTCATCTGACCAGGACCCAGCAGGGCCTACTGGTGGCAGACCACCAGCCATTGCATCATCCACTCCACTGTCCCTGCCACAGAGTTCTCTCTGAGCTGGACACGGACTACACCAAGGATGGCCAGAGTGGGCCTGGGAGCAGATGCCAGCCCTGGTCTCCCCATCAGGGGTGGTCCCCAGGGCCCTGTATGAGTGAGCTAGGGCTGCTACCATGACCGCCAGACTGGTGGCCTCAACAGACCCCCAGGGGAGGTGTGGGCAGGGCCATACCCTCTGCAGGCTCTGGGAGGTCCCTCCTGTCTGGGGCTGCCCGTACTCCTGGGCTGTGGTGGCCTCACCCCAGGTTTTGCCTGTCTCACATGGCCTCTCCACACCAGTCATTGGGTTTAGGGTCCAGGGTGACCTCATGTTATCAATTACATCTACAAAGACCCTATTTCCAGATGGGGTTCTATTGTGAGGTTCTGGGGGCGAGTGGATTTGGGGTCCTGTCCAGTGTGGCACAGTGCCTGGCACCTGGACCTGCCTTGGCTGGGATGGGAGGGGGGTGACAGAGGGGCAGCAAGTCACAGCTCTGCAGCCCGTCTCTGCCACACACCCCACCCCAGTAGTGGCTGGGGCTGTGGGAGGCTGTGAGCCCAGGACAGCTGGCATCTCCTCCCAGGGGGCTCCAAGAAGTGCATCCAGGTTGGGGGGGAGTTTTACACTCCCAGCAAGTTTGAAGACCCTGGCGGAGGTGGCAAGAGCAAGACGCGCAGCGGTGGGGGTCTGAAGCCTCTGGTCCGAGCCAAGGGAGCCCAGGGCGCTGTCCCAGTAAGCACTGCCTTGACCCCCTGAGGAAGGCTGGGCCCTGGGGAGGCTGGGGTGGAACCCCTCCCCCTCCCCACCTGGCAACTGTGCTGCCCTGGGGCCTGGGCTCTGCTAGGAAGCTGGGGGCTGCTGTCAAGACGCACCTGGTGCCAGTGGCCACAGGTGCCCCTTAGTGCCCAGGGTCCCTCCACTTGGCCCTCTTCTCCCTTGCAGGGTGGAGGTGAGCAGAGGATTATCCAGCAAGACAGGATCCCAGTCCTTCCAGCCCTCCCGGGTGAGCCCCAACTGCACCAGGTAACGCCCTAGGCCGTGAGAGGAGACCACCTCCCCTGGCCCCAGGCAGGTCTTTCTGAGGCCTCTGCGCTTGTCCTGGGCACTTAGGTGCCTGAAGCACAGAGGCCAGAGCTCCTGCCCAGGCCAAGCATCTCCTCCCCCTGCCCCTCCCCTTCCCGGCTGCATGTTTTTCTGATAAAACACAAGTTTCAAATGAGTCTGAAAAGTGAGATCCTCTTGGACTTTTTAAATCAGTGTTGGTCCAGGCTGAGTGAGCGTCTCTCGGCTAGGGGGTGGCGGGGACTGCTGCCAGGCAGAGCTGGAGGATCCTCAGGGATGTCCAGCTGTCCTTGGCTCCCAGCACTACCTCTTGGTGAGGTGGACAGTGTCTGCCATCCTTGGTTACAAATCCCAGCACTTGGTTCCAGGCGCTCTGCTGGCCTTGGGCACCCAGGGTGGATAGTCCTGTCCTGCTCTGTAGCAGTGTCCTGGCTGTCCCATGCCATGAATATTGCCTTGAGTGTGAAGGTCACTGCAGGACCCGCTTGGTGGCCTGGTGCTCCTGGAGGATGTGCTGTCCCGACTCCTGGCTACAGGATGCTCACTACCCAGGCAGAGGCCCGGGAGGGTGGAGGCCCAGGGGAGGGAGCAGCAGGTGCCTGGGGCTGATAGGAGACTCCTGGGGGCCCCTCCTCAGGGGCTGCCTGAGGGTGGAGTACAGGCCAGGGGGCCACCAGGAACCCAGGGGCCACGAGTGAAAGGGCTTCTTCTATGAGGGATGGCCTGGCAGGTCTGTGTCAGAGCTAGAACCCTAGAGGTGGACAGGCTGTGGGCCAGCAAGAAGGCTGGGAGGGCCCTGGGAGTCCAGGTCCCCAGAGATGAGGCGCTGCAGGAGGGGCCATTGCAGGGGAGGGGCTCTCGGGGAGGGTGCCCCCTCCAGGGTCTGCATGGTTCACTCTTGCCTGCGCCAGAAGAACGAGGACGAGTGTGCCATGTGCCGGGACGGCGGGGAGCTGATCTGCTGTGACGGCTGCCCCCGGGCCTTCCACCTGGCCTGCCTGTCCCCTCCACTGCGGGAAATTCCCAGGTGAGCGCGTTGCCTGGCATCATGGAGGCTGCCATCCACTGACCCTGAATGAGAAGACACCCAGAAGACTCTGGATCCAAGGGGGGAGTTGAGGCCCTTCTGGGGGGCTTTGGTTCAGGGGCTGGCTGTGAGCGGGGCCTGGGTTCTCACCCCAGGTCACCTGCCTCCTTGCTTGTCCACATAGTTTACCCAGGTCCACAGGACCCCTGAGGGCAGCAATGCCCCAAGCACAGAGGCCCAAGGCAAAGGTGGCCATCCCATGCCCTCTGGCCTTAGGGACATCCACCCCCTTCCTAGGCACCCCAGAGTCCTGCTCCCAGGTGGGCTGGGGGACACAGAGGCCACAGAGCCCCAGTCCCCAAGGGCTGACACCACCTCCAAGGGCTGGGGTCACTGACCATGCCGTGAGACCCTGACCTCGGTGGGGTGTGAAGCCTTCTCAGTCCACGTCTGAGCAGGGCAGTCTGTGGGAGGGGTGGCCGAGGGGACCCAGACCCGTTCTGCCCTGCGCTCCCGCTGGGTCTCATCTCTCTGAGCCCCTCTGACTCTGGAAGGAAGGTCCAGCCAGGCCCTCCCTCCACCCCTCTGGTGCTCACATTCTTCCTCTCCCCTTTGCCCTGACCGTCACCTAGTCCTGGGCATCATTCCCTTGTGGAAACGTGGGTGGACCAGCTGAGGGGGGCCCACCAGCTGAGCACCCTGTGACAGACAGGCACAGACCACTGCAGGGTACTGGGCACTGGAAAGTATGGGGGTTCATCCGAGAAGCACTCGTAGGGCACCCTGACCACGCTGGCCAAGGCTGTCCCACTAGGGGTCAATATCCCACGTCTGGGCTCTCCTGCTCCACTTCCCCACCTAGAAAAGGACATGGTGGCTTGCAGAGGGCCAGGCCTCCCTTGCCTGTGGATCTGGGAGTCCATCTATAGTCTCTGCTTTGTCTTGCATGCTTCTGACTGGTGGCCACATGAGCAGCGGCACCTGGAGATGCGCATGCTGCCTCCAGGGGAGAGTCCAGCAGGGCCTGCCCCAGGCTGAGGAGCCCCGGCCCCCAGAGCCACCTGCAGAGCCCACGGTATGCCCAGGCCTGCCCCCAGGCTGGGTGACCTTCCTGTGTCCTGCCCCTCTGGAGTCCTACCTCCTGGCCACCCCTGCATTGGGCCTGCCCCAGGGTAGAACTGTGCCCATCCCCTGCCTGATCAACTTGACCCTGTAGTCGGAACTCTCCATGAACATCCTGCAGGGTCCAGGGCGTGGGAAACTACCCTTACCCTGCTCTGACGGGGGGCCTCAGCTCTGTCCCCCAGCACCCTTGGGGCTTCACTGTGACCACTGATAACACTCTCCAAAGGTGCTCGGAGCCTTCTGTTGCAGCAAAGTCCTAAGGCTATGACCGTGCCCTGTGCATGCCCAGTGTTTTCTCTGGGGCCCTAAGGCTACGGGGCACCCTGTTCTCAGGTGGGGAAAGGGCCAAAGACCTTGTGGAGGGCCCCGGAACCGGGACTTGCATCCAGGTCTCTACATCCCAGAACCCACTATGGGGTTCTTCCCACCACGTCACCCCTTCCCCAGGCCCAAGTTCCAAGGTCCCTCTGGTCACTGACTCCAGGAGGGGCTGAGCAATGTCTTGCAGCCCCTTGGAGTGCTGACTCTGGGGTTCCAGGCCCCCCTGGGACTGCGGCCAGCAGGAGAGGAGGTGAGAGGCCTGCCCAGGGAGCCACTCCCTGCTGTGGACACCACTTTCGCCCACACACACCTGCTTGCCCCGACTCCCATAGTCACCCTGCCAGTGCTGGACCCTCCTGCCCTGTGCCCCTCCCTGATGAGTGCCAACCCAGAGGGGCAGCAGGTGAGTGAAGGGGCAGCACTGGGGGCAGGGCACTGTCTTGGGGGGGCTAGGAACCTTCAGGGCCCTCGGGTGAACCTGAAATAGGAGAGCCGATTATGCCAACAGTGAAGCCAACCCTCCACACCTGAGAGAACTGGAGTAGGAATCAGAGGGGTTCAGGGTTTGGGGAGGAAGGAGGAAGCAGAGCGGCTAGGGGAGGACGATGGAGGAGGCTGCTGGGATGTGGAAGAGGGGGTACAGCAGGGGCGACACATTCCCTGCTTCCAAACACCCAACCCGGGAGCCGGGGCATCACCACCTTGAGCCCTCTGAAGGCAAGACAGTAAGGACCCCATGGCTTCTCCCCGCCGCAGCCCCTCTGGCACCCCCCCCCCCCAGGGGCTCTGGGCCAGCTCAGGGGCTCTGTGTCTGCAGGGCACAGCCTGAAGGTGCTGAGGTGTTCCTGCGCTCTGGGGACTTGGGAGCCATCGAACTCACTATCTTCCAGCTGCCTCTCGCAGCCTTGCAGTTTCCCTTGGGTGCCCCGGTCCCCTGGGGACTGACCTGCCATCTAACCCTGAGGTGGTCCCGAGGCAGGGTGCGGAGGGCCCGGGTTCCCAGCCACCCCGCTCTATCGCTCTTGTGCAGGGTCCCGCGCTCGGCGCGCGGTGCGGAGTATGCGGGGACGGGACCGACGCGCTTCGGTGCGCGCACTGCGCCGCCGCCTTCCACTGGCGCTGCCACTTTCCGGCTGGGGCCGCCGGGCCGGGGTGAGTTGGCGTGAGTGGCGCGGCCGGCCCGGACGCGAGGGTTGGGGAGGGAGGGCCGGTGTCCCCACCGCAGAGGGCGCTCCGGATCCCACCCAGGCCTCTCCGCCCCTCCGCCAGCACCCGCCTGCACTGCAAATCCTGCTCCGGAGACCCAGGCCCCGCCGCCGCCGCCGGGGAGGGAGCGCCAGCCCCCAGCCCCGCCTGCCCGCCCGCTGGGCCGGCCAAGGTCAGTGGGTACCGGGGCGGATCTGGGGGGGCGGTACCTTGCGGGGAGCGCATCTCAGCGGAGACTGTACCCACTGACCGTGTGTTAAGTTATTTTCATAAAGTATTTTTCATATAAATCGACTCTTTTGATAATTTAAATCTACTTAAAAAGGAAACGTCCTAAAAAATAGCAATTTTGAAGTCCTTGGATGCAGAGCTCGCCCATGGGCCTGAGGAGCCCCCGGACAGAGGGAGGAGGTCGTGGGTTGGGGCTGAAACAGGCCGCGAATCCGGTGCTGACCCCGGTCCTCCACGGAATCAGAACGTGGGGCCTTTTGTAGCCAGGGCGCTCAGAGGGCACAGTACCCGAGGTCCCAGCCAGCAGCTCTTTCTTCCAGTCCCCATGCCCCGCGTGATGTCAGACGCGCAAGGAGGCCTACACAGGAGCCTGCAGTGCTTCTGCCTCTGACCAGACACCTGGGGCATCAGAGCAGGACTGCCCTGACCCCCAGGGGCTCCAGTGGAACCCCGGCCTGGGCCAGCTCCCTGCTGTTTTACAAGTCTCTCCTGTCCCACGGGTGGGTGCTGGTGTATTCAGGGACACCACAGAGCCTGCTGGGCCCTTGCTTCCTGGTCCTCTCCCACAGGGGAAAGCAGCAGCACCCACAGTCCCCAGGCAGACCCCTGGGTTGCTCCTGCTCCACCACCCAGGGCCAGCCCCACCTCTGGGGCCTGTATGCCCAGACCAGACCAGACAGTGTGGAAGACCTGAGATTCAGCGATTTTGAGCTACAAACCCAGCAATTTCATGTGATTCAGCATCATGTGGGGCCCTCTCCTGCCCCACCCATAAGCCTGGGGATGGCTGGGGCCTCATCCCCGCGGGCCTGGCATGCTCGTAGGCCACTGACCGGCTGGCGCCAGACCCCACCTTCTCTCTCTGGGCCTTGGGTCTCCTGGCCACTTCTCAAAGTCCCAGAGGCCTGTGGAACCCTTGGGGGCAGGCAGCCCTGAGCTCACTTCTGCCCACCCTGCCGCATGCTGCTGCCCCAAGGGTTCAGCATTAGAATATGCTCTTGTGCCCGCCGGCGGCAGCGCCCCAGGCCCCCAGGCCTGCCAACTCTCTGAGGAAGCCTGTTTCTGTGTTCCCAGCAAAGCTGCAGGGTGGGGTTGACTCTTCCCTCTCTCGGTTCCAGGCGGGAGATGACTCTGCAGGTCAGGAGCCAGTTCTACACAGGGATGACCTGGAGTCCCTCCTGAGTGAGGTAATGGTCACCTGGCCTGGGAGATGCCCACTCCTCCTCCACTGCCCCCACCTCAGCCAGGACCTCAGTCCCCACGTGGGCAGTAGGAGCACTGCAGGCAACAGGGCTCCTCAGAGGGGAGGTCAGGGCCGTCCCTGCCCCTGCAGCTGCTCCTCCAGGAGGGTGCTGGCCCTGCCATGCCCACACAAGAGCCCCAGGGCTGCCACCCCACACTGAGCCCCTCCCACTTCCAGCAGGCACACTAGGTCATCAGAGCCAGGACCCCAGAGGCCCAGGGCCCACGGGCTCTCAGCACCAGCTCACAGTGCTGCAGCCCACCCTGTTCCCCAGGGGCACTGGGGTAGGTTGGACCCAGCGCCTCTGTCCCTCTCTCTCCCCTCAGCCCACTGCTTCCTAGGAGGAGCAGGTAGGTTTCCTGGGAAGAGCATCTGTTTTTCAGGTGCCTCATTGTTTTACAGGAGGACAAAGTCCTCTAGTTGCTCCCACGCCACAAGTGGCCAACCTGGCCTCCTCAGTGTCAGCCTGCTCCTTCAGGTTTCCACCACCCACCTGCCCTGTGTGGTGGGTCAGATACAGGCAGACCCCCAACACTGCAGATGTCTGGAGACTCCAGGTCCTGAGAGGGACAGGTGACTCAGGCCCTGGATGAGGGAGTCATAGTTCTGAGGCGGGGCAGGTATTTGGGTCACTGGAGGCCTCCCCGGACTCCCCAGTCCTGTTGGAGCATCAGACCCCTGAGCGGAATGAGGAGGGACTGGCCCCGCCTCACCACAGGGAAGAAGCCACCCAAGAGGCAGAAGAGCCGTGGAGGCCCTGCTCTGAGCTCAGCGAGGAGCACTGGACAAGGAGTCTCCTGCTGCGGGCAGTGGTCCTCCTCCCTCCCCTTGACCCCAGGGTCAGAGGGTGTGACTCGGGTGGGGCGGGGCGGGCAGTCCTCTCTGAGGACCCACCAGGGCCTGTTGTCTTGCAGCACTCTTTCGAGGGCATCTTGCAGTGGGCCATACAGAGCATGTCCCGCCCGCTGGCCGAGGCGCCCCCGTTCTCCTGATCCAGGGAGGCCCAGGACCCCGACACCACGTGGCGGATGATCTGAGCCTGCACTCACACCGTGGGGCTCTTCTCAGAGGACAGAGGGGCACATGTGCAGGCCGGGCTGGGGCCAAGAAGAACTGGAGAGCTCCAAGTGCTGGCCGTGCTGGCCTATGGGGGACACAAGACCATCACGTGTCCTGAAATTAAAACCGCTTCTGTGGGGCTTGGAGGTGCTGCCCTGCCTTGGTTTGTGGGGTGGATTCCTGCTCCTGCAGTGCGGGCCCTGCGGCTGGAAAGTCCCAGCAGAAGCCCACAGGGAAGGGAACAGCTCCTGTGTCCCTGCAGCAACGTCAGGCCCTGTGTGGCCCCCAAGGCCCGTGGGGCCTGTCACACCTCTACCTCACCCCCAGCACCCTCCCGGTGCCCCAGGCCTCCCTCCTAAACTCGGATGGCCAAGCTCAGAGCAGCCGGGGAGGTGGTGTGTGTGTGTGTGTGTGTGTGTGGCGCTGCTCTCCGCAGGGTCTCCTCCCTTGGGGCTTGCTCGCTGGCTCACTCGTGCGAGAGGCCTGTGTGCACACCTTCTATGTGCAGAACGCTTCCCAGGCCTTGGGGTCCCAGAGGGGGTTCCGGTGGAGGGCAGTGACCTCACCCGGGGTGACTGCTGTGAAGCACAGACCAGGGCAGGGCCAGAGAGGACGGGGAGCACAGCCAGGAGGGGGCCTGCCCTGCTGGAGCCAGCATGGCCTGTCTGCAGGACAGACATGAGGTCATGGGTTGGGCCCAGCCCGCCACCATGGGGGCGGGGACAAGGGGCCCGTGCTGTGCCTTATTTTATCACAGTGCCTGCCCTGGCACTTGACTTCCGTCCTGGTTCTGACTGACTCCTGCTGGGAATGTGGCTTGGGACAGGACCTCGCCCAGTTCCTGGACACATCCCAGGTGGAGGTGATGACAGGACCTTGGTAACATCCCACCTGCAGACCCTGTGACAGAATGCCCAGATGGGGATCAAAGACCCTGGGAGGGACGGGAGAGCCTGCAGGCCTCGCTGTGCATGGCCTGCAGGGCTGGGACACGTGCCCTGACGTGGGCCACATGGCTTGTGTCCTCGTGCCTGCCCTGGAAGGGCTCAGGAAGGGAGCCCCAGCTAGAGGTGAGAGCAAGGACACTCAGTCCCTGAGTGAGCAAGGTCTCTCAGTCCGCCACCCCCAGGGGCCACCTCTCTTCACAAGCCTTGGGGGCGAGATGGAGAGGCCATGGAGAAGGTCGGAGCTATGTAGTCCTGTCCACCAGTGTCCGCACTACCCTCCCTGGCCCAGGAGACCCTCCAGCCCGTTCCCAGGAGTGCCTGGCCCTCCTCTCAGCTCAGGGAGTGCTGGCTCCACTGGGGCTCACTTGGGGGCCCTGGGGACACCAGAGAGCTGGCTCCCCGAGTTCCTCTGTAGGTGGGGGCTAGGTGGGCCTCCCCGGGCCCAGTGCTCCCCTTTCTTGGGGCTGCTGGTTCCGTGCGCCTGCGCTGTCTCCTCCATGCAGTCTGCTGCTCTAGGGGACCAGCAGAGTCCCAGCCTCTCTGAGTCCCACCGCAGTGGGCTCCGCGGGCCAGCTGGGGTTCCCCACCAGCACTGTTCAGTCCTGTGAGAAACCCCAAGAGTCCTGCTCAGGGTAGGCGTGGGGGGAGGTGCAGGATGACCCCCGCCCCTCTGGATCCTGGGCCAAGGAGGCTGCAGTGGGCCTCTCATGGACTTCGCTGCTCTTGGAAGTTCCCTACTGCTGGTGGCCAGTGTGCCTCATTTCATAATAGTGTCACCTTAGCACTTTAAGAAGAAACAAAAATTGCCAAGCGTCCTGAGGGAGCAGCTCAGCAGCAGAGCACTGGCTAACATCTGCAAGGGCCTGGGTTTTCATCCCCAGCACTGGAAAAAGGAAAAGAGAAATCAAAGCCCCCACCCCCAAGCCTCCTGACTCTGAGGCAGGACCGCGGCTGGGCAGCCCTGGCTCGCTCTCCACGCTGCAGCCCCTGGTGTCCGGAGTCTACTTGTCCTGCCTGTCCGTCCACCATCCAGAGCCCAGAAGGAGGTCTGCTCGTGACAGCCCCCGGTGTCTGCGACTGAGCCCTGGGCAGGTGCCGACGTGGTGGAACCAGCTGGACCTGCAGGCTGTCCATCTCAGAGCCACCCCCCACCTGTGGCTGGGCCCACTGTGTTGAGCTGCCCAGGGCCTCAGGGCCTCGGGTCCCAGGTGCCCATCTCTCTCCATTCTGGAGGCTGCACTCGGAAATCAAGGTGGGGGGGCGGCCTCTCTTCCTTGGCTTGGAGATGGCGTTGTCCCCCTGTGCCCCCACAGGATTGTCCTTTCTGTGTCCTGATCTGTTCTTAAAAGGCCTCCGATTGGATTAGGGCCCACCTGGTGACTTCATTTTATCTTACTCACATCTTCCATAGTTGCATTCTGAGGGGCTGCAGGACTCTCTTGGACCACACCTGAGTCAGGTGAGTTCTTGTGAGTTCTTGACTTGGCCTTGATCTTGGGCTCTGTCCTTGGCCCTGTAGTCCAGTTTTAGCGAGAGCTCTGCACAGTCAGTGTGGAGTCTGTCACCAGGAATTTGATCCCCCTCGTCCACAGCTGATCACCCAGCTGCCTTCTGCAGGGGCTGTCAAGTGAGCGTGGTCAGAACCCTGCCCTTGAGTCTCTGCTAAGCGAGCTCCCGCCACGCCCCCTGCTGCTGGGCGGAGAGTCCTTGCTGGTCCTTGGTGTTTGGAGCTGAGGGTCCTCCCCTGCCTCTGTGGCAGACACCACTGCAGTAGTCCCAGGGCTTGCAGCCCTCATCATAGGAGAAATGCCTGATCAGAGCAGCGTAGAAGAGGAAAGATCTGATTTGGGTCAAGGTTCAGTTCATGGTTGGCTGGTGCATTGCTTTGAGGGGAGGCAGAGCTTCAGGGTGGAAGGTGCAGAAGGAAGCAGCTCACTGTGGGCTGAAGGGGGTGGGGGGAGGAGGCAGAGGTGAGCTACCTCCAGGTCTCACCTCCACACAGTTTCCACTCCTCCCCAGATGCCATCAAATCATGATCCATCAATGGATCACTCCATCCATGAGGTCGGAGCCTCAAGACCCACACTTCCCAAGAGCCCCCTCTGCACGCTGCTGCCATGGGGACCAGCTTTCGACACACCGGCCTTTGGGGATCTTCCAGACCCCAACCATAGTATCCCTCTAGGAAAAAGTCTGCCTGGTCCAGCACTGTGAGTGCTTGTGTAGCAGTGGACACAGTTCAGCCCACGAGGCCTACAGGACTCCTCTCACCCCAGGAGACCCCTGTGAGCTAGGCCACGGGCCCTCAGCTGTCTCAACCCAGAGGTGTCAGTAATCTATGAGCAATTGTCATCCTGCCCAAGACACCGTGTGGGACCGTCAGGTTCTGGGTTTGGAGAATCTGGAGGATGTCAGCGAGCCTATCGGGCTCAAGGAAACTCACTTATTTCTGGAGATCATTAGAGTCAAGATGGCAAAGCAGGGCCGGACTCTTGGCTAAGAAGGTTGGCTGCACTGAAAGCATCCCTGTCAGCCCCGCCCTGTAACTGAGCTCCCAAATCCTCAGTCTGTTAACCTTAAGGCTGTTTTGAAAGAGGCCTCGGCCAGGTCTGCCGATTCCAAGCCTCTCAGGACCAGGGCCCCCAGGGGGCAGACTGAGCCTCAGGTTCTCATGTCCATCTGAGTTTTCCCTACACTGCCCACCCGCACCCTGGCTCTGAGCTGCAGGGTGGGCAGAGCCACTGGCCCACAGCGAGGCGGCCCAGGTGAAGGTCATCCTTGGCCCTACCCTGAGGAAGTCCCCAACAGGGTCACCCATTCTCTGGACGCTGGCCTGAGGAAGCGCTCCCAGGTGACCCCCGTCCCGCCATCTTTCATAGTGTCCCCCACTGTTGTGGGGTCCTGCAGGGGCCTTCACAGGTGCTGGGTGGGGAGGGGCCCTGAGCCCTCTTGGGTCCTGCTCGACTTGGGCACACAGGTGACCTTCTCCAGAGCAAAAGGAAAGACAGCCAAGAACGAAAACAAACCTGGGTGTGGGCGTTTCCATGTTGCAGGGGGAAGGGCAGAATCCCTAAGGCGCTCACAGCCCCATCCGGCTCCTCCCCTCAGCAGAGCCCTGCCCGACTCTGCCTGTCCTCCAGTGTCCCCACCAGACCACGAGCCAGGGGCATGAGGGCAGGTTATCATGGGCCCCCGAGAGGGCGTTCCTGGTGGATGAGAAGCTGGTACACAGGACATGTCCCAGTCGCAGGCCAAGCTGGGTAGAAGGCCGAGGTGCCCAGTCAGCACTGGGAGGCAGACCCCCACATGAGGCACTAGGTTGTGTGCCGCAGTCTGGCTGGGCACAAAATCACGAGCCACTCACACCTTGTAGATTCAAACAGCAACTCTTTATTCTCGAACTGTCACCGGCACTCCACACACAGGTTCTGAGGAAAAATCACGTTCTGCCAAATCCACGTATTCCACCAGGCTTTGAATCCCCAAATACTCTCTGAATCCCACGAGAAAATCCCACGAGAACTCAACGGGAACTCAAGGATCAGGCGTGCCTGAGGCAGCAGGATACGCCCTATTCCCAGCAGGGTACACCTTAAACCTGGAACCGCCCTAAACCCAAGGATGGGATACTCCCTAAAACCTGATCTGCCCTAAACCCGGATCCACCCTGGTCCTTGAGCAGGGTCACCTTTCTCAAACATACATGCAATGTCACAGCAAATGTCCAAGGCAAGTCCATTTCCACGAGTCCTTCCTCTAAGCAACATGGGGTACGCTGGCAAGGAAATTTCGATGCATCATTCCTACTTGGCTATGGCTCTCAGCAGTTGTGGGGTTCACACATTCTGAAAAGTTGGTTCTGCCACTTATTGAAAAAATTTTTTTTGATACTAGGGATGGCTCCCAGGAGTGCTAAACCACTAAGGCACATCCTCACCCCTTTTTATTTTTTATTTAGAGACCAGGTTTCAGTAGGTTGCTTAAGGACTTGCTAAATTGCTGAGGCTAGCTTTGACCTTGGAATCCTCCTGCCTCAGCCTCCTGAGTTGCTGGGATTACGGGTGTGCGCCACTACACCCAGAGGTTCTGCCTCTTTTGGAAAGGAACATCAAGTTGTGTGCCAAAGCCTGGGGATGGCTGTGACTCTCAACAGCAAGACTGCAAGCAAGGGGAGGGAGGCGGAGCCCTCGCCTCTCTGCAGGCCAACATGCCCAACTTGAAGGTCTGCGAGCAAGCATCAGGGTGCAGTCAGGCAGGGTTTTTAAAAAATGCTCCCGCCAGGGGGCTGCTGAGTTGTGCGGCCCAAACCTGGAGCCCTGACTGTGAGCTGCAGGGAGGAAAGGGTGGTGCTGGGGTTCCACAGAGAGGCTGTGCACGCACCGGGCAGGGCCAGGTCCACCCTGGGCAGCAAGCCTCAGGGCACTGAGGTCCAGGGCTCTTCCACATTCCAGCTTTTGTTCTTCTTCTACACCTGAGGTTGGGAGTGGCCCAGATTCTTATCTGACTCTGACAGAAGTTCCTTTTCTACCTGTCCTGCTGTGTGGTGAGGACAGCTGGGCTCTGGCCACCTCCTGGAGCTGGGTGGTCCTTAGCTGCTAGGAAGCTGGAGGTGCAGGACAGCGGCTCCCAAGTGAGCCCACCTGATGCGTGGCCTGCGTCTGTGGGGTTGAACCCTAGGAAGGCCCGGCTCAGTCAGAGTGACTCTGACGTGACTCTTGTTCTACAATGGAGGACGTGTTTCAGATTAGAATTGCCTGTCAGAATTAATATTGTCCAAATGGCCATACTACCAAAAGCACTATACAGATTTAATGCATTTCCTATAGAGGTTCCAACGATGTTCTTCATAGAGATAGAAAAAGCCATCATGAAATCCATTTGGAAAAATGAGAGGCCCAGAATAGCCAAAGCAATTCTCAGCAAGAAAAGTGAATCACAAGAACAGACTTTAAACTACACTACAGAGCTATAGTAACAAAAACAGCATGGTATTGGCACCAAAACAGACATGTAGACCAATGGAATAGAAGACACAGAGACAAACTTACACAAATACAGTTATCTCATACTAGACAAAGGTGCCATTAACATATATATGTCACAAAATGAAATCAAACCCCTATCTCTCACTCTGCACAAAAATCAACTCAAAATGGATCAAGGACCTAGGCATTAGACCAGAGATCCTGCACCTACTAGAGGAAAATGCAGGCCCAAATCTCCATAATGTCAGGTTAGGAACTGACTTCCTCCTCAACAAGACTCCTAAAGTGCAAGAAGTAAAATCAAGAATCACTAAACAGGATAGTATCAAACTAAGGAGCTTCACAGTCAAGGAAACAGAGCAGAAGAGAGAGCCTACAAAATGGGAGCACGTCTTTGGCACCTGCACCTCAGATACAGCATTATCTCCAGGAGACATGAAGAACTCAAAAAACTCAACACCAGGGCTGCGGTTGTAGCTCAGTGGTTGAGCGCTTGCCTTGCATGCATGAGGCACTGGGTTTGATGCATAGCACCATAAAAATAAATAAAAATAAAACAAAGATATTGTGTCCATCTACATCGAAAAAAATAAAAATTAAAAAAAAAACCAAAACCCAATCTATAAATGGACTAAGGAATTGAACAAACACTTCACAGAAGAAACATGAATGGTGAACAGATATATGAAAAAGTGTTCAACATTTCCAGCAATCAGAAAAATGCAAATTAAAACCACACTGAGATTCCATCTCACTCCAGTCAGAATGGCAACAATCACGCATACAAGTAACAATAAATGCTGGTGAGGACAATAAATGCGGAAAAGGCACACCCATACACTGCTGGTGGGACTGAAAATTGATGCAACCACTCTGGAAAGCAGTATGGAGAGTCCTCAGAAAGCTTGGAATGGAACCACCATTTGACCCAGTTATCCCACTCCTCAATTTATACATAAACGACTTAAAATCAGCACACTGCAGTGACGCAGCCACATCGATGTTCACAGCAGCTCAGTTCACAGTAGTTAAACTGTGGAACCGACCCAGGTGCCCTTCAACAGATGGCCGGGTGAAGAACATGTGGTGTACCCACGTGATGGGATGTTACTCAGTGATGATGACTATGACTTTTGCTGGTAAATAGATGGATCTGGAGACAACTATGTTAAGGAAATAAGCCAATCCCCCCGAACCAAAGGCCGAATGTTCTCTCGGATAGGGGCTGCTAACACACAACCGCGGTGGGAGGGGAGATGGAAGTTCAGTGAATTAGACCAAGGGGAATGAAGGGAAGGGAGGTGTTGTGTTACTGAAAGCTCGTCCTGGTCCCTGACGCCAACCCAGTAACGAGGACACAGTGTTGAGAAAAGTGAAAAAGAAATCTTTATTGCTTTGCTAGCAAAGGAGAAACACAGGGGACTCCTGACCCATAGGTGGGATTCTGCCCCTCAGCAGGAGCAGGGGCTGTTAGAGAGGTGACTCAGGCTACCTTCCACGCGCTCTCTGTTGGAGTGTGACTCACTCCTTAACTCGGGAAATAGTCTTTTCTGAGATCTTTTGGTGCCATCCCCAAACCTGGATGACTTCAATCTCATGGGGGTGTGTGCTCAGGGACAGATATTCTGCCTAGGGTGGGGAAGGTCACCCTGTTTCCCCTGACATCCAGGAGGAGCAGGGAGAGAGGGAGAGGAAGAAATGACCTAGGGATGTGGCTCAGGCGGTAGTGCGCTCGCCTGGCATGCGTGCAGCCGGGGTTTGATCCTTAGCACCACATACAAAGATGCTGTGTCCGCCGAAAACTAAAAAATAAATATTAAAGTTCTCTCTCTCTCTCACAAAAAAAAAAAAAAAAAGAAAAGAAAAAGAAAAAAGTTGCAGTGGCCAAACAGCAAGGGCTAATTCAAAGCCTAAAATAGACCCCTGTTACAGAGGGGGACAGGAATAGGAAGACAGTGGAATGAATGTGACATAAGTTTTCTATGTACATATGTGAATGTACCACAGTGACTCTTCATAGCATGCACAACAAGACTGGGATCCTAATAAAACATATTCCATGTTTGTAAAAAATTTGTCAAAATTGGGTTGGGGATGTGGCTCAAGCGGTAGTGCGCTCGCCTGGCATGCGTGCGGCCCGGGTTCGATCCTCAGCACCACATACCAACAAAGATGTTGTGTCCGCCGAGAACTAAAAAATAAATATTAAAAATTCTCTCTCTCTCTCTCTCTCTCTCTCTCTCTCTCTCTCTCTCTCCCTCTCCCCTCTCTCACTCTCTCTTTAAAAAAAAAATTTGTCAAAATATACTCTGTTGTCAGGCTGGGGCTGGGGCTCAGTGGTAGAGCACTCACCTAGCGAGTGTGAGGCCCTGGGTTTGAGCTTCAGCACCACATAAAAATAAATAAAGAAAACAAAGGTACTGTCTCCAATTACAACTAAAAAAATAGATATTTAAAAAAATATACTCTGTTGTCATGTATAGTTAAAAAGAACAAATTTTAAAAGTGAATGCTATCTTCAAAATAACACTGGAAAAGGAAAAACACAAAACAAAATGGCTTATGTGTGTCAAGTTCTTCATGACGGTAATGAAGGACATGGAGAGGGAAGCTGGCCACTTCCTGTGTCTCCAGTCTTTAGGTGGGTCAAGGCAGAATGTTAAGTAAAAGAATGTGCTTACCAACTGGGCACGGTGGCGCAGGCCTGTGATCCTAGCAATTTAGGAGGCTGAGGAAAGGGGATTGAAGTTTGAGGCTAGACTCAGCAACTTATGATGCCCTATTTAAAAAAGAAAAGAAAAGGGCTGGGAATGCAGCTCCGTGGTGAGTCATTGCCCTGCACGCACCAGGCAAACAGGCCCTAGGACTTCAGAGCTCCGGAGTAAATAAATACATAATAAACAGAAATATGCACTGCACACATTGTAGATCAGCCAACAGTTCTCATTAACGCTGCATGTAATCATCACCCAGAGGCAACCCACCGACCCCAGGGACTCCAGTGGTGTCTGGCCAACTCGCCTGCTGGCCCTGAGCAGGGACTCTGGTGGCATGGCCACCTTTTCTTAGCACCCTGGGTTTGGCTGCAGTTCACAACTCTGAAGGCCCTGAGGGCAGGGGCCTGTCTGCTCTGCCGGTGGCTAGAAGACCCCCTACTCCATGACTGACCTTCCCAGCAGGGCCAGACCTCAGCCAGGAGCTCCCCAGGGGCTGCCTGGTGGGCAAGAGTCCTCCAGGGTCCTGCAGACTCCCTGAGGTCCTGAAGGCTGCTGGTTTTCTTTCAATTCCATTCTGCCACTGCGTCCCCCAGCGGCCAGCTCAGCCACAGCAGGAGGGCCTCTCTGAGCCCACCTCATGGGGGCGGGCAGATCATGGCCACCCCAAAGAATCTGAAAAAACACACTCTTGTCCAGCCCGGTCGGGCAAGTGGAGCCCCGGAATCAGGCTGGGCAGGGAAGCATTTGGGCCCCACTCAGGTCCACTCCGTGCGGCCAAGCGTTTGTAAGACACCGAAGCCTTTGCCACGGGTTTTAAGACACTGGCACAGCCACGCAGGGAGCACTTAAAAGCGCGAGCGTTTGTTAAAGGGCACCGGTTTGGAAACAGGCGGCCCATCGGGCCCTGGTGGGACCCTGAACCCAGCTGCTGTGTGGTCAGGCACCGAGGGCGCGCCAGAGCACCCCAGGGACTCCGGGATCGGACAGGCACTTCCGGAGAGCGTCGCGCTGGGTCCCTGCGCGGGCCGGTTCCCCGGTTGCCGCGCTCCGGGCCCAATCCCGTCGCCCCACCTGCAGAAACTGGGCAGCCGCGTCCCCGCGCCTGTCACTCAGGCGTAGCGCTGGGGGCGGGGCCGGCACCCTGGCGCGGGCGGCGCGGGGCGGGGACCCGGCTACAGTGACCGGGCACGCAGAGCCAGGCGGGAGCGGAGCGCGGGTCCTGCGTCTCGGCCGCCGCCATGGCCACCGTGGACCTGGAGAAGTTGCGGATGTCGGGGGCCGGCAAGGCCATCGGAGTGCTGACCAGCGGCGGCGACGCGCAAGGTGGGCGGCGGAGCGAGGGCCTGTGGCCGGGGGAAGCGGGGTGCCCACCCTCTCCGGGCTCCCCCGGAGCGCCCCCCCTCGCCCTGGGGTCTGGGGACACTGGGCCAGCTTGGCCTCCGCTCCGGGCGCCCGCCTCTGGGTCCCGGTCCCTGGACTCCGCCCCGACGCGCTCTGGGTCGCCCGCGTACGTGCCGCGGGCCACGGGCCTCCTGGCGCCCCGCCCTCGCCCGCCCCGTCCACTCTGGCCCCGGGGGTGTGTCCGCGCAGCCGGCTGGGCCGGGACCCAGGCGTGGATCGCAGAGCAGTGGCCTTGGCCCCCGGTAGCCACTGGCCCTCAGCGCCTCTTCTGGGCAACACGTGTCAAGACCTCTGTCTCCCAGAAGCCACGTGGAGCAGTGGTCTTTGAGTGGGCAGTGGGACCCAGTCCAGCCTGGAGCCTGAAAGGAGCAGGAACCAGTGTTCCCCAGCCGCTCCCAGCTGCCTTCGCGGCTGCCACCCTGACAGCACCTCCACCTCCTGGTTCCTCCCCGCTCCTCCCCGGGCCCTTTGACTTGGGGCCTGGCTGGGGAAGAGGGCAGCTGTCCGGAGGGGAGCTTTGGGGGCTTTGGGATGCTTCTTATCCAAGTCCTCTTCTCACCTGCTGGGTTTCAGACAGGCCCCAGATGGTGCCCAGGGTCTGTAGGGTCTGCCTGGCCTGGGAAGGCTCGGTAAGTGCACCCTACTCTTGGCCTGGGGTAGAGGGGGATGTCTGTGTCCCTCAGTCCCTCTCCTGGTGGACTGGTCCTGCTCTGACTTCTGGTTTCCAGTTGTCTAAGTGGCCAGTGTGTCCCCTGTGGAACACGGCCACTTGGCAACACCACCCACCCTAGTCCTCAGGAGAGAGGAGAGGCCTTAAGGAGGTGGTGGGCTGGGCGGGGCTGCAGTGGGCCTGGTCTGTTTCCTTCTGGAGAGTTCAGAAGGGGCAGATCCACAGGCCCTCCCTGATGCACAGTCCTGATGTCTGATCCCCCACCAGGAGCTGGGGAAGAGGGAGAAAACAGATTCTATCAGGACATAGCCCAGGAAGGTGGAAGTCTTGCTGATGAGACAGACTGGGGATTCAGGTGGAGCTTAGGGCCTGGCCCAGGCTGCCGGTCAGTGTGCCCTTCTGCCTGTGACATGAGGGTGTTTGCTCCTGGGCAGTGGTGGCTTCCTGGGTGAGGAGACCGTGAGCTTGGAGGGGCCCTCGAGAAGCATCATCCCGTGAAGGTCAGCAGTGGGAAAGGCCCAGAGGGCGGTGGACAGACGCCCTGTGGTACGGCTGGACTTACCTACCTGTCAGAGAGGCACTTTCTCCCTGAGCCTGGGGAAGCCCCCAGTCCTCCCTGGAGCCTCAGGGTCCCTCAAGCCCAGGAGGTCTCCATGAGCTTGTCTGCAGGAAGGCCAGCTGGTGGGCGTGCAGGGCCCCTGGGTGTGCCCATCCCTGCACCTTTCCTCAGGAGGGACCTGATGGGCTGGGCCATCCTCAGGGCTGAGAGTGCAGACATGGGGTTTGTGATGCTGGTGAAGGACCCTGAGACCAAGTTCCCCCGGCCCAGCAGGGGTAGGGCAAAGCCGTCTGCTCACGTCCGCTGCCCTGCGCGTGCTGCTCGGTGCCTCACCTGGAGTGGGCAGTGCTCTTGGACGTAGGGCAGCACCCGTCAGAGCCCCTGCAAGTGTGTTCCCAAGCCCCGGAAGCCTTGCTCCTCTTAGGTGGGCTCTGGTCTCTGACTTACAGCCTGGGGACCTGTCTTTCTGGTTGGGCTGGCAGTGAGGGGGACTCTACTGCAGGCTCCCCCGGTTCAGAGCTTGGGGCTAATGCCGGGCAGTGGACAGAGATCACTGGATGAGGGGCAGCAGCTGGCATCTGGGCAGAGCAGCGCCTTTTGCTTTGTAAATCCTGAAAAGCCATCTGTCCTGAGGCCCCCCACCCCCCGCTCAGCACTGCTCCTGTGACCTGCCCTAGACGGTGGCCAGGCTCCACGTTCCCAGTGTGCCCTGTGTCAGCGCTGGGCTCTCGGCTGCTGGAGAATGGGACCCAGAGCCATCTGGGTGTCAGGATGTGCCAGCAGTGAGTGCCTCGCCGGGGCAGGGCCTGAGTCCTGGCCGCTCTGAGCTCAGTGGCTCTGTGACCTGACCCAGCACTTCCCTCTAGCTGAGGGTTTTCCTTATTTTAAAGGGGAAGGGGCCTGCCAGGCTTCTTCCAGCCGGCCAGGAAGTCCTGTCCTCGGCAGCTGTGGGTCTCTCCCTTCCTGTGGGCCGGGAGGCGGCAGCCTCGGGACGGCGGTTGCCCAGGGTGTCTGTCTGTGCAGAGTAAGGGAAGACTTGGAGCAGGCACACCCTGCCCGCCCGCCCGACCCCGCTGCCGCTTTGCCCTGGCACCTCTCCTTCCCAGGCCCTTCTAGCCCATGCCCAGTGCTGGGGCTCTGCCTTCCCTGTTGGTCAGTGCGGATTGAGTGTCCTGCCCTGCTTGTCTCTCTTCACGTGCTGTGCCTAGAGTTTGGGCAACCTGCTCTGGCTGGCCTGCTGGCCAACCGGGACTCCGTGGCCTCATCCCAGGATCCCTACCTTGTACGGGACCTTGTTTTCCCCGGACATAGCCATGGTGAAGCCGCTTTAGGAGCAAATGCAAGCTCAGTCCTTGGAGCAGAGAGGGGGCTGCTTGTCGGCTGAGGCGGCTCCTGCCTGCCCTTCTGACGGTGGTGGGGGGCTGGGGGGCGGTCTGCTGCCCAAAAGCAGGTTAAAGGGAGTTAAATACGCGTGTTTTTTATCCCCCTCCATGGGTTGAACCCAGGGTGCTTAACCACAGACCCACATCCCCAGCTCTTTCTTTTATTTTGAGATAGGGTCCCGCTAAGTTGCTTAGGGCCTTGCTAAATAGCTGAGGTTGGCCTTGAAGTTGCCATCCTCCTGCCTCAGCCTCCTGAGCCACTGGGATTATGGTCGTGTGCCACCACTCCTGGTGAAGTAGGCCTTTTGAAGAGCCAGCTTCTTCTGTGAGGGTTAGGGATCCCTCGCCCTCAGGTGGCCGGCTCCATAGCAGCAGCCCTGGCCCAGCCTGAGATGAGCCGCACACCATGTGGCTGCCTGCTCCTCTCCCGAGTGTGGAACACTGTCTGGTTTTGGCTGCTGTTGCCTCTGGGTGTCATGAGGGTTTATTTCGCAGTGTCCTGAAGTCACTGCAAGCCAGGGGTACGGTCACACTTTACCCTAGCTTGGGCACTTTGCTGTCCCCAGTGGGCTTCTTGGGAGCCCACTAGGCTGACCAGTGAGCTGCTGACACCAGGCTGGCCTGGCCATAGTGCACGGGTCCCCCCGGAGCTGGGGTTACCTGAGAGAGATCTGCACTGGGCAGTGGGACCTGGCCTCTGCCTCGCTGCAGCCCCCTCGTCCTGTCTGAGCAGCTGGCTCTCTCCTTCTGCTAGAGGAGGGTCTGGACCTCTCTCTGGGGCTGGTGAGGGCTCTGGCTGACCTCCTCTCCCTTGTGTCCCCTGCTCAGTGAGGGCAGAGGGCAGGGGGAACCTGCAGCCCCCTGCCCAGCCTTGGCCCTGACTCCAGGCATTGATCTCCTCAGACAGTGCTCATGTCTGCTGGGGTGCATGGCTTTCTGGGTTTTGGGGTGCTTGCTGTACCCCCTCTTTAACCTTGGCGACCCCACTTCTGTCATCATGGGCTGTGAGACAGTTGATGTGTCTGGCAAGTGTGTAAGCTGGGAGTGCCCGCTGGCCCCTGGGCTCTGCCCACCCTGATGTCTGGGTGCCCCTCCAGCAGCAGCCCTGGCACCGGTGTCTGCTGGGTCTGGAGAGGGCTGCTTGCTGTGCCCTGGGTATGTGAGTGGGGTGTCCAGGTGAGTCTGCTGGCTTGCTCTCCCCCAGGAATGGGTTTCTCATCTCACCCAGGATGGTGGCCAGTGTGCCGCGGGGGGCCATGGACAGGGAGCAGGTGGTGTGAGGCTCTGCCCAGGGGGCTTCCTCGAGGCCTGGGGGGCATTGTCTCAGAACTACTCAGTCCTCCAAGCCCTCAAGCCAAGCTGGGACCTCTGGGGCCCCGGGGTAGGGCCATGGATCCTCCTGGGGTCACAGTGCAGACCCACTCCATTCGAGGGACCTCCTGGAGCTTTAGAAGGGCACCCAGCAGAGAAGAACCTCAGGCCTCTAGAGGCTGGGGGCATGGCTCCCCCGGGCACAGCTTTCCTGAGGCCTGGGACGGGCGTCTGGGTGTGCATGTGTGCCCGGCTGGTAAGGAGAGGGGCAGAGGCTCCTTGGGGGAGAGCAGCGCCATCCAGCTGTGCGACTGCAGCTCGCCGCCCTCTGGGGCCGGATGGTCTCGCCTGCCCCGCTGTGCTGTGGGTCCGGGCCGCCTTGAGGCGAACCGCAGAGGCCTCCTGTGTGCTGCGTGCTCCACCTGGCCCAGGCCTCCTCCCCAGAGGGACTCCTGCAGAGCAGAGGGAACGTGGAGGCAGTCCTGGGAGCCTGCTAGGGGACAGGAAGGAGGGGTGCATCCATGGGTGCTTCTGAGGGCATTCTGCCCATGTCCTGGCCTGAGACTGTACAGCAGGGGACCCTGCCCTTTCATCCTTGGGTCCTCGTGGTCAGCGCCTGGATCTGTGGGCCAATCTTGTCGCCAAGGTTAGGACTGCAGAGGTTGGGGACACAGCAGGTGGACGGAGGCCAGCGACCCTTGAGCAGCTGTCCCCGGCCTGCTGCTCCGTGGGGGTTTCCCTTGTGTCACTCCAGGGCTCTGAAGCCGGCCCCAGGCTGGTCTCATTTTGTGGGCCAGGGTCTCCAGTGTCCTGGAGGCTGGACTGATGCGCTTCGCCCCGACTCCCTTACAGGTGTGAATGCTGCCGTCAGGGCTGTGACACGCATGGGCATCTACGTGGGCGCCAAAGTCTTCCTCATCTACGAGGTAGGGTGTGTGCAGGGTGCATGGGTGCAGGGCGGCCAGGTGTGCCCGGGGAAGCAGGGTGGCCCAGGTGTGCCCGGGGAAGCAGGGTGGCCAGGTGTCCCCGGGGAAGCAGGGTGACCAGGTGTCCCCGGGGAAGCAGGGTGGCCAGGTGTCCCCGGGGAAGCAGGGTGGCCAGGTGTCCCTGGGGAAGCAGGGTGGCCAGGTGTCCCTGGGGAAGCAGGGTGGCCAGGTGTGCCCGGGGAAGCAGGGTGGCCAAGTGTCCCTGGGGAAGCAGGGTGGCCAAGTGTGCCCGGGAAGCAGGGTGGCCAGGTGTCCCTGGGGAAGCAGGGTGGCCAAGTGTGCCCGGGGAAGCAGGGTGGCCAGGTGTCCCCGGGGAAGCAGGGTGGCCAGGTGTCCCCGGGGAAGCAGGGTGGCCAGGTGTCCCCGGGGAAGCAGGGTGGCCAGGTGTGCCCGGGGAAGCAGGGTGGCCAGGTGTGCCCGGGGAAGCAGGGTGGCCAGGTGTCCCTGGGG
Organism: Spermophilus citellus; assembly: GCF_964194105.1. Taxonomy (NCBI): domain Eukaryota; kingdom Metazoa; phylum Chordata; class Mammalia; order Rodentia; family Sciuridae; genus Spermophilus; species Spermophilus citellus. Next base: position 71,475,612 of record NC_138182.1, on the reverse strand, counting down.
AAGCAGGGTGGCCAGGTGTCCCTGGGGAAGCAGGGTGGCCAAGTGTGCCCGGGGAAGCAGGGTGGCCAAGTGTCCCTGGGGAAGCAGGGTGGCCAAGTGTGCCCGGGAAGCAGGGTGGCCAGGTGTCCCTGGGGAAGCAGGGTGGCCAAGTGTCCCTGGGGAAGCAGGGTGGCCAAGTGTGCCCGGGAAGCAGGGTGGCCAGGTGTCCCTGGGGAAGCAGGGTGGCCAGGTGTCCCTGGGGAAGCAGGGTGGCCAGGTGTCCCTGGGGAAGCAGGGTGGCCAAGTGTCCCTGGGGAAGCAGGGTGGCCAGGTGTCCCTGGGGAAGCAGGGTGGCCAAGTGTGCCCGGGGAAGCAGGGTGGCCAGGTGTCCCTGGGGAAGCAGGGTGGCCAGGTGTCCCTGGGGAAGCAGGGTGGCCAAGTGTGCCCGGGGAAGCAGGGTGGCCAAGTGTCCCTGGGGAAGCAGGGTGGCCAGGTGTCCCTGGGGAAGCAGGGTGGCCAAGTGTGCCCGGGAAGCAGGGTGGCCAAGTGTCCCTGGGGAAGCAGGGTGGCCAAGTGTCCCTGGGGAAGCAGGGTGGCCAGGTGTCCCTGGGGAAGCAGGGTGGCCAAGTGTGCCCGGGAAGCAGGGTGGCCAGGTGTCCCTGGGGAAGCAGGGTGGCCAAGTGTCCCTGGGGAAGCAGGGTGGCCAGGTTTCCCTGGGGAAGCAGGGTGGCCAAGTGTCCCTGGGGAAGCAGGGTGGCCAAGTGTGCCCGGGGAAGCAGGGTGGCCAGGTGTGCCCGGGGAAGCAGGGTGGCCAGGTGTCCCCGGGGAAGCAGGGTGGCCAGGTGTCCCCGGGGAAGCACGGTGGCCAGGTGTGCCCGGGGAAGCAGGGTGGCCAGGTGTGCCCGGGGAAGCAGGGTGGCCAGGTGTCCCTGGGGAAGCAGGGTGGCCAGGTGTCCCTGGGGAAGCAGGGTGGCCAGGTGTGCCCGGGGAAGCAGGGTGGCCAGGTGTCCCTGGGGAAGCAGGGTGGCCAGGTGTGGACTGTGGCCTGCTGTATGTGGTCACCTTGGAAGCCCTCAGGTGGCCTGGGCTGTGGTGGTGGGGGCTGCCCCTGATACAGGGTGAGGGCAGTGTGAGGCAGGAAGTAGGGGCCTGGTCAAGGCATCTGCAGGAAGGAGACCTGCCCGAGGTTGGTGGCCTCCTGGTACCCAGGAACCAGCCCACTCCAGGCTCAGCGGCTGCCAGGGGGCTGCCAGGGGTCCTCCCGGGGAGTTGGAGGGGCAGGGGAGCTGGCATTGTTGGTCTTTGTTCAGCCTGGAGGCCTGGCCCTGCCCAGGGGAGTGCTTTCCTGCTGTGAGGCTGCCTCAGTCCCCTTCTGAGGTCCTGTGACCCTGCCCAGTGACCAGCACAGACAGGCCCTGGAGGGTGAAACCAAGCAACGTCCTTGTTTGTTCTGTCACTAACTGTGGGATGTTCCTGTGTCTCACCTCCCAGCCCTGTCCTGGGCTTGGGGCTGATCCTGCAGCGGGTGCTCTGGTGCAGGGATGGGAACACACACACACACACACACACACACACACACACACACACACACACACGGCCCTTGCATACACACATGCCCTGTCCCTCCCTCCCTCCCTCCCTGCTCACAGATCTCTGGAATTCCCTCGCTGTGTAGCCAAGTCCAGCCTGCCCTCTCCCAGGGCCTCCACCCCGCCCCTCTCTCTGCCCTCTATTTTTTTTTTTTTTTGTACTGGGAATTGAACCCAGGGGTGCTTCACCTTGGAGCCACATCCTCATCCCTTTTTTGTATTTTATGTAGAGACAGGGTCTCATTGAGTTGCTGAGGCTGGCTTTGAACTCCTGATCCTCCTGTCTCAGCCTCCCAAGCCACTGGGATCAGAGGCGTGTGCCACTGTGCCCTTGCTCCTGGCCCCAGCTGTGGCAGGCCCACCCCTCTGCTCCACAGGGTGTCTGATGAATGAACACACAGTGAGTGGGAGGAGGAACAGTGAGGGGCAGGCCAACATGGGGCCTGGAGCCTGCATGTCCTGCAGTGGCTTCAGAAGCAGATCTGAGTCCTAGGAATCCAAGAAGCTGGGCGCTGTGGCCCATACCCTGAGGACACAGGGCTCCAGGCAGGGAGGCTGGGTTCAAGTCTGTGTGCAAGTCCCTTCACCTCCTGGACCCTCCGTTTCTTCTATTAAGTGAGAGGTCTGACTCCTTCCTCTCCGGGGTTTAGGGACAGGAGCTAATTCAGAGGCTGCCTGGGGCCGGACCTGCAGGGTAGGGGAGGGCTGGGGAGTGGGGAGTGAGTGGGGCCTGAGAAGGGGCGCCCTCTCTGGGCAGAGACATCTGGGGGGCAGGGGTAGGAGGCCCTACTGGCTGCCTTGGGGTCTGCAGGGCCTGCCTGCGTGTTCCTCCCCACGGGGCGGGGGCCAGGCTGTGGCCCTGCACTGGCTCTGCCTGACCCGGCCCAGCAGGTCTGTGCCTGCAGCAGCGTCCTGGGCAGGGCCTGGCCTTGCTTTTCACACACATGGCTGGGCCGCCTGGCCTGAGCCAGGAAGGTTGCTGTGGGCCCGCGGAGCATGGGGTGCCCCCGAGAACCACGTGTGTCAGGCCATGGCAGGGTGGGCAAGTGCCCGCTGGCTGGCCTGGCCCACGTGGACTTCAGGGCTGGCGCCAGCTCTCTGCTCTTGCCGTGGTGACCTCTGTGTCCTGAGCTGAACCATCTCTGTGCCCTGCGTGTGAACTGCTCCCCAGGGAGCATTACCTCCCACCCCTTGGCCTCGTCACCCGTCTGGAAAAGCCAGGAGGAGCAGGAGCCACGGCTGACTGGGCACCCGAGGCGGGGCTGCGGTGGGCTGCGTCACCCTGCGTCAGACTCACGAGGACCTTCTCAGACACCTGGAGCACATCTCTGGGACCCCTCAGCAGCCTGGTCTCCACCGCCCCTACTGCAGACTTCGTGTTCCTGGGGGGGGGTCTTCACACAGGGGCTGGCCCACTAGGAGGGGAGGACGGGGCAGGGCAGCAGGCAGAGGCCCTCTGCAGGGCCTTCCTGCCACGTCCACTCCTGGCAGATCTAATCTGTGCCCCCAGGAGGTGGGGCGGTGGGTTCCCCGGGGTCCTCTGGGTGCAGTGACGAGTGCTTGGCGTTGGGAATGCGCACCAGGTGGGCTCCTGCTCCATGAGCCTTTGCCAAGTGAATGTTCTCTGCACTGAACCGACTCCCTGGCTGTGTAGACGGGGTTCGGAGCCACATGCACAGTCCCACCTTCATTACCTGAGGCCCTTGGGGTGGCTGGGCCTTGAGGTGGGGACCCTTAGGCTGGCTTCCTGCTGGTGAGGTTTTGGCCATGACCAGCTCCCGTCTCCCAGATGAGGGTGCTGTTGGCTGCTGTGCCACCCTGGTCTCATGCCCGTCCCACTCTGGTTTTAGGGCTACGAGGGCCTCGTGGAAGGAGGTGAGAACATCAAGCCCGCCAACTGGCTCAGCATCTCCAACATCATCCAGCTGGTGAGGCTTGTGGTCAGGCGGCCTTTCCTGCCCCGTGAGCACGTTGAGCACGTGGGTGCACTCACCCCATCCTGCAGGTGCCCACTGCAGGCTGCCCAGGCCTCCTGGTTGTGTGGTGCTGCCAGGAGTCTGGCTGGAGTCCAGGCCCACGACAGGGGTCTGGACAGGAGGCTCTGGTGCAGACTGGTGGGTGCTGCTGCAGGGCGTGGACGCAGCCCGGAAGGCCTCAGGAGTAACACAGAGGGGAATGGGTGTGAGGTCCCCACGGCCACGTGGGCAGGGGCACCCTGGCCCCGGAGTGCCGTGCACCGCAGCTGTGTGCCAGGGCTGGGGCCCTGAGGTGGGGAGCAGGCCGAAGCTGCCAGCGGGGGGCTGCCGAGGTCTGTTCCTCGTGGGCCCGGCCGGCTCCCTGCAGCAATGCACTGTGTGTGTGTGCGAGTGTGTGCGAGCGTGTGCAAGTGTGTGCTAGCATGTGCGGTGCTTCCAGTTTCCAGACCCATCATGCTCTGTCCCCTCCTGCTTGAGAAAGGCCTGGGATGTGGGGACCCTGTCCAGGCTTGGAGATGTCCCTGGACTTGCTGCCCAGTACTCTGGTCTCTCTGGTGCCCCCAGGGACCTCCACCACCTGCCAGCCCACCTGAGGCGCTGCTCTCCTCTGCAGGGCGGCACGGTCATCGGCAGCGCCCGCTGCAAGGCCTTCACCACGAGGGAGGGACGCCTGGCAGCAGCCTACAACCTGGTCCAGCGGGGCATCACCAACCTGTGCGTCATCGGGGGGGGGGGGGGGGGGACGGCAGCCTCACGGGCGCCAACATCTTCCGCAGCGAGTGGGGCAGCCTGCTGAAGGAGCTGGTGGGGGAAGGTGGGTCTGTGCAAGAGCCGGTGGCCTGGCTGCCACCAAGGCAGGACGACCCTAGGTGGTTTCAGATGTAGGGCTGCGGCGGCTGGTGGTGAGGGGTCAGAGTGACCTGAGGTGACCTGGCATCCAGGAGCCGGGCAGTGCTGGCTGGCACTCCAGCACGGCCTGGGCTTCATGGCAGTGTGTGATCGGCTCCCGAGAGGTTCTGGCCATGGTGACAGGCTGCCACAGTTGGCAGAAATGCGGTTAGAATTAGGGTGACATTAGACGCAGTGTCCCAGGTTGCTGCCTAGAAAGTAGCCTCTTGGAGCCTCGCCTGTGCCACTTGGGGGCCCTGGAGCGTGGGCATGGCCGCTCCTTACCACAGGGTGTTGGGTGGAGTGTGGTGGGCACCACCCGGTGCAGACAGCCCCGTCACCCCTCATGGTGGCCAAGGGAACCGTACAGACTCAGTACAGACTCAGCCAGGTCTTCCCGCTACTCCTGGCCCAGGTAAGATCTCGGAGACCACGGCCCAGACCTACTCGCACCTGAACATCGCTGGGCTGGTCGGCTCCATCGACAACGACTTCTGCGGCACGGACATGACCATCGGCACCGACTCAGCCCTGCACCGCATCATGGAGGTCATCGACGCCATCACCACCACCGCTCAGAGGTGAGCGAGCCCCACCAGCTAGTCAGCTCCCGGCCTCCCTGCCCCTCCTGGAAAGGCTGGCCTCCTGGAGACAGCAGGAGTCGGCAGGGGTCAGCCGAGGAGCTGGGGGTTGGGTTCCTACCCTGCCAGGTGGATCTGGGGCCTCAGCCATGTGGCCCAGCCCCGGTGGCTGCTGCCCTTGGGGGTCGTGGCACCTGCAGGGGCTCCTTGGGGTCATGTTGGGGACAGCCAGACCCTGGCTTGGCAAGTGGCCTTTGACCTTAGTGTACATCAGACAACTGGACGGAGGCTGTTGGGGAGCCCGGGGTGTCTCTAGCCCTGGGGATGGGGGCAGGGCAGTCTCCTTTGCCTGTGCCCCTGTCCGTGGGCCAGTCAGCCTGGCACAGCTCTGCGGCCCTGACACACTGCCCCTTCCGTCTCCACAGCCACCAGAGGACCTTCGTGCTGGAGGTGATGGGGCGGCACTGCGGGTGAGGAGGGCTGTCCTGGCCAGCTGGGTGGGGCGGGGACAGCGGGGGTGGGCGTGGCACCTTCTGTGGCGTCTGGCATGCCATAGTGCTCATGGAAGGCTGTGAGCTACGAGCGCTGGGGCAGGGGGGACAGGAGAAGACGGCTGGACCTACTCCCGCAGGTACCTGGCTCTCGTGTCGGCGCTGGCCTCGGGGGCCGACTGGCTGTTCATCCCCGAGTCGCCCCCTGAGGATGGCTGGGAGAACTTCATGTGCGAGAGGCTGGGTGAGGTGAGCGGCTGAGGGCCTCGCTGCAGCCCTCGATGGCTCTGAGTAGCATGTCCTCAGGGGACCCTGGGGAGTGTCCTCTGATTCTGTGGCTGTCCATCATGTCCTACTGGTTCAACAGCAGCTGTCGGCCCCTCTGGCATGTGGTCACCTGCGTGCACCTGGGGTCCTGCCCCTGGTGGGCAAGGGCTGCAGAGAGGGGCACCCTGGTTGCTGTCCTGGGCTCGGCTCTGTGTGGTCAGCAGGGAACGTGGTGACCTGGCTTCCTGGGACAGTGATCATGGGTCTGAGCCACTGAAGCTGAGGATGCGGGTGCAGGGTGCAGCGCAGTCACCCAGGTGGCAGGCTCAGGGTGGCGAGGGGCTGGGGCTGGCCCCTCATCCCAGGCCTGTTCTCCCTGCTGAGGGCAGCCGGGCACCTGTCGGTGGGTTCTGAGCCAGGGGGATGAATGGCCAGGAGTGCCCAGGGCCAGAGTGGGAGCAGGAGGGGGCAGGGAGGCGAGGCCTCCTGGGAGGGCTGGAGCAGGGTGCCAGGCATGCAGCCCTGAGCTCCTGCTGGAGGGGGTTCTGGGTAGAATGGGCGACTCTGTCCTGCAGACCCTCAGGGCCCCCCACTGGGATGGCTGACTCTAGTCAGGCTGGGGCGCATGGTGGGTGGAAGGCCACGGAGCCCCTCCTGCAGCTTCTGCCCAGGCCTGGTGGAGCAGGGTGGGCCCAGGGGCATGGAGGTTCTGGCTTTGGCTCTGGTTTCCAGGGTCCAGAGGGTCTGTGTTTTGCGGGGGGCCAGGGGCAGGCTCACAGCTCAGGAGCAGCTGGCTGGCCCGGGGCTGGCACAGGTCCAGTCCCCACGTGAGTGTGGCGGCTTCACCCCCATTCACTGTGGCTCCTCCTCCCTCCGACTGTGCAGCCGCTGAAGGTCATGGTCTGGCTTCTCGAACCTTCCCCAGTGGAGGCAGAGCCGTGGATGAGGCCGTGACCCCCTGGGTGGAGCCCTTCCAGGCTGGCTGCAGTGAGGACAGAGCTGGCCCGTGTGACCACAGCTCCTCTGCTCACTTGGCTCAATGGCCTGGATCTGGGCTCTGCAGCCTCCTGCCTGGTAGGAGGCACCTGGGCCTCTCGTGGGCACCTGCTCCCCCGAGTGCAGGTGTTTCTCGCCTTGCCCACCTCCCGAGCCTTAAGGGAGAGAGAGGGAGGCCCCGGCTCTTGGATCTGCTCGCATCCCTGTCCCCTCTGAGCCCCCGGTACCAGCACTGCCTCCTCCGGGCAGCCCTCCCACCTGCGACCCCAGCTGACTGCACCCAGGCCGCACATGAGCTGCTCCGACCTGTCTCCATGTCTGAGGCTCTGGGGGCCCCTGTGGACCTGGGGGTTCCCAGGTCAGAGCGAATCACAGGACATCACTGAGGAGAGAAGGAGCACAGAGCACTTTGAACTTGTCAGGGAGCTGTGTGACCATAAGCACGGCCACTGTCCCATGGAGCAAGGCTCGGTGTGGGGTGTTAGGGGCATCGCGGGCCCCATGTGCCATCTTTGGCCTGCCCAGTGGCTTCAGGGTGCAGTGTCCAGGGAGCCCTGTCTGGTGGTCAGCTCTGTGAGGTCACCCATCTAAGGATGAGAACACAGGCTTAGAGGGACCTGAGTGTCCCAGGCCAGCTACCGGGGACCTGGCTCAGGGACTGGGGAGGGCACTGTCCCTATGGGTTCCTCTGCCCTCCTTGCAGATGGCCCTGCCCAGGCCCTGGGACTCGAAGGCCTCACCTGTAGCATGTGCTGTGGCCCTGGCCCCAGGTCCTTCCCCACCCCACCTCCGCCCCACGTCCCTCCCCCCAGGAGGGTGCTGGGGTCCCCCCCCCCGCCCCGCCTCTGCCCCATGTCCCTCCCCCCAGGAGGGTGCTGGGGTCCATGGGCCCTGACTCAGCTTTCCCTCTGCACCCTAGGCCTCCTTTCAGGTCCTGCAGAGCTGGGGGAGGTCTGCCCTGGCTCACAGGGGTTGAGGGTACCGTGTCCTGGTCCAGGACCTAGACCCCAGGGCGGCTCCAGGGGCCAGGGCCATGTTCGGTGGCTTTGCCAGTGGGTGAAGCCTGGGGTGTCTCTGACTCAGACTCGGAGCCGGGGGTCCCGGCTGAACATCATCATCATTGCGGAGGGCGCCATCGACCGCAACGGGAAGCCCATCTCGTCCAGCTATGTGAAGGACGTGAGTGTGTGGACGCCCTGGAGTGGGCCCGGCCATGGGGAGTGGAGGGTGGGGACGGGTCACGGGGCAGAGTGCTCCTGCGTCTGCACTCCTCCAGGGCTCTCATTGGGTCCCCGCCCTCGCTCTGTGGGGACAGCTGTCTGGGCCTGGACTGGCTTCCTCCTAGGCATCCTCGTCCCTGGTGATGCCAGGTCAGGATGGCAGCTGGGGCTCTCCCCGAGAAGCCCTGGCCTGACCCTGGGCACTGTCCCTCTCTGTGTTGGAAGCCCCCGTTCTCTGGGTTCCAGTCGTAATCCAGGACGAGCTCTCTTCAGGGCTGGGCCCCCAGCACCCCAGGGACAGCCCAGCTCCACCTCAGGGACAGGGTGCCCCTTGCCCCACGCTGGATCCGCAGCTGGACACCCCTGCCCCATGAGGAGGAGCCTTCCTATGACCCCTGCCCTGGGCTCCCCTTGTTGGAGCATGGTCCTGGCCCTTGTGCCCCCTCCTTGGGCTCCTACTGGGTGACCGTGTCCCCTTGCACTGTACCAGGGGCCCACCTGCTGTGGATTCCTCTGTCCCCATGCCCAGGGCCACAAGTCCAGGGCTGCGGTGTGCAAGCACGTCCCATGAAAGTGCACTCGAACTTCTGTACACACCCACACGCACACCTGGGAAATCTCACCTGTGCACACTCACATGACCCCCAGCTCAGAGGCGAGCCTCCTGGCTGCCCTGCAGGCTCTGAGGCTGGGCAGGTGTGAGCTCCGGGCCAGGCCGGTGGAGCGGAGGGCAGCGGGTGGCACAGGAGCCCATGGCCCCCCATCTCTTCCCCACAACCAGCTGGTGGTCCAGAGGCTGGGCTTTGACACACGAGTGACCGTGCTGGGCCATGTGCAGCGAGGAGGGACGCCCTCAGCCTTCGACCGTGTCCTGGTAGGTGGGCGTCGCCCTGGCTGGGTGAGCAGTTGCCCAGGTGTGGGGTGAGTGGTGTGCACGTGACGGTGACGTGTTGGGCATGCAGTCAGCGTCTCTCTGCTGGGCCTGGGGTCCACGAGATCCCACCCTGCCTGTGTCTCCTTGCCAGTGCCCTCTGCACTGCACACATTGGTAGTCGGGGCTGCAGACCCCCTTGGTGGCTGTGGGCAGGTTCCTGGGGGCGGGGGGAGCGGGGAGTGAGCAGAGAGGGGCCTGACTGGTGGCCTCCTGGCAGTTCTGGGCTCTCTGGGTTTGCTGTCAGTGGTGCTGATTACAGCCGAGTCTCAGCTCCTCCTCTGAGGAGTCATGCTGGAGTCGAGTGGAGCCAGTCCTGGGGCCAGGAAGGCCCATGGGTAGCAAAGAGCCTGCACGTGAGGGCTGGTCACCCTGGCAGGGGACCAGGCAGACAAGACCTAGGCTGGTTCGAGACGGCATGGTGCTGTGGCCTGGCCCAGTGCTGCTCTGAGCCTTCCCAGAAGAATGTCCGTGTGTGGGCTCCGCCTGGGCCTGCCAAAGACCTGGATGGCACTCACTGACCCTTGGAGGGGTCTTGCTGACCTGGCCAGGCCTCCGCTGCCCCCTACACAATACATCAGGTGCACATCCAAGACCCCACGAGGGGCCTGGGACTGGGACCAAGCCAGCCACCACCCAGCTTGGTGGGGGGTGCAGCACCAAGAATAGGGAGATGCAGGGGTCCCTCCCTATCTGGAGGTCACAGACTAGCTGGCCTGTGTGTGGACACTGGTAGAAGACACTGGGTCAGACAAAGGACAGTGCATCACTCACATCTGTGGCCGCCCCCAGAGTCTCCATGCTTCTGGGCTGGTCCTGAGCCTGTGTCCCCACCGGGTGACATGAGGAGCACTAGGTGACACCTCTATGTAGTGGGAACCTGAATCTCAGCCGTGGCCTGCCAGCTGCTCCTGAGGCAGCCACCATTGCTTTTCTGGGACTGTCCCCTAATGTCCTGGAAAAGACAGTCCAGAGTAATGGCAGGTGGACCTTGCTGGCAACAAGCACAGGAACCCAGGAGGCTAACTGGCCGCCTCCCTGTGCCTGTAACTGCCCAGGGGGTCATGGAGCAGGTGGTGCCTGCTTGGGCCCTGCATCGCCTGGCTGGCGCTCCTTGGCTGTGCCAGGACCTGCACTTGGGGCTGGCCCCGGCGGGCAGTTCTGGACATGGTATCCCCGTGCTCACCACCTGCACCCGCAGCAGGACGGTGGGCTCAAGGAGTTCTGTGGGGGAGGCACCTGGAGATGCCTTCAGCCCTCCCCTGCTGCCCTCGGGGCGAGGCCAGGCCCTCCTGGCAGGACTGTGGGAGGCCTGTGAAGTGGTGGCCGACAGCTGTTGTGGATGCGGGCCGAGTGGGGCTGAAGCTGCGGTGTGTGCGTCTGCAGAGGGCAGAGGGCAGGGGAGCTGCCGTGAAGGTGGGCTGCGCCAGCCTGAGCGCCCCTCTCTGCACAGAGCAGCAAGATGGGTGTGGAGGCCGTGATGGCGCTGCTGGAGGCCACGCCCGACACGCCAGCCTGCGTGGTCAGCCTCTCGGGGAACCAGCCCGTGCGGCTGCCCCTCATGGAGTGTGTGCAGGTGGTGAGTACCAGCCCCTCCCTGCATAACGCCGCCCTCAGGCTGGTGCCACCTGCCCTGCCCTGCACTGTCCTGCCCTCCTCCGACATGGCTGGTGTGTCGGGTGGGGTGGCTCTGCCATGCTGTCCCCCCAGCGCAGCCCGGGCCTCATGAGGGAGGGCCACAGTGGTGGGGGAGGGGTGTGGGCACAGCCCAGGTGAGACAGCCCAAGAGGGGCGTCAGCTGCAGGGGACCTGGGGGTTGTGAGGAGCCAAAGTCTCTCAGTGGCCTTGGGCTGACCTTAGAAGCCCAGTGGGGCGTGTGTTTGGTTTAGAATGGGAGGGACAGGGACTGAGGAGGAGCTGGGAGGGACGAGGAGGAGCAGGGAGGGACAGGGACTGAGGAGGAGCTGGGAGGGACAGGGACTGAGGAGGAGCAGGGAGGGACGAGGAGGAGCAGGGAGGGACAGGGACTGAGGAGGAGCTGGGAGGGACAGGGACTGAGGAGGAGCAGGGAGGGACGAGGAGGAGCAGGGAAGCAGTGGAATGGTGGGTACAGGTCCAACGGGGGACACTGCTGTGGCTGGAGCAGGGATCCAGCAGGGGGTGGGAGGTGAGGGCTGAGGGGCTGTGAGGTCAGGATTGAGACCACGGGGTGGGCTGTGGCCGTGAGGGCGCACAGGGCCTCCGACAGCCTGTGCTTTTGCTTCTTTAAGACAAAGGAAGTGCAGAAAGCCATGGATGACCGGAGGTTTGACGAGGCCATCCAGCTCCGTGGCAGGTGAGGGTGCTGCCCGCTCGGCCCACGGTTGGGGCCGGCGTGGGCTGTGCTCAGCTGCAGAGGTGGGCTCTGCGGGTGCTCACCTGGGGTCCCCTCAGCATTCTTCAGGGAGCCTAGCTGGGGGAGCTCAGGGGCACTGGGTCTGCAGTGAAGGAGCTGGCTGGGGTGGACGTGGGCCTCAGCGGCCAGGACAGAACCTGTTGGACATGCGTAGCCTTGCTGAAGGGCAGAACTGGGGTGGGTAGCACCCAATGCAGAGAGGTTCCAGCTGGTTTAGTACATCGTGGCGGGTGGGCTGATGGGACAGCGAAGGCCAGCAGCTGTGTGGACTCCGGTCCTTGGCGGTGTGAATGCCCCCCTCCTGCAGGCATCCCGGCCACTCTGCCTGGGCAGCTCTGATGGCCTCTTGCTGCGCTCCTGCTCCTGCCGGGGCTGCACAGGCTGGATGCTTTGCTGGTCACAACCCTGTGTGTGCTGGGGACTGAGCCTGCTGTCGAAGGCACCAGCCAGAGTGTGACACCTGGGAAGCCACGGTGCGCAGTCTGGCTGCCTTGTGGCTGTGCCGGGGTCCCCGCAGAGCCCCAGGGCGTGTGCCTGACCAGTTTTGCTGGGCGGAGCGTGGCTTGCACTGCGTGGTGGCGTGGCTGGGGCTGAGCTGCATGACCCGCTTCCTTCCAGGAGCTTCGAGAACAATTGGAACATTTACAAACTGCTCGCCCACCAGAAGCTCTCCAAGGAGAAGGTGAGGCGAGGGAGCAGAGCCGGCCATGTTGCTTCAGAGGCCCTCAGCCCACCTGCTGCGTGCCTCCCCGCCCTGCAGCCTGGGGTCCGCGAGCTGGGGCTGGCCAAGCTGACCTGTGGAGCCCTTCTCCGCTGCCTGGGGTCTGAGCAGCAAGGGGTCTTAGGTTTGGCTCTGCTTGTGGGCACAAGTGCCAGTTGGACCAGCAGGTCCCACAGCCAAGCCTGGGCCACAGTGCAGAGTCCAGGGACCCCACTGCAGAGTGGGCTGGTTCTTGTCACTCGGCACAGGGCACGAAGTAGCCCATGATGGAACACTGAGAGGACAGCACCAGCAGGCAGAGAGCCTCAGGTTAAGGGGTGTTACAGACTCAGGGTGACAAAGGGCTAATTTCTTTGTCCCAGGATCAAGGAGGGGCCACCCACACACTTCACAGTGGGTTCTGGCTCATAGGCCTCTTGGAGGTGGCCACATTGGTGCCAGAGGCTGGGTGGGCTCCAGAGGCTGTGCAGCCTGGCCAGGGTGCCCACTGTCCCACCTCAGCCATCCCTCCAGTGCTCCTGCAGCCTCCTGGTGCCCACAGCATGTCTGGTGGAGCCATGTGGTCTCTCTGCCCCTCCCGGGACCTGGCTGGTGCGTGACCCCTTCTGGGGGCAGCAGGCTGGCTTGGTGGCAGGAACCACAGTTGGGCCATGCTGTCCTTAGGAGTTGGCTGCTGCAGAGCCAGGTATACTGAGGTGCTAGGTGCACGCTGGGTGCAGAGGTGGCGCGGGAGGGCGGTGCAGGCGTGCTGTGTGTAACACTGACCCCCTACTTGCATTTCGGGTGTGCAGGGTTGACTGCAGCAGCCAGTGGAGCTGGTCACTCACTCAAGAGTGGCTGCTGGGGGGCAGGACGGCTGCAGCCCCCTTCCCCACACCCCTTGGCCCTGCCCTGAGAATGGGCCGTTGCCTGCAACCTTACCTCTGCTTACCCCCCCCCCCCGCCATGCTGCCCCAGGAGCCCTGCTGGGTGCCAGCGGCCACTCCCCTTACTGGGGACTGCAGTATGTGCTGGTTGTACTGTGTCTCCTGGGGTCTTTCTCAGCAGATGTGTGCTGCTCCAGGGGAGCTGGCGGAGTGGACAGCGCTTGCCTTCACTCACTCCCTGTCCAGCTTTGTGTCTCATGCTCCGGTCCTGTCCCCTCTCTCTGCAGACCAACTTCTCCCTGGCCATCCTGAATGTGGGGGCCCCGGCAGCCGGCATGAACGCAGCTGTGCGCTCTGCGGTGCGGACTGGCATTTCCCATGGCCACACGGTGTACGTGGTGCATGACGGCTTTGAAGGCCTGGCCAAGGGCCAGGTGGGTGTGTTGCTGAGGGCGGGGGCTGGGGCCCAGCACTGCACCTGCTGTAGTTGGGTCTTGTTTGCCCTTTGGTCCTTTGTGGCCCACCCCTCAATTACTTAGACGGACTTGGGGGGCTCTTGACATGCAAACCTCAGAGTGGCCCAGTACAGGGGCCAGCTGTCAGGTTGAAGCTGAGGGACTGCATCCACTTAGCCTTGCCAGCCAGGCCTGGAGATCCCACCCTGGCTGTGTGGTAGTGGTCAGCGTGGCATGGCCTTTGTTCCTGGGCACAGGCCTGCCTTGCTGAGAAGGAGCTGGGAGACTCCATTCCCCTGAACCTGTACCCCACCCCACCCCCACCTGCCAGGTGCAAGAAGTGGGCTGGCATGATGTGGCTGGCTGGCTGGGACGCGGTGGCTCTATGCTGGGGACCAAGAGGTGAGCTGCCAGCACTGGGCAGTGGGAGGGGAGAGCCAGGGACAGTCTCCAGGGTCACAGAGGACACCAGCCCTGCAGTCCTAGGAGCCAGCCCCGTTGGCAGCTCTGGGTCAGCCGAGCTGACCGGGCCGGGGCCTCCTGGCCTGAGCTCAGCCGTGGCTGGCTGTGCAGAGGAGCTGCAGTGGGCGCTGTGTGGGAGTGGGCTGGAGCAGGGGCGCCTGTGCCTCTTTCTGGGTTCTGGCCTCTCCTGGCCTTATAACCAGGCATGCCAGCTGTGGCTGTGGTCTCCATCCCAGGGTCTGGTGGTCTCAGGATGATAAACGGGTGCACAGGCCACTCGTGGCCACTTTCCACATCTCTGTCCCTGCACGGAGCTCACTGTCTCAGGGAGGGGCGTTTCAGTGACTGATCATGGACTCTGGGATGGCCGAGGCATGAGCTTTCTGGGGTCAGACAGTGTGGACATGAGTCCTTGGACGCACATGTCCACATGGCATCTGCTGCAGGACCCTGCCCAAGGCCCACCTGGAGGCCATTGTGGAGAATCTCCGCACCTACAACATCCATGCCCTGCTGGTCATCGGGGGCTTTGAGGTAAGGGCTGCCCTGCCCAGAGTCCTGAGTGGGGCTCCCCTGTTTCAGGCCACACACCTGGTGGAAGTGCGGCCTCAGGTCACCGCGCTGGTGGTGGGAGGGTCAGGGTGCTCACTGTGGGGTCAGGGCTGGGGCAGTTATCGACTCCTGAAGGCTTCCACAGTTCAGAAGGCCCTGGGCTGGCGAGGAGGAGAGGGGAGCCTGGGGAGCATGCGAGGTGTCCTCAGACGTCCCTGAATGATAAGCCAGCAGCGGGTGGATGTGGGCTCGGCAGCTCCACGGAGCCCTCTGGTCCTCAGCGGAACGCAGCTCCCCTGGAAGCTGCCGCAGGATGAGGCCAGGCAATGGGAGACTGCAGAGGCCCCGGCCTTCCTGGCCTCCGCGCCCAGCCGCATGCAGGTCACGCAGGTCAGGGAGGAGGGTGAGCCCGCACGCAGAGCACCCCTCTCCCCCTCCCGCCTCGCCCCCAGGCCTATGAGGGGGTGCTGCAGCTGGTGGAGGCGCGGGGACGCTACGAGGAGCTGTGCATCGTCATGTGCGTCATCCCCGCCACCATCAGCAACAACGTGCCTGGCACGGACTTCAGCCTGGGCTCCGACACGGCCGTCAACGCCGCCATGGAGGTGCGGGGGCGGGGTCCCGGGGTCCTGCCCACTGTGCCCCTCCTGGGGGTGACGCCCCTCCACTGTGGACCTGCCCTGGCCCTCCTTACCGCCCTCATGCTGTGGGCTGCCAGGCGCTGGGCATGCGTGCCAGTGAAGATTTTATCTCACTTTAGGCAGAATGCCAATCATCAATAATACAGCCAACAATAAATGTTGGTGAGGATGTGGGAGAAAAGGAACACTCACACATTGCTCATGGGACTGACTGCAAATTTGTGCAACCACCATGGAAAGCAGTATGGAGACTCCTTGCAAAACCAGAATGGAACCATCATTTGACCCAACTCTCTCTCCTCGGAATATACCCAAAGGACTTAAAAACAGCACACTATAGGGATGCAGCCACACCAATGTTTACAGCACCACAATTCGCAACAGCTAAACCACAGAACCAACCTAGGTGTCCTTCAACAGATTAATGGATAAATAAAATGTGATTATATATATTCCCCCAAACAATGGAATATTACTTAGCTTTAAAGATGCATGAAACTATGGCATTTGGTGGTAAATGGATGGAGTTGGAGAATATCATTCTAAGTGAAATAAGCCAACACACACACACACAACACAAAGGCCAAATATTTTCTCTGATAAGTGGATCTTAATTCACAATGGGGGGTGAGAATAGTTACTTAGATAGGAAGGATAGTAGAGTGAAACAAACATTACATATAATATATATGGATGCTAAACCACTCAACAAAGGAGGGGGAGAGAATAGAAATTGAGTGGATTAGACAAAGTTGGAGTGAAGGGAAGAAAAGGGAAATAGGAATACAGATGACAGTAGAATGGATCAAACACAAATTTTCTATGTTTATATATAAATACACCACCAGTGAAGGTCCACACCATGTACACCTCAGGAATGGAATGCTAAGTAAAATATTACTCCATGTATGAATAATATGTCAAAATTTACTGTAATTTATACCAAAAAAGACTAAGAAATTTTAAAAATTGTAGGGGAAAATTTGTATACAGAGAAGGTTTGTGAGTTAAAAACTCTTCAATAAATGCTAATGTCATTAAGGTTAAATAAAATTATAAAAGACTACCTTGATCTCATACAAAATAAGAATGATAAATAGAGGGGCCCAAGTCATTCTGTGCAACTATCTATAATCCCAAAATTTATGATATATTTTACAAAATGTATGTACACTAGCTTAACTGAAATGTCACAGAAAGAATACTGCAGAATTCTAGAACATGACATCTCTAAACTAAAGAAGCAGCTTTCTGAATGAAAGAGAATGGTTTTGTGATGGGGAGACAGAAATCAGCCCTTGCTTCCTAGGCATTGTATTTTTTTTTTGAGATGCAAACTTTTTAGAGATATATTGCATAACAATTTGAATTAATGTTACTGAACTGTATATTTAAAATTTTGGAGGCAGTAAGTTTTATTTTGTAGTTTTGATTATAATAAAAATTACAAAATTTCATAAAAGAGAATTGCAACATTTCTCAAAAAGCTACATTTAAAATGATGTCTTTATTATTTATTAAGGTCTTTATCCTATAAAAAAGAACAAACTAATCAATATACAAATGATGGCCATGCATGTAATCTCAGCTACTAGGAAGTCCGAGGCAGAAGATTTGCAAATTCAAGACATCCTCAATAACTTAGTGAGAACCTCTCTCCAACTATGAATGAAAAGGAGCTTGGGGTGTAGTTCAGCATTTGAGTATCACTGCCATCAATCCCATTACATTTACATATAGAAAATTTCAATTTCTAAGTACATGGGCAGAATGAAAAGCCAATCAAGATAAAATACAAAAGTCATAGACAAACTTAATATTTATACAAGCAAAAGCATATATAATATGATTGGCAATACAAACCAGAGTCATGCATATCTTAATTTGTAAAGCAATTAACTGATATGAAGGAACCCAGTCTATAACATGGAACCCTCTGTACACAATAAAAAAAAAAAGAAGAAAAACCAACCAAATTTTAAATATCCACAGATGTATTATTTTACAAATCCTCTAACTCAAATAAAACTTACACCATCTCTCAAAACAGCAGTCTTTGTCCAACTTGACATTCATTCCATGGCAGATAATTTCACAGAAAATCTATTACACATATCAGAAAGAACACTGATATGGAAATTTTAGTGAAAAAAATGTACAAATAAGATTAGAGAAACTGACTTATGATAGTAATGTATTACAATGGGTTGACCTAGAGGTCTTGAGAAATGTGTAAAAATTTCCTGAAAATAATGCAAGAAGGGTGGGAGTTGTAGACTAGTGGTAGAGTGCTTGCCTAGCATATGTGAGGCCCTGGGTTCAATCCTCAGCACCATATATAAATAAATGGAAAATTCATTAACAACTAAAAAATATTTTAAAATGTTATGGAAGTGCTGTCAGATAATATTGACACTCACAAGGCAAGGGGAGTGTTTTGTTGTTAATTTGAATGTTCCAATACATTACTGGAGCAAAAGCAGGAGACTAGATAATTTTAAAGCACAAAACACAGGACAGGTTTTTCTATGATAACAAGAGAAAGAAATCAAGGCTTCTCAAAAATATTTTCTGTTGGGTAACTTCTCAATCAACATTTTTGAATTTAGGCTTCCTCCTTTACCTCAACTATGTCCTCTGCTATATGTGGGCCACAGGATTTGACACCACTGAATTCCTCTAAGGAAACCATATATGAAGTGAAGGATATATATCATGCCAACAAAGGAAAACATTAAAGATGAAAAGAAACATCATTAACATTTTTTGTCAGCACCAAGAATTACCCCATCTTCTTTTATGAAAGCATAAATGTGAAACTCATTCTTGTGGAGAAGTTCCCAAAATATATACTTCAAGGGAAGAAAATTAAATAATGATAATTAGGAATTTTGAAGGAAAGTTATGCTCACCCACAAAGAGCAGGTTGCTGTAGTTCTCCAACATCACTTCTCTATATAAATTCTGCTGAGCAGGATCCAGGCATTCCCATTCCTCCTCAGAGAAATCTATGGCCACATCCCTGAATGTCAATGGCTCCTGAAATAAAAATTGGTAGATAAATAGCACATGGACCAAACCATAATTCAGTTTTTAACTTGAATTAAGAGTTAGTAGAACTGACTGTCATGTAGGAGAGTGACTTTATATGTGTAATAAGATACTTTCCATTATCTAATTCAGAGGAAAATAGATAAGTCCAAAGACAGAATATCTATTCCATATCAGAGTGAAGTGAAGGATATATACCATAACCCAAGCACTGAATAAAAGCCCGACTCCTAACTTTTCTGCCATGAGTGAATGTGAAATTGGGCAGACATTCCAGATGCAAATCAGACCTGTCAAAGATATTCTCATAAGGTGATTGTGCCCAAGGGAGATAAAAAGAATGGTATAAAAAGCTTTGGAAATTAGTCTGGTAGTTATTCTCTCTGCTTTGTATTCATGAGATAGATTGAGCTCCCCAATACCATTAGTTTCAAGTATCATCCATGACACATTCCCAATGTTTAAAATATTCATTAAATATTAATGTTGGGAGACATGTAAAGTGACACTTCCACCTCGTGAAAAGAAAAACTTGAAATATTTCAAGTTCTATAAGCAGTTCGATGAATGAATAAATTTGGTACAATAGAGGCCCAGACAGCAGCACGTATGGGTTCAAAAGACTGAGGCAAAGAAATGGTTAGTAAAAGAAAAAATGCCTTTTGATGTAATTGTAATGGAGAAATAATAGTAACAATAAGTTACTTAAAACTCATACAACCAAGGAAATATAACCAAGGAAAATGATGGCTTTTAGAAATATATAATAAAATTATTAGTGATAAAAGAGGCACAGGACTGTCATCATCTCTGTGTGCAAAATGAAGATGAGATCAGTAAGACACACCAGAAGTATCCACGTGGGTTTTCCACGTCGGAACTCTACGTGTGGAGGGATCCCAATTACTTAAACGTAGCTACTTTATTGGAAGAATTACCTTGAAATCAGAGCAGAATCACCACTTCTATACAAATAACCAATTAAAAATCTTCAATAGTAGAATATTTAAATACTTGAGCCAAAGGGAATTGTATGGTATCAAGATTTTGTGAAAGGAACAACAAGACAAATCTGGTTAGTAGATGATTATAGTCACTGTTCACAAAATGAAAAAAAAAATATCCTGACATGTTAGAAAAAATATAGTTTCCAAACTGTGAAGCACTCTCACTGTAACACTATAGCCTTCTGTGGCTCATTCCTAAGTAGTGAGTGAGGTAATTCTGGACAGGTAAGAAAATAATTCTGTAAAGTCCACACACTTCAGATCCCTTTTGCAAAGAAAGGAAATGGTTAGTCTTCCAGAGTCACAATTCTTACCAGTTAACAGAAACATAGCTGGAGTCAGTTTAAGGTCCTCACCTACAATGGTCTTTAAAAATATTTTTTCTAAAAGAAAATGTGTGAATTTGCCGAAAATCAATTTGAAGAAAATCAAATTGGGGTTGTGGCTCAGTGGCAGAGCACTTGCCTAATATGTGTGAGGCACCAGGTCTGATCCTCAGCACCACATATAAATAAAGAATAAAGGTACATCAACAACTAAAAACTACTTTTTAGAAAGAACATATTTTTGACACTGGTTGGAAAAAATATCATTAGTTCAGGTCTCAAACTTGCAGTCTTTCACCTCATTCTGATGTTCCAGAATGTCATCTACACTGCTGATCAACTTCCTGTAAATTGGGGGACCCTACAGCTACCATACAGAAAGGAGCATTCAATATTAAGATGTTAGTTATCTTAATATCTAATATTAAGATGTTAGTTTTAGATAATAAATGAATTAAACACAACCATGATAAAATCCTAACAACCTATTGCACAAATACATTAAAAAAATCGCTTCTAAGGGCTATATGGAGAAAACTGTCATACAGAATGGTCAACAATTTTGTAGAATAAGTTTGTAGGACTGAAATATCTGAAACTGAGATTTACTATGAACTTACAGTAACCCAAAAGGTGAGATATGTGGCAAGGAGTATACGAACAGATTAGTTGAATAGAACTGAAAACCTAGAAATAAACTGAGAAAACACAAGTGATGGCAGTACTTCACTGGAGATTATATAATTTTTTAGTGAATTATGAACACCATGGCATCAGTATGCAAAGAAGTGAATTAGACACAGAACTTACAACTTTTAAAAAATGAAATCATTCATCTGAAAGAAAATGTTAAAAATTTGTAGCTTGTGTCAGACAACATAGCAGAAATTCTATATGGCTTTGTCCTTGACATGAACATTCAAAGCCCAAAGCAGAATCTATAAATAAGGAAGTTAATAAACTATTTCTCTATTGAAAACCCTTCTGTGTTTTCAAATATGCTAATAACTGAATGATAACAAAGTGGATTATATATTTGGCAAATATATATATGATAAAGGTCTGGAATAAAAAATATACAATGAGCTCTTAAAACTCAGCAAAATGTGCTGAAGATGTGGCTCAGTGGTAGACAAATTTTCTACCATGTATGAGGTACTGGGTTTCATCTTCAGCGCCACATATAAATTAATAACAAAGGTCCATTGATAACTAAATATTTTTTAAAAAACCACTGAGCAACTAAACAACCAGTTTAAAAATGGGCAGTATCACATATAATTTTATTAGAAAGTCATAAGAAGCAATAGTAAGAATAATATAATTAGAAACTATAATAAATATATACAGATCCATGGAGTTAAGATTTGTGTATCTATATCTGTTTTTCTATAGATGTTTGTATATATACATACATAGATTTATAATTATATAAAATACTGCAGATTTACATAGTTTAAGCATATATCTTTAAAAACCTTTAGTACAATGAGTCATATAATGAATGAATTATATGACATAATAAAATATATTTCATTAATTATATGTAATTTATGCATAAAAAAGATAATCTGTAAAATTTTCATTTACAGAGACATTTACACAATAATATTTTATGGAGCTATGGTTGTAGTTAAGTGGTGCAGAATTTGTTCAGCATATGCAAGAACTTGGGATTGATTACCAGCAGCACAAAAACAAATGCAATAATTTCCAGTAAGGCCATGATAACATAGTGACATTTGACAGATATTTCATGACTTTACTCTAAGACATTTTCTTGGAAAACCACAGAACTCAGTGGGTTTCTGTGCCTCCTATATATAGTACAAACTTCTATGTCTGAAAAGTTCTACTTGAAATATTTTTTACCAATCCCCCTTAATTTCTAATATCATTAAGTTAAAACAATCAATCATGAGCCTAGTGTACTTTAAGCATAATTTTTATTCAAACTTTCATTTTTTACTTTTCTTATGTTTCTACTTAGTGTCCAGCTTAATTTACTTCATTTACTTCAGTGTACATAAAGTCCCCAAATTATTATTCCTGTTCAATCACCATGGTTCTAAGAACTCTAGCTGAAATGTACAAACAGACCCCTTAGGGAATCTAGACTGATAGCCCTGCCCTGGATGAGCCCATGTATCAAAGCCATAAGGATAAATTATTATGCCTTCTATCTTTCTAATTGTTATGCCTTCTATCTTTCTAAAGGTTATGCCTTCTATCTTTCTAAAGGTTGTTGTCTAATGAACAAAACGGTATTAAAATTTACACAAAAATCTAAAAATATGAGAAAACACATTTTAAAATGTCAAGGGATGCAAAAATTAAAAATAATTCTTTGGGAGAATGTTCATGGGTGTTAGAGGGAACTTATTTTTAATGTATAAAAATATCAGAAACTAAACACTGGTGATCATTTTACAACATTGTGACTACTGTAAAAGCTATGGGGTTGTAACCTTAAAAATGGTAAATTAAATTTTACATAGACTTTTCCAGAAGAAAAAAATGTTTTTGTAAGAGGCACAAGAAAAAAGTCAAAACCATAGCAATAATAATAATAAGCATAAAATAAAAGGTTAAAAGGGCAAACAAAACTGCAAGTGATATTTGCAATAAATAACACTATTTCCAATAAATAACACTATTTCCATAATGAGAAACATTTATTTGAATATGCTACTGCCTATATATAATCATCAACAGTGGATTGTTTTCGTATGCCTGACTTATATTTGTAACAGAAAAGCATGTTCGAGTAGCCATGAATATTTGATATCTGTAATTGTAATTAATACTATATTTTGATAGAGCCACATTTTTTTTTGTTCCTAGCATCCCAATTCACAATAGCCAAATTATGGAAGCAGTTCCCATGCCTGTTAATAGAAGAATTGATTAATAAAATGTGATACACACAATATGGAGTTTTTAGTCAGCTATAAAGAAGATTTAAATTATAACATTTGTCAGTAAATGAACAGAAATTAATGACATCATGTTAAGTGAAATAAATCAGACTGATCAAAGGTCAAATGTTTTCTTTCACACGTGACAGCTACAGCAAAAGAAAAAGGGAATGGAGAATTGGATATCATAAATATATAGAGAAGATTGGTGGAGTATAAGGAGATTGAGTGGGAATGAAAAGGAAAGGAGAATATCAAATAAATTTTTAAAATCATGGGTATATAAAAATATACCACTGTGAATTCCACATTCCTGTATAAGTAGAAAGCATCAAACATAAATGAATAAATAGAAGATTTATAAAATAGATGAAGGAGAATATTGGGGGGAAGTAATGAAAGAAAAAATAAGGTAATGAGACTTGAAAGGGATTAAATTAATTTAGAAAAAGAGGTGAAAGACTTGTACAATGAAAACTACAAGATGCTAAAGAAAAAGAATTTAAAAAGACCTAGAAGATGGAAAGTTCTACCTTGTTCTTGAAGAGGTAGAATTAATAGTGTCAAAATGACCAGGCTACCAAAAGCACTATACAGATTTAATGCAATTCCAATCAAAATCCCAATGACATTCCTCATGGAAATAGAAAAAGAAATAAAATTTAATCCTGGAAAAACAAAGAGACCCAGAAGAGGCAAAGCAATCCTTAGAAAAGGAAGGCAGGTGGCATCACTATACCAGACCTTAAACTATACTTCAGAGGAATAGTATCAAAACCAGCATGGTACTGGCACCAAAATACACAAGTAGACCAATTGTATAGAATAGAGAACACAGAGAATAACCCACATAAATACAGTTATCTCATACTAGACAAAGGTACCAAAAACATATTGGAGAAAAAATAGCCCTTTCAACAAATGATGCTAGGGAAACAACAAATCCATACGCAGCAAAATAAAATTAAGACCCTCTCTTTCATCAAGCACAAAACTCAACTCAAAGTGGATCAAGGACCCAAGAATTAAACCAGAGACCCTGGACCTAAGAGAAGAAAATGTAGGTCCTAATCTTCATCATGTTGGATTAGGCCCCGACATCCTTAATACGACTCCTATAGTGTAAGAATTAAAACCAAGATTCAGTAAGTGGATGGATTCAAACTGAACAGCTTCTCAGCAAAAGAAACAATCAGTGAGGTGAAGAGACAGCCTGCATCCTGGGAGCAAATTCTTACCACTCACATGTCACATACAGCCCTCATCTCTAGGGTATATGAAGAACTCAATCTTGACACACACACACACACAAAAACAAAAACAAAACAAACAAACAAACAAAAAAACCACACACAACCATGTAACCCAATGGATAAATGGACCAAGGAACTCAACAAGCATTTCTCAAAATATGATATACAAATGAGCAACAAATATATATGAAAAGTTCAACATAGCAATTAGAGAAATGCAAATCAAAGCTAAGATTTCATCTCACTCCAGCCAGAATTGCAGCTATTATGCATATAAACAATAAGTGTCCTCAAGGATGTGGGGGAAAAGGCACATTGATACATTGCTGGTGGGGATGCAAATTGGTGTAGGCAATATGGAAAGCAGTATGGAGAGTCCTTGGAAATCTGGGAATGAAACCACCATTTTACCCAGCTATCCCACTCCTCAGTCTATACCCAAAGGGCTTAAAAACAGCATACTACAGGGACACAGCCACATCAATGTTTATAGCAGCACAATTCACAATAGATAAACTGTGGATGCCCTTCAGTGGATGAATGGATAAAAAATATGTGGTATATACACACAATGGAATATTACTAAGCACTAAAAAAGAATAAAAACATTGCATTTGACAGTAAAGTAATGGAGTTGGAGAATATTATGTTAAGTGAAGTTAGCCAATCCCCCCAAAACAAATGCCAAATATTTTCTCTGATATATGGGGGGTGACTCACAGTGGGGTTAGGGAGGGAGAGCATGGGAGGATTAGATTAATTCTAGATAGGGAAGAGGAGTGGGAGGGAATTGGAGGGAGAAGGGGATTAGCAAGGATGGTGGAATGTCATGGTTTTCATTATACAATGATATGATCAACATCATTATTCAAATTACATGTATGAAGACTTGATTTGGGTGTCAACATATCTTATATACAAAGACATGAAAATTGTGACATATTTGTGTATTAACAATTGTAATGCAGAAAGAAATGAGTTCATATATAATGGGATAAGTTGATGTGAACATACTTTATATACAGAGATATGAAAAACTGTGATATATATGTGTAATAAAAATCATAATGCATTCCACTGTTATCATTTATCTTTAAAAATAATAAAAAATATTTTAAAAACATAAAAAATAAAAATAATAAATCATGACTTTAAAAAATCTGAAAAAAAAGAAATTGTGAGATGGGATGCATGTGGTGCTACACACCTGATATATCCAGTCTTCTGGAGGCTTAGGAAGGCAAAATCACAATTGTGAACTGACCCCAGCAACCAAGTAAAACCCTGCCTTAATTGTGAAAAAAGTAATAGTCATTTTAAAAAACTAAATTCAAAAAACATTTAAAAAATTAATTTTTTAAAATAAAAATTAAAAAGGGCTGAGGATATAGCTCAGTAATAGGATACCCTGGAAATTCCATCCAGAAATAACCATTTCTGGCAATCAGCCACATTCTGTTTGCCATATTACATACAGTTGGACAAATACTATGAAACACTGTGTCAGTTTTATATTGATGTCACATAAATATCACATTTCACACATAAGCATATTTTAAAAGGACACCTGCAGAATTTGAAAAAAAATACAAATACAGATCAGCACATAACAGACTGAATTACACACCCTGGGAATAGATGATAGGACTCCTCATTATAAAGAGGACAGCTTCCCTCAGGTTCATCTATGATAACACCCCATCAAAATTTCACCATGATTTCCTTTCCATTTGAAGAAGGGACCAAAGCAAAAAAGTTTGAAAATTCTCCTGGAAGGTTAAATGGATATGAAATTAGACAAGAATTCTGAACTCTAAGAGCAAAAGCAGGAACTATCATTACCAGGCACTAATGTATGTTGTAAAATTATCATAATGCACTGATTTGAGGTCCAAGAAAATCACAATGCAGCAATTTCATAGATGACTCCGCATGTATGTAAATGTCATTTTTATTTTGAAGTGCAATGAAAAGACCTAGATAAATGCAACCATCTCCAGCAGAGGATTTGATGTGAATGAACAAGACAACCCAACGTGAAGGGAGGTGTGGGAACTGGAGGCGCAGAGCACTGGTAGGGCTTGGGGGCAGGACATGCGTGGTACTGGATTATACTCCAGCACCCCTAAGAAGCACATACTGAGTAGGATTATGTTTCAAAATTATACCAGAATAGGAGGCTCCTGGTATAATTTGGTATAACTGTTACAATTATCATCAAGGAATCATGACATCAACAGAGTCCATCCACAGACCCACGTGGATGTAATAATCATACACTTAATTGCAATGGAAAAGTCATTATCAATCCAACCCTAACCAGGCCACCCTCAGCAATGTAGCTAGACCCGTGGTCAGAATAAAAACTAAAAACTACCAGGGTCAGAGCTGAGTGGTAAAGCACTCTTCTGTTAATTACCAAAACATAAAACAAATAAACTCCACAAAACTAGCTCAGGAATAAGCAGGGTCCCTGTACACTGCAGCTCCCCTCCTACAGAAAAAGAGTGTTTGAAGGAAATAATACAAGATTTGTATTCCCAGTTATTTTTGTTTATTTTTGGTATTTAACTAAGTCAGTTTCTCTTTGATAGGTTTTTCCTTTAGAGTGATACTACCCTTTTCTGATTTTTATTGTTGTTCATTTCCTCCTCATGGAATATTTTGCCAAGGATGTTCTGTAGTGCAGGTTTCTGGTTGTAAATTCTATGATGGCTCCATAGTTTAGCTCTTGTGAGTTGTGGTGCCATAAACATTGATGGGGCTCTGTCCATTGTGAGATTTCAACATATCACAGCGCTCTCTCCTACATAACTTTTAAACTTCAGCATTCTCAACCTAAGAGAACTATATGCTGGTCATCTCTACCCTGTCACAAAGAAGGCAATCCCTCCACTATATATACCAGCCTTCCAACAAGGAAGGGAAGGAGGAAAGAAAGAAGTAGGGAGGTGGGCAGAAGACCTGAGCAGGAGTCACCACTGATTCTCTGTGGCATTACTTCTTCCTAAAGGTAATAAGTGATACAGAGCAGAAACTCTTGTCCCTCTTGCTGATGACCCAGCACAAGGAGAAAACAGGAACCGAAACATCTGATCTCCAATATCTACCAACTGACAAAGGAAGAGAACCCAGCTCCTATGAGCACTGTAAGGCTTCTTATTTAAAACATCTTTTTAGTTGGGATTTGTAGCATAAATTTGCTAAGATGAAAAGCTAAGCAGGACTGTTTCTACCCCAACATAGGGCACTTGAAAGGGAACAAATGAGGAACATGGTCACTACCACTGGCTGAGCCTATGGTACTGCTCCTGGCACCCTGTTTCCATGCTCTACGTACATATGTCTCTAAATCCTCATAACAACCCTATGAGTATTCCCATTTTATAGATGAAGAAACTAGGGAAGAGTCAAGAGCCTTGCCCAAGAACAGGAGGAAAAAATGAAGTTGACATTCAAAACAAAACAAAAATATGTTTCCAGATAATATACTTTCAACCACTAGCCAGTCCTTCTTTTATTTGAAATGAAATAATATCACTGTAAAAACAACTCTTAAAATGTAAAGTGATTATCAGATACCCATTCTATTACACTATTAAAAGGTAAATCTCAAAATCTCTCTACAGAAATTCTACCCAAGCCACTAGAGCCCTGGGAAGTGTATTGTGTATTTCTGTATACATTATACCACATAATCTTCAGATCCCAAAGATAATGGCACAGGTGGGTATTAAACCATTCAACTAACAAATGAGTATCTTCCAGAGTCAGTAAATGAATACCACCACAAAGCTTCTAAGAGGCAAAGGCTCAGTTCATTCATAAATGACACTTTTGGAAATATTCTGTCCTCTTTCTCCAAATGAATCAAATTTCATGAGGTGACTATAACCTCCATTTTATATAAGATTACACAGGAATGGTTTAAAGCTCAGAACACAAAGAAACTTAAATGAAGTAAATATCAGACATCAACAATATCTTCCAAGGAAAGGAGTAATCCACAGCTGTTTCAATCCTGGCAGAGTAACAAGGAATCTGTCAATGGCAAGGATAAAAAGATACAAGCTTATCTATTAACAAACTTTTAACCTTCATATGTGAGCTAAAATGATGGATTAGCATCACCAAGAGCCCCTAACACACAGCCAAGTCTGCATCCATCTGCCAAGTCTTTCCTGGCAACACATATGGATAGTGCATAAGGATATGGGGCAGGAGAAGTGAGAGATCATGTCTCTCTGGCACTGGTGAACACCTCTGGCTGCAGAGTAGGAGGCTGAAATCTGGAGGAAGTCAGGAGAACTGAGAGAAATTTCTAGCCACAGACTAGAAAGTAAAGAACTCAACAGTGTCCAAAAACACAAGTAGTCAAGCTATAAAACAAAGAGATCTCCCACTCTTCAGAAAGATGACAGCTTGGCTCTTAAGCATAGGAGATCACCAATGTCCTATTGGGGCTCAGATTCAAAGCTCCATTAAAATCATAGTCCTGACCCCAATCTTAAGGCAGTAAAATGCCAGTGGTGACCAGTACCTAATATTACTACAAAGCTCTGCCCTAGCCCAGACCAGGGAGTCCAGCCGCCGCAGCCCGCACTCACCGGTCCACGGTCCCACCGCTGGCGCCGGAGCTGCGCTCGGAGCTTCAGCGTCCCGCCGCGCCGCGGCCGCCACGCGCCCCCTCCGGCAACACACCGCACACAGTGGCGGGAGCTATGCCGCCTCTGGCCCGACCACGGCCGCGGCCACGCCCCTCCATCTGGGCTGGGATTGTGGCTCAGCGGTACAGGGCTTACCTAGCAGGGGCAGACCCAGGTTCAATCCTCAGCACCACATAAAAATAAAGGCATTGTGTTGTGTCCATCTACACCTAAACAATTAAAAAAAAAAAAACTAACCATCTGATTTTAAAATGAACAGAAGATCTGAACAGACAATTCAAAAAGTAGGTATGATGATATGCAGATGACAAATAAGCATATGCTCAACAACACATGTCATTTGGCAATTGCAAACTGGAACAATAAGATATCATAACATACCTACTAGGGACAAAAAAAAAAAAAAAACAAAACAAAAAAGCCAAATGCAGGCAGTGATGCAGAGCAATAGGAACACTCATTCATTGCTACTAGGAAAGATGCAATCACTTTGGAAAACACTTTGACAGTTTCATATAAAGCCAGGTATAGTTTTACCATAGGACCCAGCAATCACATTTCTAAATATTTGCCCAATTGAGTTGAAAATGTTTTTCCCTTTGTTCATTTTTTTTTCTTTTCAGGTATACACAAATGTAGAGTGTAATTTCACATATTATAGATACATAGATTATAACTTACTCTAGGATCTGTGCTTGGGAACTCCTGGCCAGCTCTCCTTCTACACTTATCTACTGGGACCCTGAGTTGCACCAAGCTCTACTTCTTCTTCCAGCATTGCTGACTCTGGGACTCCACCTACACCTTCTAAGTGGGCTAAAGAGCCCGCGCTGACTGGAGCTCACATGGTGGGTCTCCCAGGAGTGCAGTTAGCGCCAATGGTTAGACAGATCCCGTGGCACTCCTGTGCACGTGCATGCACATGCACGTGCGCAGGAGTGCAGTTAGCGCCCATGGTTAGACAGATCCCGTGGCGCTCCTGTGCACGTGCATGCACATGCACGTGCGCAGGAGTGCAGTTAGCGCCGACGGTTAGACAGATCCCGTGGCGCTCCTGTGCACGTGCATGCACATGCACGTGCGCAGGAGTGCAGTTAGCGCCGACGGTTAGACAGATCCCGTGGCGCTCCTGTGCACGTGCATGCACATGCACGTGCGCAGGAGTGCAGTTAGCGCCGACGGTTAGACAGATCCCGTGGCGCTCCTGTGCACGTGCATGCACATGCACGTGCGCAGGAGTGCAGTTAGCGCCCGACGGTTAGACAGATCTCGTGGCACTCCTGTGCACGTGCATGCACATGCACGTGTGAGCAACAACCATTTTTGTGGGAGTTGGCGCCCTGAGCAGAGCCACGTCTGGACCTCAGCAGCCTGAGAAGCGGCAGAGTGAAGGAGTAACCCTCCTGACAAGTTGGGGGCATCCCTGAGTAGGTTTAGGGCCTGTGCCAGGTCTGCCCCTCAGTGCCTGGGTCCTGCCCTACGGGGGACTTGCCTCTTACAACAGTTCTTCATTCAGTAGGTGGCCTCTGACCTCCACCCTCGCCCCTGGAGAAGGATGAACACCTTTTGCAAGACCCTGGGTGCCATGGGAGTTCGAGCTAGGGTCGTGGGCTACAATCCCACAGGCCGCCTACACAAAGCTGCCAGGGATGGAGACTTGGAGGAAGTGAGGCGTCTCCTTCGAGGGAGCTGTCATATCAATGACGCAGATAAGAAGAACAGGTAATAGAGTCCAAGAGGCCGGCAGCCCCTGGTGCAAGGGACCTCATGGGGAGGGCAGAGCCAGCTTCATCCAGGCCATTCCCTGGAGGATAGGGCAGAAAGGTGGCCTTGTTTTACCTGGATGCTTGGCTTTAACAACCTCAGGGACTCTTTAGCACCTATAGACCTTGGTGCAGTCTGATGCCCAGGCCCTCTTGTTAAGCAGCTACACGGAAAAAAAAAAAAAAAATTAGCCGGTTTCCCTGGTGCTGACATATCCCCTCAGGAGGCTGGCCAGCCAGCACTGCAGAGCTGCTCACCAAGGGGACTGAGCACAGTGGGCGCCAGAACCTCGTTAAGGGGGCTGAGAAGTGGCGGCAGGGGCTGACAGAGGGCGGGATCATGCTTCCTGACACATTGGCGGCAACCCAAAGCTGGGCAGTGTCTGGGCTAGGAGCTTTGCTGGGTCCACACTTCTGTCCCTGGGTCCTGCCCTAGGGGATATTTGCATTCTGTGCTTAGCAGCCTAGGGGAAAGAGCCAGGGAAGACATGGAAGGGTCAGCGAGAAGGAGCATCTGCCTGAGGCTGGAGGGAGCTGACCTGTGTCCTCACCCAGCCTGTGCCTATGCCACCTTAGCCCTAGCCCTAGCCCTAACCCTAATCCTAACCCTAACCCTAATATTATGTCTCACTAAGAAGAATCAATAAAAATAGAAAAAAATAAAAAGTATATCATAGTCCAGGTGGGAAAGTTCATTATATAAAAAAATCACTCATAATATAATTACACCAATATTCTTTATTGCTGTATACTTATGTTTACATTTTGTCTAATCTGCAGCCTTGTAAGGGTCTTTGATGTGGGCAGATGATTCTTTGTTCTCTGTTCTGATTTCAGTTTTGCAGTTGTTTTTTACAATTAGTTTTCTTAGGGTTGCCACTTCTACTCCTCTTTATGCATTTCTTGCTTCTCATATACTTTACTTACTAGTTCATGTGTTCTTAGTGTCTCTTGACCAATCAACCATTTTCTTAACAAGATTATTGAGAACCCCTGTTTTTTTTCCTGCAAGTGCTAAGTTAACTTTAATGAATTCTGAGACAGTAGAATAGAAGTCATGCATGGGAGCATTCACATTCTCAAAAACACATCGTGGGTTTTCAATCTTGTCACCCCTTCACGCTGATCACACTAAGGAAAATTCACTAAATGCTTTAAATGCAAATCTGCAGATTTATGCTGTCCAGGTATCATTTTCTGTAGTTATCCATTCAGGTATCATTTTCTGCAGTTATCCATTCTTGTTCTTTTGTTTATTTAGGCACAGAGATCAGAACATCTGTTCACTGCATCCAATGGTACAGGCTCTCAGTCACCAGGGCCAAGATGACTGCAGGCAGGGTATGCACAGGCTGCACAGTAAGCTGCTGCCCTAGTGCCCCTTCTCTGGCTTGTTCTCAGGACACTTGGAATAGCCAGAGCCTGAACCCTGGTGTGGTGTATTTTAAGAGAAATATTTATTATTACCAAAGTCTGAGCTCTTTCTATGGTTAACAGTTTCAAATAACCAAATAAAAATGTCAGACCTTAATCATTTTTGAGTTCTACATACAAACTTTTAGGATAATTATGACACTAACAAAGTGTTTGTAGTAAAGACTTGCCCGTCTGTGTACCAAATTCCCCATCAACTGTCACATATTGTTTGCCAACAGACAAAAGGCAGATAAATGAGTAGAACAGAATAAAACAAGAAGCACCCAAATATCTGAAAAAGTTTAGAATGTGCTACTGATGAATATCATATTCGTAGAAAAATAATTATGTGTCAATGAAATGTGTAATAATTGTAGAAAACTAGCTGGATTTTTATGTCACAAAAATAATTCCCTGATACAATATGGATTATTAATTTTAAATAATGCAAAATGAGAAAAATATTAGAAGAAAACACAAATCCTTCTGTACACATTTTATGTGGACAAAGTTCCTAGAAAGAATGAACTGAAAAACAAGGCTTCCTTTTGTTCTTTTTCTCTTTTAGTTCTTAATTTTGTTCCTGGGGTTTGATCCCATTACCTTGAGCTTTCTATTCAAGTGCTCTTCCATTAAGCTGTATTCCAGAGCCCCTGAACCTTATAATTTAAATTAGGGAAAGTACTTTTTTTCAGATGCACAAGTGACCTGTGTATATAGGAAAAAGGACTTTGTGTCCCTACTAAGAGAAGGAATTTAAGTTTAATGACAAATGAAATACAGTTTTTAGCTACAATACTTGTGAGAATGAAGAGTAGTGGTACTTATGTTGCTGCTTAAGGGTTGAGTTCCTTATGAATTCTCAAATAAATGATAGTATTGTACATTTTAATAATGTTTATTTCTGCACATATCAATTTCTTTATACTATCTTTAGGATATTATAAAATATGCATGACTTAATATAGCAGTGTGTTAGAAAGGACTCATAGAATTGATTGTAGTAAGAAAATGCAGTGCATTCCTAGCATGAAATATTATGTAACCATTAGAGGTGACAAAGATATAAATGTATGTTGACCTGAGAAGATGTCTTTTTGAACATCAAGTGAAAACGAAGCTTGATAGTACATACACACAAATAGATTGTGGTCTTGTGTTAAGCACAAATATATAAAAAAATGTAGTAAAATTTAAACACTGAGCTATTATTTTCAGCATTCAAATTATGAGTAAAGATTTCTTTTCCTCTTTTGTTTAATGTTTATTTTATCTCCAATATTTGGCAATTCCTCCTTATCTTTCTGTTTGTTTCTATCTTAGTTTCATTGACAGCAGTTAATATGCTCTGTAGTAATGCAGTATTTTGACATTTTCTGTGTTCTGCTTTTTTTCAACTTCCATGTGGGTAGTTTTGGAAAAATTCCACATTGGCTTCTACTTTTCCTTTTCCTTACCTGTTATTTCTAAAATGCATATGTGTAAAAGTTTTAATGAGAACTACTTGTTAATAAAATAATCTTTGGGAGGAGCAGGGAGATGAATCTTGTTTCTGTAGATTGTTATCTTTAGCCAACTTTTAGCCTCTTCAGAAGAAAAGGTAATCTTTTCATCTGTGCTTGTAGATATTAGTGCCTATACATTTCCTATACATGTCTGTTTTATTCCATACAGATTTATTTCATAAATGCAATTGTAGGTTTATCGTTTTTAGTTACATTCTTAAGAAAGTAAAAGAAAGCAAATATAAATATTGTTGAAAGTATTGCTTTAATTTACAAAACTTTTGTTTAAAAATGCTGAACTCCCCACCAGGTGCCTTTGTGTAAATCTGTAATCCCAGAAATATGTGAGGCTGAGGTAGAAGGATCTCAAGTTCAAAGCCAGTCTCAGCAATTTAGAGAGGCCCTTAGCAACTTAGGGAGACACTGTCTCAAAATGAAAAATAAAAAAGACTGTGGCTGTTGCTCAGTGTTTAAGTGCCCCTGGATTCAATTCCCAGTAGAGAACGACAAACAAACAAGCAAAAAAACACCACACACTGAACTCCCCAAGTATACTTTATCTGTTCTTTCATTTCATTTACTCACCACTCATATCCTGAATACCTATTATATATTTGACATATTTTACTATTTCTGAGGTCCTCCTTTCTTAAAAACTTCATGTTTCCCTGACTGGAGATTTAAAACGGAACTAATAGAACTCAATTTGAAGTGAAGAATTTCCTCAGGCTTTTCAAACAAAAGCACTTCTGGAGATAAGAGTTTGTAAACTGCCCATTTGAAAAGTTAAGATCACGTTAATACTGATATTAAGTATTGGCTATATTCAATTTACTTAGGTGCTACAAATCTAAATACTGAACAATGTGAAACATACTAATTCTTTTGAATCATACATTTCCGTTGGTTTTATGTTTCTTGAAAAAAAAGCAAGAATAACTTTGCTTTAAATTTGGTCTATTGGCCCCTCGGAGGCTCCAGGTGAGGCTGTGGGACCTCCGCGCCCGGGCAGGGGCCGGCCGGGGCCAGGCGCCATGGCCGATTCCCAGCTGAGCTGCCTGGACGAGGCGCACGTGAACCCGAAGGTGACCGAGGCTCAGGCCGCCTTCTACTACTGCGAGCGGCGGCGGGCCGCGCTGGAGGCGCTGCTGGGCCGCGGCGAGCAGGCCTACCGCGAGTGGCTCAAGAAGGAGCGGCTGCGGGACTTCCTCTCCAGCCAGGAGCGCCAGGCCCTGTGCACCGCTTGGAGCCCCTACGAGGACGCGGCCGCCGCAGCCCCCGCCGTCCGCGGCAAGAGCAAGAGCAAGGCCAATGTCCCAGCGAAGGTCCCGGCTGAACCATGCGAGTCCCTGGCCTACCGGCCGGACCGCTCCGACACCGAGGTGCCCCCTCTGGACCTGGGCTGGACCGACGCTGGCTTCTACCGCGGCAGGAGCCGCGTCACTCTCTTCACCCATCCCCCCAAGGAGGAGAAGGCGCCCCACCTCAAGCAGGTGGTCAGGCAGATGATCCAACAGGCCCAGAAGGTCATTGCTGGTCATGGACCTCTTCACCGATGGGGATATTTTCCAAGACATTGTGGATGCTGCCTCCAAGCGCCGGGTCCCAGTGTATATCATCCTGGACGAGGCTGGAGTGAAGTATTTCCTGGAGATGTGCGGGAGCCTCAGCTGGCTGACTTCCGTATTCGGAACATCCGTGTCCGCTCTGTGACAGGCGTTGGCTTCTACATGCCCATGGGGAAGATTAAAGGAACCCTGTCATCAAGGTTCCTGATGGTAGATGGTGACAAAGTAGCCACTGGATCCTACAAGGCAGTACACAGAACCCTTCGACGTGGAGTTCCGGGAGCTATACGCCATCTCCGAGGAAGTGAACTTGTTCCAGCAGCTGGGCCTGGCAGGAGGCGCTGGCAGACTTGGCCTCGACCGCTCCTCCACTGTGGCTCGCAAGCTTATCAACCCCAAGTATGCCTTGGTGGCAGGTAGCCGCCACCCACCGGGGGAGATGATGCGCTGAGCTGCCCGGCAACAGCGGGAGGCTGATGGCAACCCGGAGGGGCACGAGGAGGGCAGCGGAGGTGGCGAGGCAGCCCGGCGCCTGGAGAGCTTCCTGAATGACCTGGTTACTATAGAGCAGGTGTGGCCCCCGTGGATCCCTTCCCCTTGACAGATCTGAGCCACCCGAGGCTCAAATCCCGAGAGGCAGTCACCCAAAATGGCAAGGGAGATGCTGCCAACGGGGGCCCCATACCAGCCACGGAGGGCAAGCGTTTCATGGGCAGCAGGTTGTTCAGCCGCCGGGCCAAGAGGCCTGCAGCACCCAGCAACAGGGCCGGCTCGCTCTCCCCCGAGGCCTGCCCCGACGTGGAGTTTCTGAAGGGGAAGAGGCCCACTGAGGACTCCAGCACCAACATCTCAGGTAAAACAAGTCCCAGTCCTTCCAAGTCCGGCAATTGCGTGATTTCCTGAGCTGCAGGACCTGTGGATGCCCACCTGTCCTGCCCTGTGCCCTGGACAGCACAGGCCCCACCCTGTACCAGTTTGGACCTCCAGCCTCACCGGCCTCCGCCTGCAGCCTCCATCCTGGCCTCAGCACCTGAATCCAGATGGAAGAGTGGGTCCCAAGACTTCTAAGACCATCGTGTGCTTCCAGACTGTGGTGGCCAGGCCAGGAAGGGTCACTGCTGCTTTGTTTACATGAAGAGGAAGCTCGACTAGTGTCTGCTCCCCTTTATATACCTGCCCCTCCCTCCACTGGGTCAGCCCTGCCCGCCATGTCCCTGGGTAGGGAAAGGGCCATGTCTTTGTGCCCTAGTAGGAGAAGTCTCTGGGTCAGCTCCAGCCACCTGGTTTCTCTTTTTCTGAGCTTCCTGGTACTTTTTGGTTGCTCCTACCAGGAAGGACAGGGTTCTGAGTAGGGGTCCCCAGTTCCAGTCTTGCTCCAGCCTTAGAACTACCAGTAGAAGGAGCATCTGGGACAGCTGGGACACTGGCTGCTGTGGCCTTCCTGGCCTAGACCTACACTGGGCTCTGAGGGAACAGAGGGGAAGACACCAGCCTCCCACAGTCAGTGGCAAGTTTGGACCCCGCCCATGCAAAAGTCCCTTCCCTCCCCAACCCAGCAGGCGGGGTTGGTACTCCAGGCCTCCTGGGCAGGTGCCTGCTGCAGCCGCCCCATGGGTTCTTAGAGGGCCTGGCCTGGGCCTCCCTTCAGTTTGCTTTGGTTTGCAGCCCAATGAAGGGAAAGAGAGGGTCCCAGGTGATGGGGAATTGGACTCTAAAGACAGGAGAATTTTCCCCTTCCCCCTAAGATGGTCATGGGTCCCCTCCACCTACAGAACTTCCCCAGTTACATTTCAGCCAAAGACTAGCCTTAGCCTCCTGTGACGTATTGGGCTCTGCTCAGGGGCCTCGTCCCCCCCCAAGCAGGTGGCCTCTGCCACAGTGCTGGGCGAGGGCACCCAGTACACAATGCCCCTCCCCATCCGGTGACTGGTTTAAACAGTTCTGGAAAGTGCTTCCTTATGCACCAAGGCCTGGCCATGTGACGCATCTCTTTCTAGAGAACAGAGGAGATGTGAGAGTGGGGGCCAAGCCTTAGCTCCAAGTGGTCCCTTAGAGGTGAGGGACACAAGAGGCCTAAGCAGGCAGCTCAGCCAGCCCTTGTGCCGCCCGGAGGTGGGAAGCTGGCCTGCTTTACCCTTCTTCCCTCTCCTTCATGCAGGGCCAGGAGAGACACCTAGCAGGGTCCCTGTGGAAGTTCCAAGTCACTGCAGCCTAGAGCCAGCCCTCCTTTCTGCCTCAGTTTCTCCATGTGCCAAGATGGGGCTTTTCTCACTTTCTGTAGGACTTAGGGGAAACCATATGTTAAAGAGGAAGCGACTGAAGGTGGGGCAGAGTGCCGACCCTTAAGTGGGGTTCTCCCTGCAGGCCCTCTCCCCTCCAGCCTGTTTCTTCATCCTTTCAGAGGGCTGGGTCAGATGGTCTCCGGCCCCCTCAAGCTCTGAAAATGCTCAGGAAACTACAGTGCAGAGATGGCCAAGGACCGTGACGTCATAAAATGCAGCTCTTACTGTTGGCTTGTCGGTCTAAGCTTCCAAAAAATAAAAAAAAATAAAAAAATAAATTTGGTCTATTGATGTTTTCTTATTCAACCCTCTTTATAGTACTTTTTGTAACTAAAACTTATTGAAATGTCACTCATATGACTAGAACTTCCATTGATCAATTGTGTTATCACATTTCACTTAAGGTAAGGCACCATGGATGGGTGATGGGCCTTTCTTTTATGTGTAAATAAACATTTTAAACATTGAACTACTTAGTCCTTAAAATACATCTGAAAAATTATTAACAATACACAACCAAAATCAAGATTCACTGGTGTCAGAAGCAATGGTGCATACTTGTAATATCAGTCAGTGATTTGAGAGGGA
The DNA here is from genome assembly GCF_964194105.1 of Spermophilus citellus. Taxonomy (NCBI): domain Eukaryota; kingdom Metazoa; phylum Chordata; class Mammalia; order Rodentia; family Sciuridae; genus Spermophilus; species Spermophilus citellus. Next base: position 71,438,258 of record NC_138182.1, on the reverse strand, counting down.
TGGTGAGGCAGAAAAATTGCAAGTTCAAGATGAGCCTGGGCAACTTAGTGAGACCATGGCAGAAAGTGAAAAATTAAAAGGGCTCTGGATATGGCTCAGTGTTGAGTGCCCTTCAGTTTAATCCTCAGCCGGGGGGTATGGTGGGGGGGGGGAAGAAGTCAGTGGAACAGGCAGCTAGAATGAGCTAATCTTTCATTAATTTTCATTAATTAGCTGTAATAACAGCTAATAAAGATTGTTGTTTCTTCTGAAGAAATTGTTTTGAAGGGAGAGGAATCATATGCTATCGAATGTTTACAGTGGCATGAATAATTGTCTGATTTAAGTGGGAGCTCTATGACCTCCTAACAAATCTTACTTTTGTAGGACTCCTCTACATTATGCATGTGCCCATGGCCAGGCAGAAGTGGTGGCTTTTCTAGTAAAGAACAAATGCAACATTCACCTCTGTGACAGTGACAACAACACACCTCTGATTAAGGTAGATGTAGCAAGGTATTTCTGTGAAGGATGAACTATATTTACATACTTAGAGGAAAAATTGATTAATATCATTTAAATATAACTAATTAGTAAATCCCATGGAACGTTTGTGTTGAATTCTTGAAATTGACAATCTATTTCTTGGTACCAAACCAACAGGCCATCCAACAGCAAGAAGAAGAATGTGCAACTATTCTTCTAGAAAATGGTGCCGATGTAAATGTTCAGGATCCCAGTGGTGGAACTCCTCTCCACCATGCTGTCTGTACTAACAACACATCAGTGGCAGCAAAACTGCTTTTACATAATGCAAATATTGAAGCTCAAAACAAGGTAAACATCCCCTACCTTTATTTCCAAAATATTTGAAATACATTTATTTTGACAGTGACATAAGTCAACAGATGTTGTTTATAAGCAGGGTTTTCTTGATTAGAAGAGTAGCAAATGTTGGAACTTTTTTATCTTACGGATATATTTACTTAATATAAGTGTACATAAATTGACTCCACATTTAAAATTCAGGAGACTTGTGTGGAAATATGGAGTTCAAGCTTCTCTTGAAGAACCATGTGGAGTCTCCTTTGAGCCCATGTTACCATGTGGTACGCTCTGCTCAGGTGCCCCTTTCATACCTGGCATGGGTGTTCTCCAGATTGTGCTGGATAGCTACAGCATTCATTCACTCAGAATCCCATACTTTGCCCTATAAGAAGTTTTATAACTCCTGTTTTATACTTTATTTACAATTCCATGGTTTCATGATAGTTTATATTAATTTATAAGAACATGGCTTATGGACTATATTAATCTCTTTGAAATGGAATTGAATTTTAGAATCTATAAATTTATGCTTTTCAAACCTTTTACTTATATGTACGACATAAATTCTATTCCCATTAGAGTTTCTATAAGCTTCATTAGGCTACTCATAGTTAGGTGGAGAGCATACACATTGTGCAAGCAGTATTATATCTTTGTCCTCAGCTTTGTCTCTCTAGTCTTTTATGATGCTAAAAATAGTGCATGTAGATCAGTATAAAACTTTTATTGATACACAAAATTTCTGAATTCTAGTTTGTCTAAAATTATAAATATCTTTAAGCAGTAATTCAAATGGAACCAGAATAAAAAAGAATTTGGTAAAGTGGATGTGCATTATGGTCCCAGGATGATTATTATGAATACATTTTGTATTAACTTTCTAACATGTAAGAATAGTATCTTTCATCTTATAATAGGAGAAAACGCAGGTACCAAATGACTCAAAGTTCATTTGAAGCCTCTCTCTTTTTTATTGAATTATTTATGTATTCTAATTTGCTGTATATGACAGAGAAATGCAACTCATTTCATATTACACATATAGAGCACATTTTTTCAAAGTCTCTGGTTGTACACAAAGTATTTTCACACCATTTGTGTCTTCCTACATGTACTTAGGGTAATGATGTCTAACTCATTCCACTGTCTTTCCTGCACCCATGCCCCCTCCCATCCCCTCCTTCCCCTTTGTAAAGTTTCTCCATTCCTTCCATGTTCCCCCCACCATCACCATTATGAGTCAGCATCCTCATATCAAAGAAAACATTCAGCCTTTGTTTTTGGGGGCTTGGCTCACTTCACTTAGCATTATATTCTCTAACTCCATCCATTTTTGCAAATGCCATGATTTTTTTTCTCTTTTAATGCTGAGTAATATTCCATTATGTATACATACCAAAGTATCTCTATTCATTCATCTACTGAAGGGCATCCGAATTGGTTCTACAATTTAGCTATTGTGAATTATGCTGTTATAAGCACTGATGTGGTTGCATCACTGTAGGATGCTGTTTTTAAATCCTTTGGGTATAAACCGAGGAGTGGGATAGCTGGGTCAAATGGTGTTTCCATTCCAAGTTTTCCAAGGAATCTCCATACTGCTTTCCAGATTAGCTACACCAATTTGCAGTCTGTCCAGCAATATATGAGTGTGCCTTTTCCCCCACATGCTCACCAACATTTATTGTTGTTTGTATTCTTGATAGCTGTCATTCTGACTAGAGTGAGATGAAATCTTAGAGTAGTTCTGATTTGCATTTCTCTACTTGCTAGAGTTGTTAAATATTTTTAATATATTTGCTGATTGATTATATATCCTCTTCTGAGAAGTATCTGTTCAGTTCCTTGGCCCATTTATTGATTAGGTTATTTGTTTTTCTTTTTTTTTTTTTTGGTGTTGAAGTTTTTGAGTGCTTTATATATCGTATAGATTAGTGCTGTATCTGATATGCTTGTGGTGAAGATTTGTTCCCATTCTGTAGGTTCTCTGTTCATTTCACTGTTTCTCTTGCTGAGAAGAAAACTTTTAGTTTGATTCCATCTTATTTATTGATTTTTGGTTTTAATTATTGTATATAGGAGTCTTATTAAGGAAGTTGGGGCCAAATCCGAGATGATGGAGATTTGGGCCTACTTTTTAGAAGCCTCTCTCTCTTAACTCAAGAGTGCATTTTCCTAGTGGAATGGGAGTGCCTTATATTGTTGTGTAAGATCTTGAACTATATAGAGGAGATTCAACAGGATTTGTGTTGCATGGAGGAACCTCCCATGTTATTGGATAACTCTTAGAACTGTATCCCTATAACTTGAATTCTTCATAAGTGAATGTCTGCTATGAAAAAGTGTTGTCAAATTAGTGTTAGCAATGGTACACAGATGTCCTTACTAATGGATGCATAATGCACAATTCTGTGGTATTTCTCTAATAGTGAATCAATGAAATTTTTTGATGAATCTTGGTATTTCTTTAAAACTGGAAATTCTTTGGCATATTGATTGATAAACCCAGCTCTAGAGATAAAAGTTTAGCCCATGTATTCAATAGGATACTTAAGCCCTTTTACTACTTTGCTTCGGGTATGGGGTCATAGAGAAAAAAGATACATACCCTGTCCTCGAGAAGTGTTTGGTTTTGATGGGAGATAGTGGCAATCACATAACCCATTGTAAGGGAAAAGAGCAGTTCATGTGGAAGTTCAGGATGCTAGAAGGAAGAGGCTGCTCTTCATTTATTTTATAGTGTTTACGTTTATGTTTGTGAGGTCTGTTATAAGATTTTGAGTTCAATTGAGAAATAAGCAAAATTGTTAATAAATTGTTTTTGTTGTTTTCCAGGATGGCTGCACCCCACTTTTACTTGCCCTAAAGGAAAACAAACACCGTATGGCAGAATTTTTAATTAAGGCGAAAGCAAATATACATGCGGTTGACATGAGAGGGAGGTATAGTAGTTTATTCTTTAAAAACACTCATTCAAGCCAAATATTAAATTAATGGGAAGGAGAATATTAATTTATACATATTTGGGTAGAGTGAAAAATATGAACACAAACCATGTTTAGGTAGAAATAGTTGATTTTTTTGTTCACATGTGTTATGGTTGGGATATGAGGTATCCCCCAAAAGCTTACCTGTGAGACAATGCAAGAAGGTTCAGAGGAGAAATAATTGGGTTGTGAGAGTCTTAACCCAATCAATGAATTAATCCCGTGACAGGGATTAACTGATTAACTGACTGGTAACTGAAGTGTCTGAGGTGTCAAAGGGTGTGGCTGGAAGAGGTGGGAATTGGGGGCATGGCTTCAGAATATATGTTTGCATCTGGCAAGTGCAGATCTCTCTCTCTCCCTCTGCTTCCTGATCACCATGATCAGGATGTGAGCTGCTTCCCTCTGCCACACTCTCAGACCATGATATTCAGCCTCACCTTGAGCCCCTGGATATGGAGCTGGATTCTATGGACTAACCTCTGACTCCAATGAGCCCTTGAATAAATGTTTTCTCTTCTACAATTGTGCTGGTTTTGTCCTTTAGTCACAGTTGTTAAAAAGCTGACTAAAACAACAAAAGTTTTAAATAAATATGGATTTTGTCATTTTTTGATTGAATAATGTATTTCTTAACCTCTCTATTATAATTTTAACTTCTATTTCTTACACGTTTCCTTTAAAAGGTTATATTGAGCATAAATAGACTTTGATGATTTTTTTTTCCTTTTGGATGACTCTAAATTGCTTTTTTTGAAGAATATTGATGTTAACTTATTCCTAATTGAGCATTAATATCTGTTGCTAGATGTCCATTGTCTAATATATTTTGATGTTTTTCTTCCCTTTTTCAGGACTTTTTATTAGTTCTAATCAGTTGTGCATAGCAGTAGAAAGCTCTTCAATTCATTATATACAAATGGAGCAGAATTTTTCACTTCTCTGGTTGTTCATAAAGTAGGGTCACACCATTTGTGCAAATGTACATGTAATGATATCCACCTCATTCCACTGTATTTCCTGCCTTTATCCCCTCATTCCTCCCCTTTTCCCAATCCAAGGTTCCTCTACTCACCCCCTGCTCTCTCCATATGGATTAGCATCCACTTATCAGAGAAAACATTTAGTCCCTGTTTTTTTGAGATTGGCCTATTTCCTTTAGCATGATATTCTCCAACTCCATCCATTTACCTGTAAATACCATAACTTTATTCTCTTTCAATTGTAATATTCCATTGTATATATGTACCACAGTTTCTTCATCCACTTATCTATTGAAGGGAATCTAAGTTGCTTCCACAGTTTAGCAATTGTGAATTGCGCTGCTATAAACATTGAAGTGGCTGTGTCACTGTAGTTTGCTATTTTAAGTCTTTAGGGTATAGACTGAGGAATGGGATAGCTGGGTCCAAATGTGGTCACATTCCAAGTTTTCTAAGGAGTGTCCATACTGTCCAGATTGGCTGCACCAATTTTCAGTCCCACCATCAATGTATGAGTGTACATTTTCCCCCACATTTTTGCCACCACTTATTGTTGCTTGTCTTCTTCACAACCGCCATTCTGACTGGAGTGAGATAAAATCTTAGAGTAGTTTTTATTTGCATGATTTCTTTCTTTTTAAAATACATTGTTTAGTTGTAGATGGACACGATACCTTTATTTTATGTATTTATTTTTCAGTGGTGCTGAGGATTGAACTCAGTGCCTCACATGTGCTAGGCAAGTTCTCTACCATTGAGCTACAACCCCAGCCCTGATGCTTTTAATTCTAATTGGCTAGGGCTGAGGGAAGAAAAACAGCTTTAATGGCATATACATTTTCTTTAATGAAGAAATAGGTTTGTAGTGATGAGAAAGGAGATAGGCTTTAAATTCACAAATGACTGTGTTGCATTTCCAGCTTTTCTAGTTACAAAGTGTGACACTTTGGAAACATTACTTATCACTAAATATATTTCCTGATATGAAAAAAATTCTTTTCATTCAAAACATGCTTGAAGGGTGGTTGTAAGATGAAACATAAACATTGATTTTAGTCCTTACCAAATGCTTATTTTCATTGTTATTAACTGAATTAATAATGACTGATTATCACTATTATTATTATAGCAATTGTTTTAGGCCTGCTCACAGCCTTTGTTTGCTTGACTTTTAAGCTGACTATGAGTTATATTACATCAGACTGAGGAAGAAATGGGGCATTCTTCTTTTGAAATCTTTTATGTACTTCAGATAAATAGCCTCATCACAGTTATTGTCCATCAAGTGATTTTATGTTTATAACTTCTACCATGTAATTCCCTATTGGGACAAGAAGTTTCCTCTTTGTTTTTTTTTTTTCTATTTAGACTGAGAGATGATTTGCACAGATGATCCCCCAAGATGCTTATGTCTGTTAAGATATGTAAAGCAAGATATTAAATTGATTAGATACATAAAATTAGCTCTTAAAGTACCTAATAACAAAATTATTTCTCCATTATTTTAGAACATCCCTCATGCTTGCAGTGAGGTATGAATCACCAGATATAATCAAGCTTCTTATTGAAGGAGGTATTGATGTCTTTGCAGAAGATGTGGATGGAGGGACTGCATTATGTTATTCTGTTGCTAGTGGCTGCAACATGTAAGTGTTTTAATTAAAGTACTAATCAACATTAAGTGGAGGTTGAAAATAAGGACAACTATCATCTTATATATCATTTGAGTGTTCATAGTTCAAATATGTTAGGAATGACAGTGACTGAGTCCCTTCACCAGCCATTAACACTGCAGAAGTCTAGGCTAATTAGCAGTAGTGATTAGTGCAGGATATCTCACAGGACTTTTTTTTTCTTTTTCTGCTGGTGTTGTGGTGTTGGGGATTGAACCCAGGTCCTCAATCATGACCTCTCCCACTGAGATACACCTCCAGCCCATATCTTAGAACTTTAAAACGTTATAATATATAATAATGTCATAGGAAGAGATCAGTTTCCTTTCATGTTTGCTAACAGATCAGTACCCAAAAGCCTCATTATGTCCTGTGAAGCACCTTTCTTTGATAGGGGGAGGTCTCATATTACTGTTTCCAAGGGGGAAGTGTGATGACTTTAATTGGCATCTCTAGTGATTTTTCTTCAATTTTGATGAAAATTTCTCAAATTACTTGCCCATTTTCCTGAAGGCTTCAGAATATTTTCAAGTTCTGCCTCACTGGGAAGTCATTAAAAGCAGCATTCTAAGATCTAAGAGAATTGAGATATCTGACAGTTAAGCCCCATACTGACACATCAATATCTGTGTATAAAATAGGATTTTGTCATCCAAGTCAGCTGAAGATGAACATGGAGACTAAGCATCATTCTCACTGGTTCCATTTGACTTGATAGAGAAGGAATAGTAGCAGGCCAAGTCAGTTTTTGTTAATTTTCTGCCCTGGGTGCAATTGCTTAGTTTCGTAACAGGGAAAATTATATTATGTAATTTAAGGATATAAAATATTCATAAATAAATTGGATTTTTAATTTATCCCAATGCTGATTTGCCCTGAATTATAAGGCCTAAAGAAGAATATAGTCAATATCCAAAATAAAAACCTAATAGTATTTTCCAATAACCTTAACATTTGAATATTAAATCCTGTGATAACATATACTTTTGAGTTTCAATTGGCTTTCCAGAATAATTCAGGATTAAAGAACTAATCACTTCATTACTATTTTTCTTAGCATGTTTTAATATTATCTCCTTAAATCTTCATAACAACCTGGTAAACTAATGAAGTATGGTCTTGTTTTTTAGAAGGAGACTTGAGTCCAAGAGAAATGATTTGTGCAAGATCAAAGAGCTATTGTTTACAGAGAGAGGATCTGAATTCAGGACATTTTTCTTTATGTCAAGCTACTCTAGTTAATGTATTGAGCAGTATTGTCCTTAATGCATAATTATTTCACCTTTCTTTTTTCTTCTTCATTACAAGCCTTTGAGTGCAGTGGCATGCACCTTAACTGCAGATACTTGGGAGCCTGGGGCAGGAGGATCACTTGAGCCCAGGAGTTCAAGACCAGCCTTCACACCACCATGGTGAAATCTCAGCTCAAAAACAATACAAAACAAAATGAAAACATAAAACCATACAAATAATTGTATGGTTATTGGATGTTTACAGAGCTCACAAATTTGAAATACATGGGATAAAATTCTGTTGTTAGCTCTTATGATGTCTAAAATTCTCTCAAGTTAATATATTTGTTTAACATTTTTCATTCAGTATTAAAATACTAATTGTGTTACTTTTCTATACATGGCAACAGGAAAATAATGTTTGACTGTACAGAAGGAAAACGTAAGATGAGGAAAAATACCAAAGAAGGTAAGAATTCTGATAGTGAACTCTCTTGTTGTTTCTACCTTACTAAATAAGTAAGAATAAAAAATGTTTTGGTAACAAAGGAGCAGTGAAAAAGTCAAATTGTAAATTGCATTCATATTTTTAAATTTGTTTTAAATATTTTTGAATACCTTATTTAAGAAATTAATTATTGGAAGTTTATAATCTGAAACAGTGTTATCTGAAAAAAATTACATTAATAGTTTTAACTCTATAAATATATATTTTATGTAAGATGTTTTATGGATTTACATTAGTAGTTTTGACTGTAAATATAACATATGTTTTATATAAGATGTTTTATGGATTTATAGTTTTTCTTATATATAAAAGAAAGATTTTTAAATTGGTGTGTTGTGTTTCTTTAGTAACATTATAGCATTTTAGATTTGTTCTAAAAAGAGATATTCTTTTTAACTACAGATATTGACTGCTTATTTGCATAAATTATTGGATTTCACTCTGACATCCATATATGCACATCTTACTTGAATCTTATCCATCCTCCCTAGTTCCCACTTTATTTTCCCTCACTCCCCCTCCTCAACTCCCCTTTCCCTTCTCTAGTAATATCTTTTCTATATTTCAGGATATTATTGTTTTTCATAATCCACATATGAGGGAGAACATGAAATCCTTGGCTTTGTATTCCTAATATCCTGCTTAACATTATGACTCCCATTTCCATCGACTTTCAAATTTTTTTCTTTGTTTATTTCTTCAGGGATTTCCTGCAATGTTTCTGTTGAGAAACCTGCTGCTCATTTGATGGGTTTACTTTATAAGTGCTTTGATTCTTCTCTCTCATAGCTTTCAATATTAATTCTTGATTTGTATTTGTCAATTTTATGTTATAAAAAAACAGTCATTCTTTTCTGGTTAAGTACACTTGGGGTTCTAAATGCTTCCTGTACCTGGGTTTTCATACCGTTTCCCAAATTTGGAAAAATTTTTGGTGTTATTTCACTGAACAGTTTTGTAATGCCTATAGCCTGTACCTCCATTGCTTGGTCTTTATGAGTCATAAAGTTTAGCCTTTAATAATATCCTAGGGGTTTGGAAGTTCTGTTCATTCTCCTTTTTATTTCTTGAGGTTTGCTACTACCTGAACTTGAAATTTTATCAACCTATACTTGGTCTAGTCTATGGGTGTTACATTAGCTGAATTTTTTATTTGAGCTATTTAGCTTTTATTTTCAATATTTTGCTTGATGATAGATAATTAGTGCATTAAGAACTCTTATATCCCCTTCTCTGTATTTATACAGAATCTCTGTTCATTAAATTGCTCTTTTGTATCCTGCAGTAAATTTCTTAATTTATGCAATTATTTATTCATATTCTTTTTGAATTCAATCATTATTTTTGGCATTTTTTAAAATTATTTTTCTGGCATTTCATCTACTGCAGTATCTTTGAAATCATTTATCAGAGACTCATGAAGATGTGAAGGAGTAATTTAAAAAAAAATTAAATCCAGGGTTTATGCATGCTATGCAAGCACAGTACCACTGATCTCCATCCCCAACCTTCTTTATCAGTAGATTTTCTGCCATGGTAAATATGAAGACAATCATATTGCCTTTTGTTTTGTTTCTTATCTTACATGAAGCAGAAAATGATTTTTTTCTCCTACTAGGAGTTGGCACATTCTGTAAGCTCAAGTAACTTAATAATTGTATTTAAATACTTTTTCATATCAGCTATTACTCCTTGGCAACTTGCTGCTAACTCCCTGGTGCTTCTTTTTAAACTTCTCTATGAGAGTGATATAGTTGTTATGACTATATCAAGTGATAAATATATGATACGGTGTCTAGCCCAGACATGGTGTCTAGTCCAGATCATGTTTGAGCTCTCAAGGGTATCATCTTTCTCGTGGTAAGGACTTGTTTGCACTACACATAAGAAAGTAGCTGGAACTAAGAGATTAGTATCTTCACTAGAACATCATTAGTGAGGGTAAGTATATTGATTTCTACTGAGCTCTTCTCAACTTTAAGCTATAATATCTTTGTAAGCATACCAGTCCCTGGTCTGTTGCCCAATTTTTGCCATGCCACAAAGGATGCTTCCCACACATCTAGCTTCCTTATGAAAGAGTATTTCATTATAAATTTCATGTCATAACAAAATAATCATACTCTCTTATAATTGTTCTTAACTGCTTTTAGTCCAGAAAACTCATGAGATTTGTTTGATATTGTCAGCTTAATACTACCAATTCAAGTAATGATAATTTCTGTCAGTTTTACATCTTTCCCATTAGAATTATGATCATGGGACATAGTATTTTATATTTTAATATCAAATTATGATGAATCTCATTCTTTGTCCTTGCATTAGATAAATACAGAGAAGGGAATATAAGAGTTCTTAATGCACTAATTATCTATCATCAGTATCATGAATATTTATTCTAGAATCATCTCCATGTATGGCCCCAAAGAAATACTTCATCACAAAGCATCAGTCATATACTTTTAACATTTTATATTTTATACAATTGATTAAATATGTATTTTACCTTTATTTAATAGGGAGTGAAAGTTCTACAGAAGACTCCCTAACAGGGTAAGATAGATTTTAAAAATTTATATGTTAACTATATTCAGGAATAAAAATTTAAAAAAAACCACTACTATTTCTGAATGCTTTTGTCTGGACTAGACACCATATTAGATATTTATCACTTGATATAGTCATAACAATAGATTTGAAAGTATTTGTGTTATTATAACACATTATTTACTAATTAAGCAACTGTCATTCAGAGTTGTTGCCTAAATAGCCCATGATCCTTTCATTAACAATAGCTGGTCTGAGATTGACAGTCAGCCTGTCTGGCTGACAATGCCATTTTCTTGCCCCACTGCCTAGGCTTCTATGCAGCCTACACTCAAGATACATGTATGATATGAGGACAAGTGCATGGAGTACTGCATACATGGTATACATTAAGGGTGTCTGAGTGGAAAACCTGGTGCTAGGTGTGCCAGTGGAAAACCACTTACCCTGTAGGCACAGCCCTGGGCGTGAGGCTATGTGTTGCAGTCCCTGTGTTTGCTCCATGGACTGCTCCTCAATTGGTCGCTGTAAGGACAGTTAGCAAGAAATTGTATTGGTGGCTGCCTATAATCTGCCTAGCTACTACCTGAGTATATATACATGGTAACTGCACAATAAAATCAGACCTGCTTCCTGGTTTGTCTGGAGGTCTTGATTAGCTACTCTGTAGCCACATTGTCCTCTACCATGTTCTTTGGACTTCCTTGCTGGACAAAAGGGAGCCCATGCAGTATCAGATCAATTCAGAAAGTCATAGGTACTTATGTGTTATTTCTGACTATATTTTAACTGAGAAACCTGCTTATCCAAGAGTTTCTTCTGATAGACAGTTTTTCTGCTAACCAGTACCTTTTTTTTTACATCAAAAATTTTAGGGAAAATCTTACATAGTTGTGGTTATAAGACAATGGGTTTTTCATAAGAAAGATTAGGCAAGCGCAAAGAGGAATTATTTTACTAGATGTGAAGAATAACTATGTGTAGAATAGTATACATAAATTAATTTGAGTATCAATTTAGAGGTTATTTTAATTGATTTTTGTTAATTCTCCTAATTTGATGGTTCTTCAATTTGTTTGTTCTATAAAGACTTTTTTTTAGCTTTTTTTCTATGCCTGTAATCTTTTCTTGAATTATTTTCCTTTCTTTTCTACTCTTTTGTTGTTTATTTTGATATTTTTCAAAAACATTTTTCATCTAAAAACTAATTTTTTTCCCTTATGTAGCCAATAAAAAGCAGAAATAAGTTAAAGATTTAAGACATTCTAGCAACTAACCCAAGTATTCTATAATCCTTCAAAATGCTTTTAAAATACTGACCAAGTGGTGGTTATGATGATGAACCTGAAACTTGAAAGATATTAAGAAGACTTTTCTGATACAGAACATGGAAGCAATGAGCTTTGAACTCAGATTCCCTAATTTTAAACCAATCCTCTTCCTTATTATCATTATTTTTTTAATCTTTAATGTATTTTTATTTGGTGCTGAGGATTCAACCCAGTGCCTCATGCATGCCATGCAATTGCGCTACCACTTGAGCCACATCCTGAGCCCCTATTATCATTCTTTAGTTGAATGGGGGAGCAAGTTTCGGAACCTAAGTGAAGAAGTTACAAATGGAATTAAGAAGTGAATTCAGTAGTAGAGAATCAGAATGGAACTAACAGAGGAAGGGCAAATTTGAAAAACAATGGACTGTGATGGGTAGGAATGAGAATTTTGGAAAAGTGATCAGAGTGTTGAAATTTATGACCAGTTTGATAAAGACAAAACAAAAATTAATGACACCGGATATTGGGGGCTATCTAAAAAGGCATATTAAGTAGGAGGTCAAAGAGCATCCTGAATAAGTCATCAATTTCTTGTTTGTTTAATTGGAGGAACTGACAAACTTCAAGGTTTTTGATGAAAGAGGTTAAAATAATTTGAGCCACTGGGCAGAGTCTCCAGAGCACATTGGAATGTGAGGGTGGCTTAGAAACAATCAAGCACCAGGGGACTTCAAGTTGCTAACCTACATGGATCTATGGCACAGAGCAGATGTCCACCTTTCACCTTTTTTCCCAACTCATTGATGATTTCCTATGCACATGAAGGTTAGGGCTCAGGAATGACTGGTTGGCAAAGCCATCATAGAGCTTCAGTTGGGTACTTGTTAACATGCTTATGCTGACACCAGTGACTGAGACACCATTTAGGAACATGGAAAACGAGCTCCAATATTGTGTCAATTGTGCCCAGCCATCTCTCAGGTATCTACATCTTCAAAGGATGTAGATTTAAAGGTTGGATATACCACTAAGTCCTAAAGAAGAGGGATCTGAGAGTGTATACCCATAGGAAGGAAGATATTTAGGCTGTACTTAGGAGAACAGAGGTATGACTTTGAGTACTCTACTTTTCTGGCAATCTTTTCTCTTGATCATTTGAGTGCCCATGAAGATTTTGAAGTGCTTGATAGTTTATATGGATCTAAATGAGGCAAGACCTATATAGGAAAAAGAATTATATTTTATATTTCACTCTGTATGGCAAAAGTATTTCCAATAACAAATATATTTACATTCTTTGACTTGTGCGCATTCAACTTTCAAACAATTCAAATATTTCAGGGAACTCCCTGTGCTGTTTGTGGATAAAAGGAAGCAATGGGCTCTTTTTAGTAGATAGTATCCATGTTGAAGAACCCAGCTTACTCTTTGATAGAAAAGATACAGGAAAGTATTTTTCTACTTTATCTTGGGTTATTAGAGACCTTTTCAGTTCAAGAAACAAAAATTATTTTGCCCATTAATTTGATTTTCAGTTCAGCTTTCAACACAGGCCAGTTTGTAAAGATAAATTATTCTCAGGTTCTGCCAAACTATTGGTTGTCACTTTTTGAAATGGAACTAAAAGCTCTTTCATTGAATATTTCATAGACAGGAAAAATTGGAGGCAGAAATAAATAAATAAACTTTGTTTAAGAGAGGTCATACTGTTATTACTATATCATCAAGAAATATCATCTGATATAATTAAACATTCACCAAAGTTTATTTTGTTGAAAAACTGGACTTATCCATTTTTTGTTGTTGTTTATTTTTACTCTAAAGATGTTCTGATAAACCTGGCCCTAGTGATTCTATGCCGGATGAGGGCAGCAATCAATCTGATACCAAGGTAAAGTGCTCTTTCGTGAAGTTAATTTTCTTGTTCCAAAATTTGTTTTTAGAGGTGTCTATTCTTAATGTTCTGCAGTGACCTCCCTGTCATTTATTTGAAAATTGTTCAGAAGAAATTATTTCATAGAATTATGCTGATTTCTTTTTATTAATACACTTTTGTAAATACCAACATTCACTTAAATACTTCAGGGCATTGGGGGCTGGAAAACACACAAACAGAAAAGTTACATTAGGAAAATCCTTCCAACTGAAGAAGAAATATAAAATTTTGTAAGATTCATTTGAATAAATATACTTTACTATGACTTTTAAATCATACAGGACTTTTATGATATTTATACCTAAATAAAGATTTAAGCATTGAATAACTTTTCCTAGTAATCATGGAATTTCCCTGGAGTTATTAATTTGAAGCTATAAAGCATATTGTGTATGTACATTGTGTATACTTATTTCTCTTGGACACTGTATGTTTTAGGATCATATTCTTCTTAGGAGAACTTTTTTTCCTATTTATGTTCTTGATTCTTTATTTATACTAAAATAATATTAGAAATGTGGCAATATAGAAATTTAGAATCTGTTTCTTAATGCTTGCATTACAAAGGGATTCCATCATGTTTTCTGAATCTCTCCACTGAGTGCTTTTAAACTCATGATCTAAATAAAAATAGATATTTTGTGCAAGATAATAACCAGTTCTTGAAGCAGAGCATCTTAATGACTATGTGGTAAAACTTTAGTTTTAGAACTTTTTTGCCTTGTAGTGTATTAAAATATCCACTCAAAGATCTTATATAACATTCTGAGTCTTCATATTTGAGACATATCTTTACTTAGTTATTTACATATTCATTTCAAATCTCTTCTATCATCATGAGCTATTGGAGGTTAGGAAACATATCTCCCGGAGTAACTAGAATAAGATTTCGAATATTTTTAATGTTTTTGATATGAATAAAAATGACCAAAAAATAGATTTATAGATAATGAATTATCCTAAGTAATATAATATGCATGGTAGAGCTAATAATCAAATCTATTGAATTTCTACAAATATGGCTTAAATTTATGTTCTTCTTTAGTGCTTAGGTTGTAAAAGTTCAGGTGAGTTATCGTGAATTAATGTCAAAAAAGGAACAATTCTTTACAATTAAGAATTGTAATTCTTTACAATTAAGAAAAATGCCATAAATAGGAAAGTTGCAACCAGAATATGTCCTTTAGCGTCTCAACCCATGTGTGATTAAGTATCAAGTTCCACATTTTTCTTTGTCTTCAGAAGTAATGTTACAGGTTTCAGATAGTGGTATATAACCATTTAAGTCACAGTTATTATATTCTAATAAAATGTAATGCCTTATTATAGAATTATTAACAAAACAAGCATAATATAATACTATTGAGTCTTAAATATTAGTATGAATAAAAATCTTTATTATTTCTAATCGTAACCACTCAATTCATTTCTTTTTCTTTATTGACTTAAACTCATAGTCAATTGACTAGTCATGTCTTCTATTTTTGTTTCTTTCTCCTTTCTTTCCTAGTAAAAATGTTTTAGTCCTAGAAAACATTTCTTTAGTGTTTGTTCTTTCAGCCATCTTTGTTTCATGGTTGGTTTTATTTTGATCTCCTGGCTTAGAAACTGTGTGACTTTCAGCCATCAATCATTGCCCCAAATATTATTCTTGTCATTATTCTTCTCTTTCTTAGAAGGAGCACCATTTATATAATCATTTGTCTTCAGCTGTTTGACTCACAGGATTGAAGCAACTTAGGCTGTTTGTGATTCCAACCCCTCTTATTCATAAGATATTCAGATAGCATGTTTTTCCACCAAGAGGTAGTTCATATCAATATAAATCATGAAAACCCATTCCAAATATTACATGTAATTACTTTATATTTCTTAAATTGTTATTTTTTAAAAGTACTCTAAACTGCTACACATGGCTGCAATTTTTATCCTAGATTATTTGGGTTAAGAAAATATTCAAATGGATTTCAGTATTTTTGTAATAATCAATTGGAGGTAAGGGGAGTAATATTTAGGAGCTCTCTCTACCATCTCTCATAGTCCTCATCCCATGAGAAGATGTAGATTAGTAAATGGCAGCATTAGGGTTTGAATATACATCCACTGACTCAGAAACCTGTGTTCTTACTATTGTATCATGGAGCAATGGCCAATATTATAATTACATTATCAATTTTGGTGCTTGCTACACCCAAAGCTTTTTTTTTTTCCTTTCTAGAATATTGCAAGAGAAAAAGAAGAATTATGTGAAGATTTTCAACAATCCAGTAAAGATGGTAAGCTATTTGAAGACTGCTTCTTCTTATGCTGTTCATTAATTTAAAATGACAGACATTTTCATATACTATTTACTTTGTTTTTACTGTCATAGAAGCAATATCTGACACAGGAACACGAGAAAATAAAACCTTGTTTGACAACAGTGGTACTGAGTGTCAAAAGGAAGATGAAGATGAAAACAATCTTGTACAAGTTATCAGTATAAAGACCCCTTTCTTTTCAGCAACTGACTCAAAGGTGAGGTGTTTTTAAATCTCTTTTTCCCATGTCTTCTTACATGTCATCTTCCATATGCACATAATAATGACATACATCCCAGAGGTAAACATAAGGCTACAAAGTCATAAGGATAGCAACAGGCAGAGTATATATGCAGGATTAACATTTATGGAACTTGGTGGGAGTGAGCAATCCTTAGGAATGCCATTATGGATGGAAAGAATTAGAAAAAAAGCATAATCCCCCACTTATGTATGGGTGTACCTGGAGGGAGAGCCCCCTTATCGTAGGAAAGCCCAAAGAATGTATCCCAGAGCTACCAGGCTAAGCCAAAATTCCAGGAAGTATATTTTATAGTTAAAAAAAAAGAATGTGTCCTTGACAGTGTTCCACACATAGGATAACCATTTATCAAACCTGTCATGGCAACAAAGAAAGGCTGGGACTGCCATTGCTTGGGAGGGTTCCCACTGCAGCCATACCGAGATTTGAGTTATCTACCAGCTAGAGGACAGAGTGACCCAACACACCTCTTTGGGATTCTAAGGTATCTGAAAGCTGGGAATCTTTCAAAAGAAACAATGACCAAGAGATTTTGTTGTATACGTTGTGTAGTTTTATTGAAATTAAAGAAAAAGGCAAAAAAAAGTAAAAATTGAAGAAAAAGAAAATAAGCCAAAAGAACAGATCGATGAATACGAAGCTGAGAATGAGGGATGCATAGGAAGAAATTATTTAAGGGCAAGATATATCCAGATTGAATAAAAGTCAGGATGAAAGAAGTTAAAAATACAACAGAAATAGTGAATTTAAGGACAGCAGGAGCTCTATATTAATTATGATAGAAACTAGATTCTTCTGAAAAACTTAGAGTTGATTTTAATGAAGATCTTGAAAATATAATCCTCATTTCTTTTAAACTTAAGGAGTTTGTAGTTCAGATGTGGATAGGAGTGGGAGTGGAGTCATTGAAGGTCTTTCTGAGTGTGAATATAAGCTCATAAGGATTGGAGGGAGCCAGTCAATGAATGCTTAGGAGGAGGCCATTCTGGATAGGGAGTGCAGTGGGTCATTTTACTCCTAATATCCTGAAATGACCAGAGAGGTGGTGTGGGATCACTATCAGCATAATCATTTTGTGATTATAACATGTAGAAAAAATCATGAAAATAAGTGCTTGGCATATATTATATGCTTAATAAAACAAAATTATTTTCATTGTGTTCTCATTGAAGCTTGGAATTTTAAAATTTAGCACTAATGAATTACAGACAAGATGATTAAGATGGTATTTTTTTTTAATTTATGCACATGAAGTACCCAAATGACTTATTTGTACATGCATATTACATTTTGGCCAATTTCACTCCAAAATACTTACCATTTCTTCCTTCCTATGCCCAACTCCTTTCTCTCTATACTGATTGTCTTTCCCAGTGAAAATATCTCCTTCTTTAGTTTCACCATAGGAGATAAAATGTGATGCTTTTTCTTTTGCATCTGACTTATTGTTCTTCACATGATGCTTTCTAGGTCCATCATTTTCCTAAGAATGACACAATATCACTTTTTTATGGATAAAAAATACACCTGTGTGTATATATACCACATTTCCTTTTTCTATTTTTTTTTACTTTTTTAAAAAAATTAATTGATTTTTAAAAAATAAACGAG
This sequence comes from Spermophilus citellus, assembly GCF_964194105.1. Lineage (NCBI taxonomy): Eukaryota > Metazoa > Chordata > Mammalia > Rodentia > Sciuridae > Spermophilus > Spermophilus citellus. The sequence goes on along the minus strand of NC_138182.1, from coordinate 71,420,138 downwards.
AGCAGAATGCATTACAATTTTTATTACACATATACAGCATAATTTTTCATATCTCTGGTTGTATACAAAATATATTCACACCAATTCATGTCTTCATACATGCGCTTTGGATAATAATGTCCATCACATTCCACCATCCTTGCTAACCGCTGCCGCCTCCCATCCCCTCCCACCCTGCCCTATCTAGAGTTTGTCGGTTCCTCCCATGCTCCCCCTCCCTACCCCACTATAAATCAGCCTCCATATAGCAGAGAAAACATTTGGAATTGTTTTTTGGATTGGCTAACTTCACTTAGCTTTATCCTCTCTAACACCATCCATTTACCTGCAAATGCCATGATTTTATCCTCTTTTATTGCTGGGTAATATTCCCTTGTGTATATACGCCACATTTTTTTTTATCCATTCGTCTACTGAAGGGCATCTAGGTGGGTTTCACATTTTAGCTATTGTGAGTTATGCTGCTATAAACATTGATGTTGCTGTGTCTCTGTAATCTGCTGTTTTTAAGTCATTTGAGTATACACCAAGGAGGGGGATAGCTGGGTTAAATGGTGGTTCCATTCCCAGTTTTCCAAGGAATCTCCATACCCTAATCTTTATCATGTGTGATTAGGCCCCAACTTCCTTAATAAAAACTCCTGTAGTGCAAGAATTAAAATCAAGAATCAATAAATGGGATGGATTCAAACTAAAAAGTTTCTTCTCAGCAAAAGAAACAATCTATGAGGTGAATAGAGATCCTACATCTTGGGAGCAAATTTTACTCCTCACACAATTTTATTTATCTGTTGAGAAGCACCTAGACTGATCCTATATCTTGTCTATTATAAATAGTCTCATAAAAATATGGGTGTATACAGAATCTCTTGAGTATGCTGACTTTAATTGTTTCAACAAATACTGAGGACTGGTGTAGTTGGATCATACAGCAGTTCTAGTTTTACTTGTTTTTTGAATAACCTCCATAATGATTTACCTAGGGGATATAGTACTTTACGTTCCCACCAAAAATTTATAAGTGTTTTTTCTCCCCACAACCTCCCCAGTATTTATTATTTGCTTTCTGACTGGTGTAAGATGAAATCTCAATGCTGTTTTGATTTACCTGTCTTTGATGGGTAAAGATGTTAAACATTTTTTTTTTCATATAGTGTTGGAGATTTGTACCTCTTTTTCTAAGAACTATTTTTTTCCTTTTATTTGCCCACTTGTTGAATGGGAAATTTGTGTGTCAGGTGTAAAGAATTTTGAGTTCTTTATTCAGGATATTAGTCCTCTGTTAGAAGAGTAACTGGCAAAGACTTTCTCCCATCTGAAGACCATCTCTTTCCACTGCAGTTGTTTGACTAGCCTTGCAGAAGATTTTTTCATTTCATGCAGGCCCACTCATCTATTGTTGCTGTTATTTCCTGAGCCATTCAAGAAGTCAGTGCCTATGCCTATTTCCTAAAATGTTGTAATTGTTTTTCTGTATTTTTTTAGTTGCAAAGCTTTTGGTCTTATATCTGTCTTTGATTCCTTTTAAATTGTCTCTTGTACAATGTTAGAGATAGGGATCTAGTTTCATACTTATTGCTAGTTCACCCACGACCATTTTCTAAAGAATCTTTCTGTTCTTCAGTTTATGTTTTTGGTACTATTGTCATAAATGAGATGACTGTAGTTGTGTGGATTTGTCTCTGTGTCTTTTATTCTATTTCATTTTGTATATGACTGTCTCTATGCCAGTACCATGCTGTTTTCCTTACTATGGCTCTGGATTATGTTTTGAAATTGGGCATTGTGGTGTCTCCATCACTGGTTTTATTCCTCACTCACTTTAGCTAATATGGGTCTTTTCTTCTTTCATATGTATTAGTAATACTTTTTCCAGTTGTGCAAAGCTATTATTTAAATTTTGATATAAATTACATGGAATCTGTAGATTATTCTTGGTAATGTGATCACTTTCACAGTATGAATTCTGTCTTCCTATGTATATGTGATAACTTGTTAGCTTCTAGTTTCTTCTTCAATTTTTTTTCAATATTTTTAAATTTTTGTTGACGAGGTCTTTCACCTCCTTGGTTAGATTTATTCCTAGGTATTTATTAAGCTATTTAAATGAGTTGTTATACTGATTACATTCCCATCAGGTTTGCTATTGCTATTGAAAACCTTATTTTTTTTTTTTTGTATAATGACTTTGTATCCTGTTACTCTGCTAACTTTGTTCATCCTTTTTGATGTCCAGATAATTGCTGCTGAAAGTCATTTATTTCAAATCTGAGAATAGGTACTCTTCTTTGCTTTTGGCTTCCATTTGCATGTGTTTTCATTTTCTATCCTTTTACTTTTATTCTCTGAATGTATTTTCCAGTCAAGCATACTCCTGCAGAATAGTGGATTCATTTTTTTTTATTAATTCAACATTTCTTATATTTTGGATAGGTCTTATAATTGGAGAATTAGTGTTAATATACAGATGAGTGCTGCTGTCTTTTTTTATTTCTAATATAGATTTTGCTTCTAACTTAAATTTGCTTAACTATTGTATGCTTTCCTATGCTGTCTTTGTGGATTTTAATCTCATGTGTGGAGTTTTTATTTGAGCATCTTGTGAAAAACTGGCTTGATTGACATGATGTTTTAGTTTATTTTTGTCTTGGAAGGTCTTTATTTCATCTTTGAATTTGAAGGATAACTCTGAGGCATATCGCCATCTAGGCTGGCAATATTTCACTTTCAGGACTTAAAATATGTCATTGCAGGTGCTCCTAGCCTTTAGATTTATACTGGTGCCTTATCATTTATAGGTGTCTTGTTATTTCTCTTTTTGCTCTTAGTTTTGGCATTTTAAGTAAAATATAAATGCAGAATTCCTCTTTTGTTTATATCTATTTAGACTCTAAATGTCTCCTGTGTTTTGATGTTCACCATGTTTCCATGATGAAAGAAATTTTCTCTGAAAAGTTCACTGAATAATAATACAAGTTCATTGAATAAGTGTTCTCTGTTATTCATCTCTGTCTGCAGTACTTAAGCACAACCTGAGACTTGACTTTGGTCATTTTTTTAAATATTTATTTTTTTTAGTTGTACACATACCTTTATTTTTTTATGTATTTATTTTTATTTAGTGTTGAGGATCAAACAGAGGCCCTTGCACCCACTAGGCAAGTACTCTACTGCTGAGCCACAACCCCAGCCCCTTGGTCAATTTTTTTATTAGACTTTTATGGTTATACATAGTCGTTAGGTTCATCCCAATAAACTCATATATGCATGGAAAATAATTTCAATTCATGATGTCCCCTTTTTCCTTTAATTCTCCCTTCTCTCTCCAATTCTCTTTCCTCTGTTCTATTAGATTTCCTTGTGCTGGCCTACGAATTTGCATTTAATTGGTACTTTATTTAATCTTATCCTCCCCACCTCTTTCCTTTAATTTACTCTTGATTTTGCAAGACAACATCTGACATTTGAGTTTCTGAGTTTGGCTAATTTTACTTAGTACTATATTCTCCATTTCCATCCATTTCTCAATAAATACTATAATTTCATTCTTTAAAATGGCTGAATAGAACTTCATTTTGTGTGAGTGTGTATATATATATACGTGTGTGTGTGTGTGTGTGTGTGTGTGTGTGTGTGTTACCATGTCTTAACCTGTTCATGTATTGATGGGCGTCTGTGTTGATTCCATATTTCAGGTATTGTGAATTGTATTGCTATTAATATTGATGTGGCTATGTTTCTGTAGTATACTAATTATAGATGTTTTGGGAAAATACCCAGGAATGAGATAGCTGGGCCATATCATGGGTGCATCCCTAGTTTTATTGAGGAATCTCCAATCATTTTTTTTTGAGAGTGGTTTATTAGTCTGTAGTACAAGTGTTCCTTTCTCCCCCTATTCTTGCCAGAATTTATAGCTCTTTGGATTCTTGATTATTGCCATTCTGAGTGGAGTGAGATGAAATCTTAATGTAGTTTGCATTGCCTTGATTGCTAGAGATATTAAACATTTATTCATAATTTATTGGCCTTTTATATTTTTCTATAGAGAAGTTTCTGTTTAGTTCTTTTGCCTATTTATTGGTTTTGCTATTTGTTTTTGTGGAGTTAAGATTTTTGAATTATTTCTATATTGTGGATGTTATTCTCCTATTGGAAGAGCAGATTTCCAAGATTTAATCCCATTTGTAGTTCTCTCTTCACACTTTTGTTTACTTAGCAGTGCAGAAGCTTTTTATTTGAAGCCACTTATTGATTTTGGTTTCATTTCTTGTGCTCTGTGGCTCTTGTAAATGAAGATGGTGTCAGTACCTCTATGATGGAGTGATGCTCCTATGTTTTCTTCTAGCCATTGTAAGGTTTCTAGTCTAATTCCTACATCTTTGATCCATTTCAATTTGAGTTTTGTGCAGGGTGAATAATAGAGTTCTAATTTCATTTTTTATACATACAGCTATCCCATTTTCCCAGCATCAAGATATATTTTTGTCACCTTTCCCATATACAGACCATATAGGTTTGTGAGTTTTTCTCTGTGTCTTCTATTCCATTGGTCTTCATACCTCTTTCGGTGCCAATACCATGCTGCTTTTACTACTACAACTCTGTAGTATAATTTTATATTGGGTATTGTGATGCCTCCTGCTTCACTATTCTTGCTTATTATTACTTTGGCTATTTTGGGACTCTTCTTACAAATGAATTCAAGAACTGTTTTTCTTCTAATTCTGTAAAGAATGTCATTGATGTTTTGTTGGAGATTGTATTAAATCTATATATTGCTTTTGGTAATATGACCATATTGACAATATTAATGCTGCCTATCCAAGAACATGTGATGTCTTTTGATTTTCTAAGGTCCTCTTTAATTTTTCTTAAGTATTCTATAATTTTCATTGTAGAGCTATAACACTCCTTAGTTAGGTTAATTTAAAAGTATTTTTTTTAAATTTTATTTGAGGTTGTTTGCAAATGGGATAGTTTTTCTATTTTCTTCCTTTACTGAATCCCCATAGGAGTATAGGAAAGCTATTCATTTGTGGGTGTTGATCTTGTATCAGGCTACTTTGCTAAATTCATATATATGCTCTAGAATTCTTCTGGTGGAATATTTTGGACCTTATAGATATGGGATCATAATGTGAGCATAGGATCATATTGTCAGTAACAGAGATAGTTTGACTTCTTCTTTTCCTATTTATAACCATTTGAGTTCCTTTTCTTGCCTGATTGCTTTGATAATGTTTCAAGGAGTATATTGAATAGGAGTGGTGGGAGGGGAAAGGCTTTGTCTTGTTCCTGAATTTAGTGGAAGTGCTTTAGTTTTTTCATCATTTGGTATGATGTTGGTTTTGGGTTTGTCATAATGGCCTTTATGATGTTGAGGTAAGTTTCTTCGATCCACAGCTTCTCCCTCATTTATATCATGGGTGTTGGATTTTATTGAAGATCTCTTATGTGGCTATTGAGATGATCATGTGATTTTTTTGTTGTTAGTTCTGCTTAAGTAAAGAATCAGTTATTGGTTCATGTAGTTTTACCAGGCTTGCATTCCTGAAATGAAACTCAGTTGATCATGTGGTAATATGTTCTTGATATGTTTTTGAATTTGGTTTGCTGATATAATTATTTCGAATTTTTCCATCTATGTTCATCAGCGATACTGGTCTATAGTTTTCTTCCCTTGATCATCTTTGGTTTTTGCTTGAAAGTTACATATACTAGCCTCATAAAAAGTGTTAGGGTTGTCCCTTCTCTAAGATTTCATGGAATATCTTGAGAAAAACTGATATTATTTCATCTGTAAACTTCTTATAGAGGTCAGCCGTGAATCCATCACATCTAGGGCTTTTCTTTTTTGGAATGCTTTTAATTGCTGTTTCAATTTCATTACTTGATATTGTTCTGTTTAGGATTTCTTTATCTGGTTCAATATGGGCGGTTATATATGTTTAGAAACTTGTGCATATTTTCCAGGTTTACTATTTGATTGGAGTATAAATTTTCAAAATAGTCTCTGATATCCTTTGGATTTAGACTCTGTGTGGTGATGTCTCCCTTTACCTCTGATTTTTGTCAGTTTGCTTCTTTTTAGTCTTTCTTTTGATTAGTTTGGCTATGGGTTTGTGATTTGTTTTGTTTATTTGCAAATCTATTTTTAATAGTCTCTCTCTCTCTCTCTCTCTCTATATATATATATATATATATATATATATATATAGTTTTCAATTAACTATATTTTGTATGCAGTGCTGAGAATCAAACCCAGTGGCCCCCACACGCTAGGCAAGGACTCTACCACTGAGCCACAACCCTAGCCCCTCCAATTTTTGATATAGGCTCCACTGCTATAAATTTGCCTCTTAGAAATGCTTCCATACTTCTCCAGAGATTTTGATATGTTGTGTCTCTGTATTTGTTTGTTCCTAAAAATTTCTTGATTTATGTTGTCATTTCTTCTTTTATCCCTTATTCATTTAAGTGAGCATTGTTCATTTGCGATGAGTTTATATGGTTCTTAATATTTTTGTGTTTATTTGTAGCTTTCATTCCATTAGGAATTGATAGGATTCATTGGAATTGTCATTTTAAAATAATATTTGCTAAAATTTTCTTTGTGGCATAGAATATGATCTATTTTATAGAAGTTCATGCACAGCTGAGAAGGTGTTAAATTCAGCTGTTTTGGGGGTGCACTATTAGATGTCTGGTAAGTCTTTTTGATTTATAGTGTTGGTCAGGTTGGAGATATCCTTGTTGGATTTTTTTATTGATGACATGTCTATTATAAACATGTATAGAAATCCACATGTTTGTGTTGGGATCTATGTGGAATTTAACATTGTGGTGTATTTTTTCCATATAATGGGGTGAATTGACATTTGGAGCATCAGTGTTTACTGTGGTTATATTTTTCTGTTAGATTGTTTCCTTCACCAGGGTATAATGGCCTTCTTTGTCTCTTATATTAATTTTTGCTTGGAATCTACTTTGTTAAATAGATTATATTTGTGAGTGAAATATTTTTTGCTCTCCTTTTACCTTCAGCCTGTTTGCTTATGAGTCTCTTATAAACACATATAGTTGGATTTGTTTTTTGATCCATTCTAATAATCTGTGCTTTTAATTGGGGAGTTGAAACAACCTTAAGATTCATTGTTAATATGAATATGTGTTTGTGTTTTCCTGCCTTTTTCCCTCTTTATTCTATGCTGTCATGATTGTCACTTAGTGAATTATTCTTCTGTTGAACTTCCTTGGTTTGCAGGCTTCGGGAAGTGTTTCTTTAGTTCCTGTGTATATAGTTTATGTTTGAGTATTCTTTGTAGTGTTGTTTTGGTACACATGAGTTCTTTTAGTTTATTTTTGTTGTGTAATGTTTTTATTCCCACCTTAAATTTGAAACTGAGCTTTCCTGGGTATAGTAACCTTGTATGGCAGTTGTTTTCTTTTAGGCTTTGGAATGACTCATTTCAGGCCCTCCATAATTTTAGGGCCTCAGAGTGAAAACAGAAGTGAATCTTATTGGTCTGCCTCTAAATGTGACCTAATGTTTGTCTCTTGTGGCTTTTAGCATTTTTTTTCCTTTATGTTAGGTTAGGCATTTTGATTATGATGTGTCTCAATGAGCTTCTCATGTGGCTGAGCCTATTTGGGTTCCTGTAAACCTCCTATATGTGTTTGTCCATCTAAGTCTTGGTATGGGATAAATTTTTTGTAAATATCTCATTCAAAATATTCTTTATGCCCTTAGTTTCTATCTCCATGTTCTTATATTCTTTCCTAATGTTTCTTGTATATTCTGGTCATGCTGTATAATTATTTTCCCTTTACTACCTTCTATGTATTCAAGATTATATAGCCTGTATTTAATGCCTGAAGTTCTGACTTCAAATTAAAGTTCTATTTTCTACACCATCTGTTTTGTTAATAATACCTTCAAGTGAATTTGTAATTTGTGGATTGTATTTTATTTCTAGGATTTCTCCTTTTTTGGTACTTCTATTTCATTATTACAATGGTCTTTCATCTCCTATAATGACTCTCTTACTTCCTTACTTAGATATCTAGTTCATTGAACATTTTGATAATCAGTTTTTATAATCTCTCTCTGGGTTTTTGTCAAGCTCAATATAAGTGGGTTCCCTTAGTTGAGGGATTGTGGATTTTAGGGTGGGCTTTGATTGCCTGCTTTCTCATGTTTTCAGGGCTCTTGATCTTGCACACCTTTGAAGTGGATTCTTATACTATTTTTTTGTGCATGTCCATTTGTGTGTAGTTATCTATCCATTCTAGGACCTGTCTCTATTTTTTGATGTATGAGTAAATAAATGCCAAGGGGTGTGATCTGAGTTTTCTCTCCAGTTTTTCCTCCTTGGGTCATTATTGGTGATTTGGAGCTTTTTGTTTCCTCTCTTCTTTGAATTGGAGTAATGGGTAAAATGTTTATTTCTAAATGCAGCAGAATCTCTAACCTGTGGGGTTTCGTCTTGTTCTAGGTTTGCAATACCTCATAGAATGGGAAAAAATAAACTATAATAACAACTATTGGAAACAACAAACAGTATTGAAGTAAATACACAGATCCTACTATGATGTTTCCAACACTAACTGTCACTAATAAACAGGAATGGTGTGTTCAGCGATTGGGAGCAGTAGTAAAAACAGTAACCATGAATTAGTACTTGATTTAAAGCAATTAGTGGAGGCAGAGTTATATAAACCATGTAGTTCTGAGCAATAGTAAATATACAGTAAATTAGAAGTGAAGGAAATGTGGTTGGGAAATTAGAACAGACTACAATATCCACAAAGTGAACAAAGAGAATGTAGAACAGTAGCAGGTGATACTTATATTGAGGGAGGGGAAAAATTAGAAGAAGCATGGTATTAAGAAAGGGGGAGATTGTTTGAATTCAGCTAATGGTAGGAGAAGATAATATTGAAAAACAAATGAGTAAAGTAAGCACATTAAAATAATGGAAAATCCAACCAAAATATAAAGTACAATGAACCTTAACCTTCCCAAGACAATGTTTGAAAAAGATAATTACTTTGAAAAAGGCTGAATATGAAAGAGAACAAGACAAATAGTGTATGTATATATGACCTTGAAATAATCAGAATAGCCACATTTCTTTCTTTCTCTCTGTCTTGTCCTCTCTCTCTCTCTCTCTCTCTCTCTCTCTCTCTCTCTCTCTCACACACACACACACACACACAGAGAGAGAGAGAGAGAGAGAGAGAGAGAGAGAATAGGGATAAGAAAAATGTTAGAAAATATATAGGTATTTCAAAAAACTCGATATCTTATTTTAGATGGAGGGGACACTGAAGTAGTAGTAGTTAAAATACTTGCCTGGAATGGATAGTCAATATCTGTGTTCATTAGTTTTTATTACCAATTATTCTTAAGTAAAGTACTAATAAAGAGAACAAGAATTAGGGGATTTTAATTCCTTCCCATTATTGTGTTGCTCTCTGATTTATGAGTTGCCATGGTCAAAGATTGAATCTTTTTGATATGAGACTCAGTTTGTATTTTCAGCACTAAAAGGTGGGGTGGGTTCCTATGTACGATGGGTTTGTGTTTTGACCCTCCATACAAGATCTATGCACCCCCGGGCACTGCTTCTTCAGCACATTCTGCAAGGGGAAATCTGCCCTATGGTGCTGTGATGTGTTTAGCCCTCAGCTTTAATTGGGTTACCTTATTTGGAGTGGCTAGGTTGACCTGCCCCTAGGACTAGACTTTATCCTATTGCTTCTGTGGGTTTGGTTCTCAGGTGCCTCCCAAGACATCCAATTGTGGGGAAAGGGTGCTGTTCCTGCACTCACTTTTGCCCAGGAACTCAGCCATCCCAGGTATAGTTCCTTTGGATATTCCCTTCACCAACTGCCACTTCCAGACCACTTCAGATGTTCATGTGAGCCACGGGACAGGAAGGCTTCCCTTCACCCTTCCAACTCAAGGCACAGTCACTCCATGCCCATTTCACTCACGTAGGTCAGACTTTGCCTAGGCACCTGCAAATACTGTGGCCGTGTTTGTGTGTGTTTCTGATCTCTGGAGTTCTGCAGATATCATGGCATGCATGCTGGCCCCTAAAGGATTCCTGCCTGAGCACTGCATGGCCAGTCAGGATAGAGCACTCACTTATTTCACACCCAATTGTAATTGCAAAAAACCTGCAGGGTTTGCAATCTCCTAGTTTAAGTAAGTTCAGGCAATGTTTTGATCTCTGATTTCTCTATACCAAAACAAGTGGTGGGTCTGCTCAGGTGATCAGAAACTACTATCAACAGTGGTGAGCTTTCTTCTTTATTTTCCTGTATCCAAACTTCCAATTCTCCAAGCTTCTCTGTTGCCTGATATTAAATCCCAGTGAAATCCCTTTTAAACCACTACACTGAGAAGCTGAATATCAGCTGCTTTGGTTTTATGCCACAGAGCAGCCTAGAAAGCAGACTTCC